>NC_133510.1:128042500-128642500 GCF_049354715.1 Callithrix jacchus | reverse complement strand
TATACTAACAATGAACAATCTGAACACGAAATTAAAATAATCTCATTTACAATAGAATCAAAAATAATAAAATACTTAGGAATAAACTTAGCCAAGAAGGTTAGAGAATTGTACACAGAAAAATTTTTAAAAAATGATTAACAAAATTAAAGAAGGCTGAAATAAGTAGAAAGATATCCCATGTTCATGAATTGAAAGATTTAATATGGTTAAAATGTCCATACTTCCTAAATAATCTACAAGTTCAATGCAATCCCAGTCAAAATGACAATGACATTTTTTGAAGAAACAAAAAAAATCCTAAAATTTATATGAAATCTCAAAAGAATTCTAATAGTCAAAACAATCTTGAGAAAAAAACAAAGCAGGAGGTAGTACATGTTCTGATTTCAAAACAAATTACAAAGTTACAGTAACAAAACAGTATGATACTATCATAAACAGACATATGCACAAATGGAACAGACCAGACAGCCCAGAAATAAACCCGCATGTATTGGTCAAATTATCTTCAACAAAACCATACACACTATGAGGAAAGAAGAGCCTCTTCACCAAAGGTGAAATTCCTGGAACATACATTGGGCTTCCCCACCTCCATGATTTCATTCATGCTGTTCTCTCAGTCTGAAATTATTTCCCTTACCATTACCACATGTCAAAATCTGCTTATCCTTCAAAAACACAACAAATAAAATTACTCAATGCAAGTGACAGAAAATACAGTCAAACTAGCTTAAGCACAAACAGACATTCATACCCACTAAATGGCTTTAATCATAAAAACAGAAAATAAAAAATGTTGACAAGGATGTAGAGAAATTGGAAGCTTCCCATGTAGCTGGTGTAAATGTAAAATGGTGCAGCTGCTGTAGAAAACAATTCGGTGGCTCCTTAAAAAGTTAAAGTCATCATATGTCCCAGAAATTCTACTTCTAGATATATATGCAAGAGAAATAAAAGAATACATCTACACAGAAATCTGTACATTAATATTTAAAGCAACATTATTCATAATCGCCAAAAGATGGAAATAATCCAAATGTCCATCAACAAAAGAATGGATAAACAAGATGTGGTCTATCCATAAAAGGAATAATATTAGGTCATAAAAAGGGATGAAGTTCTGATACACACTACAACATGGGTGAACCTTGAAATATTATGCTAAGCAAAAGAAGCCAGATGCAAAAGTTCACATAGTTTATACTTCCATTTACGTGAAATGTCCAGAAGAGGCAAATATGTAGAGACAGGAAGCAGATTAGAAGTTATAGCAATATGAAAGAGGAGAATGTGGAGTAATTACCTAATGGATACAGGTTTTTTTGCTGGGTGATAAAATCGTTTTGTAATTTGAGTGAATAAATGGTTTTGTAATTAGAGTGAATAAATGCAATTAGAGTGAATCAATGGGAAAATATTACATGTATGCTAAATACCACTGAACTGTATACTTTAAAATATTTAACTATGTTATGTGGTAGTCACCTGAATTTAAAAATTACACAAAACAAAAGCATTTCTTCACCAATGTGTAGAAGGACACATGACCCATATTACCTAGATCTAAGCCACTAAGCATATCTCATTGCTCTGTCCATAGGAATCCATCAAAGGCTCAGTGTCCCACTCTTGTTCCAAAGGAGGAGACGAAGAGGGTGGGGGAGGAGAAGGAAAAAAGTGAGGAAGAGGAGAAGGAGGAGGAGGAGAGGGGAGACAAGGAGTGATGTATCTAATACGGCTTCAAATAGGGCTGGATCCAGGAGCTTCAACAATATTTCCAGAACCTTTGCTTTACCACCTCCCCACCCCAACCCCACCTTCTCGCTCCATCTGTCTATCTGTGTCTCAGTGTCTCAGCTCTATTCTCTTCCATGTTGGCTCCATTCTTGGGTTCTTCATGGATGCAGGAAGTCTGCCAGGGGTATCTGAATCCATAAAGGAGAGGGAGGGTGGTGGTTGACAGAAGGAGAGAAGGAAAAGTTCTCCTCCCCAGTAGTACAACAAAAGCCTTGGGCTGTTCCCTGCCGAGCTGGATAAGATGCCCATCCCAGCACCAACTGCTGTGATTGGTGCAGGGACAGGCCTAAGATGTCTTCTTTGATCCACTGCAAACAGTGTGCCAGTCCATCTTGGAACATCACCGTGCATTTACTTTAGCCTTAAATTTCGTTTATTTGTTCACACGTGTGTCTTCCACTGACTCTGGGCTCCTAAGAATGGAAACCCCTTGATATCCAACACCAGGTCCAGACTAAGCCCTCAATGACTCATTGTCACAGAAATACATAAACAAGTGGGAACTTGGTAGAAATCTACAGATGTCTGCAAAAGGCAGAGCCCTAGCACAGGCCCAGGAACTGGACCATCCGCCATTCCAAGTGATAAGAGCCCTCCACTGCTCAGGTTTTCATATTCCAGCACTTTCTTCCTTTCTCCTCAAATACAAAGAACCTCTTTTTCTACTTCTAGTCATTTTCCTGTGAAACATTCATAACTCAGAAACGTCAGCCTGGCCATGGAGGCATCTACAGTCTGTGAATCATGTCCGTCACTCTGCACAGCAGAGCAGTGATGCTCACACAGGAATGAAAGCCCCACGGAGAGGCACGTAGAAAACCATCACTCAAGCTCTGAATTCGTGCTTTGATTGTCCTGGTGAGAACTAAATACAGTCCTGTAACGGACTCTATTTCATCATCCCTTCCCCTCCAATAACAGGGTACAGAATGATTTCCACCATGTTCTGAGCTGTCTTCTCTCAGCAGGCATTTTATCATGTGCCAGTGGCCGCTCATCCTTAGGCAGCTGCACCCTGGTTCCATCTCCCATCTGACAAGGAATGAAAAACAGAGGGAACAGCCAGAAGTGATCCTGCTACCGTGGGGAAAGGAGAATCTGGGGAGATAATGCTAAAAATATAATAATCATGCTGTAAATCCTCTGTACACTGGTGCCTCCTGAAGCTGTAGCTCCAAGCCAGACCTCTCTTCTGAACTCTAGCGTCTTAGGCTGTTTCTGTGCTGCTACAAAGGAATACCTGAGGCTGGGTAACTTAAAAAGAAAATAGATTTGCTTTAGATTATGGTTCTGCAGGCTGTACAGGAAGCATGGTGCTAGCAGCTGCTTCTAGTGAGGGCCTCAGGAAGCTTCCAACCGTGGAAGAAGAGGAAGAGGAGCCAGAATGTCACATGGCAACAGGAGCAAAAGAGAGCGAAGGAGGGGGTCCCAGAATTTTAAACCACCAAATCTCATGTAACTCAATAATTAAGATAAATAATTGTTTATAAAATGACTGACCAAGTATGTTGATTGGTGAGTTGCCCAGATACCCCTCCACAAGGCTGTATTGACCAGATGGCCTATTGAGCAATTAGCCCAAGAAAATTGCAATAATGTATGGAAGATTGTGTTCACTGGAGATGTGGCTAAGAGTCAGACGCTGTCCATCCAAGTGGGGTACTCTGTGTGTCGCCTCAAGGGAGTAGGTCCAGGCTTGCCTGCAATAATGTAAACCAGGCTCTAAGACACTAAGACACTGTCCTGTTAACTCTTCAGCAGTGGATTGATTTGGATACGATACTGTCACTGAGCAGTTTATTTCTAAGTACCAGGCAGACACACAGAGTTATGAGGCATTAGTTAGTTACTGCCTTACCTGCTGAAGGTATTAATTATTTAGTAACTGTCTTGTTCTCCTTATCAACCGCATCCATTCGAATAATAACAACAATAGTTCAAAGTGTCAGCACTTGTCATCATTGGACCTTACTGAAAATAGTAGGCAAATTAGAGTCTTAAATTCCATCTATTTTCTAGGTAATTTCTGATCATTGAGAGGACAAAAGAATGAACACACTTATTTTCAGAGTACACTGAGGTCCGGAAATGTGAAATAATGGGCCCGACACCATCCAGCTACCTAGTAGCAGAGCTAGGATTCAAACTTCCTGGGTTTTGAGGGATTAACATTTGAGGTTTTTCCAAAACACAATTATCATACCTCCGAGAAATAGTTTGGAAATGTCCCTCTTTCACAAGTGACATTAGCAAATTGGAAAATCATTTCAGACCAAAGGGCACTGCAGAGTATTGCCAATAAAAGTGTGCAAAGTCTCATTAATGAGATACAGTGACATGAAAAACAACACAATTCTTTTCCACAGAAAAACTACCGTAATTAAGCCAGAGCATGTCTGTGTTATTTAGCAAAATAAATGATGACCCCATGGCCTTGATGCTGATGGCTAATTTGAGCACTGGACTAATATTCTTACAGTCTGGTCTGGAAATCCATTTCAGAACTCATGCTCAGGGCAGCTGAGTAACTTCAAGCAATTACAATGGAACACCAAAGTTGCCGGGTGCACCCCAAGCCACACAATGCAAATGATGCCAGTGTATGCTGAGGTTGACTTTAGTCATGAAGACAAGAAAATTACTATTAATAATTCAGCCACTGAGCATGTTCTCAGGGCCACACCCTGTGGTAGATGCTGTGTATAGCAAGGTGACACTGTCCAACCCTGAGAAGCCCACAGAAGGACTTTTGCTAAGAAGCATAGAATCCACCTGGGGCAGTAACAAGCAATAGTCTGTATCAGAGAGGGCCTATAGCAGTTTCAATCCATCCAACATTCAAACCAGATACAGGCACACCCAGAGGAAACCATGGCTGCTTCCTGCCAACCCCCAACCCGAAGCTCAAGAGGGAGGTGGCTTGCCCCAAGAAGACATGTGGCATTCTAGAATGAGTCAGAGTAAAGCCCACAGAGTCCAGTTATCTCTCATCCCACAGCTACCCAAGGCTCATTGATATCCTGCTCCAAGCAGACGTGACCCCTGGCTAAGAGAGAGTTCAGTTGCTTAGGTTAATATTATTTACCATTAGCTTTAGGACCACCTTTTAAATGAATGGTGATATGGTTTGGCTCTGTGTCCCCACCCAAATCTCATCTAAAATTGTATTCCCCATGTGTCAAGAAAGGGACCTGGTGGGAGGTGACCGGATCATAGTGGTGGTTTCTCCCATGCAGTTCTCATGATAGTGAGGGAGTTCTCATGAGAGCTGACAGTTTTAAAGTGTGGCACTTCCTTGCTCTTGCTCTCTCTCTACTGCCACCTTGTGAAGAAACTGCTGCTTCCCCTTTGCCTTCCGCCATGATGGTAAGTTTCCTGAGGCCTCCACTGCCATGCAGAACTGTGAATCAATTAAACCTCTTTTGTTTACAAATTACATAGTCTCAAGTAGTATCTTTATAGCAGCGTGAAAACAGAATAATACAGATAAATATTAACAGAGCCTTTCCTGGAACAAGGAGAAAAGGAATAACTTGCCCTTCATTTGCCATCCCTCTAATTCTTCTATTCCTCCCAGCAATGAGAAGCCAAAGGTAGGTCATGACCCAGAGCTTCCTGTCACACCAGGGAGAGCTGAGATTCCAAGGACTCTGCCATGAGTGACTGCATATTCCTTCTGCTAATCTCTCTCCAAATTCGCAGCCATGGAGTCCCAAAGACAATCAGTCCAGGCAATCACAATCATAAATAGAGAAAATGCAATAGAAATAAAATTGATTTTACAAATGAAAAATGTGAATAGTTATCAGCACAAAGAGGGGGAAAGCTATAAGCAACTAACAGAGTGCTTAGGGAGAAGAAATTTGACTCTGAAATGCACATCACACTGAGAGCACATCCATTTCCATCCATTCCTATTATGACAATAAAGGATGTAGCAATTCGAACCACAATGTGAGTTTCTACCCAGTCTCAAGGGATGGTCAGCTAACAGAGGATGATGAATATTGCACTTTAAAAATATCCTGCTACTAATGAAAACCCATTTGCTTCACCTGTAGGATTTGAGTAAAGTAGTCTGGGTCAGGAGAGGATCAGAAGTATCAAGTGGAAGCTTCATTCAACTCAAGAGAAGCACTGCAATTGCTTTGAGTTTACTGAATATTTGAGAGAAATTATTACCCTGTAAACTTTCATGCAACTGGAACATTTGGAACATGATGCCAAGGTTAAAAGTTTTAGCATCATAGAGACCAGTTGGCTTTCTAGAGGAAACCTCCATTCTTGGGTCCCAAACTCTATCCTAAGCTTAGTTACTCAGCAAATTAACAGGGGCCCTTGGGTCTGGGTCATGAGGCATGGCTCAAACAAACAAATATGCCAACATAATCATATAGAGCACAACCAAAAGTTCACAGGTTTCTGGTTATGGATTAGTCACGTTTTCTTCCAGAGAAAAGAACCAAATTTTGTTGGTAGTAATCATCTTCAAAAAGGTTGTAGAAACATTTATATTAAGAAGGCTTTATGGAAACTGAATGCAGGTCGACAGATATGTCAATATCCACTCCGAGTTCAAGCAGCCCATAGTCCAGCCACAGCTCAGCTCACCATGCTTCACTTGGGCAACACCTATTTAACATGCAGGGCTCAATTTGATGTCATCTATTCAGAAAAGCAACCTTTGACTTGCCAGGCTATACCGGATATCTGTGTTTTACACACTCTAAGCTCCTAATATTTCTCTTTCACAGCATTTCTCATAATTATACTTAATTATTTGGGTACTTATTTATGATCTAGCTTCACTGCCAGACTCATCCCTCCATGAAGAAAGAAACAGTCTTGTTCATTTTTTTCAGCACACATAGCCGGTCCTCCATGAATACAAACAAAAGTATTCATTAAAATAAAGAGATAAGTTAATATCTATTTAGGAATCAAATTGGCTAAGAGTCCTGGTTTAGACATTCTAAAGGCTAAATGGCCAATCAGTTTGAAATCCAAGTATAGGGGACATACATGATTTTAGGCAGTGTGGGATCTAGTCCCTTTATTCTGATTAACAGTACACCAATTTTCCTTTGGCAAAAACACCCTTCCATACTTTTAGTCCATGTGCTTCAGATGGAGCTGACCCACCATCACAATTCCAGAGCCTGCCATGTGAGCCAGCCCACCAATCAGCATATTCCATTCCATAGATCCACAGTGATTGGTTCAGAGATGAGTGCATGACTCAGCCTGGGCCAATGAGATCCAAGTCGAGACTTTCCTGAAATTATCGGGAAAGAAAAAGTTTGTTTTCTATGAAGATTGAACTGATAGGACAAAAGCCTAGAGTTGCTGAGGGCCGTCTTGTCACCCCAGTAGAAATTAGCAAAGCCAACACAAAGCCAAAAGATAGAGAAGCAGATTTCCAAAGGTGTTATTTAGCACCTATATCCAGCTATGCCTGTAGTCAGATGCATCCTTTAATTTTTTTTTCATTATGTCAGCTAATGTGTTTCCTTTGTAGACTAAGCCATTTGAGTTGGGTTTCTGTTGACTGGAGATTCTTAATAAAATACAAATAAACCCAAGGAACAAGAAATGAGCGTATTTTCAATCAAACCACCTCATGCACACAATAAGGGCAAAATAGAACAGTGGAAGAGGACTTTTCAGAAGAGGCTGGAACTGGGCTGGAGTTGAAGGGTGGGTGGAATTTGTATCAGCAGACAGAAGAGTAGGACATATGGGAGGCAAGAGGAACAGCACAGTGAGGTCGAGGACCCAGGCACAGGGACCAGGCAGGCAACAGCTTTCCTGACTCAAGGTGAGGACAGCAGAGGGATGCAAAGGAAGAAGGCGAGGTGGGCCTGGCAGCGCCGGGAGGAAACGCCCTGGACGTAAGGGCTGGGATGAGATTTGAGGTTCATGAGAGAAGAAAACAATAGAGTCAAAAGCACCTTTGGCAGGTGGTGGAAGAGGGCTGCTTACAAGCAGCTCTAGGATGAAGTTTGCAAACTGGAATGAAGATGTGCTTTCTGTTGCCCTGCATCAGTGTTTCTAAAGTGTCAACATTTAAAAATTGAGAGATTCTACCTCAAACTCACATGTCTGACTTCTCTTGAAACAATCAACAGAAGATGGTGTGATCCGGGCCCCACATCCCTCTGCAGCAACCATCAGCAGAAGCTGAGGGAATCTCCCGGTTAGAGAGGTGTGGGCTCCCCAGGCCAGCACCAGCCCTCCAGTGTCATTACGTGTGATCAGCCTGGCCACAGTGAGCATGTGTGGGTCTGACCCTGACTGAGAGGAGCTCCTATTCCCATCAGACTTGCGGCCTCCAAATGCATCTCCCTGAATTCAGGGAGGACTCACAGCCCAGCTTAAAGAAGGTCCGTAAGCCTCCCAGCTCTGGCTCTCCTGGTTACTGCCAGAGCCTCCCCTGTTGATTATTCCAGTCTAACTTTGATACTGTTTCTCACTGAGATCCCCCTTCCTTAAAATCTTTATTATTCAAATGCATCAGAAAGTCCTTTGCAATAAACATTCTCATAACTCAGACTATCCCACTGGGGAGACCCATGCACCTTTCCTTTGTTTCGTTAATGAATACAGGAGATGTGGGAAAATATGAAGACAAAAATAACTTTCTGGGAGGAGCAAAATTATAAAGATCCTTTTTAAAACTTTCAGGATATGTTTCACTGTCTTCAAAAGAGCAGAAGTAAAAGATTGTAAGGAAAGGCCAAGATGTGATTTTGTGAGGATTTTCCAGGACCTTCCCTGTAGATGACCAGCCAATATTTGGTCCCGAAAAGAAGCGGTTGCCCTTCCAGCCAGTGACACACACGCTGATGACAGTGGTCCCAGTGGTCCAGAATCAACTCAGATTTATCTCATCCTTTGACTCTGGTTTATGGGCTAAGAACAATGAAAAGGCTGCAGATACTGAAAGAGCTTAGCAGTACTGTTGAAGAGTGAAATGCATTGGACTCTGGGAAGCCAAGGCAGGTGGATCACAAAGTCAGGAGATCGAGACCATCCTGGCCAACATGGTGAAACCTCATCGCTACTAAAAATACAAAATAATTCGCTGCACATGGTGGCACATGCCTGTAGTCCCAGCTACTCAGGAGGCTGAGGCAGGAGAATTGCTTGAACCCAGAAGGCAGAGATTGCAGAGAGTCGAGATGGCGCCACTGCACTACAGCCTGGATGACAGTGCAAAACTCTGTCTCAAAAAGAAAGAAAGAAATGTATTGGACTGAGAGAGAGATGATGTGTTTAGCTTAAGGACAAATATTAAGATGTAGTCTCAGTAGCTTTATTTTTTTATTTATTTATTATTTATTTATTTTGAGAGGGAGTCTTGCTCTGTCACCCAGGCTGGAGTGCAATGGTGCGACCTCAGCTCACTGCAACCTCTGTCTCCCAGGTTCAAGAGATTCTCCTGCCTCAGCCTCCCAAGTAGCTAGGATTACAGGGGCCTGCCACCACACCTGGATAATTTTGTAACTTTTTAGTAGAGATGGGGTTTCACCATGTTCATCAGGCTAGTCTCGAATGCCTGACCTCAGGTGATCCACCTTGCCTCGGCCTCCCAAAGTGCTGGGATTACAGGCTTGAGCCACTGTGCCCGGCCAGCTTTATTTTTTTCATTTTAATTTTAATTTTTGTGGGTACATAGTAGATGTATACATTTATGGAGTACATGAGTTGTTTTGACACAGGCATACAAAGCATAATAATCACATAAGGTAAAATGGGTTATAGTAGTCTGTTCTCACACTGCTGATAAAGACATACCCGAGACTGCATAATATATAAAGAAAAAGGTTTAATGGGCTCACAGTCCCACATGGATGGGGAGGCCTCACAATCATGGCGGAAGGCAAAAAGCATGTCTTACATGGCGGTAGGCAAGAGAGGGAAATGAGAGCCAAGTGAAAGGGGAAACCCCCTGTAAAATCATCAGATCTCGTGAGACTTATTCACTACCATGAGAACAGTATGGGGGAAATCACTCCCATGATTCAATTATCTCCCATAAGGTCCCTCCCACACACGTGAGGATTATGGGAGCTATAATTCAGAATGAGATTTAGGTGGGGACACAGCCAAACCACACCATGTGCTATTAATTCTCTCAAGCATTTGTCCTTTGTGTTGCAAACAATCCAATTATTCTCTTTTCGTTATTTTTAAATGTACGATTATTGACTACAGTCACCCTGTGTGCTATCAAATAGTAGATCTTACTCTTTCGTTCTAAGCGTATTTTTTGTACCCACTAGACATCCCCGCCACCCCCAAAGACCACCTTTACAGCCTCTGGTAACCATCCTTTTCCTCTCTATGTCCATGAGTTCAATTGTTTTGATTTTTATATCCCACAGATAAGTGAGAGCAAGCAACGTCTGTCTTCCTGTGTCTGGCTCATTTCGTTTAGCATGATGATCTCCAGTTCTCTCAGTAGTTTTAGAAAGCATGCCCTGGTCAGCAAGACCCCAGACAGGCAGACAGGACCACAGTGGGAGGCAGCAGTGCTCATACTCCTCGAACCTCCAGAGTGACTTGAGCCAAGGACATGCTGGCGGTTTCACACGTGTAGAAGAGGGTCCCACTATTTGAAAGGTGAAGGAGCCTGCCCAGCTGCTCCAGTTTCAGCCCCTACTCATGTTCAAGCCACGTAGGCACGGACACATGAAAAACAGCCATTAGCAGAAAGCCTCAGAGGCCTCACTGGCTCACTCAGGCATAAGATGGACAGGGTGTTCTGGGAGGGGCTGTGCTGTGACATCACCAGAAGATGCTAATTGCACATGGGGGGACCACAGGGAACCTGAGCTCCATGACCACACACATGTCTCTCCCTGATAGACTTAGATAGGGCCGATAACATTCCTGATTCCACACTGCCACATCTGTACTGTTAGGAGTGTCACTGCATGGAACTGAAATAAAGACAGCCAGGTCAAGTGATGACAGGGCTTATTCTCCTGTTGTGGTAGCTTTTGTGTACAGGACCCCAACACCTACTCTCATTTGTCCTTAGATGCTGAGTGTCCACATGGGTCACCCTGACAATGCTTCCCTGTGTGACAGCAGTGCAGGTGGGACCATCTCCATTGGCGTCCCTGAACATTCTAAGAGGTGGGGGACAGGGATGCTGATCCCATGGACATGAGTCTCATTTCCAGGGGTCCTGAGATGGCTCCATATGTGACCTGATCTCTACCCAGCTGCTCTGAATGTGACTGTCCCCCAGACCTGAGGGATCTCTGAGAACTGTGTAGCTCTCAGCTCCCTGGGACCTGCAAGGCCCCACTCAAACCAAATGACCCCTGCTTGCCCCCTGGGGCCACAGCCTGGTTTGTTTCCTTCTGTCCAGAATCACAGACCTGTGCTGCCTGCTTCATGTCTGAAAACTGCTGTTTCCTGGTTTCTATTCAAGCTCCAAGTTGTTTATGGCAGGGGTGGGGCCAGTCTGGCCAGTGACTCTGCCATGGACACAAGCCCTTGAGCTGCACTTTATAATAAACACATGTGACTATGACTCGTGTCCCAGGCTCCATCCTTGTGTTTGGCCTCAGGGATGCCACTGCCTCCTACTCAGCTCCATCCCCCACATAGACTCTGTCCCTAGTTCTGCTGGTTCCAGCCAGACCCGTCTCTGGAATCCACCTTCTCCTCCCACTCGTCACACCTTACTCACCTTGCCTCATGACCACCCTCGCCTCCTTCTTCACACCTCTCCAGGGATCACCTGAGACACGCACCCCATCCTGATGCAGCTCTGTTTAATCCCCACCCCACACCGTGACTAGAGAAGACTTAATCCCCATTCCATGCCGTGACCAGAGAAGGCTTTGCTTTCCATTAGGAAGACACTTGGGTCACCTCACTCCCACCTGCCTGTCCAGACCCAGCTTCTGCTTCTCCCGTCACACTCACCTGGATGTGTACACCTGTGGGCCTTGCATCATGCTCACCTGAATGTGCACACCCACAGGCCTATGCATCATGCTCAGCCAGACATGTACACCATTGCCTCCTCTGCCCCAGGATGCTCTCCTTCCAGCCCTTCCCTTGTAGATTCCCAGGCAGCTTCGCTGTCACCTGTAGGATCCTGTCACCAGTCAAACCAACTATTCCCCTGCCCCAGCCTCCCAGTGGGATGTGTATAGTGGCCTCTGCCCTCGGAGTTGTCAACATATGGAGAACAGGAACTGCATTTTGTTTTTTCTATTTCCCCAGGACCCTACAAGTGTCTCATCCAAACTCAACACATGCCCCGATGAGCTGTAAGAGCTGGCTGTGACTAATAGAGATCGAGGGACCCCAGAATGCGGATCCCAATTCCAGCTCTGAGCACGAAACCAACTCACCCTCCACCCCAATTAGAAGCTGAAATGGTGGAATCAAATTGGCAAACATGAGTTGGAAAGAAAATCTTCAAACCAAGCAAAATCAGGAGAAAAAAAAAGACAGTCTTAGGGGAGAAACTAGGAATCCCCAAGAAGGAAGCGGAGAGGAGAAGGAACGAGCTGAGACACATTTCCTGGGCCACTGCCCGTCCATCAGCTCCTGGCACTTGCTGCACACGCAGCTCTATCATCAGGGCCAATGAATAAACAGCCCCCCTGAGTCACAGAACGAGCCTGGGCTTCCGAAGGGCAGGTGGGCAGCTTGCAGACAACAGAGCCCACCAAGGACCGTCTCCAGCCAGACCTGCCTGCAGCGGGGAGGGGAGATCCTGCAGCTTGTGTGTCTCCAGGGGTGGAAAAGAGAAAAATCACAAAAAAGATAGAATGGGAGAGCTCCAGAGGAGGACTCCCAGCCAAAAGATAATGGAGATTTTTCATAAAAAATACAAAACATACATTTTGCTGCAGAAAACAAATGAAATTGACTAAGTTGAGCTGTAAGGCTTGGAGGTCCACAGGTCTTTCTGAAGCCTCCTGCAATCAGCCAGCCTCTGAGAACACAGAGACCAACAAGACAGTCTTTGCCTCCAGGGAGCACGGAGAGACTGTAGGGAGGAGGCCTGGGAATAAGCAGAACGCGATGCAGCCTGGAGGGCGGCACCGCAGGAGGGGCCCAGGACTCAGAAGTAACCTACAAGAGAGTAACGAGGCAGATTAAAAACAGCTAAAACCCTGCACCTCCCTCTTCCCTTTAGGGCTGGAGGCTCCTCAGCAGGCAAAGCCCCACAGAGGATAGAGGCAGGATGGCCACCCAGACCCTGGGTCCCAGAGGCAGGGCCCCCACAGTGTCCTCTGCAGCCTCTTCAGTGCTTCATGCAAGGAGGCGTTTTTAGACTGTTCCCTGGGAACTGTTTTGGAAGCTAAGGAAAAGTGCACTGTTAACAGCACACAGCTGGTGATCAATAAATGCAGGTTTAACTGTAGTGTTCTGGGGACTCATCATGGCGACCTCCTTTTCCAAAATCAGAACCACACTTGGCTGCTTTTCAGCTTGTGTCAGTCAAATAGGCTCGGGGGTGCTGTGGAAGCAAACGCAATATTTGGGTTGCTTTAAAAATAAAAGTGTCTTTCTCATGGGTGTGCTGTTACATGCCCAGTGGGAATTAGATGGGTATTCCACTCTCAGTGTCACAAATTGCAGCCCATGGGCCAAATTCAGCCTGACACTTGTTTTCGTAACTAAAGTATTATTAAACACAGCCACACTCATTCGCATACTGCTTCTGTGCCATAACGGTGGAACGGAGTCGCTGCAACAGAGCATGGCTTCCAAAGCCAGAAATATTTGCTCTCTGGCCCTTTACAGAGACAGTGCACCAGCCCCTGGTCTGCTCTAGGTCTCTTCACTCCAGGATGAATCATCCTGGGGAAGAGATCTGGAAAGTTCCACAATAGTAAGTAAACGCCCTGGCATAAAAGCAACACATGCCTCACATGGCTCCACCCAACCACAAGGGGGCTGGAGGCGCGATGGAATCATTAGCGAAGCACACAAGTGGCTACGCACACCTTCGGATTACTTCCCAAAAAAAATCCAATCCTTGAAGATAATCCATCCCAGGACAATGACCTTTTCAGGGAAACTCATAAAATAGTAAAGAAAGAATAGAGACGCTGCCCCCACCAAAATCACACAAATCACACGCACTTCCTTTCTGTGACTACTATTTCTTCTTATTGAAACCTCCAGTCACCGACATATCCTTGCAAATTTCTCTCAAGCTCCTTAGGAAAGTCCTCTGTGCCTTCCTGGGCTGGGCAGAATTTCAAGTCTGATTTACTTTAGTCGCTAAGCACAAGCTGTGATTCCCACAAATGTCCCTAAATGCCAGGCTTTATCCTCATCAGCACTTTGTTCTTGCCTTAGACTAAGCCCCTCGGTTCCCAAGATAGCATTCACCACTTTTCCTTTACGGTCTCCTGCATTCTTCTCCTTCCCTCTCCTCTCTCTTCCCCAGTCGGGTCTTTATTCTTTCTCCTTCCATCACTTCCATTTCCTCCACCCCATTGTTCCCCCTCCTGAAATGGGCTGTTGCCTCTCCTCCACTCCAGACTCTCCTCTCTTACCCCCCAATTAGGGATTACTCCAGAATCCCCTTGATCATCAATGGTTGGTTGTTGCATTCTAGTAAACTCAAACTGCTTATTTCTTCTTTTAATACATAGAGCACCTTCTGTTCAGATTGCTCAAGGGCCTTGGATGGTGAAGTGTGTTTAAGGTTTTTAATGAGGTCCAATTCAGTGCAGGAATTTTAAGTTCTACATTTGAAGTTCTCTTATTAGCTTCACAGGGACAAAAAAAAGTATCAGTGCATAGCACTTAAGATCTTACTTCTTAACCCAGAGGTAGTTCACAGTTTCTATCATGATTGAATATAAACATCAAGTGAGGCCTCAGATCCACTCGTTAAAGAGAAAAACAGCCGAGGAACTAGGAAAGGACTCAGAGGCAAAGCAAACAAATGGAGAAATTTAACAGGATCCCCAGAACGGAATGGCTTCTATCTTCCTAAACTGTATTTACACATGTTTTCCTAAGAGACAAAGAAGCAGATTTCTGGATGACAGAAATGTCTTTTGAGCTTTAAGCAAGATGTTTGCTATCACAGCTCTGTCTTTGCAAATGCCTATATGAAGACCTTAAATTACTGAAGAGGCCAAGCTATCCGCCAGCACTTGGTTTCAATACAGAGGGAGGGCTCATTCTCATCACCTTCACATGCATAGAAGTGTTGGGAGTCACCAGAAACGTCACACGCACGCACACGCACGTCTGGCTGTAGGCAGGCACTTCCTTTTGCCATCTTTCTGCATAAATGTTGCCATGTATAGGTTCACAATAGAAAACAGAGCCAGGGAGAAAAGGTGGAATAAATTCAAAGCCAGGGTCCTCGTTTTAGTTCTCATTGTATTTTAGATGCCAGATCGGAGCCAGGCTGCAGCGCTTTTTCACTGTAAAGTTGTCATAATGATAACTTTGCTGCCTGTCTCTGAAAACAGAAACGTGGCATTCATCACAGGCCATCATCTACATAGGTGGGTCTCAGCCAGAGCCCAGAAATCTCTGTTAAAACGGGCCCTACTTGAAAGCTCCATTCAGCTCTCCAGAGCCATGTGCAGATGCGAAACAATAGTAAATTCAGCAAGGACAAGAGCTGTCTTCTGTTGGGTCTGGCCCTGTTCCTAGGGTAGGGGATTAGGACAAGCTGCCCAAACAGTAATTAACAAGGCAGGACAATCCAAAAGGCACTGTGATTGGCTGTGGCATGGTGACAAGCAGAGTCGGCACACACCAGGCTAAGCCTCCTGCGTGCTCTGGGGTTTGGTGACAGGCATCTGTCCCCATAAAATGGCAGAGTTTAATAAGCTAATGTACCTTTGGAAATCTCCAAGAGAGGAATGTGAATAGAGAATGGACTGTGAAGTGGCTCTCACACTGACTGGATCACCTATCCTTCACACTGTTGTTTCATGGGCCATCTCTAAACAGACTCATCTACTGTAATTGGCGTTTAGGAAATAACTATGCCAGAGAAGGTTTTCAGTGATTTTTTTTTTGTCCTTGGTTTTCAATGTATAATTTACTTCAAGTCGAAGGTCTTAAGCACAAATCTTTTCAATATAGAAATTTCACCATGATAGCATTATAAAAGTATAAGACCTAGAAGAGAATTTAAGAATTAGAGATTAATGTTCTTGCTTTGAGGTCGACAAAAGCAATGCCCAAAGAGACAAAATGTTTGTGCCTGGACAGACACACAGCAAGCCAGGAGGCAGCCACCACTGCGAACATTTTCCTCTGATGCTTGACCCAGCATCCATCACCATTCCATGCTGACACTTCTTATCATCATTAGGGAAAAAAATGAGAAGGAAAAAGAATAGACATGATGGAAAAAGGCAACTCCTTTTGCAGCCTACAAAAAGGTCACCAAATGCTCTCATTTAAAATTCATACCATAAAATTTGAAAGTAAAATACAAGCAATGAAAGCCCACAGAATGTGAGTGAATGAAAAAAATATAAGTGTTGGATTGTGTGTGTGTGTGTGTGTGTGTGTGTCTGTGTTTTACTGAGAGGCAAAAGACGAACAGGATTATTTTTAAATTATAAAAGACAAGGCTTGAGATTTTAGGGTAAGAGATAAAGGGCAAAGCTACAAGATTTATAATGAAACTACCACACTTTTTACACTTTTTCTGAACCATTTAGAAGTAATTTACTTATGTTATGGCCCTTTACCCCTACATATGTCAGTGTGCATTTCCTAAGAATAAGAATATTCTAGAATGCAACCATAGTACAGTCATCAACTTCAGTAAATTTAACATTCATATGATACTTGCATCTAATTAACAGCTCATATTCTGGTTTTATCAACTGACCTAATGATGTCTTTATAGCAATTCTTTCTCCAGGACAGGATCTTGTACAGTGTCTGTTACTGCATATCCCTTCAGGGGCCTTTAATTTGGAACACTTTTACAGTCTGTCTTTGTTTTTTAAGACATTGACACTTTTGAAGAGTATAACATAAACACACACACACACACACACACACACACGCACGCACTCTCTCCCTCTCTCCCTCCCTCTCCCTCTCTCTCCCGCTCTCTCTCTCTCTCCCTCTCCCTCTCTCCCTCTCTCTCTCTCCCTCTCCCTCTCTCCCTCTCTCTCCCTCCCTCTCCCTCTCTCTCCCTCTCTCTCTCACTCTCTCTCTCCCCACCCCCGCCCTTTAAAAAATAGATCTCTCCTCATTTTGGGTTTGTCTAATGTTTCCTCATGATTCAATGTAGTGAATCATGCATTGCTGGCTGGAGTAGTTATACAAGTGATGTTGTGTCTTTATCAGAGAATCAAATCTGGGGGCAATGGGTGTCCATGGATCCCTCACTGGTGAGGTTAATTTCAATTACTCAGTCAAGGTGCTGTTCAGTTTCGCCAATGTATAATTGCTGCTTTTTCCCTTATAACTAATAAGCAGTCTGTTAGGAGACACTTTGAGACCGTTCAAATAACGTGCCAATCATCAAAATTTTCCTCTAAATTTAGCATCCATCAACAACCTGGGCCTGACACAATCTCTACTTATGCTGATGCTAAAATGCTGATTTTTTTCAATGCCAGCATTCCCTCCATATTTAGTTAGGCCTCAGTATCTTACTATACAAGAGAATGCCAAAAAATTACTCTCCTATCACCATTTATTTATGTACTAATTTATTTGTTTTATTGTTTTATCTACATGGGTTTGAGAATGCCTGTATTTTCAATGGCTTATATTCATTACCGTGCCTATATATTTTGGTGCTCAGATTGTTCCAATATTTAACCAGTGGAAACCTCTTCAAACTTTGTTCTATGTCATTAAGACATACCACCATCATTTCTTTTTTTCTCTCTTCCTAATTTTTTGGCACAACTAGCAAAATGTAACAGGTTCACCTTATATCTACTCTGATCAGAAATGAAGTCAGCCATTTCTCCGAGGTATCGTTTCTTCTCTACTTTTAAAAGGGAAGAATACAAAATGGCAAAACCCGACTGTGAGTTATCCTTATAGCTACTGAAATGCCATTGATTCTTAGCCCTTTTACTGGACAGAGCTAAAAATACATATGTACATATAATATGTACAAATCCACATAAACATATAGTTAACATACATGCCTACACATATGAACAGGTACAAATACAAATACACAGTTTTGAAATCATGTCATATCACTACCTCCAGTTACAATTCAATGCCACAAGACTCTTTCTACATTTAATATCCAAATGTCGTCTCCCCAGTTGGCTTCCAACTAGACCAAAACACTGACTCATTTGCTTACTCTTGAAAAACACTAAAGTTATTTCAGAATTTTTATGCCGCTACTAATGCATGAAACACATTTACTTATGAGGATACCAGGATGTTTGAATTAAAGCCCACCCTAACCTACTGATACTTTAATGTTTGACTTCTAGCGTCTGGAACTATAAGAGGTAAATTTCTGTTATTTAAGCAAACACACACACACACACATACACACACACACACACACAATTTGTTACACTTTCATGTCATATCATACTCCCCAAGATACTGGAGAAAGATGAGCAACTTAAACAGAAAGGAGGAAACCATAAAGATAAAAGTAAAATCAATGAAATGGAAAATAAACAAACAATAGAGAAAAGCAATAAAATGAAAAACTAATTCTCAGGAAACATTAATAAAATTGATAAATATGTATCCAGGCTAGTCAAGAATAAAACATAAAAGGCAAAAGTTATGACTATCAGGAATAAAATAGTATTACAAATTCTGCAAACATTAAAATGGCAATAAGAGAATGTTATGGGCAATTTTATGTAAACAAATTCAACAATTTATAAACATTCAGCAAATTTATCGAAAGATAAATACCAAAGCCCACACCAGACAAAATAAACTGACCAGATATTTCCTCAAAGATATATGAATGCCAAATAAGCACAAGAAAAGATGCTCAAAATATTTAGTTATTACAGAAATGTAAATAGAATCACAATAAGATACCACTATATACTTACTAGAATGGCTAAAATTTAAGACTGACAATATTAAATGTTGACAAGAATGAGGAGCAACTGAAACTCTCAAAGATTACTGTGGGAAGCATAAATTTGTACAATCACTTTAAAAAAAACAATTTGGGAGTTTCTTATAAAATTAACTATACACTTACCATATGACCCAGAAGTCCCACTCCTGTTGCCCAAATATTTGTATGTGAATATTCATAGCATCTTTATTAAGAATAGTTTGCAACTGGAAACCAGCTAAATGTTCATGAGCAGGTGAATAGACAATAAATTGTATCTATACCATGTAGTACTACTGGGATGGGGAAGCTGGATACCAATAGATACACATCATGGATAAATCTCAAAGTGTTCTGCTGAGCAAAAGATGCCAGACACATCTTTTCATCTTTATTAAACTCTAGGAAAGACCCATTCAATCTATAAAAATGAAAAGCAGGTCAGTGGTCTGGAAAGAGGAGTAAGAACGTCTGATTGGGATAAAGCACAAAGAAACCTTCAGCTCAGACAGTATGGCAATATTCTGCATCTAGTTATGGTGATTAGTTGGGTGAATAAATTTGTCAAAACTCACCAAAATGTACACTTTTTTTCTGAGACAGAGTTTTGCTCTTGTTGCCCAGGCTGTAGTGCAATGGTGCAATCTTGGCTCACTGCAACCTCCTCTTCCTGGGTTCAAGGGATTCTCCTGCCTCAGCCTCCCAAGTAGCTGGGATTACAGGTTTATGCCACCATGCCCAGCTAATTTTTGTTTTTAGTAGAGATGGGGTTTCACCATGCTGGTCAGGCTGGCCTCAAACTCCTGGCCTCAGGTGATCCGCCCACCTCAGTCTCCTAAAGTGCTGGGATTACAGGTGTGAGCCACCACACCCGGCCAAAATGTACATTTTAAATGGATATGTTGTACTGTATCCAAATTATAACTCAAAATCTTCTGATTCTTAAAAAAGGGGAGCCACAGAAAGAAGAAATATTACCATGAAAGTAAAAACAGACTGACAGCAACTTCTCAACAGAGACAATGTAAGCCAGAAAACAATATAATGATATATTCGAAGTGCTGAGAGAAAATAACTGCCAGTGTGGATTTACACTGCCAGGGAAAATATTCTTCCAGAACAAAAATGAAATAAAGTCATTTTCAGACAAGTAAAAACTGACACCATTTACCTGTGGCAGAGGCTACTAAACAGAATACCTGCAGGGGCAGAAGAAAAGTGAGCCCAGACGGTCAGAGATGGAGGAGGAAGAGGGGAAAGAGGAGCAATACCTGTGCAATAGATGTGAGTGCTGACTATTAAAATAGTACTAATAATGCCTTGTCACTGATAGAGAGAAACACTAACCTACAAAACAATAATGGCATATGATTAAAGAGCATGAGAAATGGGATTAGCATATTATAAGGAATTATCTGGAAATATGGTAAACTTATCAAACGATATTAGATTTTGATAAATAAAAGTGACAGGCTGAATTCTTTAGGGTAGCTACCAAGATAATAATAAAAGAGAGTATATAACTTTGAAGCTAATTGAGAATTTTTAAATTATTTCATCCTTTAATTCAAAAAAAAGAAGAAATAAATACAGACTGGGAGTAAACAAGGGAAAATACATAGTAAGACCATAGATTAAAACAAATATATTAGTCATCACATTAAGCAAAAATAAACAATATATATTTATTAATAGACAAAGGTTGACAGACTGACAAAAATATAATAAAAACACGAGAGACACATCCAAAATATCTGAAACACAGGTTGAAATTAAAAGTTTGAAAAAATAAATATGCCACATAAATAGTAACCATAAAACTGTATAAAATAGCAATATCCGGTCGGGCGCGGTGGCTCAAGCCTGTAATCCCAGCACTTTGGGAGGCCGAGGCGGGTGGATCACGAGGTCAACAGATCGAGACCATCCTGGTCAACATGGTGAAACCCCGTCTCTACTAAAGATACAAAAAAATTAGCTGGGCATGGTGGCGCGTGCCTGTAATCCCAGCTACTCGGGAGGCTGAGGCAGGAGAATTGCCTGAACCCAGGAGGCGGAGGTTGCGGTGAGCCGAGATCGCGCCATTGCACTCCAGCCTGGGTAACAAGAGCGAAACTGCGTCTCAAAAAAAAAGCAATATCCAGTGGATTTTAAGACATAAAGCACAGATGTAGATAAAAAGCGTCACTTCAAAGTGATAAAAGATTAAACTAATCAAAGATTCACTGAGTAACGGCAACTTATTGGTTCTGAAGTAGAGTTAAAATCAAACCCAAAAGGCAACACTCTGGTCGTCTCTCGGTTGCTAGGTAGCATGTGATGCCAAGTAGCTCAACGGCTTTGTGCCTTGGTTTTTATTCGGCTGCAAGACCCACCTTGGTGGCTTCCTGAGGCTGTTAGGAACGCCAGATGAGGTGCTTCATTATGTGTGAAAGTGAATACGACTTGAACTGGGGAGGACAAACAGCATTCACTGGGCACCTACTACGTAGAGAAACTACGCTAAAAGCTTGATTATTCTTTGTCGCTTGTAGTCTTCCCAGCAACCCTAAAATTTACTTATTTTTATTTGCATCAATACAAATGAGAAACAAGAGGCTAGAAGAGACTAAAGGACTTCCCCCAAAATTAGCAAATTACAGAGCCAGAATTCGAATCCAAGGCTTTTGTTTTTGTTTTTGTTTTACTCTAAAGTTATGTTTAATCCTGGTTACTTCTTAATGAACATTAAGTTAGGGCTTCTAACTAAAATTCTGTAGGCCATTTTATTATATTACTTTCTAATGTTCTATTTTAAGTTTACGCCCTTCATATATAAATCGCTCATACAAATCAATAAGAAGATACTAAAATGCCAAAGGTAGTCAAAATTAACATTCACTGAGCACTTACTGTTTGCAGTCTGTGATGCAAGTGCATTGTATGAGTCATCTCACATAATCCTCACAACAGTTCTGTGAGGCCAAGTTCTGTGTCAGCTGGAGTCCAGTCAGTAATTTGAACAAGAAATAATTTTAAAACAAATAAGTTTTAGCTATAATGGGGACGAACTTATCAAGATAAAAAGAGATCTCAAAAGAATATCCTGGCGCTGATGAAAAGTATCCAAGAAAGGAACAACTTGTCCGGGATCTGGAGAGACCTCCCCAAGACTGGGATTCAGACTTTGCTGGATAAAGTGAGGTTAGCAGGACAGCAGAGAAGTCCACTGGGATGCCCACCCCAGAGCTGCCTCCCTGTGAGGCAAAGAGGGAACTCTACCCTGGGATGAAGGATTGAGGCTGGTGGGCAGGTGGGGAGGGGTGAGTCACAGTGTTGACAGCCACTCCCCAGGAGGGTGGCACAAGGCCTGAGGTGTGAGATATCTGCATCTAAGCCACAGGAGCCAGCTCTCCCCAGTGCAGGCTGGCGGGGTTTGCAGAGGGTGTCAGGGCATTGGGAGCTCCCTAACCTCCAGGGCAGCACAAGGCCTGGGTGTTCAGTGTCCACATTGGAGGGCCCCAACAAGATGCTACCCCGCCTGGCCAGCTTGTGAGCTTGCCAAGGGATCACTCACTCAGGGTGCACAGCTGGGGTGGAGTGACTAACACTGGATGTCCTGCACCTGTGCCACTGCAGCCAGATGTTGGCAGGAAAAGGAAAAAAGAGCAGCCTCAAGATGGAGATCCTTCCTCCTGCCATGTTCCTCCAGTGCCCTCTGCTGACAAAGCTTAAATACCACATTGAGATACCATCTCACGCCAGTTAGAATGGTGATCATTAAAAAATCTGGAGACAATAGATGCTGGAGAGGATGTGGAGAAATAGGAACACTTTTACACTGTTGGTGGGAGTGTAAATTAGTTCAACCATTGTGGAAGACAGTGTGGTGATTCCTCAAGAATCTAGAAATACAAATACCATTTGACTCAGCAATCCCATTACTGGGTATATACCCAAAGGATTATAAATCGTTCTACTATAAAGACACATGTACATGTATGTCCACTGCATCACTGTTTACAATAGCAAAGACTTGGAACCAACCCAAATGCCCATCAATGATGGACTGGATAAAGAAAATGTGACACATATACACTGTGGAATACTATACAGCCATAAAAAAGGATAAGTTCATGTCCTTTGCAGGGACATGGATGAAGCTGGAAACCATCATTCTCAGCAAACTGACACAAGAACAGAAAACCAAACACCACATGTTCTCACTTATAAGTGGGTATTGAACAAAGAGAACACACGGACACAGGGAGGGGAACATCACATACTGGGGACTGTTGGGGGTGGGGAACTAGGGGAGGGATAACAGGGGGTGGGGAGATTGGGGAAGAATAACATTAGGAGAAATACCAAATGTAGATGATGGCAAGGGGGATGGATGCAGCAAACCACCATGGCATGTATATACCTATGTAACACTCCTGAATGATCTGCACATGCATGCCAGAACTTACAGTATAATTTTTTAAAAGCTTAAATACTGTGCTCACGACAAAGGAGAAATGCTTAGACTTCGGCCCATTGTCCCAGAGCAGGTGGTGAAGGGTGAATTTGAGACTGAGAAGTGATACATTTAAAACTGGGATGGTAGGTACTATTATTATTGCCATGTTACACATGAAGAGACTGGGGCAGCAAGGGGTTCTATGCCTAAGGTCACTAGTGATAGGGTGGGGACACAAACAACCACAGAGCTTCACTTCCGTCAGTGGGGAAAGACAATTACCAAAGTGGAAATACAAATGATTAATAAATATCTGAAAGGTTTTTGCTTCATTGGAGAGGAGGATCAGTACAGAACATAACTGACTGCATCTTACACTTACCAAATAAGCAAAAATGTTCATGTCCTAATGCCCGCACTCCGAGGATGAGATGGGTTGAGCCGTCCATATACTTCTCAGAGCAGTGTTTCAGTAAGGGTTCAACTGGAGATGCAGAACTAGCAGGGGTGTATGTAAAGGGATTTGTTGCAACAAACTGCCCTCTGCGGTTGTGGGGGCAGGCGGCGGGGTGGAAATTCTTGGGTAGCAGCTAAGGCTGCATTCCACGAACGGAATTTCTTCTTCTGGGGAACATCAGTTCTGCTCTTAAGGCCTTTCAATTAATATATCAGACCCACCAGATTATCCAGGATAATCTCCTTTACTTAGAAGCAACTGATCATGAACATCAGTCACTTCTGCAATATTCCTCATCGCAACGCCTAGATGAATGTTGGATTGCAGAACTCACTACGGCCTAGCCCAGTTAACACAGAAAACTGACCATCTCAAGAATTCACTGATACTTCCTTGGAAGCAATTTTCCAGCGCAGGTGATAAATCTCTAAAGTATCAACGCCCATTACCATCGCTTCTGGGAATATAGCTAAGGGAATAATTTCAAAGACAAAGACTCAAGCATTATTGAGAATAACAAAATATTTAGAAACAACCTTACTGGCTCCACCAGGGAAATTAAATTATGTAACATTTGTATGAAAGAGTAGTAAGAGGCTACTGAAAGCTTTACAAAAGGTTTACAATTACAATTATAAACATCTAGAATAAATTATTAAGCCAAAAGAAAGACGGGAGAGAAAACTGTTCACATGCAATATAAAAAATACAGAAAATAAGAACACTATGTGGGAAAAGGGGGGAGATGCTAACAATGGTTCTTTGAACTTCATGGTTTTCAATTTTTCAACTATGAACTTGAATTACTTTAAAAATTACACAGAGTAAGATAAAGAATGTTCCATGCAAACTATAAAACATGAATTTACAAAGTGCGATGTCATGCCAATACTTAGGAGTGTTTTAGCTGGCCACAGATCCCAGCTCTTTGTATGCAAATGAGAGCAACGACCTAACTTCATCTTTAAGAGAAAGGAGAAAAGGATTGATAGTTCAGAAACTACAATTCTTTCAACCCAGCAGTCATCCCCAAATAGATACAATGTTTCCCCACCATTGTGAAGGCAACTTTAATAAATTGCCACAGGGAAAAAAAATACACTTCCATCACCCCTGCCCTTCCCAATTCAGCTCAATTTCACAGTGCACGACCGCTTTCTATTTTATTGTCACTGATGCACCAGAGAAAACAAGTAGAATAAAGACTACCATTGTTAACAGATTTTATATTTAAAAAAAAAAATCTTTCTTGCAGTTTCAATGGGTTATTTAGCTTCAATGGCATCTGTTGACACTGAAAAATATATAACTAACATAGCTATAAATCTGCTTTGCTTGTAAATGTTTAATTATAATGTTTCCATTTCAATTTAAGATAAATTCACTTTCTATCTTAAGAAGAAACTGTTACCAACAAAACAGACTGAAAACAAATCCCACAGCAATGATTGTTACTCAGCTCCCTAAAACCCTCTTAAAGCACAGATGCTGTCAATTCTTCCCAGCAGGGATCCGAGAGCTGCAACCTAAGAGTCTTTGAGGCACTAACACATATTCACCTGGAGAGACCCTCCCCATCCCCATATTCATGACGTTTTCTGGCTCTGCTGGAGTTCATAGAGAAACGGGCCATCCTACAATCCCTCCATGCACTAAATACAGTTTACACCGAAGAAACCCTCATAGCTGTTTTATTTATGGACCTGAAAACTACAATCAGCCCTCTTCTCCCCACAACAGTTGACAATGGTGACCTTCTGAACCACAAGCAACAGTCCTCCACTGCACATCTGGGTCTCCTGCTATGTGTAAGTAAAAGAGTAACCAACAGAAGGCCACTTTCTACAATCGAGAAGAAAACTAACAGCAGCACCCGAGGCTGCACCACCCAAGGCAGACACAGCTCCCGGAAATGCTGCTCAGAGACTTTGTGCTCTCAGCGTGACTCTCTCAGCAAGGGAGGTCCCTCAAGCCCTGAGAGGCAGATCGGTAGGTAAGGGAATCATAATTCTACATGAAAGTCTGCATGTGTCCTGGGATGAGGAGAAACTGGAGAACCACATCCATCATTTAGCCCCCTTTCTCACACTTGGAGGGATGGGCTAGTATCTTAGAACTGTCGACTACTGATCAGGGGCCAACCCTGACTTCCATATCAACTTCATTTACCTGCTCAGTATTTGTCAAAACTAAAATAAGCCTCCAGATATGTCACTCAAGGCTACGCATTTCTATGTGCCTGAAACTAACCTCCACTTCCAGGACAGACTATTATTTTATATATGATCAAAAGGTGCCACACCTCCCATCATCTTGGCTCAGGGCAGTGGAGTCCCTTATCTAATACTTGACCATTGTCCTCAACAGACCATCTTCTCTTATATTTTTGAGGATGTCATTTAATAAGGGCTTGTTCTGTTCCCAGAAAGTATACTAAACACTTTACATGAATTATTCACTTAATTCCCATAGCAAACTTCCAAGGAGGTATTATTCCCTTCCTTGTGTCACAGATGAGAAACTGAGTCACGGGAGCTGAGTCACCTGCCTGAAGCCACACAGGTAGTAAATGACAGGGCATGGATTTAAGCTCTGCTCTGACTCCCAAAATGGTAATTTTAAATAACTGTAGTATTTACCTCCCTCTAGCAAATTCTAGCAAATCATAAAACATCCCCCGATGCATGGGTAATATTCACATTTCTGATCCTATGATTACTGACTGACATAAAATTTAAACTATCTGTTGGTTCCCTATTTCATACATTTCCTGCCTCTATTTTCTCAAAAGCAGTAACAGCACATGGACAGCAGATTTCACAGCAATTTGCTCTCCTGAACACCTTTCTTCTAAACCTCCTGCCTTTTCTGCTCCTCAATAAATCATGGCCTAGGCCTCTGGCAAAGCTGTTGCTGTATTTGTTGTTGCCTTTGAAACAGGTAAAAGTGGAATCCAAAAGAGTTTCTGGGGAGAAAAGCAGAATGTACCTTGAAACTCTCTTGATGGATCCATTTTTATTCCCCTAATGGTGTATTTTGGGTTTAAAAAAATAAATTTTAGAGGAAAAAATCTTTCAAAAATACTGCATTTGGATTTAAGTCTTTAGGGAGCATATCTGCTGAGGGAAGAAACCATCAGAAAGAACATTTACAAAGGCTGGGTTGCTTTTCATTTTGTATTTCATTTAATCTCCATCATATGCCTGCAACAAAATCCCCATTTTACAGAAGAAATTCAGAAAGAGTTTGTTATCTGAGTAAAGTCACACAAGTGATCAGAGATGGAAAAGCCACCACTGATTCCAGCCCTCTGCCTTCAAATTCCAGGCTATATCAGACTTTTAAAAAGACTCTTTTCCCTGGATCTGAGTCACTTCTTTCTGTATCGCACTAGGCTGCTCTGTCAGACCCCAGTAAGGTGGAAGGGACCTAAGGGCCTGGAGGGGCCAGCAGACACCTTCAAAGGGAGACCAACACAGGTTTAACACAAAACTGCTTCCAGAGCAAGACTCACCGTATTTGCATTTAGAAAGAAACCTGGTGAAATCTAAGCCCTTTTACGAGTTCATTAAGTTTTTCATCCTTCAACCTTTCTGCATATTTATCACAGAGGTACTAAGGCTTACTTATAATGCGTGTTTTACATTGTTTCTTTCAACTTGGAAATCTTTCGTTTGCATATTAATCATATAGAAACACTCCTTTGTTACAAAGAAATGTGCTTTTTCACTAATCTCGAAACACATCACTCTGTCTATCCCCCGTCCACCCTTGGTATAGACATGGACGCTAATAATATCAATCCAATCAATACTTGAAGGTTATTTGTTCTCTGCCAGACAGTGTTGCAAGCGCTTGACATAGATGAAATCATTTAATCCTACAACAGCCTTATCAGGTGGAGACAAAATTTTCCCTGTCTTAAAGTTGAAGAAACTAAGGCCAAGGAATTTAAAGTAACTTGTTCAAGCTCACATGGCTCTTAAGCGGTGATATCAAGAAGTACTTCCCTACCAGGAAAAAAAAAAAAGCACTCTGCATTTAATAAATGCCAACTAATACTGAACTTCAGCCTTGGGAGAACAGTAGGGAACAGAGGGGATTGTGGGAAACAAGAGAGCATGGCCCCTTCCACACTGAGCGCCAGTCAGCTCTAGGACTTGTGGCCATTCAAGGTTGACCTGAGTTTCCGGTTTCTCCAGAGATACCAGAAATATATATGTTTAGTCAGGTCTCCTGATATTTTTAATGTTGGCCTAAATTGAAAGAAAAAAAATACACTTATCAAAACAAATGAAAGAGGTTTATGGGCTACTGATTTGTTGCCTACATATTGGAGATTTAAACTGAACCAATGCTGAGCAGAAACAGTTCACAGGTTTAAACAGTTCAAGAAACCTGGTGCGCCCTTGGAAGCAAAGACTTCTTTGCTTTGCAACTGTTTAATTAAGGGGGAGATGTGAGGTACTACTTCATTTATTAACTGGAAAATAATCGTAGGCCCTAATGAGTCACTCAGCATCAAAATGCATCAAATTCGTCATCTGTTTTAGTCTTTGAAAATGATTAAATATCACTTTCTTTCCCTTTATGGCAAGACTCAAGTGACAACCAATCCATCAGCTTATCTGCCAATGTTTAACAACAGCATTTTGCATTCATTATTTCCTACTTAAATCATTCTTTTAAAAAGAGGAATAATTTAATTCTGCCTCTTGACAGTAGAGACATAAAATGGTGGAGTGTTTCTCTGACAAACAGCAATCCATGAGATCAAGCCAGAAGAACGCCAGTTCAAAACAAGAAATACGACAACTCACTTCCAGAAAAATCTCATTTCCGCATCCTGATGCTAAAACCTGGCAGAGACACAACAAGAAAAGAAAACTTCAGGCAAATGTCCTTGACGAAAGGATTCTTGCAAAAATCCTCAACAAAATACTTGTAAACTGAATCCAGCAGCACATCAAAAAGCTAATCCAACCGTGATCAAGTACGCTGCAACCCCAGGATGCAAGGTTGGTTCAGCATACCAATAAATGTGATTCATCACATAAATAAAACTAAAGACAAAAAGCACGTGATTGAGCCGGGCGCGGTGGTTCAAGCTTGTAATCCCAGCACTTTGGGAGGCAAAGGCGGGTGGATCACGAGGTCAAGAGATCAAGACCATCCTGGTCAACATGGTGAAACCCCCTCTCTACTAAAAATACAAAAAAATTAGCTGGGCATGGTGGCGTGTGCCTGTAATCCCACCTACTCAGGAGGCCAAGGCAGGAGAATTGCCTGAACCCAGGAGGCGGAGGTTGCGGTGAGCCGAGATCGCGCCATTGCACTCCAGCCTGGGTAACAAGAACGAAACTCCGTCTCAAAAAAAAAAAAAGCACGTGATTATCTCAATAGATGCAGAAGAGGCTTTCAATAAAATTCAACACCCATGCATGTTCAAAACTGTCAATAAACTAGGTATTGAAGGAACATACCTCGAAATAGTAAGAGCCATCTATGACAAACCCGTAGCCAACATCATACTGAATGGGGAAAAGCTGGAAGCACTCCCCTTTTTAAACTGGCACAAGACAAGGATGCCCTCTCTCACCACTCCTGGTCAACACAGAATTGGAAGTCTGGGCAGAGCAATCAGGGAAGAGAAAAACATAAAGGGCATTCAAACAGGAAGAGAGGAAGTCAAACTATCCCTGTTTGCAGATGACATGATTCTGTATCTAGAAAAGTCCATAGTCTCATCCCAAAAGCTCCTTCGGCTGATAAACAACTTTAGCGAAGTCTCAGGATACAAAATCAATGTGCAAAAATCACAAGCATTCCTACACACCAACAACAGCCAAGCTGAGAGCCAAATCAGGAGCACAATCCCATTCACAATTGCCACAGAAAGAATAAAACACCTAAGAATACAGCTAATTAGGAGACGAAAGAGCTCTACAATGAGAATTACAAAACACTGCTCAAGGAAATCAGAGCTGATACAAACAAATGGAAAAACATTCCATGCTCATGGATAAGAAGAACCAGTATCATTAAAATGACCATCTTGCCCAAAGCAATTTACAGATTAAATGCTATTTCTATCAAACCACCAATGACATTCCTCACAGAACTGGAAAAACTATTTTGAAATTAATATAAAACCAAAAAAGAGCATGAGCAGCCAAGACAATCCAAAGCAAAAAGAACAAAGCGGTAGATATCACATTACCTGACTTCAAACTATATACTACAGGACTACAGTAACCAATTATCTAATTATTTATATTTCATGTGTAAGAATAGACACTAAGATCTATAAAAGCAAAAAAAAAAAAAAGAAAGAAAGAAAAAAATTTTTGAGACAGAGTCTTGCACTGTTTCCAGGCTGGAGTGCAGTGGCATAATCTCGGCTTACCGCAACCTCCACCTCCCGGGTTCATGCGATTCCCCTGCCTCAGCTTCCTGAGTAACTGGGACTACAGGTGCATGTCACTATGCCCAGCTAAAATTCTGTATTTTAGTAGAGACAGCTTTCACTATGTTGGCCAGGATGGTGTCGATCTCCTGACCTCATGATCCACTCACTTTGGCCTCCCAAAGTGCTGGGATTATAGGCGTGAGCCACTGCACCCTTCTAAGAACAAAAACTTTAAATAATGTTCATGAACAGAAGAGTAAGAAAATAAATTATGGAATGTCTCTATTGTGGAATATTATACAGCGAAGGGATAAAAGAACTGGAACTACATGTGTCAATAGGGATTAACATAGAAAACGTTACATTCAACAAAATAGGCAAATTGCAGAATGATTCTTTTGGCATAATGCCATTCATATAAAGTTTGAAAATCTACCAAAAAAACGCTGTCTGTGTAAAGGTACCTCTGTAGTAAAATTATATAAACATTCACAAGATTGATAAACACATAAATCAGTATAATGGTTAACCTTAAGGAAGGAGGAAGGAGAGTGCAATAGAGAGAGTTACATTTGTCTGCTTGTTGCTTTTTGGTCCAGCTCTGCAGCGTACCTGGGGGAATACTGAACTGTGATACAGCTGTGTGGTAGACAGACTGAAGTGTGCTGCAATATCCTCTACAGTTTTAAGTATGCTTGAAATAGCTCAGACGTTTTTTAAAGAAAAGAAAAGAAAAACAACTTGTCCCTTTAAAGAAGATAAAACAATTAGCTTATTTGCTGACCTGGCAACACCGTGCCCCTGAATGTATAGCACAGCAGATCATGGGCACCAGGTTATTCTTGAGTTTTGCTTTGCTTCTTAGAAGTGGGTGCTTTTGCTTTGCTTCCTTGGTCTTTAAGTGTGGCACATATACACCATGGAATATTATGCAGCAATCAGAAATGATGAGTTCGTGTTGTTTGTAGGGACATGGATGAATCTGGAGAACATCGTTCTCAGCAAACTGACACAAGAACAGAAAATGAAATACCGCATATTCTCACTCATAGGCGGGTGATGAAAAATGAGAACACATGGACACAGGGAAGGGAGTACTACATACTGGGGTCTATTGGGGGGAATAGGGGAGGGACAGTGGGGCGGGGGGAGCTGGGGAGGGATAGCCTGGGGAGAAATGCCAAATGTGGGTGAAGGGGAGGAAGGCAGTAAAACACACTGCCATATGTGTACCTATGCAACTATCTTGCATGTTCTATACATGTACCCCAAAACCTAAAATGCAATAAAAAAAAAGAGTTACACCCCTCTGAAATTAAATGTGGACCTGCTGCCAATCTCCAAAAATCTTGTTAGTATCCTTCCTTATAGTTACTGCCCAGATGGACACATCAGCTCTGACGGTATTAGATACTACCTTTGAATTCTTAAAAATATGTTTAATTCTTGGAAAGTCTCAATAAAGGGAGAAGAATGCAGTTGATTCTTGTAGTTTAGTTTGAAAGACTACATGGAATGTTTAAAACTACATTAGAAATAGCCTCTGAATATCCCTGAAAGAGGCCATAAAGCACATTACAGGAGACTTTTACAGAGAAAATCTTCTCCCCCTTTTTGTTGTTTTCTTTTTTATTGTGGTAAAATAAATAGAACACAAAATTTACCATTGTAAAACAAGCAAGTCACCGTTCACAATGCTGCTCAGTCATCACCACCTACCTCCAGATCGTTTTCATCACTCCAGGAGGAGAGCCACACCCACGAAGCAGCCACTCCCCCTTAGCCCCACTCCCAGCACCCTGGCAACCCTGCTCTGCTGTCTGTGTCTATGGATTTGCTCGTTCTGGACATTTCGTATAAATGGAATCACGCACCGTGTGGCCCTTCATGTCTGGCTTCTCACTCAGCATCATGTTTTCAAGGTTCTTCCATGTGGCACCCTGTGCTGCCACTTCATTCCTTTTCATGGCGGAAAACATCCCAGCATATGGAAAGACTACATTTCTCTTTATCCATACAATGAGGTGGAGAAATGGAAACCCTCTTACATCGCTGGTACGAATGTAAAATGGTGCAGCCACTGTGAAAAACAATTTGGCAGTTCCTCAATAAATTAAACACAGAATTACCATATGAACCAGCAATTCCACTCCTAGGCATCTACCCAAAAGAACTGAAAACAGGTGTTCAAACAAAAACTTATACAAGATTGTTTATAGCAGCGCTATTCACAATAACCACAAAGCAAAAACAACCCAAATGTCCATGCCTTTGGTTTAGAGCAGCGGCCCTGTGTTAAAGTCATGTTACATTAAGATTTCAGATCTGCCAGCATCAGAATCATAGTCAGCGCCTGGGAATGTTCACACCATCAGCAGGCCAGGGAAAGTGGATCCTAACCTGTAAGGAGCAGGGTCACTCTGCCCCAATCCCACACTCCCTCCCAGGCAGCCCCTCCTGAGTGGATGCTGGGTGCAAAGACATATTGAATTTAAGGTGTTAGCTGAGTCTCTCTCTTTTGTAGAAGCTCATAGACAAATCCTATCAGCTAAACAAGGATGTGGTATGACCCTTGAAAATCGCATCCACCAGAATTATAGACCTGAACACACCTGAGCCTGGGCTTGAGGGTCAAAAGCCACGTGGCACCTAGAGAGAGTGCAGGTAGCAGAAGGGACTCGCGTGTTTTGGGAAGGTGCTTCTGAGACTTGGAGAAGATGTACCGGAACCACACCAGCCACTTGACTGTAAGTAGTTCAGCCACAGGTCTATGTTCCGGGGAGGCAGACAAAAAGAAAGACGACGGCAAGTGGATTCGCCTCCTGGGGCTGCCATGACAAAGTACCACCAATTGAGTGGCTTAAACCACAGAAATTTTTGCCCTTGAAGTTCTGGAGCCTGGAAGTCCAAGATGAAGGTGTTAGCAAAGCCTCCCCTTCTGAGAGCTGTGAGGGAGAACCTGTCCTGTGCCCCTCCCTTCACTTCTGGTGGTTGCTGGCAATCTTGGCTGTTCCTTGATTTCCAGGTACATCACTCTGATCTCTGCCTTCTTCACACAATGTTCTGCCTGTGTGCATGTCTGTGTCCAAATGGCCCCCTCTTTTAAAAGACACCGGTCATCTTGGATTAGGTCCCACTCCACTCCAGTGTAACCCCATCTTAAATAATTACAACTCCGATGAGCCTATTTCGAACTAGGGCTGTGTGTGTGGTACAGGGGAAGAGGCATGATTCCATCACAGGAAGAGAGCGTGGCAAACAGTGAGACTGGGATGGACTGAGCAGCTGGCATGCTGGGCTTGTAGCTTCCACACTCATTCCCTTGGGCATCCCAAGACACCTGTGGTGCAGCCATTAGGACCCTAATTTTAACAATGAGCTTCATACAGTGTGCTCCTGCTCACACAGTAAGAGGCACCACTGAGGATGCAGCTCAGGCAGTCGGGTTCCAGGGACTAAACTCTTTCTACTTTCCACTGGAACATGACCGTGCACAGGGACAGGGTGGAAAGAGGGAAAGACCACGGCGCACAACAGATGCCTTGCCTCGGAACAGAAGGAAGGAAAGGATGTCTTCAAAGCTCATGGGAGACTGTTATTAGGGAAGTGAGGGCAGGTTGGAGAGGCAGAGATCAGCACAGGGACCCTCTGACTCTACCGCCCATCTGCTCTAACCCCACAGACCTCCCTGCTGCCCTGGTTATGACACGTGCCCTCCATTCAGCTCTTCCTGCCCCAAGGGGTCCACTTGTCCATCCCTCTCCCTCCCATCTCTCAGACCTCCAGTCCAGCCACCTCTTCATAGTGAGCTCAGTCCTGAGTTCCTGCTCCAAAATCAAGGATTGCCCTATACCAGCATTCTCCATTCTTACTGCCTGCTTTATTTTCTCCCTAAGACTTTTTTCCATCTAATAGTGAATCTTTATTCTTGTCTATTTCCTCCGCTAGAATACAAACTTCATGCAGGAGAGACATTGACTGTTTTGTTCAGCGTGGGAAATTCAGCACCTACACTAGCGCCTGGCTCTTGGGAGGGCTCCATAATACACGCTGAATGAATAAATGTTTCTAAGCAGTCCTGGATGCTGGGGCTTGTATGTCCTTGCTTGGCCACCAGGGAGGACATGTCTAACGCCTGCCCCTGCCGAAAACCTGGGGACCATCTCAGCCTCAGGTGGGTAGGGCTGAGCACTGCACCCCTTTCAAACCCCAGTCTCCAGTCTCTCTTTAATAATGGTCCCCGCGACAGAAATTCTGGGCCCTTAGTGGCAAGTGATCACAGCTCTCGCCTGCCTTCTTTGGACATCAAAGGGTCAAAGGTCTGCCTTGCTTCTTCATACAGACATAATTCAGAAGAGCAACTGGGGTTTTCCAGCCAGGGGTGTGAGATGGGGGCTTCACAGCCACACATTTCAGCTCTCAGTTTCATTTTGGAAGGATTGCCTTGAGCAAGACTTGCCAGGGAACGAGAGACAGTGGTCACAATCTTCTCCTCCCCCTGCTCCCCTTAAGAAGAGACAATCTCTACAGAGCAGACATGCGGAGGGTGAGGGGACACCTGAGCCCCTATGAAGGGGATTTTCCTGAGGGTTTCCCAAAAGCTTAGTAAGAAAGAGTCCAGGCTGGTTCGAGAAGCCCAGACTTCTCTCCTTGTGCTCTCTGAGTTTTACATGGAAGAGAAGTTTCAGTGTGATGAGGAGCTCTTCGCTCCTGACCCTGCTGCCTCAGACCAGTGTGTGCAAGAAACACAGACCACTTCAGGAGTTTACAATAAAAGGCATTCTGTGCAGGAAATTGGTCACCCAAGCAAAGGGAAATCTCGGAATGCAGATAGGATGCTGAAAAAAAAAACGCTGAGATTAGAACAGCAGGAAGTCATGCCCGTTCTAGGCTGAAACGGCAAAGGAGAACTGGCAGTGGCCAGAGCCTGGGGACACCGCAATGGAACCTGACATCTAGCCACAGCCAGCTCCTCCTGCAGGGGCTGGAATCAGGAGTTGTGCGGAGCCACTGCCCGGGCAGCCACTGAGGCTGCGATGGGGAGGGATGCCCTGGCTTCCCCCACCCTCCCGCCCTCCAATCTCCTTCCAGGGCCTCCCAAGGGCCAAACCCAGATGGAAGCCAGCTGACCCCAGACAGGCCCAGGACACACACATTACAGATAGTGATTAGGCAGAATGGTGGCCCCATAAGATAGCCACACCCTAATCCCCAGAACCTGTGAACACAGGGCCTTGCATGGTCAAAAGGACTTTGTGGATGTGGTTAGATTAGGGCTCCCAGGGTGGGGAGATTAGCGGGTAAGCCTGATGTGACCACGCTGGTACTTACTAGAGGGGGACAGACATGTCAGAGTCAGAGAAGGGGATGTAACCGTGGCAGCAGAGGTCAGAGTGACACAGGGCCACCCACCAAGGAATGTGGGCAGCCTCTAGAAGCAGGAAGAGGTGAGAAAACAGACCCTCCAGAGAGCTTTCAGGAGGTTGGCCGCTCTGCAATGCCTAGACTTACGCCAGCGAAATTCACGTTAGACTTCTGACTTTCAGAATGAGAAAGAATAAATTCATCTCCTTTGAAACCACAAAGTTTTTTATAATCTGTTATGTCAGCAATAGGGAGCTAAGACACCCACAAATAGTATCTCATGTGTAATATTCAGTATCTCATATGTAACATTCAATTTGGAGAGCCCCCTTCCGAAGCAAAATAACCATAGGAAAGGAAAAGAGATAATGACATGGCGTTATGTCATGGACTTTAAGAAAAAGGCTTCAGCGCAGGCAGAAGATAGAAAATACATCATTGTCTAGCCTCAGGGTATCGTTCTAAGGAGGGCAGCCAGCTGAGACTCATGGCACAGAAATCCGAGATGAGCCGGAGAGTGTTTGAAAGAGAGATGAGCAGAGGGTCATTGCAGAAAAAAAGCCATCTGGAGTTCAAGTCGGGGGACACCTCGTTCCTACAGGCTTCCAGCCCTGCCCTGATGACCTCGCTATTCCGCTGCAAATGCCTTTACAAGCATCTGGGGAAGCTTCACTCATTGCAGTCCTTTAAAACCAATGAAGGAAGTGCTGATTTCTGTGGCCAGGTCGAAATCCTATGAACCTGCAGTTATGAAAAACATTTCAACTTAAGCACACTCCAAGGACGCTCGCTGTGGGGGCTGACTCAGAAGTTACCGGCAGGACTCGCTGTGCACGGGGTGTGGCACGCGGCGTTCTCAGAAGACACAAAGTGCCTGCTCCGACACTTGCTTATAAGACGCAAGTGCTTAAGGAAAGGCCTCCTTCTCGTTCCCACTTTTCTTGGCCAAACTGACATTTCACTCGGAAGTGCTTTTGTCCACTGCTTGTAGAACAAAGGAGTGAAGTATGAAGTGTGTTTGTGGAACCAGGAACACTCTTGGGAAGAGAAGACATTCTTACACAGAAGAGGAATCTGAGTACAGTCAGTGTCGAGAGTGTGCACCAAGCATCGCACCAACAGGTACCAGATGCTGATTCCACCATGGCCCACCCAGCCAAGGGGCGTGCAGTGGGCCAGCGGCTGACACCAGTGCTTGTCAGTTTTCATGCTTTTTAATGCACTGCTTGTTAAGTAAGCAAGGCGATATATTAGAAATGAAATTCCAGAAATGCTCTCAACCAGCAAAAGTAATGCTCATAAACAATGGGCCCTATCTTGTGGCTAGGCATCAAGCCTCCGGCATCGGAGGCCACATTCTACCTCTCCCATTCTCTCTCTCTCTCTCTATCTCTTTCTTTCTCTCTCTCTCTCTCTCTCTCTCTCTCTCTCCCTCCGTCTCCCTCTCTCTCCCCCGTGTGTGTGTGTGTGTGTGTGTGTGTGTATTCTGTGTGTATTCAAGGAATTTTCTCAGCCCATTCACTGTTGTCTTTCAACAAAAGAATGCTTCCTCCAGGTTCCAATTTCCCAAGCTTCTGTGATTACAGTGGTTATGTTCCAGTTCAAATAAAACCACACATGTGTCTGAGAGCTGTAACCAGCCTGGCTGACCATGGAGACCCGGCTAAGCATGGAGACCCAGCTGACTGTGAAGACCTGGCTGATTGTGGAGATCCGGCTGAGCGTGGAGACCTGGCTGACTGTGGAGTCCCGGCTGACCGTGGAGACCTGGCTGACCGTGGAGACCCGGCTGACCGTGGAGACCTGGCTGACCGTGGAGTCCCGGCTGACCGTGGAGACCCGGCTGACCGTGGAGACCCGGCTGACCGTGGAGTCCCGGCTGACCGTGGAGATCTGGCTGACCGTGGAGATCCGGCTGACCGTGGAGACCCGGCTGACCGTGGAGATCCGGCTGACCGTGGAGATCCGGCTGACCGTGGAGATCTGGCTGACCATGGAGACCCGGCTGACCGTGGAGATCTGGCTGACCGTGGAGATCTGGCTGACCGTGGAGATCTGGCTGACCGTGGAGACCCGGCTGACCGTGGAGATCTGGCTGACCGTGGAGATCTGGCTGACCATGGAGATCTGGCTGACCATGGAGTCCCGGCTGACCGTGGAGACCTGGCTGACCATGGAGACCCAGCTGACCGTGGAGACCCGGCTGACTGTGGAGTCCCGGCTGACCGTGGAGATCTGGCTGACCATGGAGATCTGGCTGACCATGGAGATCTGGCTGACCGTGGAGATCTGGCCAAGTTGCTTTTGCTTATAGGATTTAGAAATGTCATTCCCCAAACAGCTTATACAAAAATCAAGCCCCCATCACACCCCACTAACACCCAGGCAGCATGAGGGCAGAGTAACCACGATCCATGTCCCAGGGTCAGAACTGGAAGTACAGCACTTTGGGAGTACAGGTAAAAGAGCATTTGAAAACATGGCCCCAATTTCACACATGGCAAAAGCGAAACCCAGAGGAAACAGGCAGGCATGGCAGTGAAGTCACCAGAGGTATCCAGAGCAGAACCCAGGTCTCAGAGTCCCCAGACTGCAAGCCCTAAGAATCCTATGACCAATGGCTGTCCACTCACCACAAGCCTTCTGCATTGCAGGTTGTATCTCAAGCCAACCACCATGTTGTCCCTCCTCGCCATTCACTGACCCCCCTGTCTACTCACTGCGATCCCCACCACACACCTGGGAACATCAACGACAGGGCAGATGGCTGCCACCACGGCTAAAGCCCCAAAGCCACCACCCTGGAAGGCTGGCATAGCCTCCTCCCAGCCCTGGGTTTTTCTGCCCATAGCGGTAAAGTCAGGGGGAAGAAAAGTGGCCGTGCGCCGTGGAAGACCTGGCTGATTTATACTGAGGACATCTACACAAAGCAGTCTAGTCCTAAGCACGTCACTCAGTACAATTTCTCAGTCCTTATCCCAGGCATCCTCCCAGCACTCTCACCTCTGCCCATGCTCAAAGCCTTCCATAAATCCTTCCCAGGGGGCTGGTATCTTTCCACCAAAATAGAGTTAGCCAGACCATTTGCTTCTCTGCCTGTTCACCATTATTCGCCTACATGCAGCTTTTCTCATCATGCCATCATTAACATGAAGGGGACCCCCCATTACCCAGGCAACAAGCAGAAAGACAAGTTCCATTTCAATTACAGCCCCTGGATGATGGCAACAGCCCCCACCTAGGCTCACAGGCTCCACCCTTGCTCCTCCAAGCAGATCTTTCAAAAAATGTTAAGTAGATTACATCTCTTCCCCTAAAGCCCTGCAGTAGCTGCTCATCCCATGCAGAATAAAATCCAAAGTCTTTTCAGAGCCTATGAAGTCCTATATAATGCAGCCCTTGGCCACTTTGCTGACCTGGTCCCCGTACCCCTCACTCATTCCATGCCAGCTCAAAACCTGACCACATGGGGGCCAGCCGCCTCAGGGGCTCTGAGGAGACTCTCCTCCCACATCTCTCCACAGCTCCTCCCCACACTCCCTTCAGGGCTCTGCTCATCCAAGAGGCCCTCCCTGACCACCCTGTCTGAAGTAGAACCTCCCAGTCCCTCTGTCCATTTACCTGCCTTTCCTTCCTTGTTAGCTGTTATTACCACCTGACATACAATTGCATATTTCTTTCCATAGATGTGAGTTCGGGAGCGCCAGGACAGACTCACTGGTTTTGTTCCAAGCTGATTTCCCGGAACCCAAAACAGCACTTGGGAGGTGGGTGGCACTTAATAAGACATCTGTTGAACTGAAGCACAGGATGCCACCGCAGAGACGACCATCGTGAAGACCTGGCTCAAGCTCGGCTGGGTTCTGTGATTTTTGTGCTGCCCAGGCCTTCAACCTTCCAGCCCGGCACCACCTTCCCTGGGAGCCTTTGCAGCTCCTGTTCCCTCTGCCTAGAAAGTCCCTCCCCAGGTCACTGAGTGGCTGGCTTCTCCTGATTCCTCCCATCTCAGAGCCAACAGCATTTCCCCAGACCAGCTTTCCTGCCCACACTATCTCTAGTAGCCACAGGCCTTTCCATCACATGGCCCGGTTTTAGCTCTCTGCACATTTCACGTTACTACCCACATGAGCTACCATGAAACTCTGACCAGTGATGTGACATCTAGTTCTCCCATGTGCACACAGTCCCAGCCAGCATGCTCACCCCAAAGCAACCCCACAGCTTCCCTCCAATCTGCTAAGGGGTAGAAGGGAAATCTACAAGACGGCAGGTGTGCCCGAACAAATCATCCTGCATTATTCATTGATTTAGTAATATTTTATTAAGTACATGTGTCAGGCACAGTCAGGCATGGTGTCAAGCATGGTACTGGGTAACAGTGATTCACTGTAGCAGGAAACACAGTCCCTTCACTCCCAGAGCTCAACGACTAGTTGCAATTAGCATCAGAAATTTAAACGCAGCTGCAAGAATTCCAAATGCAACTGTAGATACTTCGCCGTTAAGGAGGGGGCATAACTCCCCAGCCCTTCAGTGTGGAAAGGGGGGAAGCAGGTAACTTTACAGTGGAGAAACCTGGCAACAGGACATCAGGCAGGCCCTCAGCGTCGGCAGCCATACATCATGTTGGCAGCATGGATCCTGATATGACACGATGAAAATGGCATCTTACCTCTGTGGCCTACCTCCCAAAAACTTGTAACCTCAGTTTAGTCAACTTACAAACTCAGACAAGTTTCAATAAAGGGGCATTCAATCAAATCCCTGGCCAGTGCTCCTCAAAACTGTCTGTCAAGGCCATCTAAAACAAGGAAGGCTGAGAAACTGCCACAGCGAGGGAGACATGATAACTAAATGTCACGTGGGATCCTGGAACAGACAGAGGACATCAGGGCCGGGCATGGTGGCTCACACCTGTAATCCCAGCACTTTGGGAGGCCGAAGCAGGTGGATCATTTGAGGTCAGGGGTTTGAAACCAGCCTGGCCAACATGGTAAAGCCCCATCTCTACAAACCATACAAACAAACAACAACAGCAAATTAGCCAGGCATGACGGCACGTGCCTGCAGTCCCAGCAACCGGGGAGGCTGAGGCAGAAGGACCACTCAAGCCTGGGAGGCGGAGGTTGCCGTGAGCTGAGATCATGCCACTGCATCCCAGCCTGGATGACAGAGTACGACTCCCTCTCAAAATAAATAAATAAGACATTAGGAAAAAGTAAGGAAATCTGAATAAGTTATGGACTCTAGCTAATGACAACATATCAGCGTTGGTTCACTAATTGTAACAAATATACCATAAGAAGGTAAGATGTTAATTATAAGGAAAACTGGGTATGGAGTGAGTGAGAAGCTTACACAAGAAATCCTTGTAGTATATGCTCCATTTTTCTCTAGATTTATAACCATTCTGAAAAATAGTCTATCATTATTTTTAAAAGAGGATCATGTGGTAAGACAAGGGACTATCTTCAGAGGTAAAGCCTGCACACCCCTTCTGCAAACACCACCAGATTCCGTAACTAGCCACACTCAGTACAGGCTGCAATCTGCTCACAGGCAACATACCATGGGTCCACGCTTGCCTGTACCAATGAAAAGCAACATAGGATGTTGGCCACAGAATTGGATAAAATCAAATAAAACGTCCTTTCAAAAGACACAGAATGTTTCTTCTCACCCAAAAAGAGAACAATAACTGGGCACATTAGCTTTTATCTAGGCATGGTGCATGAGTTGAGCTTGGTTGAGGCAGGCTGAGTTAAATGAATACTTTCAAATCATGGAGAATTTTCTCTAGGAGACCGAGAAGAAGGAAGAGACAACCACTCGAAGGTTCATTTGGTTGCTTTTGTAAAAGTCTTGCAGCAGATCTGAGGAAGGGTTCATAGTGACAAATACCATAATGATATAATAATATGATGTAATTAATGTCATAATAATCATGATATAATGGCAATAAATATGTCAAAATAATAAATGAATGAATACATTGATTAAGCGCTTCAAAAATAATGACATAAGAATAAAATGATTTCATGGAGAGGCCTGATTTCTAACAAATACCAACATAAAAAGTCAAATAAAGAGTCATTTGTGGCTGGGTGTGGTGGCTTACACCTGTAATCCAAGTACTTTGGGAGGCTGAGGCAGGAGGATCACTGGAGCCCAGTAGTTCAAGACCAGCCTGGGCAACACAGGAAGACCCTGTATCCACAAAAATAAAAATAAAAATTAGCCAGATATGATGGTACATGTCTGCAGTCCCAGCTACTTGGGGGGCTGAGGTGGATCACTGAGCCCAGAAGAGAGAAGGTGCAGTGAGCTGTGGTCATGTCACTGCACTCCAATCTGGGTAACAGAGAGAGACCTTCTTTCTCAAAAAAAAAGGAATTTCCATTAGCATCACTTGGCAAGTTACCCTGGCTTTGTTTCTTCAACACCCCGTCGGAAATCTGATGCAAAGGCTCTGGTTGTAAATCAGCACGCCAGCAGACCTAAGGAAAGAAAGACTCCCGTTTCATTGGGTTCCATTTTTGCCTGCGTAAGAAAATTATGGAAGTTAAATCCTACAGTAGAAATAAAATCTACACCCAGTAAGAAAGGTCATGTTGGAATCTAAATGATACATGGAGTTTCTAGGAGAAACGCTATCCTCTATTTCCATTTCACCAAGGACCCACAGTGCATGAAACTGGCAATGAGGTGATTAAGGCCCAGCTTCCTGTAACCTCAAGCAATGTAGCTGAAATCAGGGGTCTGGGGAGGCTACCAGAATCCTACCAAAGTGCTGACCTTTGGCACAGTTTCCTTTTGTCCCCATCCACTTCCTGTTTTTAGATTACTCTGATATCGAGGAAAGAGTGTTAGACTCAGAACATTCAACATATACTTGTTGAGAACCTACTCTGCCAGGCACTGCTCTGGGGTCCTGAAGCCTGGGTTCAAACCCCAGGTCCACCAGCCCTAGCTACATGGCTACGGGCCCTTAACATCTCTGACCCTCGGTCTCCCCAGCTGTAATGGAGCTAAGAGTGGTACATTCTTCACTGGCTATTTTGATAATGAAAGGGGATAATATAGAACACAGGACCTGGCACGCAGCAGTGCTCAACAAAGGCTGCATCAGGAAGGTCTTCTTCCCATAAATCCTGAAAGCTCCTCCCATACTGGCATCTTTGCAGAGACTACTCAGAGTGGCCCCCATCCAGATGCACCCTCCAAGACTCTAAGACCAGCAAGCCCCACTATCAAGCCTTACCTGTGCCACATCAAATTATTGTATTAAGGAGCATTTTGCAAGACAAATATAATAGTGTTAATATTACATACAGAACAGCTTAATAGGTCACCTTCCCAGAAATGTGTATTTCTAACCACTTTTAAACTCCTATTCATGCTTCAGGGACAAGTTCAAATGTCACTTTCTCTGAGAAGCCTTTTTAGATTCTCTCCATACAGAACCCAATGCGTTCTCTTACCTCTGTGAACTTGGTCTCTTGTCATACTGTGTGGAGCGCCACCTACGGGCTCAGTTCACTGTCTCGGCATTTGACTCCCGGACTAGGGTTTCGAGCATCTCCAGTTCTGATTCTAAAAAGGACTGTAACAGTCAAGCCAATTGCTTAGATCTGCTGAAACAGGCAACAGGATCACTAGGTCTTGATGAAAGCTGTTTTAAGAAGACTAGACTAGCAGCTGGATGGATTAGTGAAGAAAGACCTGGTCAGAAAGACCTCAAGGTGGCCACACAGACATTCCAGCAACGAGCTGTATGAGCCTGCATGTTGCCAGCGACATAGCCGTCAGCCAGTGAGACCCTCCTGGTCATCAGGAAGACTCAGGAGCCAAAAATAAGACTTTTTTTTTTAACAACTGTACCATAACACTCAAGTATGTCTTTTTCTGCTCTAAATCAGGCACCTTAAGAATTAGAACTTTAGAACTTCTTAGTCATCCAAAGGTAGTCATGTGAAATCTATGAACATGACATGTGGAACTTCTGTTACTACTCAAAATGTATACTTAATCACGAGAACGAAAAGACAAGCCACAGAATGATTTTTAAAATTTTGTAAAACATATCATTAATTTAACAAAAGTACAACCCAACTTAAAAAATGAGCAAAAGACCTAAATGTTAGCAAGGACATGAAGACACAGGAAGCTTCATTCACTGCTGGTTGGAATGCAAAATGCTACACCCTCTTTGGAAGATAGTCTAGCGGTTTCTTACAAATCTAAACATATTCTTATCATATGATCCAGCAATTGGGCTCCTTGGAATTTATCCAAATGAGTTGAAAACTTACATCTGCAGAAACATGTGAATATGAATGTTGATAGTAGCATTTATCATAATTGCCAAAACTTGGAAGCAACCAAGATGCCCCTCAGTAGATGGGTGGATAAACGCTGGTCCATCCAGGCAATGGAATGTCATTCAGTGATAGACAGATATGAGCTATCAGGCCAAGAAAAGACAGCAAGGAAATTGAAATGCATGTTGCCAAGTGAAAGGAGCCAATCTGAAAAGAGGACATACTGTGTGAGTCCAACGATACAAATTCTGGAGAAGGCGAAACTATGGGGGCAGTAAAAAGATCAGTGGTTGCCAGGAGTTCAGGGAGAAGGAGGGAAGGGGCAGATGGAGCACAGTGGCTGGTCTTAGGGCAGTAAAGCTACCCTGTGTGATACTGTAATGGTGCATAAATGCTATTAGACATTAGCAAAACCTTCAACACAAGGAGTGAACCCCAATGTGTAGTGTGGACTTTAGTAAGTAATAATGTATCAATATTGACTAATTAATTGTAACAAATGTGCCACGCTAATGCAAGATGTTATAATAGGGGAACTGGAAGGGTAAGGGGTAATATGGGAATTTGCTATACTTTCTTTCCACTCAGTTCTATAAACCTAAAACTGCTCCCCTCAAAGAAGGCTATTACATTTTTTTAATGTATAATTGAAAACTCTTTGTATCAGTCAGGATAGATTATGTTATGCTATGGTAACAAATAACTTCAATGGCTTAAAACAACCAAGGGTTAGTTCTCACTTGCACTACCTGCCCTGGACAGGCCAGCAAGGGGCACTGCGACCCTCTCCTTAACCAAGCTTGAGTCAGGCACCTCTGAGCCCTGACTTGGTCCCAAACCTGCCCCCAACTACCTCCTCCCCATCCCTCAGCCCCACCCCACTCCCCACCTGTGCTGGACTCACATATCCCAATTTTAGGAAGATTCTACTAAAATCCTTTTAGAGGGAATCTCCCACCCTTGATATCTGGCTGCCTTCAGCAAGAATCCTAAATAGGCATAGCAAGAATCCCGCCACCCTTGCTGTCTCCTCTTAGTAATCTGTCATCCACCTATCCCTCATTCACCTTCCTCTCCTCCTCCCCTCCTGGGCTATAAATCCCCAGCTGTCTCCACTGTATCCGCAATTGAGTCCCCCTCTGTATGGAGGTCTCTTTTCCACTGTTGCAGAAAGAGTCTGAATAAAATATCCCTTTACTGCTTTCACTAGCGTCAGGCACTGGTTCTCCCTAAACACCGAGGGACCCAGGCTGATGGATGGATTTTGACCAGCCTCTGTGGCATTCCACTAGGCCTGCTCCATCCTCCTCCAGATTAGAATCTTTGCCTTAAAGAAAACAATGACTACATTTGACACAAACCGAAAATCTTGCTAAAACTGAAAATCTTGCTAAAGTAACAACATAGTCATACAAAATAAAGGCAACTAAGTAGGGAAAAACATTCACAAACACAGGAAAAGTTATTAAATGTAACCAGAAATTAAGGTAATGCACATTATACCCACAAAAAGATAGCCGTATTTCAACTATCAAATTAATTTTTCTAAGGTAAGGCCCAACGTTGGTAAAGGAAGTGGGCACTGTTCACTCGGCCCTGTAAACAGGCGGGGAAAGCTCACCAAAGCATCCCGAACTTAAAAATGTATCATGAGTTCAACCTGCCCATTCACTTCTAGCTTTCCCTCCTAAGATTTATCTGCAAAGGTATTTGACATACATTTCATGCTTGAAAAGAAAAAATATTTCAAAGGAATATTTCAAAGGAAAAAGATGCAACCTCATAAAAATGGCCAGTAGGAATGTTTAAAAGAGGGAAAAAATGAAATATGGGAAATTAATAGAATATACTGCTATAATATCAATAAAATATTATACATGAAAATTACAGATTCATTGAAGGGCTCCAGAAATCTTGAAACTGTTGAAAAGAATTGCTTCTGTGTGTGTATTTGCATTTTCCTGGGAAGAGGATTAACCACTTTGACCAATAGTTTTAAAGGGCTCGATAATTATCATTACAGTTAAATATTCAACGGCATGAAAAGATGTTACTATATATGTATTCTATATTATTACAGAAAACAACAGCTTTCAAAGCAAAAGAAGCAAGTCTAATATGCAGAGAAACAACATACTTCTGAATACACATGTGAATACATACAATACCAATATACTCAAAGTATTGACACTTATTACCCTTACAATCCTAGGTTTGGAGATGACTTTCATCCTCTCCATTTTACCCAATTGCATTTTCCAAATTTTCCACAGTTGAACCCTCTATTACTTTTGAAGTACGGAGCCTTTTATTACACTTATGCTGAAACTGGCAAGCAGCATAAATTCAAAGTTCTTCCCACCTGTTAGAAAAAATAAGTGAGGTGTTCTTAAATGTTTCTTTTTTCTTTTCTTCTGCAGGCCTGGGCCTTTTGAAGGGGTCAGGGAGGAGTCCTCCATTTCTTATAGGACTCTGTTGCCACTTTCTAGCATGAATGAAAACAAACAAAAGCAAACCTCCCTCCCCTCTGTTAAGCGTGGCTCTCCCTCCAGGTGGGCCCCCTGTGCACGATGCATTTCCCTACCTGGGATCCTGGTTTTGAACTCAGCAGTGGCTGGTACTCACAGGTCTCCAAGTGTCCAGTGGCAAATGCGACTGTAAATCTAAGAATTGTGTACCTCAAATCCATTGCTTTCAAAGCCTAACATCGTTTAAAACTAAATATCTTTATCTTCTCCTGAGGCTTAAATGAATTTTCATTCATTCATGTTTCCCAGGAATTCTCAGCCCGGGCTGCACATTAAAATCACCTGGGGACTTTTCTTCAAAGGGCAATGCTTATAGCCCACTGGGCGAGGGCTAGGGAATCTCCATCCAGGACTGCCTGCAGTTTGTGAAGACTCCCAGGTGACTGATGGGCATCCAGGATTGAGCTGCCTCAGCCTGCTCATTCAACAGGTATTCTTTATGCACCTGGACTAGTCTCCCGGGGCTGCTGTGATGAATCCTCACAGACACCCTGGCTTAAAGCAACAGAGGCTTACTCTTTCACACTCTGGCAGCCAGCAATCCTCAGTGAAGGTGTCAACAGAAACGTGCTCCCACTGAGGACTCAAGGGAACACTCAATGCCTCTCCTCCCCAGCTTCTGGAGGCTACCGGTGCTCCCTGATTTCCACAGTCACGGCTGCATCCCTCGCATCCCTACCTTTGTCACCACTTGGCCGTTCCCTCTGTGTGTCTCTTTAAATGACACCAGTCATTGAATTTAGGGTCCATTCAGCTAACCCAGGATGATCTCATCTCACGATCCTTAGCTTGATGACCTCTGCAAGGACCCTTTTGCCAAATAAGTCACATTCACGAGTTCTGGGGATGAGGACACGGGCATGTCTTTTGAGGGGTCACCCTTTGACCACCTGCCTCCTCTATTTCCACATGCCAAATGGCCTGCTGGTGCTTTGGGCACTGCTTTTAGTGAGTTTTCAGTCCTGAGGGAACAAGAGAGCTAAAAGTTGTGGCTGGGCAAGAGCAGGAGGATGTGGCCACAACTCACAGCACAGGCGCCTTGCCACGCCTTCTGTGAAGCCCAGGGTGGCGTTTAAGCATGAACTCCCTCCAAAGTCTGACCGCTTTGACCACATACCAGCTCTGAGCCCTCGGGGAATCATTTGACTGTGTCTCAATTACACAACTTTTAAGTGGGAATAAAATAATATTCCTTATCCACTTCACAGGGTTCTAATATTTCTGATTTTTAAAAGTATCTTCATCTGAAAGACCTAACATAGTACCTGGCACCTAACAAGCACCATATAGTTTTTAAAGAGATTTTTTTTAAGTAAAATAAGAAATGGACAAACAGAATCACACAAAATTGTCCTCAAAGACATGTTAACATATTCTGTGTGTTCTGTCTTTTACCTTTCAATAAAATATTTTATAGAATGAAAGAAACTAACACAAACGGAGTCAGGGAGGAAAAACTACTTCTATTTTGTTGAAAGAGAGGCAGTTGTTATAATCATTAAACTGTCTCCCTTCTTCTTTTCTTAACTTGAATAAGAATGATGATTCCTCAAGGACATAGAAATAGAAATACCATTTGACCCAGCAATCCCATTACTGGATAAATACCCAAAGAATTATAAATTATTCTATTATAAAGACACATGCACATGTATGTTCATTGCAGCCCTGTGTACAATAGCAAGACCTGGAACCAACCCAAATGTCCATCGATGATAGACTGGACAGGGAAAATGTGGCACATATACACCATGGAATACTATGCAGACATAAAAAACAATGAGTTTGTGTCCTTCATAGGGACATGGATGAATCTGGAAACCATCATTCTCAGCAAACTGACGCAAGAACAGAAAACCAAACACCACATGTTATCTATCACTCATAGGCGGGTGTTGAACAATTAGAACATGTGGACACAGGGAGGGGAGCATCACACACTACAGTCAGTTGGGGGGCCCTAGGGGAGGGACAGCGGGGGGTGGGAGGGATAATGAGGGGAGAAATACCAGATATAGGTGATGGGGGGGATGAAGGCAGCAAACCACCTTGCCATGTATGTACCTACACAACAATCCTGCATGATCTGCACATGTACCCCAGAACCTAAAGTACAATTAAAAAAAAAAAAGATTTTCTCAAAAGAAAAAAAAAAGAATTCTTCAGCGCAATGAAAGATTTAGCCTCATTCATTTTTCACAAATTCACACAATGACATCTGATATGGTAACTGTCTTGTGTCAACATTGTTTTTTGTTTAATGGTCAAATGTTAAGTTTCACAAAAAACAATCAGTTAGTTCAGTTAATTAAAAGGACAATCTCTCCCTCTGCTCAAATGGTTATAATATTTTTCTTGATTAGAGTAGGCAAAGAAAAACTCCTGAAAGATAGGATTTTCCAGATTCTCCAGTATGGTAGCTGATATGGTTTGGCTGTGTCCCCACCCAAATCTCATCTTGAATTATAGCTCCCACAATTCCTATGTCTTGTGGGAGGGACACAGTAGGATGTAATTGAATCATGGGGGTGGCTCTTTCCTGTGCTGTTTTTAGGATAAGTCTCATGAGCGCTGATAGTTTTATAAAGAGAAGTCCCCCCACACAATCTCTTTTGCCTGCCACTATGTAAGATGTGACTCTGCTCCTCATTCACCTTCGGCCATGATTGTGAGGCCTCCCAGGCCATGTGGAAGTATGAGTCAATTAAGCCTTTTTCCTTTATAAATTACACAGTCTTGGGTATGTCTTTATTAGCAGCATGAGAAGAGACTAATATAGTAAATTGTTACTGATAGAGTGGGGTGCTGCCCAAAATGTGGAAGCAACTTTGGAACTGGGTAACAGGCAGAGATTGGAACAGTTTGGAGGACTCAGGAGAGGACAGGAAGATGTGGGAAAGTTCAGAACTTCCTAGAGACTTGTTGAATGGCTTTGACTGAAATACTGACAGTGACACGAACAATGAAGTCCCGGTTGAGGTGGTCTCAGATGGAGATGAGGAACTTGTTGGGAACTGGAAAAAAGGTGACTCTTGCTATGTTTTAGCAAAGAGGCTGGTGGCACTTTGCCCCTGCCCTAGAAATGTGTGGAACTCTGAATTTGAGAGAGATTATTTAGGGTATCTGGTGGAAGAAATTTCTAAGCAGCAAAGCATTCAGAAGTGACTTGGGTGCTGTTCAAAGCATTCATTTTATATATTCACAAAGATATGGTTTAGAATTGGAGGTTATGTTTAAAAGGAAAGCTGGGCAGAAGACTTTGGAAAATTTGCAGCCTGATGATGTCAAAGAAAAGAAAAACCCACTTTCTGAGGAGAAATTCAAGCCAGCTACAGAAATTTGTATAAGTAACAAGAACCAAAGGTTAATCACCAAGACAATGGGGAAAATGTTTCCAGGGCTTGTCACAGACATTCCTGGCAGCCCCTCCCATCAGAGACCCAGAGGAAAAAACGGTTTCTTTTGTGGGCCTGGCCCAGGACCCAACCCCCACCATCACCCTCCCCACCCCCAACCCCACCTCTGTTCTATGCAGCCCAGGGACTTGGTACACTGCGTCCCAGCTGCTCCAGCCATGACCAAAAGGGGCCAACCTAAAGCTCAGGCCATAGCTTCAGAGGGTGCAAGCCCCAAGCCATAGCAGCTTACATGTGGTGTTGGACATGAAGGTACACAGAAGTTAAGAACTGAGGTTTGGGAACCTTCACCTAGATTTCAGAGGATGTATGGAAATGCCTGGATGTCCAGGCAGAGCTGTGCTGCAGGGGCGGGGCCTTCAGGGAGAACCTATGATAGAGCAGTACAGAAGTGAAATGTGGGGTGGAAGCCCCCACACAGAGTCCCCACTGAGGCACTGCCTAGTGGAGCTGTGAGAAGAGGGCCACCGACCTCCAGACCCCAGAATGGTAGATTAAATGACAGCTTGTACTGTTTGCCTGGAAAAGCTGCAGACACTCAATGCCAGCCCATGAAAGCAGCCAGGAAGGGGGCTATACCCTGCATAGCCACACAGGTAGTTTCCCAAGACCACGGGAACCCACCTTTTGCATCAGTATGACCTGGATGTGAGACATGGAGTCAAAGGAGACCATTTTAGAGCTTTGACTGCCCTGCTGGATTTCAGACTTCCATGAGGCCTGTAGTCCATTTATTTTATCCAATTTCTCCCATTTGGAATGGCTCTATTTACCACATGCCTGCACCCTCATTGTATCTAGGAAGTAACTAACTTGCTTTTGATTTTACTGGCTCATAGGCAGAAGGGACTTGCCTTGTCTCAGATGCGACTTTGGACTATGGACTTTTGTGTTAATGCTGAAATGAGGTGAGACTTTGGAGGATTGTTGGGAAGGCATGATTGGTATTGAAATGTAAGGACGTGAGATTTGGGAAAGGCCAGGAGTGGAATTATATGGTTTGGCTGTATCCCCACCCAAACATCACCTTGAATTATAGCTCTCATACTTCCACCATAGTGGAAGGGACCTGGTGGGAGGTAAATGAATCATGATCATGGGTCTTTCCCATGATTTTTGTGACAGTGAATAAGTCTGATGAGAACTGATGGTTTTATAAAAGGGAGTTACCCTACACAAGGTCTCTTACCTGCCACCATGTAAGATGTAACTTTGCTCCTCCCTCACCTTCAGCCACGATTTTGAGGCCTCCCCAGCCATGTGGAACTGTGAGTCCATTAAACCTCTCTCCTTTATAAATTAGCCAGTCCTGGGTATGTCTTTGCTGGCAGAACAGGCAATAGCCTTCACAGTGAACAGTTGGATTGGATCTTGGCTTTACCTTGAGTTGGGTCACAGCAACGTGGGTGTGCCTGTTTCTTTGAAGAAATCTATTTTAGGGCTTTTGCTTGCCTATCCTCTGAGCTTTTCTCTGCCTCTATTTGAATTTTTAGATAAGAATGGGCTCTGTATTGTGGTTTCCGACCACATAAAAAGCTGCAGTTTATTTCCTCTGAGGTTGGGTCCCAACAGTCAGACAGGAATTATTTGAAGAACAACCTCATCTCAGCCGATCTAGCTGCACGTGGCTTCCATGCAAATAGTCCATCATCTAGCTTTCATTTCCCTTGGTTCAGTGTTATCTGTTCTGAACACTTTCAAATTTGCTTATTTTTCTAATCTTCTCTCTCCTCTTTTGGCAACACCACTCTTTATCTTGTGGTTTTCATCTTTATTACTCACACTTCCTCACAATGAGTGTTCATTAAAATATTTTAAATTAAGATCTTTACTGCCATTCTAACCGAGCACGTCGGGTCTTCCCATACAACACATTTTTAATTCTTATCACAGAATTTCAGGCAGTTTGTACATTATATTCTATTAAAAAGTCTATTCCACTCAAGGTTGTCACAATTCAGAGATTACAGCTTTCTGCAGGATGTTTTGTTAGGGATGTATTCACATATTCACTTTGTTAGGCAGCAAGCATGGTCCGCAAGCCTGTACTTCACACCTCATTTGATATTACAATTCAACAAAAAAAAGGACGAAAAGAAGCAATTATTTACTTAGGTGATAAAATGGATTTTAAAAGGAGATTAGGTAAGCGTAAATTGTCATGCCAAAGTGACAATCCCTGCCCTTCTTAGGGTGTCCTCTTTCTCCTTTATGAGACGACGTGATAGTGTCTCATACTTATGTAACGCTGCTTATATAACTACTTTTCTTTCTTCCCCTGTAACCTTTTTTAATCTTTTCTAAAGAGAATGCAAAACTGATTCTCACAGAATCAAAAAGTGATAACCATGGCCCATGCTGCTCTTCAATTTAAAACATTACCACTTGGTCAGTCAAATATATCAACAAAACTAATTTCCTATGCATAGAACATGGATCCCACTGTTATGTACCCAGGCAGTGATTTTTGAGGGCAGGGAGCTAGAAAATCCCAATTGAACTCCCATGACACAATAGCAGGAGCCATGAGGCTAAGGTAACTGGGATGGCACCCACTCCAGCTCCTGTCCCCGTCAGCATCTGCTGCCCACCTGCAATCCCTCCCCTCCCATCTACCCACACTCTTCCAATAGGGCTGGTCAGAACCAGTGATTGATTCAAGATGTGTACACGATCTAGGTGACGCCAAACAGAGCCAGTGGTGACCAGCCCCGGGACCTGTGCTGGACCTGTCTGGGGAGGGCAGCTTTCTCCCTGAAGTGACCAAGTCAGCAGATGTTTGCTGGGAGCTGCTAGCAGTCATCTTGCCTCCAGGAGGGAAGGGTCTGAGAAAAAGCCAAACCAGGGAGACAGGTTGCTAAGGATACTGCTTGAGCAGCTGACCCTGCATTCCTGGTACCACACCACCCCAAAACTTCTCCACCTGCAGAGACACAAAGCCACCTGATAAGCCAAGCATCCAAGAGGAAGTCTTCTACTGAGAATACAAACACACAGGGCCCCCATGCAAAACAGAGAATCAAGCTACAACCTTTGACAGAAACCAACTTCAAAGAGTGTGGTAAACCCGTGAGCTGACCACCCAGCAGGCACCCATTCTCCCATCCTCATTCCCTGGCAACAGAGACCACCTCCCACTACAAAGCCTGGAAATAATACCAGATACTCATTTTCCGAGGGTAACCTGCCTCTTGAGCAAAAGCATGGCACCCACTTCGTATTGGTAAGATCTAAAGGGAAGGCTTCTGTGGATATTGTTGGAAAGGTTTTCTTCCCTGGTAAAAACGGACACATGAGGAGAGACCCCTCCTTTCCAGTCTTTAGATAGTGCTGGGTGAGTCCGTGGCCTGGAAGAGCTGCAGCCATCCTGTGACTGTGAGGAACCAAGCTGGAGAGTGACAGTCAGGGCACTGGGTATAATGGAGTGGGAAGACAGAAAACACACCGGAGACACAGGTGTGCTGCTGGATCCACCATCCATGGCCCCATCTACCTCTCATTTCTTGTTATGTGAGATGACAAAACCCTGCTGCAGCAGCCGATTTTAGGTAAATGTTCTATTATTTGTAACTGAAAGCACCTAAGCAAATGTAAACCTCCTAGACTCTCTAGAAATATTAACAACCCAGGATCTAGGAGTGTCTAGCAGGCAGCTACAGACTTCCAGGGAAACCACGGGCCAAGCGGGGTTGAAAACCCTGTCGACAGATGTGGAAAATGATGACGGGAATGTAGAGTTTAGAGTGAGGGGCATCCAGATTACCTGGTCAGTGATTCCTAACAGAAGGCTTTGGCCCACTCTGTCTGAGTCACTTCTCTCCCTCTGAAGGAGATCTCCAAAAGCAGGCAGAAGAGGGTTCTAGCTGAGGTTGGCTGGGGTCACCCAAGAAGAGACAGCGCTTGCCAGCAACTCATTGGGAAAGACCCACCATTTATGCTTCCCTCCACCCAGGCCCTCATTCATTCACAGAGGGCCTCCCCCGTTCCTGATACTGCAGGCCTTGAAGAGTTTAAAGACTAGGGAAGAAAGAGAACTAGTTGTGACAATATATGGTGACAAGTAACAGACTCAGAAGGGGCTCGTGTGCTAAGCTGAGGAGTCTGAGTCCCCTCCTGGGAGAAGCAGGAGCCAGAGGTTTTAGAGCAGGCAGCTGTATGTCCAGCAAAGCTTGTCAGCCCTCCAAGTGAAGCAATCCCATAAAAGACTGGTGTTTAATGAAAGAAGAAGAAAATAGAGGCAGACTTTGTAGGGAAGGCAGTTGTAACACAGGTGACAGCTCTACCTGCCAGGTGTCCTGATGTGAGATGACCAGTGACAACCTCTCTCTAGGTCCCAGGTAAGTTCAGCCCTGTAAGGCCCAAGGCTGGTGTCTGAATGGGAGAAGACAGGCTGCCTTCCAGCAATGCCAAGTTCATCCAAATTAAGATTCCAAAGCCATGTGCCAATTCCCAAGTGTGGTATCAGCAAAATGGCTACATTTCAGCACTAAGGGATGAATGGCCAATCGCTAAAGCTGCCCTCGGTTTGCTTATTACAAAGTACATTTCTCCTTGCCTCTTAAATCATTTCTATTTCCTTCCATTTCCTTCTTCAGCTCTTCTCTGCAAACAACAGTGATAATAAAAATAAAAATTTAAAACACGGTTACCAAACTCTACACCGTGACAAATGTGAACTCTGGTGATGTTTGAGACCGCCGACCTCATTAGGTCATTTTCGTACGAAGAGCATCGAGGATAGAAACCTCATACCATGGTACATTCCAGTAATGGAGCCATTCAGAAGCGGCACGGCTGAGCTCCGCTGAGGAGCACAAACGAAACCATTTCCCGTTAAACGCAGAGGCATCACTTTGTCCACACGCACAAAGTGCGTTTGTTTGCTTTGAGCTCTGGCAGCCACTCCCTCCTCCCCACTGCCAGGGTGCCTTGGGGATCTCCATGCTTACCTGCTCTGCATGTCCGGGCGATGGCCCATGCAGGTGAGGGTGGCCGACGTCTGGGTGTCGCCATTATCAATTTCCTCCTGGACTGCCCATTGGTCCTCACTGCTGACTCTCACTGCCATTATCTTCACACCTGCTGCCGCCTTAATTCTGCAGGGTGGGAAAACAACGATATTCTATATAATAAAACCATTTTAGTTTGAAACAGGTAGTAAAATATGGCGCTAGAGCAGATCACCTGGAAAAGCACCTGTAACATCTCCCCCTTCCTCCGGGAGGTGTGGGGAAGAGTGGTGGCAAGTGGCTTTCTCTTAAAATTAAGTGTCTTGTAATGTTTACAAGTGCCTGGAAGTAGGAGCCCCAGCTTTTGCCATGTGTGTTCATTTTCTATGTAATCAGTGTGCTGGGAACCAGATCGCTTGCTGCTTCAAGGGACCCCAGCGTGATGCAAATGAGACAGATGCCTCTGGGCGGGAGAGATAAATCTGCAAGGCCTGCTCTTCACCTGGAGATGGAGAAGAGTCTTTAAGATGCGGGGGTGGGTTATGCGAGGCCAGAGGATCCCACAGCCCAGGGAATGGAAGAGGAGGCTACTGCACTGGGCACTCCGGGAGCAGGAATGGATAGGAGCACTCAGTCCTCAGGTGTTTAAAGAACAAACATGGCCTTCAGGCAGGCTAATGTGGCCAGGTGCTGCCTGGCACAATGTTCACAGAACACAGTTCCACCAGGAAGAATTAAGGACCCGGGTGTGTTGCCATTGAGAAAAGGCCAAGGGGAGTTCACAGCCCGGGTTTCTTCCTTTTGTACTCTGCTCTGAAATGATCCTCCCATTGCTACTAACCAGAAAACGTCTCCTATGTAACAACGGGGACTTCACGGACAACATCCATGTTCTCCCAGGGCAACCTGGGGACTTGGCCCAATGTTGTGTGTGCCTCTGGAGGGTCACCAGGATGAAGGCAGGCCGTGGGGCACCCACTGCTTACTGTGCCTTACCTGAACATAGGTATCACCACAAAGGCATGCTGGGACTTTGGGGGATGTAAACCAATGCTGTGAACTAATGCAGCATGTGAACTAATGCTGCAGAGGCCAGCGCATACTGGGCTGGGAAGGTGACCTGATCCCCTCTGCTTCCCGGAAGCCTGTGGACCCACAAGAAGGGCCCAGTGAGGCCCTGGGCACCCTCTCCCATCAACAAAAAGGGATACAAAAAGCAGCTGAGTATTATGTGGAGGAGTTAGAGGAGCATCAGCAAAGGCAGGTCCATTAAGCCAGACGTCCCAGCATCACAAAGGAAAGATTGCTAGAAAGCAAAGATTCCCTCCAGGATCAATTAATCAAATCCACACATAGCAGCAGGACTAGGACATCATGTAAAAACAAGTGCATGGGCCGGGCGCGGTGGCTCACGCCTGTAATCCCAGCATTTTGGGAGGCCGAGGCAGGTGGATCACGAGGTCAAGAGATCGAGACCATCCTGGTCAACATGGTGAAAGCCCGTCTCTACTAAAAAATTAAAAAATTAGCTGGGCACAGTGGTGTGTGCCTGTAATCCCAGCTACTCGGGAGGCTGAGGCAGGAGAATTGCCTGAACTCAGGAGGCGGAGGTTGTGGTGAGCCGAGATCACGCCATTGCACTCTAGCCTGGGTAACAGGAGCAAAACTCCGCCTCAAAAAAAAAAACAAGTTCATGAAAGGGAAAAGACAAGCTACAGAATGGGAGCAAATACACACAAACTGTCTATCTGATAAGGGCCTAGCATTCAGCATATATAAAGTACTCCTACAAAATCAACAACAAAAGCAAATAACACAATTAAAAAACAGGCCAAGGTCTTGACTAGACATTTCTCCAAAGTTATATAAATGGCCAATGAACACACGAAAACATCCTCAACAACATCATTCGTCATCAGGAGAATGCAAATCAAAACCACAATGAGATCCCACTTCATAGCCACTGAGATGGGTAAAATAAAAAAAGAGATAATAAGTGCTGGTGAGGATGTAGAGAAATTGGAACCCTCATATGCTGCTCTTGGGAATGTAAAATGGTGCAACCACTGTGGAAAACAGTTTTCCAGTTTCTCCAAAAGTTAAACTTAGAATTACCATATGACCCAACAGTTCCACTCCTAGGTATATACCCAAATGGACTGAAAGCAGGCACTCAAACAAATACCTGTACAACAAGAGCAGCACTGTTGACGACAATACCTAAAAGACTGAAGCAACCCAAACGCCCATCTATGATGGACGCACACATGAAATGTGGTCTATCCATACAATGGAATATTATTCAGCCATAAAAAGGAATGAAGTTCCGACACATGCTACGTGATGAACCTCGATAATGCGATGCTGAGTGGAAGAAGCCAGACACTAAAGGTCACATAGTAGATGACTGCATTCATATGAAACATTCAGAAAGTAAATCCATAGAGATAGAGAGTCGACTGGTGGTTTGCAGGGAATGGGGAAAAGTGAGAATGGGGGAAATGGGGAGTAACTGCCTAGCTAACAGGTACTCAGTTTTCTTTTGGGGGTGATGACCGTGTTTTGGAAGTAAACAAAGATGGTGGTGGAATGGCACTGCAAACGTACTAAAGGCCGGTGAACTGCTCACTTTGAAATGGCTAATTTTATGTGATCTAAATTTTACCTCAATACAAAAAAGAAAATGCAAAAAAAAAAAAAAAAAAAAAAAAAACACAGGTGAATAATGACCCCTCCCAGGAGTGACTGATACTTTAAAAAATAGAATGTATTAAAATCAAATCAAAACACCTATAAGACCCAAGGAAGGCAGCCTCTTATGGCAGAATTCAAGCAGCAGAGAGAGATTCTCAAATCTGAGGGGAAGCTCCAAGTTTACCACCCACCATAAGGAACCCTGCGGGTGGAATTGTCTGCATATCTCATTAAATAAAATGAAGTGTTTCTGCCTCCCTTTCTCCCCTTACTGTACACAGACTCCAAGACATCTTCCTGGTTGCTCTTGCACACCCTAAAACCGTCACTGCAATGCCCGAAACTCCCAGAGACTCGGATGTCATGCCTTGCCCTGACTTGATTCTTCCTGTTGAATTCGGGAGTCCAAATCTGCTACTTTCACAAAGCTTTCTTTCTTGCCGTCATGATGTTCCAGGAATTAATTTATGCAAACCACAAATAGAGGCATCCTGTTCTGTCCCTGCCCCCAGCCATCCCATCTTGTTGCCAAAGGGGCAACTGCAGAGAATGTTCCAGAGCCGTCCAGAGAAACAGAGTCCCTTCCGCTGTCCGCACCCCGCCTCCTTCCTATCGGTACTTGCTACCACAACCGCTTTTCTCACTCTCCCACACAGTTCTTTCACCAAGCAGCCGTGCGGCCCGGACTGTCACCCTTGTTCTGAACGTCCAGATGAACAAATCAGACCCTCCCACCCAGTAGCATGCACCCGGCTAAAGGTCACACAGCTGGTTCTGGCGGAGCCAGGATTCGAAACCAGAGCCCCTTACTCCAAAGCCCACTCCTTTCCCTCCCACACTGGCCCATTCACAGAGGATGTCTTTTATGACCCACATTGCATCATTTATTGCCTAAGAAATGCTTCAGTAATTAAGTCTAGAGACAATAGCGTCTCGCATTTTTAGTTCTTTCCTGGAGCCCTCATTGCCAGCCCTCCCTCCCTTCAGTCGTGGAGGTACAGATACAACAAGTACCCATTGACGTCTCTTCTGTGAGATTTTTGTGTATCGTTCCTTCTTTTATTCTGACCCAAAATTAAGACACAGGTCCCCTGGTCTTTAGAACCCTCCTCACTCACCAGCTCTGAATTGCTTCATGGGATTCTGAGCACAACGCTTCCTCCACTGAGCTTCTAGTCTCTGGTTTATCCTGACAGACACTATCGAAGTGGGCAAACTCTTCCTCAGAGTCTGAGAAGCAGAGAGTCCAGTGCGAGGAGACAGTCCAAGTCCTTCACAGGACATTTCCTAGCACGGGGGTGCGTCCTGGCAGGGACTGAGGAAACACAGTGCTTGCCATAAATTTTTACGCACTGGTCCTAAACAGGTCCAGGGGACTTGAGGAAGGCAGGGAGGCAGGACCTGGGACAAGCCGACTATTAGCCAGTCGACTTTAACACTGGTCTACCCAGTGGGTGTGCAGTAAAGGATTAGCTTGGCTCAAAGAGAGGTCTGGCCTTTGCCTTCACCTCCTGGGTGCTAACTTTTAAGCCTTTGGAATTTCCTGCCTGATTTACCTGGGGCCTTGGGCCATGGCAGACAGTCTGTGATTCGGTACGATTTATGGTGGGGAGCCTTGGGCCACATGGGATCTGCTTGACCACTGGAGGGACTGGAGAGGAACATCGGCCACGTGGGTGGTGTGGACGCCAAGCTTGGGTAAAGCTCCTCGGGCTGGCAGCACTTGACTCACACCAGCTTCCGGAGAAGCCGACGCTGTCCACAAAACTCCACGGGGAAAGGTCAACGGGGAGCTTGCCCATGGATCTCTACTGGATCCTACTCTATGCACCTTTGCCCTTGGCTGATCCTATTTTGCATCCTTTCACTAGAATAAACAGTATTTATTAGTATAACGGCTTTTCTGAGTTCTTTGAGTCCTTCTAGCAAATGACTGAACCTGAGGGTGATCTTAGGGACCCTCCAGACTTGCAGTTGGCATCTAAAGTGAGGGTGGTCTGGGAACCTTCCCAGCTTTCCAGTGGGTGGGTCAAGTCTTTCACTGTCTGCCATGGGCGGGGGTTGGAGAGGGAAGCAAACAATTAGAACTCACCCCATCAAGGCTACGAAATACTTTTATATCCCATGTCGTGCACCCAGTCCTCCAACATTTAAAGAGGATTTCTTGAGTTCCAGGTACTATGCATGAAGCACTTGGAAATACAAAGAGAAGTGTGGCTCCGTCCAGACCATAAGTCTCAGACGGTTTTGGCCACAGACTGAGACTGTGGCCCACCTTCCCCCAGTACCCATTTCACAGTAGAAAAAGAACTTGTTCACAAATGCTGAAATGTCTTGAGCCCCTCTGGAAGCCAGGCACTGTCTGCTAATACAGGGACACATCATACAACCCCGTGGGGGTAGTATTGCTTCTGCTTCCATTTTCCACATGAGGAAACTTGATGAGGCATCACTAGACAGGGAAGTTGTGTGGTATGACAACTGGGGGAGGGAAATTCCGTATTCTGCTTTAGCCAGAGGAGATAAAGAAGATTCCTGTTTGGACAATAAAAGGTACTCACAGTCTACTGGAAATTCACTAGCCAGAAGACCTAGTTAAGCGTATCTACTAATACTTCAGTTAACCAAGCAACCCACAATGGAAGGACTTAGTTCTTCATTAGTTCAGGAAACTGAACTAATAAACATTCCAAAATAGCAAGGAGAGCTAACACTTGAATTAGCGACCATCTGAAGACAATACTACCCAACGCCTTGATGATGATAAACTGCCCTGTCCAAACTCACGGCTGCAAGATGCCGGCAGCCACGTGCATCCTAGCGCCGCTCAGGAACATTGTGCATTATAGTAGCTAAGCTTTACTGAGGCCACTCCCCTGGGCCAGATACTTTCCCTGGGGCTTTGCATAGATTTTCTCATGCTTTACCTGTACCGACATATTTAATCCTCTTTACAGCACTGTGAGTAGGTCTCGTTATCCTAGATTTACAAATGTGCAATGTGTGGCACCAAACAATTAAGGAACAGGAGCAAAATCAGAAGGTGAGTCTGTGGAGGCAGGATGGAGTGCAGGGGTTCTCATTTCTGAGGCTGCCCTTCCGGCCACTACAGCTGAGCAGCACAGCACAGGCAGACCCCAGCCTGCCAGGTTCAGGTCCTGCTCTGCCATTGACTCTTGCTGTAATACAGAGACTCCTTCTCTCAAATGATGAAGAAATAACAGTGTCTGGAGAGGTCGACAGTTTCCCCAGGTTTTCATATCCACCCCCAGAACCTCACAACGTGACCTTATTGAGCCTCAGGGTCTTCCCTGATGTAATTACTTAGGAATCTCAAGATGAGACCATCCCGGATTTAGGGTGGGCTCTAAACCCAATGACTTGTGTCTTTATAAGAGACAAACAGGGAAACTAAGAAGGCAGCAATGTGAAGTCAGAGAGAGAAAGAGAGAGAGGGAGGGCTGGAGTTATGCGTCTATGGGCCAAGGAGCATGAAGGACTGCCGGCAACAACCAGGAGGTAGGAGAAAGGCATGAGAAGGTTTCTCAACCCAACTGACATCTTGATTTTGGACTCTGGCCTCCTAGAACTGTGAGATAATACATTTCTGTTGTTTTACACCACCATGTTTGTGGCCATTTGCTGTGGCAGCGCCAGGAAGCTAACACCGTGGCTATCTCGTGAGGGCTACTCTAGAGAACATCCAGCTCTCAACCCTTTGGGCCTAAATGACATTGCTATACACCTGACAAATTCTTGAACATGTCATAACAGTTGCAATTGATTTTTTAAAATCCAGCTCTGGTGCATGTCCATGAAAATGTCCAGAAGTAGGGCCAAATTCAGATGCAACTCACTACAGAGGCTCAAATGATACCCCAGTTCCATTAGGCAATGGACCCTGCTCAGCTCTCACGCGTGTGGGCTTCATTCACCAATAAGCTATCTCCTCATGGTCACGGTGTTGCTGCAGCAGCTCCAGACACACATCCTCATCCACAATAAAAAAGCAAGATTCTTCGCCTTAGATCAAACACCCCAGAGCCAGGTTTTTATTGGCCGAGTTAAACTGAAGGCTCAATCTTGAGCCAATCATTATGGCATCTAGGGTAGGGGGGACAATGCTCATGGGCTTAGCTGGTCAACAACTATCCCTGCACTAAGGGTGAAGTTCACCCCTCCTAATCACATGGTAGAGGTTAGCAAGGAGTGGCTCCTAAAAGGAAATTCAAGTTACAACAGAACAAATGAATTCTGGGCATCAAAAAAACAAACTTAAAACCAAACTACTGACATTTGGCCTCTCTCTTAAACATAAGTTATGCAATGGTTTCCAAATCCCAGTCCTTAGCCCAAATCCTTCCTAATTTTAGATTACCTTTGTTAGAACAATTTAAGCCCAGAAACATCTATGTCTTGAATATTCATTAAGTTTGTTTTAGAGAAATATCTTTAGGCTTGGTGATATTCTTAGCACTTGTTATTTTAAAACTACAATACCTAAAACTACATGGAAAGGATAAATGGTCTCACCACTGTAATGAGTTTGAGGGATCTGGGAACTGAACATGGGAAAATATGTGACCACAGGGTGGCAGTAGCACACAATGCGTTTTACTTGGGTAACGCTTTGACAGGTTTGCCTGCAAGGGAAGCCCCTCACTGAGTGGGACTGTCCAACTGATGAGGCGTGAGGCGCCACCAGCCAGAAGGGAGAAGGGCAAGGGAACTCTGAAAGGAGAGGAAGATTCAAGACAGGGCTCACATGTCTAAACAATGTCCCTCAGCAGCACAGTGGGGAGACTGGGTCAGAGAGCTCCAAAGGGCAGTTACAGCTTGAGTTCCTTCATAGCTACGAGGTTTATCTTATTTACAATAGCAGACACTGGACTCAGTTTTGCAGGGTATGCAAAACAGGCAGCCTCCAAATGGCTAAAAATCTGTTTATTTGGGCTATGTTTAAAACAATTGGCTGTGTAAAAATTGGAGCTTGATGCCAGCAGGCTTTTGAGCTAACAGGTCCCCGCCTGGTGTGAAGAAACAAACAACACGGGGCCAACGTGCAGGAACCATTTTTGTCTCACTTACATAGCAACCACTTTCTGACGTACGCCAAAAAGTTTGATACCTATATTTCCGTAGGGTCTTCATCATAGCAACACTTGCTGTGTGAATCCTTGAAATTATGGGATTACATAGGGAAGGATAAATTGGCAGAACAAGATACTACTTGACAAATGAACCCTCCCAGGAGTCAGTCCCTGCTCACATACGGCACTTAGGTAACAGCAGCGTCTACCCCTGCCCACCGCATCAACATCTCTGCCATCTTGATTGATCAGATTCTGCTGACTGTCAACTAGAAATACAAGGCAAACGCAATGCAAATCCATTACAAAGTGAAATCGCAAATATTGTAATAGTAGAGGATGGGCAAATGTATGCAAAGCTATTGACAAAGAGAATGAAGCAAGGACCTACAATCACCCCCTCAAGATATATTTACCTGCCAGGCATGGTGGCTCATGCCTGTAATCCCAACACTTTGGAAGGCGGAGGCAGGCAGACACCTGAGGTGAGGAGTTGGAGACCAGCCTGGCTAGCATGGCGAAACCGTGTCATTACTAAAAATACAAAAGTTAGCTGGTTCCTGTAATCCCAGCTACTCTGGAGGGTGAAGCAGGAGAATCATTTGAACCTGGGAGGTGGAGGTTGCAGTGAGCCAAGATCATGCCATTGCACTCCAGCCTGGGCGACAGAGCGAGACTTCATCTTAAATATAGATAGATGATAGATAGATAGATAGATAGATAGATAGATAGATAGATAGATAGATAGACAGATAGATAGATAACAAGTGAAGAGAAGAAATTCAATGAGGACAATAGGTGCTTCAGAAGAGAGCAGTTTCAGTAACTGAGTATCATGAAGCTCTTGGGGAAACTGGGGAAGCCTTCAAATATTTCCACTAAATGGATCCTTTTTGTGATCCTACGGGCACAAAATGAAAACTGCAATATTGTATAGTTATGGAAAACTGAAAAAAAAATGAAAAATTAGCAACATGCACTCTTTGTTCAGATTGCGCAGATCGGGAATTGCCAACACCAAAAGTATTTTAATATAAGATAAAATAAACTTTTATTCTAATCTTCATTTCATTTCTCAAGGAAGAAAAAAAATCCCAATCAAGGTTTTTTCTCACCATTTTCTATGAAATTTTAGTTCCCATTGTTAGTCAATTAATTTTAATTTGCCAAAAATACTTAAAGAAAAATTCTCCATCACACCCTTCCAGCTTTGATTTGCAATGCTCATTTTAAAAATGTATATTTTATGTGTGTGAAATATGCTAATAGTGTATGTTGGTGGGGAACAGAACACTGGCTTCCTTGTGGTTCCTAAAACAGCACATTCCTTCTCGTCTCTAAACCTTTCCACTCGCCATTCCCTCTGCTTAGAAGCCTCTCCCACAGACTCCACCATGACTCATTCCCTAACCTCCTTCTGCAAATGCCACCTCTCAGTGAGGCTTTCCTAGACCACCCAATCTAAAATGGCAAACCCTCCTTACCCTCAACACCTCCTATTCCCAGTTTCCTGCTTTATATTTCTCCTGAGCACTAAACCGTACCCAATGTACACTTTGCTTCCCTTGTTTATTATCTGCCTCTCCCACTGGAAATGAGCCCAAGGAGAGCAGAGAGTCTGTAGTTTTTGTTTCCTGAATTGTCCACAGTGCTGTGAAGCATGCCTGGAATATCACCAAAAAGTTCCAAGACTAGGGGATGGGGTAAAGGCATCAGACCCTGTGGACCAGAGGTTATCAAATGTTCTGGTATCTCAGAATCACCTGTGCCGCTTACCACAACACAGAGATCTGGACCCAAACTCTAGAGATTGTGATGCTGTAGGTCTGGGGCCAGGACCCATAGTGCTGTGTGTTTTTAAACAAGTTGCCCTTCTGATGCAGACGGTCCTCAGAACACTCTGTGGGCAATACTGTTTGGGACTGCCTCAGACATCACATTCTGTGAAGCACAGTCATGCAAAAGAGGTTCAACGCCCTTTCTGAGATAAGCCCAGCCCTTATCTCAGAATAAGCTTATCTCAGAATAAGGCAGAGGAGCATTTTCAGGGTGTGATAAGGGAAAACTGTAAAGATACTTTTAATTGGGGTTCTCCCAGCAAACCACTTTCCCTGTGATAAATTAACCAAAGAGAGATGCTTGCGTCTCCCACTAAGCACCCGGAGGCTGGCAAACATCAAACTCTGCTGAGAGCTCCTTTCAAACCAATATTTAAACCTGAACAGATTACAGGACAGGGAAAAGAATCCAAGGGAGCCACAGAGGGCAGGAGCCTGGCCTGCCAAGACGACCACAGAGCCCGTGGGGTCTCCACTCTTGCATGCTCCTGTCCAGGGTGCTGGAAACCCAGATATTTTGGGCCTCTGAGGCAGAACAGGCATAATCTTGATGTACAAACAGACAACTGCTACTAGAAAAGCACGTCCACCAGAGAGAAGTGCTGGAAATCACGAAACTCGGTTACAAGAACAGAACACTTGCAGGGGCAGCTGCATGCCAGTGAGAACTTTCCCCAGGTACCATGTGCGGATTCCAGAAGCCATTGCTGCTCTCTCGTCTCACTCAGTTTAATCTCTCATCTGAGAAAGTCAAATACTAAGCAACCTATGTGTATAGCTTTGGACAAATCAGAAATTTCATATTTTCACAAGGAAAATGATAGTTTTAATTACTTCAGTGCTTCTGCAACTGCTGCCTTGATGTCATGTGTTTGTTACCTTTTGAGAGTGGACCAGCTATCAGCAACTTGGAGAGGTGATTTGCAAGCAAGCAAGAGAGAACTATAGACAAGAATGATCATTACAGCTGCCATTGTAGAAATGTCTGCTCCACCTCATCCAAGGCAGCTCAAGTGTGAAAACAGCAGTAGGTTCATGTATGCAGGAAGCTCCATCTACCCTGTGAAGCTGATCTGATCCTCAGCCTGTTCGCCTATGCCTCAATGAGACAGTCATTAGGTTGTTTCCGCAACCAAATGATAGCTTCTACAATGCAATATTTTCTTCTCAGACTCCAGCTTTATAGACGCTTAGCCAATCTCAAACCTCAACACCTTCCACAGCCAATATGACAATATGTACCCCAAAGCTTCCTGTTGGATCTTTCCTGTTCTATGCTAGGTGTATTCGTTTCCCAGAACTGTTGTAACAAATTACCACAAACATGTGACTCAAAAAGAGAAATTTACTCTCTCAGAATTCTGGAGACCAGAAATCTGGAATCAAGGTGTTGACAGGGTGGGTTCCTTCCAGAGGCTCTGAGAAAGAATCCATTCCATGCCTCTCCTATAGCCCATCTCTCAATACACACACACACACACACACACACACACACACACACACACACTTCCTTCTTCACATCTCACAGCAACAAGATAAGCAAGTCCAAAACTCTGCCTTGGCCCCAAGTATCTAAACGTAGCAAAACATGAGTGGACCCAGCCTACAACATGTTTTACTTAGTCACTCATTTGATGACAGTGCATGCCACATGTATGTGTATATAAACTTTAGGATGGTCTGCTACGATCCCTGACTCCTGGTGATCACAGCTTTGTAAATCTGCTTCCCTTGAGTATGGGTAGGAACTGAGACTTCCCTGTAACTAATAAAATTTGGCAAAGGCACTGAAATGTCACTCCATGACCACATGAGGTTTATAAGAGTCCATCTCACTAGCTGACTGACGGAAACTATCTTCTTGGGTGGCTTTGAAGAAGCAGGCAGTCAGGCTGGAAGACCTATGTGGCAACAACCTGCAGGAAGGGGGGCCTCTAGGAACAGAGGGCAGCCTCCAGGCACCAGCCAGCAAAAATCCAGGACCCTCTGCCATACCACAACGAATAAATAAATTCTGCCAACAAATGAGTCAGCTTGAAGACGATTCTTCACCAGTTGAGCCTCCAGATGAGATCGCTGCCCAGACAACACCTGGGTTACAGCCTGTGAGATCCAAAGCTGAGGACCCGGGTAAGCCACGCCTGGACTCTCAACCCACAGAAACTATGAGATAATAAATGGGTGTTGTTTTAAGCCTTTAAGTTTGTGGTAATTTTGCTACTCACCAATAGAAAACAATTTGACTATGTCTTAAAACTTTTTATTTGACAGCCGACACCTAAGCATCCAATAATTTCACATAAAAACCCAGAGTTCTGATTTCACTGAAACCTGACCACACTGAATTTGCATTCCTGCCCAGTAACAATGGGCTTGAGCTGTGCAGCAGCTGCTCCATCAATCAAAGCCCACTCTCCAGGTGCCACAGTCCCCCCCAATTCCCTCCTAACTCCCTGACACTGAGATTGAGTTTGGATGCTACTAATTACTGCATTCACTCTAGGCTTTTTCTCTGCATTGACTTAGAAGGAAAAGAAAAGACATCTGTGTCTGTATCTATGTCAACTGTTTTCTCACATTGGTCCTCTTTGGTCATTTATGCTACCAGCCTGGTCCCTACAGGCAATGCTTTTCAACAGATGAGATACCACCCCCAAAAGACACATATGTAAAAACAAGTAGGAGTAGCTGGGATTTCCCAATAACTCAGGAAGCAGGTAAGGTGAGGCTACAAAGAACTGTCAGCATTTAGAGAATGAGGGTTAGGGATGCTAAATGCCCTGCACTGCACAGAAAAGTCTCATCCCACATTAAATGCCAACAGTTCTCCCATGGAGAACACTCTACATATTTGATTTTTCAGTCCCTGTCTAGATAATGGCCACCACTGCCTGCCCCCAATGCAAATGCCAATGATAACTTTTTCAAGCAAACTGGACCCCTAGCTGAGCTGCTGATGCTCCCTAACTGTTCTGTGCTTGTCTGTACGTGGGGAACACTCTTATTTTTCAGTGCACGTAAACAGAACAGGAAGCAACTGTCCTACAAACGCTGGGTATTCTGTGTCACTGTCATGAAATCAACACCTGCCACAATTTCAAGTCCATTATTGTCCCACTGTCAGGAATGTGCTTTGTTAATTCACTTCACTTCTTTTCATAGCCACAAACATTGGTGCCCCAAGCATTGGTTCCTACCAAGAAAATCAATCCTCCTTCAGATCACATCTAAATTCTGACATGACAGAGGTTCCCCAATGCAGAAAGTCTTCTCCTCTGTCATTCTCATCCAGGGGCTCTGGTCCTTATGCCCCACACAGTAAGTTAATGACAATGTACATCTCTCTCACAGTGAAATTATTAAATACACAAATATATATATATACACACCATGGCCAACACTAGGCAGGAGGCTGGGAAGTGGATATTTTCTCAGGGCCTAATAAAGGATTTCTCATGATTCAATTAGTAGAGTAATGGTGTTGTATGGGAACCTGAGATTTGTAAATGTAAAGTAATTAAGAACTAAAAATGCTTTTGAAATGAAAAGGCTTTGGAAAGGAGAGTCTGTCTCAGGGCTTTGGGATTCAAATGTGTCTGGGAGGCATGCCATTTAATTTAAGGTCTAATTGCCAAGTATCTGCTACATATCAGGCATTAACCTACTGTGTGCAAAAGAAACAGGGAGTCCTAAGAGACATACAGATAGAAGGAACAGTGAAGTTAAGACCACTGTAGGCATAATTTCTACAACAGAGACATTAAAGCTACGTGCATGCCTTGTATTCTAGCCGTGTGTACATGGAAAAGTCATGGAACCTCTTTGCGCCTCTGTTTCCTCATCTGTAAAATTGGTAATATTAGTAACAGTACCGGCCAGGCACGGTGGCTCATGCCTGTAATCCCAGCACTTTGGGAGGCCACAGCAGGTGGATCACTTGAGCCCAGGGGTTTGAGATCAGCCTGGGAAACATAGCAAGATCTCATCTCTACAAAAGGTATGAAAATTAGCCAAGTGCAGTGCCACGTGCCTGCAGTCCCAACAACCCCAGGGAGGCTGATATGGGAGGATCACCTGAGCCCAGGAGGTCAAGGCTGCAGTGAGCCATGGTCACACCACTGCACTCCAGCCTAGTGGACAGAGCAAGACGCCATCTCAAATATAAATAAATAAATAACTCGTAACAGGACCTACCTCACAGTGTCACTGCAAGGATTAAATGGAGACAGTATTTACAAAGTGCTTAGAACAGGCCTGCATGGAATTAGTGCTATACAGTGTTCACGATGCTGATGTGCGTGATAAGAAAGTTCAAGTGCTGTCCCCTTCGTAAACTAGCACAGCCTGAAATGCTGACATCCAAAAGAATCATCCTTTGGTGCTAAAATGCTTCAGGGGGAGACTAAGAACTAGAGAAAAACTATTGTGAGAATCAACCAACAAGCTCCCAACCCCAGTTGTCCCACACACACAAGACCAGGAAGATTAATGGAATCTGCCCCAGCATCCAGCCCTACTCCTACACAGCACCTGTATTTCCCATTGAGGAGCCACACTCAGGCTCAGGCCAGATAGCTCAGGTTGGGCTGACTCCACTCTTTGCTTCCGGGATTGGTATGTATGGGGCCAATCAAAGCGCTTTGTCCTCCTGACAGAGTGATTGGTCCAAGGAGGAACCATATGACCCAACCAAGCCAATCAGATTTTCCCATTCCCTGGCCACAGTTTATTGGCTCACAAGTAAATATGTGACCCAGGATTTGTCAGAGATTGTCGATTCCCGCTCTCTCTCCTCTAAGAAATTAGCACTGCAAGAGTCCACCACCTGCCTCAGAATAAAAGCAGCAGAGAAATGCAGGGGCAGTTAATGGAATGAGCCTGCTTTCTGGCTACTCCATCTCAGTGTCTGGATCCAGCCAGAGCTAAGACTCTCTTTGAACTTTTCAATTACATGGGCCAGTAAATTACCCTTAAGCCACTTTGGGTTGGGTGTCTTCTATTTGCAATCAAAAGTTCACCGACAAAAAAAAAAAAAGAAATCAGGTTCTGACATTTCTACCACTCCACGGACCAGATAAAACCTTCCCAAAGTTCACAGAAGATACACACATAACTTTACCCTCTGTAATCCAAGGACAAGAGAACAGATGGTAGAAGGATGTTCAATACTTCAACCGCCCTTGTGAGCACAGAGAGCAAATATTAAATAAAGGAAATTTATGGAAATAATCAGAGATCCTCTCCTGTCATATCCATCACTTTGGTAATAAATATTAATTTTAGAAAGCTAAGATACAAAAATTCCACTTACAACTCAAAAATAAGCTGACCTTTGATGGAATTAAACTCACTTTCTGTCAAATCTGCTATTTGTAAAGTGTTTGGTTGTATGAACTTTCAGATGCCTAATAATCATTTCATCATAGTAATTTAAAGCGTTTTGTCAGCCATAATGAATTTTTTTCACTTCTTCCTCTCCAACCCAGACACACGCAGGCGTTCACCCTGATGTACTGGATACTTCCTGTCTTTGAAGAGTTCTCAGTAACCTGGGTCCTCACAGCTACCAAGAAACACACAGGTACACACATATGCACAAACACATACCTCCATTTTCACAGCTTTATTTGCCATCTATATTTTTTTCTTAAAGTTTAGACCCAGGGGGTACTTGTGCAGGTTTGTTACATGGGTACATTGCATAATGGTGAGGGTCAGACTTCCAACGTGCTCATCACTCAGATAGTAAACATGGTACCCAATAGGTAATTTTCAACCCTCATCCCCTCTTCCAACCTCCCCACTCCTGGAGTCTCCAGTGTCTATTATTTCCATTTTTACGTCCATGGGACCCACTGTTAGCTCCTACATAAAAGTGAGACCATATGGTATCTGATTTTCTGTTCCTGGGTTATTTCTCTTAGGATAATGGCCTCCATATTATGATGATCCCCAAAGTTATTTTTACAACACAGAACTTTCTTCCAAGTCCCAGATTCATGACCAAATGAATACTTGAAATCATCTCTTAGAAGCTGCAAGGAAACTCGAACTTACTTTGTCCAAAACTGAACTCAAGATGTCAACCCACCCCAAAATAAAAACAAAACTACCTACTTCTCCTGCCCCCCTTGAGAAGGGACCACCAATGTCAATGTACTCAAGCCAGAAACCTGGGGATCAGGTCACCCCCTTGACCTTCAAGTCAATCAGCAAGTCCCGAGTGTCTGTCCACACCACTGCCATCATCCCCAGGTACATCACATGTAACCATTGCTATAAACCATGCAGCAGATAGGTGGTCGCTCAAACACTCCAGCTGTCACTGCCCACCTCAACGCTCTACCCTAGGAACCTCCATTGTTAGAAGTCCAAAAGCCATCAAGCATGGACTCTGGAACCAGACTGCCTGGATTCAAATCCCAGCTCTACTGTTTATCTGTTGGGCAAGTTACTTAACCTCTCTGAGCCTCAGTTTTCTCATCTGTAAAATGGAATCATAGTAGGCAACCTCACTGGTGTTCCCTGAGAATTGAATTTTAAGCATTTAGTGGGTGCTGTTTTAATTACCTCTTTAGACTTGTGGCTCCATGCTTTCCTTCTGGTCTTTGTCAGTTCCTACGTGGCTGTATGGATTATTCTGTTTGCCTCTCCAGATCTGTTGCCTAGACTTTCTTGCCCTGCCCTGTACTAGAGGCTGACAGCTACAAACAGCATCACTCAGAGGCTCCCTTGTCCCCTTTCTGGCTTCCAGTTAGGTTCTGCCAATAGGAGGGACAGGAGGACATTAGACAGTGAGAAAAGAGAGGTTGGGATATTTCCACCCACAGCTTCTTCCTCCTGTGACAGTGGCTGGGTTTGTCCCCTGAAGTTCCTGCAGGAAGCACAGTTCCATAACTTCTGCTCTCCTTGTAATTCACCTCCCTGTCTCCACCTCCTTGGGCCAGGCTGTCACTGTTTGCCACTGTTGCTCGTCCCTGGCTGGCTTCCTTGACTGTGCCTCCATCTTCATCAAAAGTCCCTTTATTAAGTTCTCTCTGAGGTGTGCCAGGCCTCTCCTGCCTGAACCCTGACTGATGTTGGCCTTTACAATACTGTTTGCTATGCCTGAAACCCCTATTGCTCACACCACCCCCCAGCTCCTTCACCCCCAATTATCTGGATAATCTTATCCATCCTTCAATTCGCATCTTAATTAATGCCTCTTCCAGGAAGCCTTCCCAGGTACACAAAACTAGGGTTTTTTTTTCTTGTATTGTATCTTTATTTTTCATTCCTAGTATTTATCACAACTAATACTAAATAATCACCTATGTAAGTTTCCATAGACATTATAGTTGTCTCAAACAGTAAGGCCCATAACAGCAGAGACAACATATCTTGTTCGGTTTTCGTATAGTTCCCACTTCATACAATTCTTGGTATGCACTCAATGTTCAATATGTACTTCTCAGATTAATCAAATAATCAAAACACCCAAAATGAAGCAGGTCCCCTTAATTGAAATGCCAGGCTTTACCCAATACAGAAAGAACCAAAAGAACTGCCGCTTTGGCTTCTCAGCCTAAGGCAGATGCTCCTGGAAAGTGCTTATGCCTCCCTCTGTTACTGACATGCCTTCTAGTCGCAAATGGTCTCCAGTAAAACTTGGTATTGGAGCCGACATTGCAGATGCGGGCACAGAGGCAGGCTAGGTAGGAGGGAAGATTCCCTGTACTGAGGTCCCTTTGAAAGCACCCAAAAGGGCAGCATAATGAAGGGGCTAAGAGCGCAACCTCCAGACCCAGACACCTGGGTTCAAAGCCAAGTGCTACCACTTTCTACCTGTGTAGCCCAACGCTGGTTATTTCAGCCTCTTCAAAACCCAATTTCCACGTCTGGAAAATGGGGATAACAGTGCCCGCTTGGATGGCAGCCTTGAGCATTAAGTGAGTGAATGTATTTCCATAACACAGCATAATGCCTGACCCGGCAAATGGTGAGCACTAAATACGTATATCCTATTCCAACTCATTTTTATCCACCACCAGCTAAATTGGACCCACTAGACTAACTTCCAGTCTTCAGGTACAGTGGAAATCTTACTCCACTTTGCCCCTCATCTCCCACCCCAGGGATGGAGAGGAAAGCATAAAGTAGGTATATTTATCAGTCTATAAACTAAAAAAAAAAAAATTTCCTTTACTTTCTAAAATCTAAATTAATTTTGGTTCTCAGTCCTGTGTGGTCAGGCTGGTTTTAAAAATAAAACTAAGGCCAGGCACAGTGGCTCATGCCTATAATCCCAGTACTTAGGGAGGCCGAGGCAGGTGGATGCCTTGAGCTCAGCAGTTGGAGACCAGCCTGGACAACATGAAGAAACCCCATCTCTACAAAAAATAAAAAATTTAGCTGGGCATGGTGCATGCCTGTAGTCCCAGCTACTCGTGAGGCTAAGGCAGAAGGACCAGTTGTGCCCAGGACATTGAAGCTTAAGTGAGCTAAGATCATGCCCCTGCACTCTAGCCTGGGAAACAGAGTGAAACCCTGTCTCTAAAAACTAATTAGTTTAACTTAATTTAACTGGATGAAATCTCTCCTGCGATTTCATGCTCTCTTTTAGGGCTTGGGTGAGGTATAGTTGCTGGGTTCTGTGTATGGACAAAGATGGCGAGGAGCAGAATGCAAGCAGAACTTCCACCGTCCATCCACTCACACTGCCCCTGGACATCCCACATGGTGGCTCCCACAGCCCCCTCAGGTCAGCAGGGGAGTGGGAAGGGTCTCTGCTACTTCACTGCCTGGCTTGGGGCTAGGAAATCTTTCAAAAAGCTACCCATGTCCCATCTACTCAGATCCATGGTAGTAACCTCAAGTACCTCAAGGACCAGGCAAGTAATATAAAGGTGAGAAGCTGAGCAGGCAGAGGCTATGGAAAGCTGGTAACTAATACCCACAGGCCCCAATCTAAGGGGATGTCTCTGTGAACCACCTCTGCTTTCAACCTAGAAAAGAAGCCCCCCTTTGCTAACAAAGCTTCCATTTGCATAGCTCTCTCCAGCAGGCAGCTCGGGCTTTCACACGGACTTAATTGCAGATGACCTGCAGCCTGAGGGCACTCTGCAAAGGCATTCTCTGAGTTTCTGCTCCTTCACCATCCCAGCAATTCTCCATGATCATTTTTCTCCATTTACTCAATCCAGGAACACAATCTCCCAAGACCCCATTTGACACAGTAAAGTTCAATTACTGATAGAAACATACACACACACTATTCTTTAGTAAATCTGTTTTAATCCTGCTGTGAAAAAAAAAAACCCAGTGCAGACCCCACAGTTGAAAAGGATGAAGAGGAATATGTTAGTTACCTCCTGCCACTTGACAAATCACTCCAAAACCTAGCTACCCCAAAACAATACTTTTCATCTTAAAGTTTCAAGAATTCAAGAGCATTTTTGCTCAATGTCTCTGACTCAGGTAGTTCTCTGTCTCTTCAGGTTTCAGTCATGGTGCAGGGGCTGCAGTCATCTGAAGGCTTTGATTGGGGCTGGAGCATCCACATCCAAAGTGGCCCACTCAAATGGCTGTTGGCCTCAGTTCACCATGTGGCCTTCTCTTTAGATGCTACTTGAGCAACCTCACAACATGGCAGCCAGCTTCCTCCAGAATAAATGATCCAAGAGACAGAATAAGGAGAAAGATGCAATGCTTTTACATCTTGGTCTCAGGCGTCACACAACCTCATGAATGCTATATTTTATGTGTTAGAAGTGACTCACCAAATCAAGCCCACATTCACAGAGTGGAGAACTCAGCTTCACTTCGTGAAGGGAGGAGTACCAAAGGATTTGTAGATGTATTTTTAAGCCACTACAAATGAAAAAGTTTTAGAGACTTCTAAAACCACAGACTCATTTTGTCTGCTCTTGAATTTCACAAAGAAGGAACAACATGTCCTCCATGGATCAACATTGTTTACCAACACTAACCCAGCTATTGCATACAGCAGTAGTTTTTTCTTACTGCGTGAATATATTGTAGCTTACTCATCCATTCTACTGTTGATGGACACTTGGGTTGCTCCAGTTTGGGACTATTATAAATAATGCTGCTCTGAGCATTCTTGTGTGTGCGTTTTGGTGAACACATTTGTGAATTGCCATTGAATATTTAGCTAGGAATGGAATTGCTGGGTCATGGATTTGTGTATGTTCCAAATAGTACTAGTTGTGAGGACAGTGGTAACCATGGAGATGAGAGGAGTCCCCAAAAGGAGCATATGGAGCTTATGGGGTGCTGGTCACATTCTGATTCTTGAACTGAGTGATGGTTACACAGATTTGTTCATTTTGTAAAAATTCATTGAGCTTTGCAATTGTTGACTTGTGCATTTACTTTCTGTAGGTATATGTCTATATCTATATAAAGTTTTCCTTAAACTTTTAAAATACTTTAGAAGCACCTATAATATCCAAGGCATCAGAGGGCTATGAGATCAGGCCTCTTTGTACAAAGGTGTTCTACTTTTGAGAGCAGTGGTGCTGAAAGACTCCCAATGTATCTAGAAGAAGTCCCGCAATGTGTCCACAGGTCTGGCTCATACCAACTCCACGTGACTGAAGGAATGCCATAACAACAAAAAATGGCCACTAATATTTACTGAGTTCTTTCCAGTATCAGACTCTGTTCTAGGCTCTATAGTATCTCTCTTAATTATCATAACAACTCCATCTTCAGTTTTAATAATAAGGAAAGTGATGAACAGAAAATTTAGGTAACTTTCCCAAGATCCACGTCTAATAAGAGGCAGAGCCAGGATTCAAGCCCAGGATGTCTGGCTCTAGGGTTACGGAAGGGAGAGCAGGAAGAGTTACCTGTGGTGAAATATGGACGGATGGATGGAAGAAGAAAAGGGAGGGAAAAAGAAAGGGAGGAAAGCAAAGGAAAAGAGGGAAGGGGAGGGGAGGGGAGGGGAGGGGAGGGGAGGGGAGGGAACTGCAACTTCTCTGCCCACCGTATGAAATACTCCCCATGCCCTATTATGCTCTATCCTGACATCCTGCTTTAATTTTTGCATAACACTTAGTACTCTGTGAAATTATATTTCTTTTAATTGTTTACTCATTTACTGTCTGTATCCCCAGCTAGAACACAAGCTCCCTGAGGACCTTTATCTATCTTGCTCATAGCTGTATCCTCAACACCCAATTTTAAAAGCTAGATTTATCAATCGCGTGTGTGTGTGTGGAGAGAGAGAAGATATGGAAGAAAAGAGGGGAGATAGGAAGACGAAGACCGGAATGGGAGAGATCATTGGCCTTTCCTTGGTCAATTCCTGTGTTGTTGCCTTGTAACTAGTAGGAATTGCTTCTTAGTTTGAGGATAAAATGCAATGAAGTGTAAAATAAGAATGAATAAAAGGATGCTACAGAAGTTCTGATTTCTAGAAACATGATCCAGGTTGTGTGTGATAGCTGCTGAGACAGGAGCCAGAAGTGGGGCAGAGATGGCAGACATTTCACCCTGTGTATCCATGCGGTCAAGTAATCCTGGGTGCCTGGAGCATTGTTTTGGAAGAGATGTTGAGGCTGCCTGTGGGCTCAGTAGGAGAGAATACTGTGACTAGTTCTGTGAGCCATGGGCAAGTGCTGGGGTTGGCAGCTTTCTGCTGCATCTTCACCATCCTGGCCTAGAGTACTTCCGGGACAGACTGTTGACCAACACACCATGCTCCAACCAGAGTGATCAGCTCAAATTATGGCCCAGGTTCAAGGGAGCTGGCAATTAAATCACAGTGTACAATAGGTTTTTTTATTTTTTATTTAGTTTTATTTTATTTATTTTATTTTTTGAGACAGAGTTTCTTGTTGCCCAGGCTGGAGTGCAATGGTGAGATCTTGGCTCACCACAACCTCCACCTCCTTGGTTCACGTGATTCTCCTCTCTCAGCCTCCCAAGTAGCTGGGATTACAGACATGCGCCACCATGCTCGGCTAATTTTGAATTTTTAGTAGAGATGGGGTTTCACCATGTTGGCCAGGCTGGGCTTGAACTCCTGACCTCAAGTGATCCACCCGCCTCAGCCTCCCAAAGTGCTGAGATCACAGTGTGAACCACAGCATCCGGCCAACAATAAGTTTTTACATTTCCAAAATGCCTCTGGAAAAGGAGATTTAACAGTCTCCCCAATGACCAAATCCTGTGCTATGCAGCCCTCTGCCTTGTGTGTAATCATCATCTGCCAAACTACCAGCTTTTCAGAACCCAACCATCAAACCCACAGTCATAACAGCAAATTGTAGAGGGAGACTCCTCCTTTCTAGTCAAAGGCTCTGATCATTCCACAACAGTCCTGACCCCTGAAGACTTTCCCTTCTTTTGAACTCCCTTAGTATTCACTCTCTGTTCATCTCAGTATCCAGAATTCTTAACATTGCCTTTCACTGTTAGTTAAGGATGGATGGATGGATGGATGGATGGATGGATGGATGGATGGATGAACAAGAGGATAGAAAGTAGAGACAGGTGTTTCTCCACCTCAGTAACAAGCTTCTTACTATTCACTGCCATTTCTTATTTTAAGCCTGGTACAGAAGCTCAATGAATGACTACCTACAACAATATAAGTGGTATTTACAAACTGGGGTTGCACATCTCAAAAGCTGTGTGCAATGCTGCTGCCATGAAAGGTACCCACAGTGGCTTTTCAACCTGCAGAAGGAGGGAAGACCTTGTTGGCTACAGACCTGTGACACATGAGGTGGGGCATTCTGGTCAATGTAGGGACAAAAAAAAGACCAAGAAGACCAGCCTCCAGTTGACACTCCCTTGATTCACCTTCCTGCAAGGGCAAAGTCTGTCCACTGCACACAGGTGAGAGACCCAACTGTTCTTTCATTAATAAACAACCAGAGGACCCATTTGAGTTATTGTGTTCATGTGTCCAGTACTTCTAGCTGTGTTTCTGGACTGAGCGCCAATGCTATAGACAGGGACTGAGAAAATAAGAAGCAAAAAATCTCTTACTCCCTTTTTCAGAAGAGGAATAAGTTTTAGTGATCTATTGCACAGAATGGTGGCTACAATAAATAATAATGCATTATATGCTTCAAAATTGCTATAAGATTAAATTTTAAATATTTTTACCACAAAAAATAAGTATGTAACGTGATGGATTTGTTAACTAGCCTGGTTTAATCATTCCATGCTTTAAACATACAGCAAAATATCACATTGTACCCCATAAATGCATATGATTTTTAATAAACATTTTTAAATAAATTTCAAAACATAGAAACAAATTTTTAACTGACAGAAATAACTATTTTCAGAATATGGGACAGATATCCTAAGGTACATGAGAAAACTTTAGGTGGTATGACAAGGATATAACATTAAATAATAGTGAGTAAAAGAAACAGAGTTTCTAATCTTTGCAACCCTTTTGATTAAATCAAGCAGAAAGCTGCAGCTGTTAATGTCTTCAACCTTCTCTAACACCTGCGAATCTCCCCTTTTAACCGAAAGAACTAAGGAGCCTGAAACCCAAAGTATTTTAGAGCCTTCACCTGCATAGGATGGAGGTAATAACCCTAGCTTTGTATATATTCATTATGTATAGTTGCCACCTATTTATCATAAGCAATACTGGTTTTCTATTTTCAAAAGAGAAACAAAGTTTCTGTTTTAGGTAAACTTGCCTTTGTAAAAACATGCACTGATTTAAAGAAAATATGAATTGAACAGTAGTAATGATGATGCATACATGTGGAAGAAATAATGAGGTCTGATGGAAGAGAGAGAATACATTTCCCAGTCCCTGAAGTCAGGAGTTGCCAAGGTAAGATGACTTGAAATGGTAAACCCACAACTGTAATAGCTATGCATTTTTTTTTTTTTGAGACGAAGTTTCGCTCTTGTTACCCAGGCTGGAGTGCAATTATGCGATCTCGGCTCACCGCAACCTCCGCCTCCTGGGTTTAGGCAATTCTCCTGCCTCAGCCTCCTAAGTAGCTGGGATTACAGGCACACGCCACTGTGCCCAGCTAATTTTTTGTGTTTTTAGTAGAGACGGGGTTTCACCATGTTGACCAGGATGGTCTCGATCTCTTGACCTAATGATCCACCCACCTCGGCCTCCCAAAGTGCTATGCATTTATTTTAATGTATACTAGGAAAAATAAAACTAGGAAATCAAGAGATTGATTTTCCACCTTAGTGAGTGATAGAAAATTTTCTTTTACCATGAACTTATTGCCAAAACATGTATATCAGTCAAAATGAAAATAGTAAAGGGGAAAGAGTTTGGGTGGTACGTGGGTATGGGCCAAAATCATGAAGGTGGTCCATGGATAACTCCAGCTTCAGAGACAGCTGGGGCTGTCACTGACTTCCACAGTCAGCCTCACACTCTACTGCAATCCTGCAGCTGCACCCTGGGGGTCTTTGAGCAACAAATCAAAGAGGCAATTCTCTACAACAAGAGGCCATCTCACCGTCCAGCTCAATTCAGCTAAGATGACAGCAGCTGGTACCACAGTCTGAGAAACCCACTCCAGGTTGGGTTTGCTCAACAGCTCAGATGAAAGAAGAAAACATATCTGGAGGAGGAATCAATCTGCTAACAAAGAACTCTCTCTGCAGTTGTCAAAAAACACTCTTTTGTGGAACACACAGCCCCTGCCTTCACCTGCCTGTGCCCCCTGAGTCTCTACCACTAGCAATTCACAGTGACCAAGAATGGAAAGCCATAAATAAAAAGTTTTCAAGCAAAGAAAACAGATTTTTAAGAAGCAACACACACACAACTTTACAAAGTTAGACTGATCTGGAATAATTCAATGAGTGGTTAAACCCTAAAACACATTTCAAGAACAATGTTACTGAACTGAGTTTAATGTAAATTTCCTGGCATCAAATTATTACAGCAATCAAACCGCCCATCTTTTGCGGACTCTTAAACTTTTCCAAAGGCCTCTGTTTCTGGTTTACATCTCAGGTTGTCTAATGGTTTTGTCATCAAGAGACTGAGGCTCAGATAAGAGGTGTGACTCAAGGAAAATCATAAAGAGTCAGAACCAGGCTCAGACATCCAACTCCACAATTCTCCTCTTTCTGCCATCCCGTCACTGCCCCTTAAGCAGGCAGTAAGGATATGCCTTCTTTGTGTCCTTACACCAAACATTCTGTTCAAAATCATCATTATGTATCCTAGGGCCATCTCTTGGAATGGAAAAGATGAAACTGCATGACCCCTACTAGAAAAATGGAGATACCACAAACTATGCTGAGAAATCACATTTACCTTTGAAGAAAAGATGAACCATGTCCTGCTTTTGTCTGTGTTTTAGGAGGCTGAAGATACTGGGTGCACCATGGAAATTATTTATGTTGGATATAAAATCATGTGATAATAATCTGAAAAGCCAAACAATCAAGGGAAAATGTAAGTTAGAGTTCCTCACTTAGAAACAACAGAAAACCTTTCTTGCCAGCTTATGAGAAGATTTCTAAAAGGGATGTTGGGCATCTCATAAAATAGGAAGGAGAGGCCTAGAAACACAAGCCCAGAAATGGGCCAAGATCCAGGGAAAGTAATTGGCAAGACCTCCACAGAGAACACAAAGCACCAGACCCCACCTCGAAACTTCCACTTCAGCTGGCACCAAACAGCATGTGTACCAGGCACCCATAGAACTGCATTTCCTATTAGCACATTGGCATCCACCAAGTATCTTCTCCAGTAACAGATGCACATCACCTGTGGATCAGCCAGCAGGAGGGACCCTCATCTCTACCCCCATTCAGTCCCTGATTTATGTGAACACACATACACGTGAATATACTCACATACATATGCATACACATAGCACATTCAGACACATACATACATTCACACACACACAGTAGCAGACACTTGTGAAGCACTGCTCTGCTTCCCTTCAGGCCACCCGATTTCAGAACCACTGGAGTGGACAGTTCCATGTGCCTCAGCTAGGAGCTATCATATCACTAAGGCAGTCTTGATTTCTCTACTGTTTTCTCCAAGTTACCGCCCCAGATCAACCGTCAACTAGTTGGAGTGGAGGCCAATAGATAAACTCTCCAGCCTTCTCATTTTCCTGTGGGACAATTCTGAGGGTCCCTGTACACAGTTCCAAGAGAGCACCCCAGTGGAATGACATCCCAGGGACCGTTTGTCCTCCTCTTTGGTCTCACTTTCCTCATTCTCTCACTTCCCTCATTCTCTCACTTCCGCTTTCTGGTGTCATCTCCAAGATTAACCACCTGGGCTGAGGTCCTGGTCAGGATCTGCTTTGTGTCTACATGCACAGTGTGCATGCACTTGTACAGCATGTGATGTCTATGAGAAAGTGGGGCTTTGGACCTCCAGCAGGTTGAAAGGTGTGTGGAATGTTGAACCCCCAATCTCTCAACCACAGGGGCTAAAAAACACCCTGTCTGTAACTCCACAGAGCTGGGATGGGATTAAGGCTGGTTGAACGCATATAGTGTGCTTAGTAGCAAGGCTAACACAAATTCAGTGTCTTCCTTTCTCTCTCTGTATCTCTTGTACCATTAAGAGTCTGACCAGAAGGACAGAAGGAACTCTGAGCATTTAAAACAAGAAAATTAATCCAGGAAGAGGGTGCACATTCATGGGCATCTGGGAAGACCAACTGAGATTAGCACAGCAGGAAGCTGCTAGCACCTCTAGGATAGAAGGACAGAAGGAAGCAGTGTTTTCAGAACCAGGGACTATGGTCACACAAAGGACAATAAAACCACAGAGCACTCATTAAGCAGTAAAAATGTGGCTGTTATTATGGATGCCACGGGCGGGAGGGAGGCCTTCCTCTTGCTTCCCATCTTCTACCAGTGCCTCTCATCAGCTGAAGCCAATTGAGGGTAACTGGAAACCACAGCCTGCAGGGGGCAGCTTCCTGGGAAAAGGAAGAGAAACTAGTGGATCTGATGGTAAGAACCGAGTACCAGCATATGATGTGCTCCAATCATGTGCTTGGGATCACCAGGCACCAGCACGTGCCCCACACCAATGACATGCTTAGAATCTATCCATAAACTCCTCGGTGCCCTGGAAGAAGATTCATCTGAGCCTGGAAGGATGCACTCATCATGCTCATTCCAGTGGGCTGAATGATGGCCCCCAAAAGATATGTCCATCCGGAACCTGTGGATATGGTCTTCTTTGTGCACATAAGCAAGGTAAGTATCTCAGGATGAAATCATCCTGGGTCACAGTGGGCCCCAAATCAAATGGCCAGTGTACTTATAAAAGACACACAGAAGGAAAGACAATATGAAGACAGAGGCAGAGACTGAACCGATGTGACCACAAGCCAAGGAGCACCAAGAATTGCCAGCCACCACCAGAAGCTAGGAGAGAGGCATGGGACAGATTCTCCCTCAGAACTTCAGAAGGAACCTACCCTCCCACACGTTGATTTCACACTTCTGGTCTTCAAAACTGTGAGAGAACAAAGTCCTGTAATTTTAAGCCATCAAGTTTGTGGTAAGTTGTCACGGAAGCCCTGGGAAATGAATGCACCCCTCCTCAGCTCCGTTTCTTTCCTGCACCACAGCATTCTCCCCTTTCCAAGTTGAAGTAAATCCTCAATCAGAGAGACGGGAGCAAAACAGAAGTTCAAAGCTCCACCCTGAATGTAATGTTGTGATCTGAAAAACCCTCGTCTCTCAAAACTCTCAATTCCACACCCCTCTGCCTGTACTGGCAACACCTGGAAACGTCCTTGCTTCATTCACGATGGAAAATCTCAGCTCTGGAGCCAGGAGCATTTACTCCACAGGGTATGTAATATTCTGGTGCTCAAATGCACTTTCAGTCTGCCTCCCTTTCACGATGGGCTCTGCTCACTGACAAAACCATCCATCTACTTTCTGGGTTAACTGGTCAAGGGGCTCCTCTATTAATTTCCAGTTGCTGCTGTAACAAACCACCACAAACTGAGTAGCATAAACATATTGTCATATCATTCTACAGTCCAAAAATCCATAATGGGCTAAAATCAAGGTGTTAGCAGGGCTGCGCTTCTTCAGGAGGGCCAAGGAGAATATTCATTTTTTGTCTTTGTTTATTTTGAGGGGTTTTGTCTGTTTGTTTGGAGTCTGCTGTTGTTTGTTCATTGGCTGGTTTTTCCTGTGGCCCCTTCCTGCATCTTCAAAGCCAGCACTGAAGAATTCAGCTCTCTCTCTTTGACTCTGAACTTCTGCTTCCTTCATCCCATCGAAGATCCTGTGGTTACACTGATTACACCTGGATAACCCAGCATGCCCTCCTTATTTCAGCTGATTAAGCCGAAATTCCATCTTCAATCTCAATTCCCCCTTGCTATGTAACATAACATATTCACAAGTTCTGGGGATTAAGACTTGGACATCTCTGGAGCATTATTATTCTGCCTACCACAGGGAGGGAAGCTCCAATTAAATTCTCAATAGGGAGATCCTCACCCTGAAAATGAAGGCTTGGTAGGTAGATCTACATTTCAACCTGCTGCATTCTTCCCAAGACAGGCAAGGCAGTGATGGGTGCCTTGTAGAGAGTCCACCAGATGCTGGAGACTGAGGGGGTAGGGGCTATAGACACGAGACCTCACTCAAACCTCCAACAACACCAGCAGGCAGTTCTAGTGTCCTTCTCCCACTACGAGTACATGAGGCTCAGAGACATTCATGATTCAGTGAAAGCCAGCAGCAGCAGCACACACTACTCTTTGGCCATTGTCAGCTTGCCCCTTTCATCTTATTGACCTATAACCTTGATTGTGTGGGGGACAGAAATGTCCACTTTTGAGTCACCTCCAAAGACTCCCTTGCAGCTAGAAGTGACAATGGCAAAGTCCTGGCCAATGAAATGCAAGTGGGTAGCTCCTGGGTGGGAGCTCTAGGAAAATGAAGTGTTTCTTATAGCAAAGGACACATCCAGCTGTGTGTGTCTATTTCCCTTGCCCTGCTGCCACCTTCCTTCTTGGAACCCAGACATGATTCCTAGAGGTGTAGCAGCCATGAGGATAAAAACCACAAGCTGAAGATGAAGCCAGGTGGAGCCTGAGTCTTTGATGCCCCAGAGAGCATCTACCTCCACCCTTGACTATTTACTCGTGGATTCTTCTTATGGGAGAAAACTAAGGCCCTGCTTGATTGAGGCACTGTCACTGGAGTTGATGGTACCTACAGTCAAATGCCCTCCAAATGATATCATCTCATGGCTGGTCCATGGCAGAATACGAATCTGAACCAGTCTTCCTGGATTTATTGTCCATGCTTTTTCCATGATACCACACAGCTTCCTGGAATTAGTGACAAGCTGAAGGAAGAGATCCACCCCATATCTGCAGGTATTTCAATGTAAAGGTCTCATCTGCCTCCTGACCCCAACACCAGCATCCCTCCCAGCCGGGCAGTGCATCACTCAATACTCAGTGTCACCATCTCTACCAGAGTGAGGATGCCTTCTCCCCTCCCATTACCATGCCGTCATTTAACCAACCTCTAACAGCCAAGATCACGTGATACCTCCCCTTGTCCAGCCTCCCTACATACCTACCTTTCAAAGCATTCCTGAAACCTGCATCACATGAGTTTGTCTGGCTGTATGTGTGCACTGCATCCCCAAAAGAACTTAAGATCTTTGTGAGAAAGGTCCCCATGCAAGTCACCTTGGTGTCTCCTAAATCTCAGCAGCTGAGTGGGTGTTCCATGATTAGCTATTAATTGAACCTGTAGCAAGCAGCCAGCATTACAGGCTCTAGAAAGAGATTATCTTTAAAAAAAATGATTCATTCCACTTCCCCAAAGGATCTATCCAACTCAAAGAGAATCCTTTAAAAATACCCAGACGTCCCATTAGAGAGATCAGGCCCATATAGTGGAATAAAAATTATAACAACATGGAAAATAATCGTAGTTAGATCCCTGAGCCAGGCCCTGTTCTGAGCTATTGACCCATCTTAGCACATATTAACCTGTGTAGTCCTCACAACAGCACTCTGAAGTGGGGACATCATTACCCCCATTTTATAGCAGGAGGTGTCAAGGCACAGAACATGCATGAAAAGTGTCCAAGATTTAGGAATTCTGAAACTAAACACCCAGCCTCACTCTTCGTTCTCAAGGCCTCGCTACCCAGCCTCTACTTCGCCTCCACCTACTCCCCAGTCCAGCCACAACCCAAAGTTCCCTGCCCTCTGATGTCGGCTTCCTCTCTGGGTCTCCCCTTGGCTCAGCTCCTCCTTGACCTTACTTCATTCACGATGGAAAATCTCAGCTCTGGAGCCAGGAGCGTTTACTCCACAGGGTATGTAATATTCTGGTGCTCAAATGCACTTTCAATCTGCCTCCCTTTCATGATGGGCTCTGCTCACTGGAAAAGCCATCCATCTACGTTCTGGGTTAACTGATCAAGGGACTCTACTAATTTCCAATTGCTGCTGTAACAAACCACCACAAACTGAGTAGCATAAACATATTGTCTTATCATTCTACAGTTCAAAAATCCAAGATGGGCTAAAATCAAGGTGTTAGCAGGGCTGCGCTTCTTCAGGAGGGCCAAGGAGAATATCCATTTTCTGTCTTTATTTTTGGGGCGGGGGTTAAGCAGGATAAGTCCGTGCTTTTTCAGCCCAGCTCTGGGAACTCTCTCCTTTCATGCCCCTAGGAGCAGCTCCGCATCCATTGAAGTAAATCAGCCCTCAATGACCACATGTTCCCTACTACCCACCTGTGAAGGCGTTCATGCCTTGGAGGCAGCGCACAGAGAGCAGCTTGCAGACCTGAGTGGCAGCAGCACTGGAAAATCGCAGGCTGCTGGCCCCACGCTCAGCAAGCCTCACGTAATGGGTCTGGATACAGCCGAGAGATCTGCATTTTACCAGCCTCCCTGCTCCCGCTAAGGGATCCCACTGCCAGAGGTCCAAGAGCATGCTTGGAGAAACCACAGAGGGTTCTGGATGACGTGGAAAGTCAGTCAGTTTTCTTCCCTGCTCCTCACGCTAGAACAGGCGTTTATTTCACATGGATCTGCTTTCAGATCATGCGATGTGCCTGGGGGCATCGGCTTAGGTGCCAGAGGCTGTGCCACGGCCATGGAATCCTAGGGTCCCTGCCTGGTGCACTTGGCTCCCCCTTAGACAGGGGGCTTCACAGGGGGCCTCAGCCTTCATAAGGGGCAGAGGATAAATTTGCTCTCTTTGTACCCCTCTCTCAACCTGGGAGCTTTACCCCTGCAGAAAACTCCCTCTAGACTCACCACATATTCCTCCAGGAGGGGGGCAGTGGTGCTATCCCATTCTGAGATGAGGAAACAAGGACATGAAGAGTTTAAATAGCCCCTAGCCCAGGCAGCTGGCCAATGGAGGAGCATAAATGGGCTACATGCAGCCTCCACTGGGGCTGGTCTCCTGCCTCACTTAGGGGGGCACCTGCTGTCGACCAACGTTCCCAGTCGTCAGGCATCCCCTGCCCTGCAACCCTATTTGGCTTTAGCCTGGGTACCATCTATACTGTTACTTAATATTTTCTTTTTAGTCTGTTCACTGGGCTTACACAAATTTATCTGGGGAGGAAGCAATATATCAGCACTTAAAGTGGAAGAAAAAGTAATATCAATTTCCATAAAGAGAAGAAAACCCTAAAATAAGTACAATGAAAAAAGAACACACAATGTTATTGAATTCTAGCCAGACCGTGCTGCCTGCCAAAGCCTCCCAGCCTGGGATGTGGGCAAAAACAAGCCATCAGACAAGGAGATTAGCAAGTGGTTAGGGGGGTGCAAGAGACTGGAGCCTCAGACAGACGCTACCTCCTTGGCTTCACCAAGACACAAAGAGGATGCAGAAGGAATCACCTCTCACCAGGTGATTCAGTGGTACCTCAGAACCATGAGTATTTGAAACTGGAAAGCCTGAAGTTATCTGAGTTATCACCGGAAATCAGTTTTCCCCTTCCCTGGCGGTTCCCAAAGTGTGAGTGCAGACTGATTTTAGGTGCCTCTAAGATGGCTTGAAGTCAACAGTCATTCCAGAACCTCGTAACTCTTTGAGAGAAGGTGAAATAACAAAATTAAGAATTCACAGGCACATCGAAGGTGATTTAGTTCATGTGCAGGTCTCACCAACGCGCGTCTACCAAGCTCTCTGAACTCCAGTCACGTTACTATGGAAACCGCAGCTGTGGTAAGTCAAACTTTCTACCTGGGTGTAACACAGTGTGATGTGTGCACCTCAAAGACAGCCGGCAGCCACCAGTCACAGAATAAGCCACTTGCTCACCCACCCGGGACACTCACTAATTACATAACGTAGCTGACATCACAGATCTGAGTCCTGATGTAACTTTTTCATGTTGGTTTCCTCTCTTTCAAGATGAAAAGCAAAGACAGGTGTTCCTCTACTCCATGACTAGGTATACATAACTCCACGAATATTTGTCCTTTAGCAATGAAACGTATCTCTTTGTAGTCACCTGTAGTCACCTGGGGAGTCACCAAAGAAGGACAGATTGTCACTAGATCCTCAAAGCAGCTAATAAAAAGGCAAGGCATGGGCACGTCTTTTCCCTTGAAAACTCAGCCTCCATCTCCTGAGCCTTTAGAGACTATTGCATATTCAAATGAGTCCGTCCACCTTGATCACAGGTTAGATTCTGAGTCTGAGACTGAGTTTCTTAAAGGCAGCAACAATGAGCTGGATTATTCATATGCATACACACATAGAAAGGGTCCACTGTTTTTTTGTATCTGAGCTCAAATATTACAGCACATTGTGTGCTACCCAGTTGCAGTACAATTTCTGACACAATTTCCATAACAGCAAAATTTACATACAGATGGCAAATAAATAAAACCTTTCTGCATCTTGGTCTGCAGTTCTTATGGTCAGCAAATCCTATTAGGGGCTTTATTAACCTGCTCAGTGATGGAAATGTTATATCTGATCTTATGGACTTCAGCTGTGCAATCCAGCCCTGCTACAAAATGAAATTTAACTGTCAACATTTTCTGCAACATGAAGCCACCAAAATTGAGGTTTTCTTTTTTCCTTTATGGCACACTGGAAATAACCATGCTTTCTCATTTCTCATTCGAGCCACAAATGGTCTCTTTTTTCTATCCATTTCCTCTAACAGCACATAATTGCAATTAGCTGGTAAGCACCACAGAATACAAGTTGATCAACATACAAGGTTGCCAAGCAGAAGTAAGTTTAGGCAAGAAAGACAGAGAAGTGGGTGGGGCAGGAGGGATCTCTGCCAGGAAACCTGCATTTGGAAGACTTGGCCGAAACCCCAGAGAAACCCGTAAGAAATCTCCCTCTGCAAGCCGCACCGTTTCAAGTTGAACCTGGCAGGAGACATCTAAGACTCAAGGGGCTGTCTAATTACTAGTTAAAATCAGCCACTTTCTATATCTAAATAAGGGAAAAAACATGTTTGTGGGTGAGCCAAGTTGAGGTCTGCACCATACAGATTCCCATGAGAATCCAGGCCCTGTGCTCCCAGAGAATTTAAATGGAAAGTCATCTCCACTCTAAGAAGAATGAGCCTCCAGAGAGAGAATTTCAGAGAATCGGGGGTCTTGGTAATAACCCTTTCTTTTGTGCTAACAATGTTCTCCATAGCTTCAATCCCAAAGGAACATCCCTAAAGGGGAAATCTAAAATGCGAGCAAGATTCTTGTGCATCGCTCATCTGCCAAGCAGTGGCACCAACAAACAAATCCATTCCAAAAGTAAAATCCTGTGCTCTTGGCTGGGCGCGGTGGCTCACGCCTGTGATCCCAGTACTTTGGGAGGCTGAAGTGGGCAGATCAGTTGAGGTCAGGAGTTCGAAACCAGTCTGGCTAACATGGTGAAACCCTGTCTCTACTAAAAATAGAAAAATTAGACAGGCTTGGTGGGCATGCCTGTAATCCCAGCTACCTGGGAGGCTGAGGCATGAGAATCACTTGAACCTAGGAGGCAGAGGTTGCAGTGAGCCGAGATCACGCCACTGAACTACAGCCTGGGCGACAGAGCGAGACTTCGTTTCAAAAAAAAAAAAAAAAAAACATGCAAAACGAAAAACAACCTGTGCTCTTAAAAGACTCAAATTGATAATGAAACAGAACAGAAGACCCAGGGGTTATAAAGGGTAGGGGACAACGATAAGGACATTAAGAAACTTCTGGATTAATAATAGCTGATGGCTTTAAAGGTTATTTCATTACTTTCTGTTGCAGGGTATTGCCATGGTACTTTGTAATGGAAGCTAAAGGAAGCTAGGGCTGCCATCCACAGCACCACAGACTCGGGTCGGGTGGGGGATGTAAAACAACAAAAGTTTACTTTCTCACAGTTCTGGAAGCCAAAAGTCCAAGATCAAGGTGTCTGGGGGTTGGTTTCTTCTGAGACCCCTCTCCCTGGCTGGCAGATGATCACCTTCTTCCTGTGTCTTCACATATCTCCCTTTTCTTATAAAAAATCAGATTAGGGCCCACCCCGATGACCTCATTTTAACTTGTTTACCTCTTTAAAGCCCCTATATCCAAATGCAGTCACATTCTGAGGTCCTGGAGGTTAGGGCTTCAATATAGGAACTTCGGGGGACACAATTCAGCCCACGGCAGGCACCAAGCCACATAAGTGAACTGCTGAATCTGAGATGTAAAGGCTGTGGTTCCCATCTGCTGAGTCCCAGCTATAAGCCAAGCATTGTTCTTAGCACCAGGGATACATGTCCCTGCCTGCATGGAGTTGACCTTCTAACGTCGGGGAAACAGATGGTAAATAAGTGAACAAATACACAACTTAGTTATTTCAGGTGGTGATGAGTGCTTTGAAGAAAATCAGCTGGATAGTGGGGCCTGCATTGCCACAGAGGACCACGTAGGGATGGTCGGAGAAAAGGGGACATCCAAGGTGAGCCATGAATGGCAAGGAGAGACCAGCCCTGCAGGCAAGTAAGGGAAGCGCACTCCAAGGAAAGGAAACAAGGAAAATGCCCTGAGACCAGAGTGAGCTTGGTGGGTTCCAGGAGCCTAGAAAAGACAGCCTGTGTGGCCAGAACACTGTGGGAGATGACATCGGAGAGGTGGGTGGCGCGTCATGAACATCTTTAAAAGCTTGGCCTTTTCCTCATTTCATTCCTGTTATGCTCTGTGCCCTTCGGTCACACTCAAGACCACTGAACATTTGTAGCAGAAAAGGGAACTTTTTACTTCTCAGCTGCCTTTCTACTTCCAACCCAATCAGAATTTCAAGTACTTTGTGCAAAGTATCACCAACAGCGGTCCTAACTAGTGCAAAGTGGGTGTCCTTACTTCCACTTCTTTTCACTGGAAAAACATCTCTTAACATTGATCCTGACACTGCAACCCCGGGGGCGGGCAAAAAGCTCCTTTGGCTAAACCCAATAGGGCGTAAGAACTGGAAAAGGTTTTTTTTTGGGGGGGGGTGGGGGGAGGAAGGCAGGAAGGGAGGGAAGGAGGAAGGGAGGGAGGAAGGAAGGAAGGGAGGAACGGAGGAGAGAGGGAGGGAGGGAGGGAGGGAGGGAGGGAGGGAGGGAGGGAGGGAAGGGAAGGAAAGAAATCAAGCAATGCGAGAGACATTGCCGACCTCGATCTAGAGGTTTACAAGTTGATTTCTTTTTTTTTTTTTTTTTTTTGAGAGAAGGAAAGAAAAAAAATGAGTAAAGGAGAGGAAGAAAGAGGAAGAGAAAGAGGGAGGGTGAATGGAAATATTGCTTTATTCTGAAAAAAAAAATGGGTGTTAATAATGGCCAATCAATGTTTCATTTAAACCTACAAGTAGGTGTGATGTGGTATTGTCAAGAATGTATATTTTGTGTATTTGAAGTGGAGAGCTCTATTTATTGTTTACTTGTTCCGGATCTGAGTTCTAGTCCTTGATATCCTTATTAATTTTCTGTCTCATTGAATCTAAGTCTCTATGTATCTGGGTGTTAGGATCGTTAGCTCTTGTTGCATTGATCCTTTTACCACTATATCTTTGTTGCTTTAAATCTATTTTATCCGATACGAGAATTGCAACTCCTGCTTTTTATTTATTTATTTATTTATTTTTGCTCTCCATTTGGTTGGTAAATCTTTCTCCATCCCTTTGTTTTGAGCCTTTGTGTATCCTTGCATGTGAAACAGGTCTGGATGTAACATGCCGTTGGGTGTTGGCTGTGTCTTTTGATTGGGGGATTTAGTTGATTTAAATTTAGGGTTACTGCCATTTGATGTTAACTGGCTGTTTTATCCATTCGTTGATGTAGATTCTTCTTTATGTTGGTGCTCTTTACTTTTTGGTATATTTTTAGAAAGGCTAATACTGGTTGTTTCTTTCTGTGTGTAATGCTTCTTTCAGAAGCTCTTGTAAAGCAGGTCTGGTGGTAATAAAATCTCTGAGTACTTACTTGTTCATAAAAGATTTTATTTTTCCTTCAGTTGTGAAGCTTAGTTTGGCTGGATATGAAATTCTGGGCTGAAGGTTCTGTTCTTTGAGGATGTTGAATATTGGCCCCCACTCTCTTCTGGCTTGTAGAGTTTCTGCTGAGAGATCTGCTGTAAGTCTGATAGGCTTGCCTTTGTGGGTAACCTGACCTTTCTCTCTGGCTGCCCTTAGTATTTTCTCCTTTGTTTCAACCCTGGTGAATCTAACAATTATGTGACTTGGGGATGCTCTTCTTGAGGAATATCTTTGTGGTGTTCTCTGTATTACCTGGGGTTGAATATTGACCTGCTTTGCTAGTTCAGGAAAATTTTCCTGAATAATATCCTGAAGGGTATTTTCCAGCTTGGATTCATTCTCTCCGTCGCATTCAGGTACACCTATCAAACGTAAATTTGGTCTTTTCACATAGTCCCACATTTCTTGGAGACTTTGCTCATTCCTTTTTATCCTTTTTCTCTAATCTCGTCTTTTCGTTTTATTTCATTAAGTTGGACTTTGACCTCTGATATCCTTTCTTCTGCTTGAACAATTCAAGTGTTTAAACCTGTGCATACTTCTCGGAGTTCCTGTATTGTATTCTTCAGTTCCATTAATTCACTTATATTCCTCTCTAAGTTGTCTATTCTCAATTTCGTCAAACCTTTTTTCAAAGTTCTTAGTTTCTTAATGTTGGGCTACAACATGTTCTTTTAACTCACAGAAGTTTCTTATTATCCATTCCTTGAAGTGTGATTGTGTTATTGGGATGTGCTCGTTCTCCATCAAGCCTTTTTCCATTGTTGATGTGGAACTGTGATCATCTTTAGAGGGAGAGGGGTTCTGATTTTGAGTATTCTCAGCCTTTTTACGCTGGTTTCTTCCCATTATTGTAAATTTATCCTCCTGTTGTCTTTGAAATTACCAACTTTCAGATTAGGTCTCTTGATTGGACGTCCAAGTTGTTAGTTCCCAGGGCCAGAACAGCAGCGTTAAGATTGATGGTGCTTTTCTGCCCAGGATTCTCCTGTCTGGCTTCCTTCTTGTGTCGGTAATAGGCGACTCTGCCTTCCCGGGCTCCAAACCTCGGTCAGAAGGGGAGCCAGCCCTGTTTACTCTGCTCCGAGAGCTGCCGCGCCGAGGTGCCGGCAAAACCTCTGCGCCAGCCACAAGAGTCGTGCTGGTGACCCATGTGGCTCCTCCACTGGGATTCTTCTGCTCTGTGAGCGACCAGAATTTGTCTGAAAGTGTGGCGTCCTCTAGTTCTCTGCACTTTCACTGAGAGCTACAATCCCGAGATGTTAGCGATCGTCCATCTTGGATCGTTCTCCTGGAAAAGGTTTTGATTTCCCATTGAGAGGGAAACCGCCAATATACTTACGAAGTAGCAGATGCAACTGCATTGCTGTAAGTGAAGAAAAATCACTACTTGGGGACCCTGGAGGTAAGTGGCAGGTTTGCTAATTCTGGATTTCAAGTTTAATTCCACTCAAGGGACACTTTATGAGCTCTAGCAAACTGCGAGTTCTAGCCGGGAACACAGGCTCTGCCAAGTCAGCAATCCCTGTCTGCTAGAAGCTCATTATCAAAGAGACTGACACAAATTCACTTAACTAAAATATACTGGGATAAACGCTAGGTCACAAGTTTGAATAAAGTTCTCAAAACCAAGTACATGTTGAATTTCTTGCAAAAAGTTTTGTGGATTTAGACCACACAGACAGGAAGAAATCCAATTAAAAATTATATCTAACCTTAACATTATAGATGACACAATACATTAGCTTCTTTCCAGGTTTTAAGTGATTTTTATCAGAAATATTCTGTCTAACTGAGCTGAGTGATAGTCAGTTTAAACACAGTGGAGGTAGGAGCCATATTTTAATAGAACTAACAGAGGGCGAAATCGTATGCCATGATTCTATTGTATTAAAAGAAAATCTGATTAAATTCTTACCAAACAATACCCCACTCATGAGGCTGAAAAGATCACAAACCACAGCTCGCATCTTACATTAGTACTAATACTGACCCTTTGAATTTCCCTGTAATTATTTACTGCATAAGTCACTGGAGGGCGAAATGTTGACCAAACTGAACTAGCTCCACATAAACTACTCACACAGCAGATCTACTGTGCACGCAATTACATATTTTTCTTTTAAATAAAATTCTCTGTTATTCTAAAATGGATGATAAAAAGGAAGGTGGTTGCATAATTGTGACTTGGAAACCTGCAAGGTACACAGAGGCGCGTCTTCAGGACCCTGGAGAACAGCCCCACGTTACCACTAGGACTCTGAGCATCACTTTATAACTTAAACTACACAAGCTTCTCTCAGCTTTAGAGAAAAGAATCCCCTGACGCCCCAGGTCCCTAGTATGCCCTCCTTCCTCCCTGTCCCTTTCCAGCTGTGATGGTTAATAGTTAGGGTCAACTTGATTGAAGGATGCAAAGTATTGTTTCTGGTTGTATCTGGGTGTTGCCAGAAGAGATTAGCATTTGAGTCAGAGTCAATGGACTCAGAAAGACCCACCCTTAACGTGGGTGGGCATCATCCAATCGGCTGCCAGCGCAGCTAGAAAAAGCAGGCAGGAGGTGGAAGAAGCTGACTTGCTAAGGCTTCTGGCCTTCATCTTTCTCTTGTGCTGCATGCTTCCTACCCTCGAACATCAGACTCCAGGTTTTTTGGCCTTTGGACTCTTAGACTTACACCAGTGATTTGCCAGGAGCTCTCAGGCCTTTGGCCACAGACTGAAGGCTGCACTGTCAGCCTCCCTACTTTTGAGGTTCTGGGACTCAGACTAAGCCACTACTGGCTTTCTTGTTCCTCAGCTTGCAGATGGCCTACGGTGGGACTTCACCTTGTGATCATGTGAGTCACACCTCCTTCACAAACTCTCTTTCATATATACATATATATCCTATTAGTTCTGTCCATCTGGAGAACGCTGACTGATACACCAATCAAACGTGGGAACAATGTGGAAAGACATCGTCTTTCCTGTTTCCATCGAGTCACATGTGTCAGACGATGCTAATTACTCATCCAATATCCATTACCCATTTCTTCCCTATCAAGAAAACCCTGATATAGGCTAGATGCAGTGGCTCATGCCTATAATGCCAGCACTTTGTGAGGCTGAGGTGGGCGGATCACTTGAGTCCAGAAGTTAGAGACCAGCCTGGGTGACAGAGCAAGACCCCCATATCTGTTTAAAAAAGAAAGAAGGAATTCCCTGATACGGGAGAGAAGGGACTGCCCATATGCCCAGTTAAATACCTACAGTTCCTACTTCACTAGAGGATGGGCTTCATTGTGAGAACGGTTCTGGCCATCGAGCAATAGTCAAAAGATGTTGGTTGACAATTCCAGAAACATTCCTTAAAGGGCAGACTCGGATATACATGATGTTTTGCCCCTCTCTCTCCTTTCTCCCTTCTGAGCGAAATACAGATGTGATGACTAAAACTGCAGCAGCTATCTTATGACAATGAGGGAAATAACAAGATAATCATAAAATCCTTGATGCTCTAACATTCTTGATCCACCAAACCAGCACCTACCTGTGGAGATTCCTGCCTTTCCTTAAACAGATGCCTGTCTTGGTGACCTCAGTGTCCTTTGGGGTTCCTACCACATGCAGCTGATCTTATGCCCCAACAGGGAGCAACTTCACAGATCACTCACCCCGAAGCCCCTCCAGTCTGGCTTTTATTCCCAGGAGTTCTTTAAATATCTTTTTTTTTTTTTTTTTGAGACAGAGTCTTAGTTTGTCACCCAGGCTGGAGTGTGGTGGTGCAATCTCGGCTCACTGCAACCTCAACCTCCCTGGTTCAAGTGAATCTCCTGCCTCAACCTCCTGAGTAGCTGGAACTACAGGCACACACCACCACACCTGACTAATTTTTGTATTTTTAGTAGAAATGGGGTTTCACCATGTTGGCCAGGCTGGTCTCGAACTCCTGACCTCAGGTGGTCCACCTAGCTTGGCCTTCCAAAGTGCTGGGATTACTGGCATGAGCCACCATGCCCAGCCCATTAAATATCTTATTAAAGTTACCAATCCCGGTCTCTACTAAAAATAAATAAATAAATACAAAAAATTAGCTGGGCATGGTGGCGCATGCCTGTAATCCCAGCTACTCAGGAGGCTGAGGCAGGAGAATTGCCTGAACCCAGGAGGCGGAGGTTGTGGTGAGCCGAGATCGTGCCATTGCACTCCAGCCTGGGTAACAAGAGCGAAACTCCGTCTCAAAAAAAAAGTTACCAATGACCTCCACTGATAAAAATGCAAAGAATGATTTTCGCTTCCCTGCTTCGTCTCTCAGCAGCGTTCAACCTTGTTGACTTTTGGTGGTTTTCAGTCTCTTCCATTGACTCGTGTGATGTCACATTCTCTTGATTTCTCCACTTCTCTGGCTGGTATTTTGAGGTCTCATCTTTGTCATTTATCAAATGTTGGCATCCTTCAGGATTCATTCATAAGCTCTTTTATCTTCATAATTTTTACTGAAAAAAAAATCATCCTTTCCCAAGGCTTCAGTCATTATTATCAAACTGCCAAACACACCTAAAATTGTATTTCCAAGCAAGACACAAGGAAGAAATGTTGTTACCTAAAAGCCCAGGAACTAGAACCATCCAGTGGGAGCTAATTCCTGGCAGGGCCTACTCCTGAGGAGCATGTGTCCTACAGGAACAAAGCTATGGAGGATATGCAGCCTCTGACCAGGACATATCAGGAAGCAGAGCAAGGGGGAAATCTACTTTTGCTACCCTTTTCCCAATGTACAGTCTTTCACTGCTGCCTCCCACAGGGAAAATCCGTGCAATAAAAGCAAATCATGACTCCATACAAATGTAAATTAACCAATCAATAAATTAAACATTTGATGAGGAATGGAATTTGTATACAATGTCACACAGTGACTCCCCACAGAATTTTTATTAACTGCAAAGAGAAAAACAGCAACTTTACAGTTGAAAATCCTGGCAGATACCACCTTAATTATGTAATTAAAGTGAACATCAACAGGAATGAGAAATTAAAATCATGCACCACCTAATAGGATGTAATAAAAACACAGCATCATTTCTGTGGCATTTATGCAACAGATGCGTAACCTGAATCTAATCATGAGGAGACAGCAGACGAACCCGAATTAAGAGACAGTCTACAAAATACCTGTCATCTTAAAAGTGCCCAAACAAAATATATATAGACATCAAATATCTGACAATAGCACTAAGATGGGGAGAATGGAACTATACTGTGGTAAAGTAACTATATTTACCTAGAGAAATAAAGTGTCAATTCTAATTAAATGATGATAAAGTTAGATATATATTATGATCCCTAGAGCAATCACTTAAACATGCAAACAGACATAGCTCAAAAGTCAAGAGATTAGTTAAAATAAAAAACTAATACTTGATTAACACAAGCGATTACTCAAGAAAGAAGGAATAGAGGAACAAAACTAAGAGGAGACAAATAAAAAACAAATAGCAGACCTAAATCCAACCACATCAGTAATTACATTAAATATAAATGAACTAAATGCACTTCTGGTAATGATTGAGTGAGATACTTGAGTTGGTCCTATGTAAACTGTAGACGTAATTTTTAAAGTAGATATCCAAAGGCACTAGAGAGTAAACAGAAACAGGCAGATCATGGAGGGGAGTCCATAATCAAAGACCCACTCTGATGAAGAATTTCTCCCGTTTTTGTGACATTTAGCCTGGAGAATAATGCACTTATTGTTGTAGGGTGCTGGGAGAGCATCGACCATGGGGAAGAAAATGCAGTTGGGGTTGGGAGGTAGGGAACCACAGGACTGAGTACAAGATGGCAGCTAAAGAGAGATGAGAGAACCATGGGAGAGAGAGAGACAGAGAAAATGCTCCAACGCTACCTGTCAATATCTCTGGTTGAATCTTGAATCTTGCATATGCAGATCAGTTGCAAAGCATGTCAGCTAAAGACAAAAGATCTGTACTGAGATTGTACTTATGAGGCAAGAAAGAGATGTGCAGTTTGAGTACCATAGAATTAATTGCCTGCTGAAACAAAAGAAACAACACTCACTGGAAAACCAAAAATAAGAATCCAGAGTCTTCACAACTTAATATTCATATTTGAGATACAAAAAAAATTGTCCAAAATATGAAGATTTTAAAAAATGAGATCCATTCAGGAGTGAAAAACCAATCAACTGAAACCAACCTGAGGATGATCCCCACCCCCCATGCTGGAATTATCAGAAAGGCACTTTAAAGTTACTAATTATAACTGTCATCAGTGATGTAAAAGAAAATATGCTCTTAATGAATAAAAAGACTTGAAAACTCAGCAAATAAATAGAAGTGATAATAAAAGAACAAAATGGAAAGTCTAGATTGAAAACTACAATAGCTAAAAGTAAAATTGCACTGGGTGGGCTTAATACGCAAGTAAAGAAAGAATCAGTGAATTTGAAGATAAATGAATAGAATGAGTCACTGTAAAATGACTGAGATAAAAAGACTAAAAGAAATGAACAGAGACTCAGAGAAGTGTTAGATGTATAACAGATTGTCTAGTGCATGTGTAATTGACATTCCAGGTGCAGGGAGTAAGAAAATAAGGCAGAAATGAGTATTTTTAACAAATAATGACTGGACTCTCCCAAATTGGATAAAAGACATAAGTGTACAAATTTAACTACACAACAAACCCAAGGCAGGATAAACATTTAAAAGGCCACGCCTCTGCACATTGTAGCCAAACTGTTAAAAGGCAGAAGTGATGAGCAAATCTTGAAAGCAGCAAAAGAAAAGCAACACATTACCTACAGATGAATGATCCGATGAATAGCTGACTTCTGACTAGAAATTATGAAGGTTAAAAGTAAGTGGAATCAAAACCACATCTCACCATCTCACCCCCAGTTAAAATGGCATCATTGAGAAGACAAAAAATCAATAAATAAAATAACAAATGCTGGTGAGGATGCTGAGAAAGAGGAACACTCGTACATTGTTAGTGGGTAATCATCATATCAAAGAGATAACTGCAGTCCCATGTTTACTGCCGCACTATTCACAGTAGCCATGAAATGGAATCTAAGTGTCCATCAATGGGTGAATGAATAAAGAAAATGTGCTGTGTACACACACACATACACATACACATATACACACATACACACACACATACATACATACATATACACACACACATACATATACACACACATATACATACACACATACACACATACATGCACACACATACACGCACATACGCACATACACATACATACACACATACACACATAAACACACATACACACATACACACATACATATACACATACGCCACATACACACACACTAACACATACACACACGCACATACACATGCACACACACATACACACATACACATACACACACATACACATACACACAAACACACACACAGACACATACACTCTTTCTCTCCCTGCAATATTATTCAGCCGTAAAAAGAATGAAATCCTGTCACTTGCAGCAACACAGGTAGAACTGGAAGCCAGTGTGTTAAGTGTTAAATAACCCAGACACAGAACGACAACGATCTCATGTTCACACTAACATATGAGAGCTTAAATAAAAAGTGGGCCTCTTGGAGGTAGACAGTAAAATAAAGGTTACCGGAGGTGGGAAGGACAGGGATAAGAAGTTGATTAATGGGTACAAACTACACTAGATGGAAGGAAAATATTCCAGTATTCAATAGTACAGCATAGGAAATTACAGTTAACAATAATTTATTGTATATTTCAAAATAGCTAAAAGAGAAGAATTATAATGTGCCCAACACAAAGATAAATGTTTGAGGTGATGGATATGCCAATTACCCTGATTTGACAATTACGCATTGTATACATGTATCAAAATATTACATGTGCCCAAAAATATGTGCAACCTTAATATAATTTTTAAAATCAAGCAGAACAATATCTTAAAAGTACTGAAAGAAAAAGAAACTGCCAACGCAGAGCTCTACAAATAGCAAAAAAAAAAAAAAAAAAAAAATTCTTCTGGAATAAAAATGAAATAAAGCATTTTCAGATAAAGGAAACAAAAGAAGTTATTGCCAGGAAATAAGTAGTTAACAAGTTACCAAGAGAAGTCATACATGCTGAAGGGAAATAAAACAAATAAAAACTTAGATTCCCCAGAAAGGAAGGCAGAGTGTCAGAAATGGCAAAATCTGGATAAATGCAAAAGGCGATTATGGCTTTTTTTCCCTAATGTCTTTATAACACACATAACTATTTAAAGTAAAAGTTATAATATCCTCTTCTAGGGTTTTTAACATATATCTATGTCATTACACAAAATAACTTTAACATCAAGGACATGGGGTGGTTAAACGGACCTACTATCTACATTTTATGCAAAGTCTATCTCAAAATAGACTGTGAAAAGCTATGCATGTATATGGTAATCCGTGAAGCAACTACTAAAAACATAACGCGAGAAAGTGCAGCTAAAAAGCCTGTATACAAGTTAAACTAGAATTCTTAAAAGTATGCAAATAATGCACAGAAAAGAAGGAGCAAAACAGAGGAATAACAAACATGAAGAAAAAGAGAAAACAAATAATGAAGTGGGAATCCCCAATCCAGTACCATTAGTAATCATATTAAATATTAATAGAATAGCACATCAATGAAATTACATAGTAAATATTAATGGAATAAGCACGCTAATTAAAACACAGATTATCAAAATAGATAAAAACACAAGACACGACAGTATGCTGTCTACTTTAGAGGCACACTTTAAATAAAGATTCAGATAAGTGAATTTGGCAAGATTGCAGGATACAACCTCAGTACACAAAAAAAATCAATTATATTTCTACATTATAGCAGCAAAACATTTTTAAATGAAAATAAAATCAAGTCAATTACAATGTTAAAAAATAAATTACTAAGAAATAGAGGTAACGGGAATGTGCGAGATCTGTACGATGAGAACTACAAAGCATCGCTGAAGATGATGGAAGGAGATGTGAATCAATAGAGCAATATACCGTGTTCATGCATCGGAGACCCGACACTGTTACAATGGCAATTCTCCAGATTCATCTACATAGTCAATGTAATGCCAGTCAAGATCACATGAATATCAAATTCTAGCTAATAATGTGCATAGTGAACTATTTATGGGGAAGTGAAGAAACCTCTGCAAACTACCTTTTTTTTTTTTTGAGATGGAGTTTTGCTCTTGTTACCCAGGCTGGAGTGCAATGGCGCGATCTCAGCTCGCCACAACCTCCGCCTCCTGGGTTCAAGCAATCCTCCTGCCTCAGCCTCCTGAGTAGCTGGGACTACAGGCACGCGCCACCATGCCCAGCTAATTTTTGTATTTTTAGTAGAGACAGGGTTTCACCTGGTTGACCGGGATGGTCTTGATCTCTTGACCTCGTGATCCACCTGCCTCGGCCTCCCAAAGTGCTGGGATTATAGGCGTGAGCAACCGCGCCCCGCCCAACTTTTAAACACATCAAAAAATAAGATGGATTGAGGGATGAAGAGATGGATGGATAGCTATGTAGTACAGCAAGAACACTAAAATATTAATGGTGGAATCTGGGTGGTGGGTATTTGGATTCTTACATTTCTTTTAACTTTGTCATGTTTAAACTTTTTCAAAATAAAACATGGGGAAAAATATAAAATATTTCCAATATGTAAAAGAGTATGGAGAATAATAAAATAAACCATATCTCCCACCAACTACATTAACAGAGAAAACATGCAGATACAGCTGAAGTTCCCCAGATACTCTTCAACTTTTGTCCTTTCCCGGAGAGGATCAGTCCCTCGATGCTGGTGTTTATGACGTCCACCTATATTATATGCATTGACCAAACAGGAATGTGTTTGTCTACAGCAACTCGAACTGTGAATATACTGAATGTTTTAAGCTGCATGCTGCTGTAGGTATGAGTTAACAGTTTGCTTTGTTCTTCCACTTAGCCTTAAATCTTGGAGATGTATCGAAGAATGGAGACATGAATTCATTTTCATATCTGTAGAGTATTCATCTGGATAAATATGTAGCTATTCGTTTATCCATTTTCCTTTAGTAAATATTTCTGTTAACCCATCTCAAGATGTGGCCTCTCTAAGGCCAGCATAGGAGTGAGATGCCCAGATTCTGGGCACGGGAAGACCTGGGTGCAAACCCTAGCTTCTTGGCTTTGTGGCTTTGAGGAAGTCACCGATGTTTCTAAGCCTCAGTTTCCTCATGTAACAGGTAAGGATGTTCATTCTGCTACCTCTGAAGAGCATTGAAAAGAAGTATATAAGAAAGGTAGAATAAAAGCACATAGCAAAGTGCCTGCCACAAACACACACTCAATATTCTGAGTCTGAAACACAAGGAACAGAAAATCCCAAGGGTGCCACCAACCCCATTTCACTCAGGCCCAAAGAATACTACTAGGCACTGAAAACTGCCAGCTCCATCTTACAGGGTTAAATTTCCAATGGGGAGGCAGACCCACACTGCTTGCCCCTAGATCTTCACTCTCAGCCTGGGAAACATCATGCCTTAAAGGTGGTTTAGGCTGGATCCAGGCAGCTTCCTTCCTTACTGCTGTGCTAACACACCACTGTACCCATCAGGGCTTCAGAAGGTCTTGTGAAGGGACTATTCACAGACGTATGGGCAGGGTTGTGAGGATCAGCAAGGGATGGCGAAGCACCCTGGGATCGGCAACACTGGGGAGCCTTATTAAACTGAGACTGCATTTTTTTAACTTTATTTACTCTTAAGTTTAAAACTGGTACTTTATAAATGGCAAAGTTGGGATTTGAGCCCAGCAGTCTGGCTCCAGGCTCCAAGCTCTGAGCCACTCTACCCTGCTGCCTCGACCCCAGAGAAATATTTGTTTGTGTTCAATGCGGCAGAGTCAAGGATGTTTCCTGCAGCGCTGCTTGAGGTACCAGTGAAAAACTGGAGGCAACCTAATGCCCGCCGATGGGGGAGTGACTAAGTAACTTACCAGAGAGCTCTTCGAGCAGATAAAAAGAATGAGGCCTGAGAAAGTGCTCCTCGAGGTTCAACACTAAACTGTAAATGGGTCGGTTCCCTTCGGAAGCAACCAGGACTGGAAGGGGGTTGTCAGCATGGACGCTGGTCTTGTCTGTACAGCTGCAGCTTATTTTTTTATAGTATTACTGGTATATTTTTGAATTAAGTTTTTCAAAGTCACAGATGAATAAGTCAACTACAGAAGGACAAATACTGCATGGTTCCCATTTACGAGGTACCTCAAGGACTCAAACTCAACGCACAGATGTAGAGAGTAGAAAGGTGGCTCCCAGGAGCCAGGGGCAGGGAGAAACCGGCCATTGCTAGGTGGTGGGTGTAGTTTCAGTCCTGCAAAATGAATAAGTTCTAGAAAGCTAATATACAATAATGTGCATAGAGTTAACACTACTGTACTGTACTTGAAAATGTGTTAATAGTGTAGATTTCATGTCAACTGGTTTTTACCACAATAAAAATATATATTATCCAGGGCATGTATAAAAGTCCTTGGGGCTTATTCTTTTAAAAGCAATATTCCAGGTCATTTGAAATGAAGTTACTGGGATAGACTCCAAAAGAAACAAAGTGTAAGCACAAGGAGAGGATAACTGAAGAATGAGAACTCAGTATCAGGAGTGTGATGGAGCCTTGTCCTGCAAGCATTTCCATCAGGGAGTCAGCACCCAGGCACGGCGTAGCCCTGAGCAGGAGAAGGAAAGAAGGGTCTTGATGCTGGTTCCCAAGGTCAGCCAAGGTCATGCCCCAGCCACTTACAGACAAGTAGCCCTGCCACAAACACTACACACTTGGGAGCAGGGGCAGCCAGGCAGAGACACAGGCTCTGTGTCTTCCTCTGTAAAACAGGCTTAAAAACAAACATTCCAGCCTCCTCGCACTACTGCAAGGGCTAAAGCCTGGCACATCTAAGTGTGGCTTGGTACAAACTATGCGTTCACTAAGTTATTGGCCACCACCATAATCTAGGTATACTCTAATTTTCCAAAGTTGTGATCTGAGATAGAAGCTCAGGTAAAAACCTACTTTTGTGCACAGGCTCTTCAAGCATCTGAAATTTACACTCACTTCTTACCGGCCCCTATCAGAGCTCACAGACTCCAACGCCACTGGGAGAGAAAACAAGGCAGATTTGCAGGTAAGCACCATGTTCTAATTAATGGAAACAGGCTCGCCAAATGCAGCAAATAACATTTGGAACTAGTGTCAGCGAACCACAAGGTGCAGGTTACAGCTGGCTTGGGAAACACTTAACCTGTCTTCATTTGCAAGCTCTACCGAAATCTAAGCTCTAAGCTCTCGACTTGATCTCGGCTCCAAGGTTGCAGATTTCAGAGCATCTGTGTCTCTGCACAGTTTCCTCAAGGGAAATCTGAGTTTTAGTCAGGAAAAGAGACTAATAAAGCCTGAATTCTTGTTGCCACAAGGGGAATGTTTATGAAATAGGTGGCTCTTTTTCAAATGTAAAAACTAAGCATTAAGATTATTCGCATTTGAAATGGGGGATCCTGAGAGAGGCTTAAGCTTTGAAGTGGGCTGATCTGGGTTGGGGTCCTGGTTCTATCACTTTCTGGTCGTGTGACCCACGGGCAAGTGACTTAGCATTTCTGAGCCTGTTTCTTCATCTCTAAATGACAGGTCACTTCCAGAACTGTCCTGAGGATGAGTGATGACAATGTACCTAAGAACCTTGTGGGAAGCCTTGCATGTGACAGGTGCACAAGGGGAAGCCGCTGCTGAGGGTGAGATGAGCAGTGAGTGTGTCCCAGTACTGTGTCCTTGAGGCAGCTTCCAGAACCCACTTAGACACCACTAAGACTGGCACCAAGCATTGCTCCCAGGCACAAGGCTTGGTAGCTTCCTTATCTCATTTCCTCTTCACAGCCAAAAGACAGGTGCTATTACTGCTCTCACTGTACAGGAGAGGAAGGCAAGGTTCAGAGCGGTGAAGTGACACGTGCAAGGTCACAGAGCCGGTAAGGAGGGGAGTTGAGATTTGACCCTAAGCCTCACTGACTCTAATCACTCAGAAAACTTGCCTCTGGAGAGCTTTCTGCACATACCAGATTCTTTGATCATACTGTCCTACCCACACACCCTCTCCTATTTTCCTTTAATCCAAAACCTGCCCATCCTGCACAGCCTCCTCCTCCAGGAGGCCTGCCCTGATTTACCCCTGTGGACTGCACTGATGACCTTTACCTGACATCACTTTCTACCCACACCACTTCCTTAGGGACTTAGACCATACCTTGCATTGCTAGTTAATGCTCCAGGTCAAGAATGTCTGTTTCTTCAAAGCCCTCCAGAACCCCTGAACACACAGACCACCACTCGCCTTCATTTCAGCACCAGGCAGGAAAAGTCTAACGATTTCTAATGTGATGTCTCATGGCTACCAGTTCACCTCTTTATGTTGTCGACTAAAGAAAAAAATTAGGTTTTTAAGGAATTAAAATTAGTGTCATTTACAGTCTTATTGAAGACTCTAGGGGGAGTCTCCTGGAGAGGTTCTTTCAGACTGTTTTGAAACACTGTTTTACTTTATAATTGATATATAGATTGTAGAGGTTCAGTGTATGTAAAATTACATCAAGGTTTGGGGTGTAAGAGTAAATTGGGTGATAAATCATTATTTTTGATTGCATTTTAGGTTTTGGGGTATATGTGCAGAACATGCAAGATAGTTGCATAGGTACACACGTGGCAGTGTGATTTGCTGCCTTCCTCCCCTTCACCCACATCTGGCATTTCTCCCCATGCTATCCATCCCCAGCTCCCCCCTCCGCAGTCCCTCCCCGATTCCTCCCAATAGACCCCAGTGTGTAGTGCTCCCCTCCCTGTGTCCATGTGTTCTCATTGTTCATCACCCGCCTATGAGTGAGAACATGCGGCATTTCATTTTCTGTTCTTGTGTCAGTTTGCTGAGAATGATGTTCTCCAAATTCATCCATGTCCCTACAAATGACACGAACTCATCATTTCTGATTGCTGCATAATATTCCATGGTGTATATGTGCCACATTTTCCCAGTCCAGTCTATCATTGATGGACATTTGGGTTGGTTCCAGGTCTTTGCTATTGTAAACAGTGCTGTAATAAACATTCGTGTGCATGTGTCCTTATAGTAGAACGATTTATAGTCCTTTGGATATATACCCAGTAATGGGATTGCTGGGTCAAATGGAATTTCTATTTCTAGGTCCTTGAGAAATTGCCACACTGTCTTCCACAATGGTTGAACTAATTTACACTCCCAACAGTGTAAAAGTGTTCCTATTTCTCCACATCCTCTCCAGCATCTGTTGTCTCCAGATTTTTTAATGATCGCCATTCTAACTGGCGTGAGATGGTATCTCAATGTGGTTTTGATTTGCATCTCTCTAATGACCAGTGATGATGAGCATTTTTTCATATGTTTGTTGGCCTCATGTATGTCTTCTTTTGTAAAGTGTCTGTTCATATCCTTTACCCATTTTTGAATGGGCTTGTTTTTTTCTTGTAAATCTGTTTGTGTTCTTTGTAAATTCTGGATATCAGCCCTTTGTCAGATGGGTAAACTGCAAAAATTTTTTCCCATTCTGTTGGTTGCTGATTCACTCTAGTGACTGTTTCTTTTTACGTGCAGAAGCTGTGGAGTTTGATTAGGTCCCATTTGTCTATTTTGGCTTTTGTTGCCAATGCTTTTGGTGTTTTGGTCATGAAGTCCTTGCCTACTCATATGTCCTGAATGGTTTTGCCTAGATTTTCCTCTAGGGTTTTTATGGTGCTAGGTCTTATGTTTAAGTCTTTAATCCATCTGGAGTTAATTTTAGTGTAAGGTGTCAGGAAGGGGTCCAGTTTCTGCTTTCTGCACATGGCTAGCCAGTTTTCCCAACACCATTTATTAAACAGGGAGTCCTTTCCCCATTGCTTGTTTTTGTCAGGTTTATCAGAGATTGTATGGTACTATATGTTGTGTTGCCTCCGATGCCTCTGTTCTGTTCCATTGGTCTATATCTCTGTTTTGGTACCAGTACCATGCTGTTTTGATTACTGTAGCCTTGTAGTATAGTTTGAAGTCCAGTGGTGTGATGCCTCCCACTGTGTTCTTTTTGCTTAGAATTGACTTGGCTATGTGGGCTCTCTTTTGGTTCCATATGAAGTTTAAGGTGGTTTTTTCCAGTTCTGTGAAGAAGGTCATTGGTAGCTTGATGGGGATAGTGTTGAGTCTGTAAACTACTTTGGGCAGTATGGTCATTTTCACGATATTGATTCTTCCTAACCATGAACATGGAATGTTTCTCCATCTGTTTGTGTCCTCTCTTATTTCGTTGAGCAGTAGTTTGTAGTTCTCCTTGAAGAGGTCCTTTACATTCCTTGTTAGTTGTATTCCTAGGTATTTTATTCTCTTTGTAGCAATTGTGAATGGCAGTTCGTTCTTGATTTGGCTCTCTTTATTGGTGTATAGGAATGCTTGTGATTTTTGCACATTGATTTTGTATCCTGAGACTTTGCTGAAGTTGCTTACCAGTTTCAGGAGTTTTTGGGCTGAGACAATGGGATGGGTGATAAATTATTAAAGTTTATCTGGTTATAGATTGCAGAAGTAAAATCCCTTTGTCAGATGTTATCTTCTTAGATGTAGGAAAAGACAAGAACTAGGAGTATTTATCTATTAAGGAATGTAGTGAGTCAGGCAAGAGATGTGGGGGCCTTGTGCTCTACTTCGTTCTGTTTTGTTTTGAGATGGAGTCTCACTCTGTCGCCAGGCTGGAGTGCAGTGGTGCAATCTCATCTCGCTGAAACTTCCATCTCCTAGGTTCAAGAGATTCTACTGCCCCAGCCTCCCAAGTAGCTGGGACTACAGGTGCACGCCACCACACCCAGCTAATTTTTGTATTTTTAGTAGAGATGGGGTTTCACCATGTTGGCCAAGACGGTCTCTCTCTCTTGACCTTGTGATCCACTGGCCTCGGCCTTCCAAAGTGCTGGGATTACAGGTGTGAGCCACCTGCTGAGCCTTGTTTTGTTTTTAAAGTATTTTTTCCAAAAGCTGTAAATCATCACAGAGTCAGGAGTTTCATGAACTTATGCTGGCAAGTAGAAATGAGCAAACATGGCTGTTTACATTCGTTATTTTTCTTATCAGTTTTCTCTCTTGGTCATAAATCAACTGTTTGGTATTTATGAAGCCAGTGTTGATTGTCTCATGTAGTTAGAGAGGCTATTTTTTTAGGAAGGTCACCATCTTTAGTCGTAGCCATGAGGAACGAGTGCTGAGCCAGAGTGAATATTTGTCTATTTGTCAGAAATAATTTTTGGATCTTATCTTTTTCTTTTCACTAATATGACCTGGATTTTTTGTTGACATTGTCTTTTTTGTAGCCAATATAACATCTTAACAGGATTATTATAAGAATGTTATAGATTATATATAGTAGTGCATATTTAACAGTGCTACAGTGTATTATAGACTGGAAAAAAACATAATAAAATTGCAATATATATTTGCATACTGTTTATTAATTGTATTGGGCGTGGGAATACATCTGGTTATGGATTACTAAGCACACCTGGGTGTAGATTGCAGAAGTTTAAACATTCATCCTGTCAGATGTTCCCTCATGTGCAGGAAAAGGCAAGGACTGGGACCATTTATCTATTAAGAAATACAGTGACTCAAGCAAGAGACGTGGGGGCCATGTGCTCAATCCTGTTTTGTCTTTAAAGCATCCTTCCGGAGAGTCGCACGTCATCACAGAGTCAGGAGTTTTGTGAAATTATGCTGGCAAGTAGAAATGAGCAAACACGGCTTTTATGATTGCTACTTTGCCTCACAATATAAATTCAAATAAGAAGTGATCAGAAAGAGCCAAGATTCTTCTATAACACTCACTTCTAAGCCATTCACTTAGAAATTGCTGCATTCGAGGCAAGAATTGTCAATGGATGCCGAAAGTCCTGAGCGAAAGGATGATGTAAAACAAGACACGTGTAATCTCTAAGACTCTCCCCAGATGTTATTATTACTAATTACAAAGGGGGAAGCAGCAACTTTACAGTGGAGAAAGTGGGCAGACACCAACTTTACCACCACTGCTGAGAAGACACATCAGGTACCTCCTGATGCGGTGCCCTGAGGAGGGCAGAGCACTTCACTGCTATTCTGGCTAAATATGTACACCCTCAAACCAATCATGAGAAAACACCAGACAGACCCAAATTGAGGAACTTTCTCAAAAATAACCGGCCAGCCATCTTTAAAAGTGTTAAAGTCACAGACAAAAATAAAAAAAGAAGAGTAAACAACAGAATGAAGGAGACAAGCAGGATATAAACCTGTGCTGTGGGGGGTCCTGGAGCAGAAAAAGGATACCAGTGGGACAGCTGGCCATTTTTAAGAATGTCTGTTAAATGACAGTGTACCAACATCAGTGTCCTAGTTTTGATATTTGTACTGTGGTTACATATGATATTAGCGTTAAGGGAAACTGAAGTTTGAGACTTTTCTGTAAGTCTAAAAGGATTCCAAATAAAAAGCTAAAAATTTTTAAAAGAAGTGAAATGAATGTAAATGTCTTACATTCTTCGGTTTCCTTCATGGCACTTAGCATGGGTTTTAATTGTGGGTATTTCTATTTATTTGTGTGTTTGCTGTCTACCCCCACAGAGAGTGTGAACTTGATTAGGGATGGGAGCCTGGGAGCTTGTTTTCAAAAGAAAAGAGGAAATGAGGAGGGCAAACCAAAGATCTATGATAGGCACATATAATAGGCAACCACAAATAATAGGCAACCACAAAACACTTGCACAATCAAAGACCACTACACAGAGCTGGCAGCCTCCCGGGCACCGGAAGAACCCAGAGGGAGACGGAGGCTGACCAGCAGGTAATGCCCGGGGTGCACCTAAGACTGCATTGCCTTCCCATGGATGAGAAAGTCAACATCAGCCAGGTTTCTCAGGGCAGGACGTGGGTCCTGGGTCTGCAGATGGTCCTGATGCACAGGTATGGCTTTAAACAGCATTGAGTCCTGGAGGGAGACAAATATCCCCATCAAGGTCTCCTCTCAGCCTCTGAGGACCCCAAGGGGTGACTTGCTGTAGCCCTGGCCTCTCCGTAGCACACGCTCTTCTTCCTTCTACAGAGACCAGGCCACACATCGATGGCCTTTGGCAGCTGGTGGTGCCTACTCAGAACTTCATGGCACTGGTTTTGGTTGTTGCTATTTTATGTCAATTTATTTTTATAATACACTTTCATGTTAACAAGTAATATTGGTTTCCATTTATGGTAGCAAACGTTGTTTCCTTTTCAAATGCATTCATAGAAGTTTTAAAAAGTGATTTGATTTAAAGAAAAAGAGTAGATACAAACTGCACAGAAGGCACATACACGCCTTCACTTATGAAGATGGCGCATGGTGCTGTCTGATACAACCAGAAAACTCCAAGACAGTGTATGGATTACTCAAGTTTAGGATGCACTGACGTAGCCCATCATTTGATTAGGGTGATGAAGCAGCTATCACATTATAGGTAGGAGGAAACTTTTGCCAGAATTGCATCCCCTACATATCCTAACTTTCAATATTTATGAAACAGTTATTTATTTACATCATGAATTCATACAAGCTTGACCATTCATTCATTCAATGTCATTGTTCCCTTTATCTGGGAACAATGTCTCCCAATACCTAGGATACATTCATTCATTCAACAAGTATTTATTGAGCACTATTATGTGGGAGACACTGTTCTAGATCCTTAAGATACATCAGAAATACAGGAGACAAGGTCCCTGCCCTTATGGAGATCGCTTGTTAGCAGGAAAAGGCAGACAATAAACAATTATATCGTATGTCATTAACACATATAAAGTAGGTCAATCAGGACAGGGCAATGGGCCCAGTGGAGTAGGGGGTGCAGGATTAAGTAGGAAGCTGAGGGTGAGTTATTTAAGCCAGTACAGAAGCTCTGGGTGGGAGCATGCCTAAAGGCCAAATGGGGTGGGCCAGCCTGGCTGTTGCTGAGGGAGGGAAAGGAAAAGTCATGGGAGATAACAGGTACAGAACATGCAGGGCCATGTAGGCAACATGGCATCCTGCGCCTTTACACCAGAACAGACTACAGGGGCAAAAATGGAGGCAGGGAGACCGTAAGGGGGCTCCTGTAGCTGTCCAGCCAGGAAGAGATGCTGGCTTGCACCTGGGTCATAGCAGATAAGGTAGATAGAGTCTAGATATTTCAGAGGAAGAACCTCAGGATTTGCTGATGACTCAGCTGTGGAGTGTCGGAGAATAGGGAGAATCAATTTCAGTTCCTGGGTGTTCGGTCTGAACACCCATAAGGAAGGCGGCTTCCAAGTTAAAGGAAGAGTCTGACCCAAACGCCAAGTTGCCACTTCATAAATAGTCACTTAAAGCATAAACTGTGTCCACTCACAGATGGGGAAACTGTAGCACAAAGAAGTTAAGTAACTTTCCCAAGGTCACAAAGCTGGTTCATGGCAGAGCCAGGATTCAAACCCAAACAGTATGGCTTCAGAGTTCACAGTCTTAACCACTGGGCTCCACTGTCTAAGACACTGAAAGGTCAGCCCAGGAGGCTCTCTGTGTGAGCTGAGAATACCCTATTTTAATAAATCAGAGGTGAAGTTTCCCAGGACCTCTCTCAGTCCCAGAGATATTATATTTAGAGGGGGCAGAATTTTAAAATATTTCAAACTTTCCTGGAAGTGTAGGAAAGACCTACCCCAAATCCAGCCCCCTCCAAACCCCACTTTATGACCCTTTGTTGAAAGGTTTTTCAAGGTATGGGTGAGCTGTAGCTGCCCATGCTGCACAGAATCTATCTTGGTATCAGAGAGTCACCAATTCAACTTTTGTTCCAGCGGGCCCCTCTACAACGTGCAGTCTGAAATAGCAGTATAGCACGTGGAATGGTCCACATCTGTTTCTTTTCCATGTGTCTCCAGCTCTGAAATTAGATCTCAGCAAATCTTGTGCACATTCACACTTTGATCTGGGTCCTCATCTGAGCCAGAATGAAATGTGTCACATTTCATTCATAAGAGACATGATTAAAACAGACAATCAGTTAAGTTGGGAAATAACACATTTCCTTAGGCCTAAGAACAGTACCTTATTTCGAGAGACTGAATGTACAAATGGACAATGGCCAGACAACATCTAACAATCAAACGCTGACCCCCTCCACCTTGCAGCAGCCACGAAGTCAAACCACATTTGTAGCAATCAGCCTAGAATAGTCAGAACATGGTCAACAACTCCCAGCTCTTCTCTTTTCTCCCTCTACTTCCAACTCAGGGCCAACCAGAGAAAGTCAAATGTGCTTCCAAGCCCACCGCATAAGATTCCTGCTTCTAGCTACCCTGCACCCAACTCCTCAGGCCAAAACCCCCCAACCTAAGCATACCTGAAGCATTCTCACTCCTCTGCCTGCCTTCGAGTCTCTGCCAGGGCAAGTGCTGGTGGCCGACCCCCACTGACACAATAAGCTCTCAGCAAATATTCCTGTTTGTTCTCCTTTGAGTGGTCTTCATTTATTTCCACAATTTCAAGGCATTTTTCTCTGGCTACCAAATAAAGCTTGAAAAGTAATCTAAATGCTGACCCAGAGAGCTTTAATAGCGAACAAAGACCAGTCCCCATCCAGATCAGCAGAAGAGCCCAGAAGAGTGGTTTAAAGTGGGGGCTCTCAACTCACATGTGCAGGCCCATGTCACAATCCCACCACGTCTCCAATGCATGACCTCAGACAGGTAACCGCTCACCTTTCAGAGTTGCAGGCCCGTGTCACAATCCCACCACGTCTCCAAGGCATGACCTCAGACAGGTAACCGCTCACCTTTCAGAGTTGCAGGCCCGTGTCACAATCCCACCACATCTCCAATGCGTGACCTCAGACAGGTAACCGCTCACCTTTCAGAGTTGCAGGCCCGTGTCACAATCCCACCATGTCTCCAATGCGTGACCTCAGACAGGTAACCGCTCACCTTTCAGAGTTGCAGGCCCGTGTCACAATCCCACCACGTCTCCAATGCGTGACCTCAGACAGGTAACCGCTCACCTTTCAGAGTTGCAGGCCCGTGTCACAATCCCACCACGTCTCCAATGCGTGACCTCAGACAGGTAACCGCTCACCTTTCAGAGTTGCAGGCCCGTGTCACAATCCCACCACGTCTCCAATGCATGACCTCAGACAGGTAACCGCTCACCTTTCAGAGTTGCAGTTTCCATATCCATAGCATGGATAGGACTAGTCCTTCCCTTGTATGCTGGCTGGGATAACACAGTGAGGCAATGTATAGAAAGGGTGAACGCCGAACCCGGGACAAGTACGCACGATAATTTGAGAGTATGAATTAACAGTAGCAAGTTCTACATATTAATTATAGCATATAAGAGTACTGGTGTGCCCACAGTGTGCCAGGCACTCTTCTAAGTGCTCTACATGAAGTTAACTAATTCACTCCAGAGTGCCAGCAATAATGAAGGGTGGATTCACGCCCTGTGATGCACCCACTGGTCACTTCTGCCTCCCACAAACACTCACAATGAATGAATTGGCAATGCCTGCCTCTATAGACTCAAATCCAAACTCCCTTTTTAGCACCGCATCCTTTTTTATCCCAGTGCTGAATCCGGGTTTCGAAATTCAAATATCCTCAGAAGGCAGATGGGTGACATATGTGAGTGAAATGGGCCAGGTGTGAGACAAAAGGGAGTAGTAGAGACTGGGGTGAACTCGACAATTTCTGATGCATCCAAAGGGGGTCAACTACAACCAGCTAGTGCTAAGTTGCTAAACCTTTAAAATTTTCAAAGAAAATGGCGTATAAAATCTCCCAATGGTGAGAAGTTGGTAACTCTCTTAAATATTTTAAAGAATATCAGGTGGGCTAAATAAGGCACACATCTATGAGCTAAATTTGGCTACTGCCACCAGTTTTACAAACTGTTGAGTAGACGTTTTTCCTTTAGGTAGGTATCAAGGCCCCACAACTAAAGTTTAAACAAACATTTGGAAACATCCTTTGGCTGGACCGCCTCCTCTGTTCCTCTCCCTCTCCTGTCTCTTTAACTCCAAAGGCCAAGTAAGAATCTAAAATCCTAATGGGTTCCCTAAAGGAAGAAGCTGCTGGAGGGCTGCGGACTCACTATCCAAATTCCAAAGGCCCCAGGGATGCCGTTTCTAGGAGGCTGACAGTTCATTGCTTGATTTTTCAAGGCCAAGTCAGAGTTAGAGTCCATTTCAGCTCTAAAATTAACCTATTTGGGGAAAAAAGAAAACTATTTGAGAGGTTTCTAATTACCATCAACATAACACTCTAAGGCTTTCTACAGTGTGGATGTTGGGTCCTCTTCCAGTCTCGTCCCTAAATGAATCTCCTCTTCCCTAAATTAAGCTGTAGCTCTGGCCTGACTGGGCCACACACAGCTGGGGGTGCAGCTGGTGCCCCTCCTTGTCTGTTAGAGGCAGTGAGCTGTGGATATGAAGGGCACAAGCTGTACGGCCAGATCACTGGGGTTCACACCAACCACTCCCTACCTGTGTGACCCAAGACAAGCTACTTAACCTCTCTGCACCTCAAACAAAAATGGGAATAATAATAGCATTTGCCTTTTTGAGTTGTTTGTTGACAGAGTTTAATGAGTTAATTCATGTAATGAACTTACCACATGGGCTGGACCATTCTCACTCTCAGTGAGTGTTAGCCAATGCTGTGTATGCCATTGCCTGGCCTGAAATACCTTTCCTAGCCAGACTCCAAGGCTTTGCTGACCGCCAGATCATCTGCCCTCCTTTTCCTCCAACTTCCCATCCAAAATATTTTCTCTATATCAGGAGTAGTAAATAAGTTCAGTCTAATGTGCCAGTCCCCACAGCAGTGATAGGGGCTGCCTGAAGGGGTGGGCTCAATGTCTTCTATGGCAGAGAGAGTGCTGAAGTGCTACAGTTGATTGGTAATGTCTGCTGCGGCAGAGGATGTGCTGAAGTGCTGCAGTTGATTGGTAATGTCTGCCATGGCAGAGGGAGTGCTGAAAGGCAGGGCCAGTGAAGCCATCCCTTGGCCATTCTTGGTCTACAGCAAGCATATGACACTGCCTTATATTAAAATAATCTCTCTGCAGTTGGATTTCAGGCTTCTCTAGTTTCTATGAGAGCCAAGAACTTGTTTTAGACCACCCCACCCCTTCCGGTCTATACCAAGTTTTGAATCAGTAACAGCCAAAGGCTAAATCAAAAGACTCCAAATAGAATATTGGCTTCTTCCAGGCTACAAAACCCACTTGGGATCTGCCAGAGCCTTGGAATCCTGTTGGTGGGCATCTGAACAAGTGCAATTCCAAAAATGCATGATCAGGCCTCAGTCAGGATTAGAAGGACCACACTGGACTCACAATGAATTCCCCACATCTCCTTTGTATCTGTAAAGCAAAGCTTGCTTATGTTGGAATCTATATGCCCAGTTCCTGAGTTCCAGAGAAACAACCACAGGCTAACATTCACTGAGGACTCACAATTTGCCAGACATTTTTCTAAGAACTTTATAACTTATTTAATCTTTACTACCACCCAAGGAGATAGATCTCATCATTCATTATCCCTATCATACCAATGAGGAAACTAAGGTCCAGAGAGGTTAAGTAACTTGCTCAAGGGCACACATCTGCCATATGGCAAAGCCACCACTGTCTCTTACAGATATCCAGATATTTTTGAGAAGAAAATCAGGAAAAGACAAACTTGTCCCCCCAGCAATTAAAAGTCTCCTACTTGGCTGGGAGCAGTGGCTCATAGCTCTAATCCCAGCACTTTGGGAGGCCAAGGCAGGCAGATCACAAGGTCAGGAGTTCAAGACCAGCCTTACCAATATGGTGAAACTCTATCTCTACTAAAAATACAAAAATTAGCTGGGAGTGGTGGTACATGCCTGTAATCCCAGCTACTCGGGAGGCTGAGGCAGGAGAATCTCTTGAACCCTGGAAGCAGAGGTTGCACTGAACCGAGATCATGCCACTGCACTCCAGCCTGGGCAACAGAGCAAGACTCCATCTCAAAAAAAAAAAAAAAATAGAAGTCTCCTATTTTTAGCTATCCTAAAACCAAATCTTCATCATACAGATAGAGGCTGCTGACTCTCATTTTAACAAAGAATTACTGCAGAGAAAGAAATTGTCTTAGAAAGCCTTTTCATGTATTTAGAAGTTGAAATTCATTTACAAGGTTTCCACCGACATGCAGCATTGTAGGATTCTGCCTGACACATCAAACAGGGCAGGGATAGGATCCGACTATCATGTGAGAGCTTTTAAAGCCTTCCTGAAGAAGCAGCACTTGAACCTCACTGGCTAGAACTATGCCCTCAGAACAGTTGTATTTAATCCTGGTTTCACAACAGATTTACTTGGGGGAGCTTTCAGAAAATATAGATGCCAGCAGGAGCCCTGTTTTATTCTGTCAATAGGGGATGCTAGAAAGAGACTGGCAGGTGGAAGGTGGGAGAAGGAATTTTCCTCTTTCCATTGGCTTCCTATTTGCCTGTTGTTCTGATGAGGGGCACCCAGCCTTGCTGCTTCATGACAGCAGCTGCAATTCACTTCCACAATGGCAGATGAGTCCCGTTTGCAGCATCTCCACCTATTGAAGAACCAGTGTTATGACTCCGAGCCCTGGCGACACCAGCACAACCTGTATCCTCTTCTCAGGGGTTTCGGTTTCTGCTCTGCAGGATCCCTGCTCCAAGCTCCAAGTTTTTGAGACTTCTACCTTCTTCCCTCTTTATCCCAGCTGGAGGGATGATATCTGCTTTCTGCAGCTGCCTCTTCCCTAGTACCTTGGTATTGCCTTTTTGACTTCTCGATTACCTAGTTAACATTTCTTTATACATAGTTAACAGTTCTTTATATGAAATTCTTGCTTTTAATATACTTATGCTGTCTCAGTCTCTTGTCTGGACTTTGTTCCCCAATTTTGAACTGTTTCCTTCTCTGCCCCCAAATTCCATTCATCCTTCAAGATCTAGCTCAGACGAAACATTCTCTGTCCATTGCAACACACACAACTCTCATCCCTGCATTCCTGTAGACTTTACAGTCTCTACTACTCAAGCTTCAACATGATCATACATTGCAGGGGCTGGCAAACCATGACCCCTGGGCTAAATTCAGTCCTGTGTTTTTGTAACTGAAGTTTGATTGGAACCCAGCCACGCCCATTCATTTATGGCTGCAACAGCAGAGGTGAATCATCACCAGAGAGACTACATGGCCCATGATGCCCATTTACCGTGTGACCCTTTCAGGAAGTTTTCCGACCCCTGATATATTACCTTGTGTGGGTCTCTAGTTCCCGTTTTGAATCTCTCACGACGCAGGATACTGAAAACTGCAGAACTCTCAGCACATGACAACTCCATCCAAACCCCCGCACTTAGAAACTTAACCAAACCCTAGCACAGCTTCTAGCAGCATAAGGCTGCCTCCCTAGGATCACGTCTGCACCTCTCATAGTACCTGCTTCAGAAAGCTCAGCATGGCCAGGGGGGTTCCTGTTTGTTCCAGCCAAGGTACACCTGATGATACCCCCCACCTCCCTTCCTTACAGCATTTACAAGAAAGGGCTTACAATTGTAAATATCTGTCTCTTGCAACTAAGAAGCTTCTCTCCCAAGCACCTGAGAATCATTCTTGTGCAACAGAATCATCAGGAAGGACAGGGCCTCTGTCTCCCAGCCTCTGTGGGAGGGTAAATCCTAACTTTGATAACTGCCAGCCAGCAGACACAGCTGGCCTCATTGCATTTACGCTGCCCAACCCTTTGTACTATGTCGCTTCTCGGGCTCTGTGGAGACTCCACTCTTCCCCATCCTTCATTCTCCCTTTAAAACACGCAAATCACCTCTGCACAAATTGTAATGAAGCTCAGCTCGTTTCCCTACTGTCCATAGTTACTGAATAAAATCTGTTTTCACTTTAACTAATGTCCAGCTGTACTTATTTTTGACAATACTCAGCAAATGATCAACACCCATTTTATTAATTGACAACTCATTGGTTACTAAGAGTTGGTTTCTGTTTCATCCCACCTGGCAAAGCCTCTTACCTAAGAGTGAACTGGTCTGCCACAGAGCTACTGGTCAGAGAGACCAAAAAGGTGGCCGTGTCCCCTTCCCGGACCAGATTCAGGGGTACCGAGATTACGACGTTCTCGTCCAAGCTCACCAGGGACCACTTCAGATCATCTTGGGTTGGATAGACAACCACACTCCCAATCCTCTCTCGGGCTGGAAATGCTTGCTGGGGGCTCTCCAGGCCCGCGTGGATGTTGTTCTCCCACTTGCCTTCCTCCTCCAGAGGACACTGGCCAGTCTTATCAGCTGGGTAAAGTGTGAAGAAGAGCTCCATCGCGGTTCCCCCCAGCAGGGCTGGGATCTCCTCCTCTGGCTCCAGGTCCAGGCCTGAGCTGAACCACTCGGGCAGCAGCTCCAGCTCGGCCACACACAGCCCTGGGGCCCCCTGCAGCCGACAGCTGGCTGCCACTTCCCTGGCCTCGGGGAAAGCAAACATCTTGACACAGGGTAGATCTTCAGTAAGATCACTGTCATCCCAGCCCATGCCAGTGACATAAAACAAGGTCTGCACTTTGGGTCTGTTGGAGTAGATGGAGCTGTCAAGGATGTGGGATTTCAATTTCCAGTTGAAGGGAAACTTGTCCATGTTTCCAAAGGCTGTGGATGTCAACAAGAGCTCCTGGGGGATCATCTTCTCCACGGAAAACGGGCCATAGCTGGCATTGATAACAGGGGGTGTCCTGGCTCGGTAGATGAAGAATGGCTCCACCCGGGCCTGCAGACTGGCATTCCTCGTGAGATCTTGGTTGGCTTCTTTAAGGAAGAAGGACTTCTCTGCATTGGAGATGTGCAAGCTCGAGGGGAGGTAAGCTGGGAGCGAGGAGAACTTCTGCAGGCTATCCACAATCCCTCGACTCTCCGTTACTGCACAAGAAAGGAAAGCAAAAGAATAAAACCGTGTTCTGAGATGTAAGGAAATAAATGCAATGCAGTCTCCACCCATCTCCCCAACAAACCGCCCACTGGCCACTGTTTCTCCCCCAGGTCCCATCACAGTGAAAGCCCTGTAATTACATAAAGTACGGTCCTCAGGATCTTCCCAAAAAGACAGCACAGAGTGGGAAGGAACCCCATTTACCACCAATCCAACAGTCCTCGGTTATTTAGAGTTATTTCTCTAAAAAGAAAACATTGCTTCTGCTGTTTGTGCAAAATCAGAAACTCAAAAGATCATGGACATCGTTGTTCATCCACCCCACAGACACCCGCCAAGTCTACCCATCAGGCATTGCACCATTGCATGTGACATGGTAGCACCTTTGATACCCATGCAGCTCTCTATCACTTCTACAAGTGGCATCTCTGTGGACATGATGACATCTCTATCATTCTTACTGAAAAGACACTGAAGCTCAGTGTTCCCATTTCTAGAAATCTCTCCTTCCGAAATACCAACGAGAATGCACAAAGGTTAATCTACAAGGACGTTCATTTAGAATTGCAAACAAACACATTCAAGAGCATATGTGCTGAGCCAGGTGGCTGGATTTGAATCCTGGCTTTGCCACTTCCTAACTGAGCAATCTTGACCAAGTTACTTAGCCTCTCTGTACCACAAATGTCCTCATATAAAGTAGGACATAAACATGAATTGTACCTTACAGGGTTGCTGGAAGGATTAATGAGTTAATAAATACAAAGCACAGCCAGGTTTGGTGGGTGAACCTGTCATCCCCACAGGTTGGGAGGCCAAATCGGGTGGATAGCTTGATTCCAAGAGTTTAAAACCAGACCGGGCAAAATAGTGAGACCTCGTCTCTACAAAAAAACCACAAAATTATCCAGGCATGGTGGCACATGCCTGTAGTCTCAACTACTTGGGAGGCTGAGGCAGGAAGATCTTGAACCAAAGAGGTGGGGATTACAGTGAGCCGAGATTGCGCCACTGCACCCCAGCCTGGGTGATAGAGCAAAATCCTGTCTCGAGAAAAAGAAAATGGAGCACTTGGAACAATGCTGACACACAGAAACGTGCTGTCAATCTTTACCCACAATCATTATTACTCTATATTATTTTAATACATGTTCAGTGAGTTGATCAACAGGAAACTAATCATTTTACAGTGCAATAATATGAAACTATTTTTTAAAATGAGGTAGAGCTATATAAACATACTCTAAAAGATGCCCACAATAAGTCATTAAGGATAAAAAACAAATTAAGTATAAAAAAAAAATCAGACCGGGCGCAGTAGCTCATGCCTGTAATCCTAGCACTTTGGGAGACCGAGGCGGGCAGACTGCCTGAGCTCAGGAGTTCAAGACCAGCCTGGGCAACCCTGTCTGTACTAAACCCCATCTCTACTAAAAATACAAAAAAAAACAGCCGGGCGCGGTGGCATGCACCCATCATCCCAGCTACTCTGGAGGCTGAGGCAGAAGAATTGCTTGAACCTGGGAGGTGGAGGTTGCAGTGACCTGAGATTGGGCCACTGCACTCCAGGCTGGCAACAGAGCAAGACTGTCTCCAAAAAAAAAAAAAATCAAATGTGTCATATTTGATCCTATTTGGTAAATTTTTAAAATTCTACATGTATATGTAAATGTATATATTTATGTTTGGGTGTCTACAGAACCCGAAAGAGAAAGTTTTTGTTTTTTACCATTTACGTTTCTACTTTCTTTTAATTTGTTACCACCATGTATTATTTTGCTAATTAAAACACACAAAACATACACATAAACATGTACATGTGAGTATATATGTGTATGTATGTTTCTTAGCATGTTTCTTTCAAAAGTGAAAACACAGACAGCAAAGACCCAACAAGATTTTTCAAAGTGAAGAAAGCCCACCAGGAACCAGGGTCAGCAAATCAGGCCAAGGACAGACTTTTTTTTTCCTCATGCCCTGAAATAAACCTCCACCACTGGAGTCCGGTTTTCCAACCAATGCAAGAAGAAATGGAACCTGACGGTAGTGCTTAAAAGTCAGCATCTTAGACATCCTAGAGGAGGAAACAGCAGATAAATCCCACGCCATTGACCCTGGCTCCTGGTGACACGTTTTTCTGCAGCCATTACAAATTCTGCAAAATAAAGCTTCTATTGATCTAAACACTTTTTAGCTTGTTTGGGGCTGTCCTTGTGAGCTTTCCTTTTCTAGAGGGTGACAAAACTGTAATTAGTAGATTGTGAAAAAGATACCGCCCACGAAGGGGCTGATACATCCTTTTCCTAAGAAGGCGTTCAGGAAGCAAGTTCTCCTCAAATGTCATCAACATGGCCAGTCCCTTGTCAGAGTCACTACTACAGAGGGCAATTACTTATTCATTCCTCCAATTACGTATCTAAATATGCTTATTATTCACTTATTATGTCTCCAGCATTGTGGCATGTAAAAATATTACAGGGGCAATGCAGCCATGATTTCTGCCAAGGAACTAGCAGACTGTGTTCAGCCCATCGGACGCTCCGGAGGACACGGCTAGCACTCAGAAAGCAGTTAGGAAATCGGCCATTAAGATCCTAAAAAATGCCCCTCTCAGGAATTCACCTAGGAATTTGTTCTAAGGAAATAATCAAGAGGTCAGGAAGGAGATTAATGCGCAGGTAGATTTATCACAAGCACGCATGATTTATAACAGCAACACACTGGAAGCAGCCCAAAACCCATCATTAAGGAAATGATTCAAGAAGTGACTCAAGCCACCCTATGTGTGCGACATTAAACTGACATCAAAACCACGATTTCAACAAATCTGTAGCATCACGAGAAAACACTTACAGTATGTAAATTGAAAACGACCTCAAAACTTCATTGAAATTATCTCAAATATATTTAAACACACGATATATTCCCTTCCGGAGTATAGACCTGGGTTTCCTCCAGAATGATGTCCGCATAGGCTGGGCAGGATTTGGATCAAGAGATAGAGGAGGGAGGCATGATTTGAAGAATTAGCCTCATCTAAAGGAAAGTTTTAGCTGGTGCCGCCACCAAGGGGCAATCTGTATTTTGACAATGTCAAGCGATGCCGAAGCACAGCTCCAGATGAAATTTAAATTAGTTCTTTCTGTCGTTGGTTGATTTCCCTTCTCTAAACCAGGAAGTTAAATTCCAGGTGAATTTGCTCGTAAACTAGTTGGCAACAGGAACACAGTCAGCAGGGAATGCCTGGCTTGTGGAGCATGACAATATCTCTCAGCTGGGCTAACCAGGCACCCAGCCCACCAGGCTTGCAAGTGAGTGGCTTGAATTTTACTTCTCGTAAAATTTAGGGGGAATCCAAGGTAAGGCTTAAATTCTGACTTATTTACAGATATGCAAAAGGAAATTAAAATAAATGCAAACTTTAATATGCTCTGTTTGCACTGTAGATTGGTTTATTGTTTTCCTTATCTTTTATGTAGGTGTTTTACACCTCTCAAAAATTGGTTTACAAGAAATGTAGAGCTGCACCTTCTCTTCTTCATTGCAGCCAAAGCCTCCATCTGATCTGAAATAGCAGTGTAAGGTTTACACTCCTGTCCCACCATAACTCAAGCAAAATGCAATACAAATTGTGTCTGAAAGTGTATATGGAAAGCCATAAATGTCAGCTGCCAGGGCCTTATTCTGTTCTCAAACCAGATTGCAACAAAATATATAATACCTGAATTTAGGAGGATTTTATGAAGCCACGGGACTGTGTCCTGAGAAATACACTGAAAAACTAACACTCTTCCCTTTAATCTCATAGTAACACCATTCTTTTTCCCACTGGCAGGTAGAGCATGTGGCCCGCGTTCTGAATGTGAAATGAGGCCCTATTCAGTCTGCTGATTTCCTAGAGAGCTATTTACCACTGGACAGAATGAGGTGGGCCCTGAGAGCAGGAAATTAGGAAGGCGCAATGAGGCCCAGTTTAAAAGAACTTCTCATCACTGCCCTCCTTATGAGGCAAGAACAGAGTAAAGTTCAGGTCCAGAGAGGACCCAAGGTGCACCAGAAAGATGCTCTGTTGGCTGACGAATGCTCCGACTCAAAATACCAATGGCAGATGGCTCCAAAGAAGCCGTAAAGACAGACTCGGGAGGAAGAGAGGGGAGGAGATTAATAATATCACTCCTAGAATGAAGCAACTCACAGAGTGCCAGGAATCCTGGTGGGGACCCTGTGACCCGAACTGAATGGACGTCACTGCTGTGCTTAGCACACACAAAATCTTCCTGGACATGGATCTTAGGACTGGTGGGACATGAAGTCCTGAACCCCAAGATGGTACAATGTGAACCTGCTACAACAAGGAACAGACTCAGAAATCAGCCCCTTTCATTATTAGCTCCAGTCATGTCTAGAAGACAACAGTCTTGTGGCTACTGGTGACCCACTTAGGGTACAGGCCCATGACATTTCTGAGGCTGAGTCTCCTCTAATTCATACAAAACAACTCAGACACACAGAGCCAGGCACAGAAAGCTCTTTTTCCAGTGGGCCAGGTGGCCAGGTGACCAGGCTTTTGAAAAACACCAGCAAGAGAAACTCCTTACTGGTCTGTGAAAGTGTGGCCCTGACTAAAGCTGATAATTCACCACCCCCTGGGTACCTTGGGAATAACCACAGCCTTTACTGATTTCATGGTCACGGAGGCCAGGAGCTTGAAGGAGGCGTTTGTCAGCATTAATATTAGTTCAGGGTGGTGTAGTAAACGTCATCTCTGGCAGCAGAGGAACAGACTAGAAAATCTTCCATGCTCTCTTCCACCCAGAGTTCTCCCATCAATTTCCCCAGCTCCATTTGGTGCTGTTTTCACATCTTTCTCGTTGCCCTTACTTACACTTGCTGGGGAAGCTCATCACCCACATGTGAGCAGAGAAGACTCCTTCTTGTCTGGAGTTCTTAGCTCAGTGAGACCATCTCTGAGCTGAGCAACAACTCTGGCCATTCCACTCATGGCAATGTAGTTCCCTGCGTTGTATTACAGCAATGCAGGGAACTCCATTTCCCAAGCTCCCTTGCTCCCTGCTTCTGCATGTGTTCAGCCAATCAGAAGCTTTGATAGAAGACAGGGTAGGAAGAGGGGAGAACCCAGGGTTTTTCCCCCTGTGTCTCCTCCCTGCAGCGTGCACTGTCAGAAACTGCATCTGCTCTGTGGTTCTAACTCCCTACAAAGCCCCAGCACGGTCCCAGCTCTCTGTAGCAGTTTCTAATGCCTAATCCAGCAGCTTCTGGGTTTTAATAACCTGCTCTCTTCCCCTTTTCCCTCTAGCCTAAAAGATGACAACAGCTTCATGCTCCTGCTGTTCTTAATTTCTAAATAAGTTTACCACTCCCAGATGGGACTTTATCACGTCCAATTTGGTTTCTCAGATTTTCCAGCACCTGAGTAAGTAGTTCCCTTTATGAAATTCCCTCTGTTGAAGTAACTAGGTGATTTCTGTTTTCTTGACTAAAGTGTGACTACAATATCCAGTCACTCATCACTGCATCCTGTTATATTCCTTCAAAGCCGCTATCACCATCTGAAATTAGCCTTTGTATTTTTCCTTGTTTGCTTGTTTACTATCCATTCTCTTTACTAAAATTCAGATACCATGACAGAAGGGGCTTTGATGTGCAGTTTATGGCACAATCTCCAGTACCTCGCAGGAGAAATTAAATAGATATTTGCTGAATGAATGTCCATCAATTAAGGCTGCCTTGGTTTAACGCTTGAGAGAAGAAATCTCTCAGTGTTCCTTCTGAGCCTCTCTCTGGCTTCTTCCCAGGGTTGTTAATGGATACTGTTTTTATTAACACAGCATTCGCCTATCACACTATCACTCCATTCATGTCCTCCTCAAATATCACATCACTGTGGTCACTAAGCTGGCAGCAATGTCTGCCAAGCAAAGAGCTGCACTTCTCAAGTAGAAGGAAATACAGTTAAAGGGAGACGCACACCGTTCACAGGCTGACACACCTGGGCATGTTTCCAGTCACGCCAGTTGATTATCACAGCAGTTGTAACACAAGTTGTGTTAGACCCTTTTTAAAAAGTGATGAAGTTGAGCCACACAGAAATTAAGCAATTTGGACATGGTCAGTGTTAGAATTCAAACCAGCTCTGTCGAATTCCAAAGGTTTTCCACTTTCTTGTATTACCTGAGGGCCCACCTGGCCCAGTAGTTCTACAATGAGGCCAAGAAGTTAACCCTTTGGAAGTCATCTGACGGAGCCAAAGTTTAATGCTCACAAGGCCAGGTTGATGGATGCAATCCCTGTATACGCAGTGAGGTTTTCATTGCTCCATAGTCACAGGTGACTGCATCTCCCATCCCAGGTACCTGTTACCAGCCTGGATTTTCAGGTAGAGAAGGAAAATAGGTATAGCTCACTCAGGGCATCTCAACCCAGCTGCTAGCAAAAGAGCCAGTGATCCCTACCTTTACAACAGTAATAAAGATGGAAAAAAATTACTACCTATAAACCACCTTACATATCCCAGAGCCTCAGAAGGAACAGCCTATGCAACAATTTGGGCCAAGTGCTCTTGGATTAAGATGGTTATTCATTCATTAATAACAGCTGTGGTGGGATGATAATGTAAATCCCCATTCGGTTTGCTCCTATCCCCAGCTGTATCCCTTTATTGTACCCTGGGGAACAGATCCTTCCACAACTCAGCATTTGAAACATGATTCATTCACTATAGAACCAAAAAAGGTAGCAAATACTTGACTACTGAATCCCAAAGCCACCAGTATAAAATCAAGATGTAAGAAGTCAGGTGAGTCTCCACTGTTCTCAACTACATAAAACACATCATGGCCTGGGAAAGAAGAAGAGACCCCATAGGCAGGCAAGCATGAGGCCACCAGTGCCAGTCGGTCATCAGGCAGGAGGTAGCAGCCAGGAGTGATGCTTGCCTTTTGTTCCAAGATTCTTTTCAACCCTCAAGTTGGGCAGCCCTGCTTGGCCCACCTGGGGCTCACAGGAACAGGAAGTAGATATGAAGAAGACAGGAAGCAGATAGAGGGCAAATAGGAAGCCAGCAGGAGCAAACAGAAGCAGACAGGGAGAGACAGAAAGTGGACAGGGAAAGATAGGAAGTGGAGAGGAATCAGACCCAGAACAAAAAGGAAGAAGCAGGTAGGTCCCTGCTCCCACCTCCAGCCTTGCAGTTGCCTCTATCTTCCCTCATTGGCAGGGCCTAAGAAGGAACAGCTGACCAACGGTGGGTTTGCAGCACCACACACCAGAGAACAGAAGAGAAAGTTTAAAACTTAGAGCCTATAATGTAACAACTGGCACATCTCATTTAACAGAAGAAGAAACTGAAGCACGGGCTGGGGGCAGTTAAATTACACAGTTAGTAAATGATGATGGCAGGACAGGAATCCTGGAAAATTTGCTCGATGGTGTGCACTTGCTAACCATCTCTGAACAGCCTCACATTAAAGAAGCTGGAGGAAGGGAGAATTCTTATTCCCAGAACTTCAGAATGACCCATAATTCATTCTTAGTCCAGAAGGACACATGAAGATCCTAGAGACATGTATAAGCTAAAAACCTAAAAAGTGAGACTCTTAGATAAAAACCCAGAATCCACAGTAGCTTGTCTCTATCAGAGACTGCAGAATGGCTGCAGGTATCATGAAAACACCTAGGTATCATAGTTTGCAAAACTACCAACAAAGTTAAAAATACAGGCATAACATCAGGTCTGAGGGAGGAAGAGAAGAAATTTAGTTTGGACACATTTGATTGAAGGTAAAGGGAAGATTGATAGGGAGATACCAGAAAATATGGGATCATGGGATTCAGGGGAAGTGGACCCCTAATTTATCTCTCCACAAAAGTAAGCTCCTTTGAGACAAAATGCTACATTATCAACTACCTCTGTATTCTCTAAGATGAGGATTCTTAACCCTGGATGCACGGTGAACATATATATTCTACTTAGGCCCTGCCCCCTCAGAGTTTCTTCAGATGGTCTCAAGTGGGGCACAGTATTTTTCTACGTTTGCTAGATGATTCAAATGAACAGCAGTAGAGAAAAGCTCATGGACACTACTGAGTACACGGTAGGTGCTTTGTGTACACTCATAAAAACGAACAGTCAGAGCTAGGAGAGCCATCCTTGAGGGCAAGTCTTGGATCATGTGCCAGCAAGTCCATAAAAGATTAGAGGCAACTTTATAAATTACGAAAAAGATAAAATATTTTAAAATAAGGGCAAAGGGAAGACAAGAATGGAATCATCAGTATTATCATCATTTATAGATACTAAGCATTTTGCAGGCATTAAAATCCTTATCACCACTAAGTCATCATTTACTTAATCCCTGTAATAGATCGAACACTATTGTAAGCATTTTATAGGTATTATTTTAATTTTGATAACCGTTTCACTATGAGGATTTCGTTTTTACCCCCACTCATGCGTGAGAAAACTGAGGCACAGGGCAGCTGCATGACCTGCCTAAGATCCATAGCTAGTAAGTGGCGGAGATGGAATTTGACCCGGGCAGTTTAGCTCCAGGCAGAGTTCTCACTGTTAGCCACTGTGTTCTGCTGCCAGAGGAAAGGTCCAGCAAGCAAACTCTGCATTGTAAGAGCGTCATCAGGGACTAAAGGAAGTGGAAGTGTGGCTCTAAATTGCCCAGCTCTCAAAGCACAAGATTAGGTCACTATTTGGACACTGTCCATAAAATGAAAGCAAGAAGCAAAGCTTTTCCCGGCTCTAAGAGAAGTGCCTCTGGTGAGTGCTCCCAACTGGAGCCTCTGGGGCACGACCCCATTCCCACAATACACTGTGAGCTTGCCTCCTAAGGTGGGCTCCATGTAAGATGGGCCTATACAGCTATGGACAAGGAAGCAAAAGCAATTTTCCAGAGGACCCAGCAGTGTGTGCCAAGACCGCTGACAGCTTTGGGATGGTCTAGCTTACTGGGAAAAGAAAATCCAGAATGTGATTCTAGAATACCTGACATTGTACACACTCCTCCTGAATGTGCTTTCTTCCCAAACCAGGCAAGGCTTTTAGAGAGTCAAATGGCAGAGCCCTTGAGATTACATTCTGGGGCTACAAATATTTTACAGAGACAGTTGAAGGTGAAACCTAACAAAGAATATCAGCCTTTTCTTTCCTAATTTCCACCACTGGGTTATGCTGAGAAAGTCCTTCTCCATATTCCAAGATCAAATAGACACTACCTACACTTCTGCTTGGTTTCTGTGCATGTGTATGTCTAGATGGGTGTGTCTCTACATTTTTAACTTTAATTCTTGAATCCACCTGAAATCTCTACCAGTGTATAACGTGAAGTGAGCATCTGATAGAAGCTGAACATTAGCATGCGCTGAATTCAGCCAGTAGAAAGATTTTATTTGACTTCACAGTTTGGGTTTATTTTCATTGAATTTGAATGCCTTGTGTCAGGGTGCACACACATTCTTCACTATTCTCCAGTTCACTAACACCCACTTACACCCACTCTTTTCATTCATTTCTGGTATGTGCCTCAGGCTTGATCTTAGAATCTGCTTTCCCAAATAGCTATCCACTTTCTCCAAACTGCATTTGTATAACTAATCTCTCTGCCAGTGATTTCTAGTGTTTTCTGATTATGTTGCTGAGACCTGACACATGCTCAAGTCTACTTGTAATCTATTTATTTAGCTTCTTTGCTCTGTGACTACACTCATACCAATACACTGTAGCTGCAATTAATGTGGATTTACGATATAATTTGTTATGTAGGAGTGTTATGGACTGAGTTGTACCTCCTCCCCAATTCATATGTTCCAGTCCTAACCCGTGGCACCTCAGAATGTGACTGTATTTTGGGATAGGGTCTTTCAAGAGGCAACACAGTTAAAATAAGGTCATTGGTGTGGGCAAATATTTTATCCCACGCTGTAGCTAGCTCCTCTGTCTTCTTGCATTGTGTCCCCATAGAGCACGCACCTTTGCTCCTCCTGGTTGCACAGTGGCTGCCATATCTCCATCTCTCTCAGGACGCAGCACCAACACCACACTTGGATGCCCGACATTTCTCTGGAAGGTTTACTCAATTTCTTTAGAGAGCAGTTGCCTTTTGGAAGAGGTACTGGGAAGAACTACCAAGGATTCTGCCTTTTACTGAGGATGGGGACATTGGAAGGAGGTCTGCCTGGAGGGGGTGTCCCGTCTTCAGAATTTAGTTACTCCTCTTACTTGCAGCCCTTTTCATGCCTCTCCCTGCTATATTTGCCAACATGGGGCCAAGAGCCCCCAATTCAATAGGACTGGCATCCTCATAAGAAGAGGAAATTAGAGCACGGACACACACAGGGAAGACCATGTGGTGGCACAGGAGGCAGGTGGCCATCTACAAGCCAAGAGAGCCCTCAGAAGAGGCCAAACCTGTTGACACTTTGGCCTTGGACTTCTAGCCTCCAGAATTGTGAGAAAATAAATTTCTGCTGTTTAAGTGGCTCAATATGTCAATGTGTGGTACTTTGTTATGGCAGCCCTAGCAAATTCAAACAGAGGGGTTATGTTCTTTATCAAAATCCTATGAGCCAGACTTCCCTGCTTTCCATCTTCCAGGTTAACTTCAGAATCATATGGTCAAGCTCCCCAGGCCAAAACTCAAATGGACTCTTAGCTGGAGGGGAGGATTGGCACATTGAGACTGTGGATGCCTTTCAACTTCCTGCCATATTTTTCTATGTTGTTTTCAAGTTTTCTAGAATGAACATGTGCTGCTTATTCAATCTAAGAGAAATATTGACATTCTTCCTTCAAAAAGAAAGATATGGAATTTAATTTTAAGTAGCAGACTGAGCACACTCATTCCCTCACACCTCCACAGAAACTCAAATGAAATGAAAGCATTAAAGTACAAAAAGGAAAAAACCTATTATCAAGAGAAGTGAAGGAAGGCTATCTGCAAATAAAATACTTCAACAAATTTAAAAAACAGAGTAAGTGTATAGAATGTGTTGACAGGCAGGACAGCAGAGGAAACCTTGGACGAGAACACTCTGCATGTGTGGCCAAGGACTGAGGCTACTCTGCTCACTGGACCTCGGAGGGGCTCCTGGCTCCCTGTAGGCACATACAGCGAGGACAGGCATGAAAAGTGGGCTGCAAAAAAGGAGGGTCACTAGATTCGGTAGCTGGGACACTCACTCCAGACAGACATCCTTCCAATGCCCCCATCCTCAGTAAAAGGCAGAATGCTTCACACTTCTCCCCAGTAGCTCTTCAAGAAGACAACCCTTCTCTAAGGACATTGAGTAAACCCTCCAGAGAAATGTCAGGCATCCAAGTGTGTGTTTTGGTGCTGCGTCCTGAGAGGGATGCAGATACAGCAGCCACTGTGCAATCAAGAGGAGCAAAGTTACATGCTGAGGACACAATGCAAGAAGACGGAGAGCTGGCCACAGCGTGGGATAAGAGAAAAATAAGATAAAACCCTACTCGCCTAAGCCCCTGTGGCCAGGGTTTCTGCTACTTGCAGCCAAACACAACCCTAAGTGATTTAAAAAAAGAGAAGTACAGGGCGGAGTGCCTGGCCCAAAGTAAGTAGGAAATAAATGTGTGCTGAAAGAATACATGAATAAATGCAATAAAGTTGGTATTTTTAATGCAAATAAGTAAAAACAATTAAAATGTGAAAAAAAAGGGAAGAAGGTGTGTAAATTAGCTAAATCCTCCTCTTTTATAGAGAGAGCACTGCTGTCTAGATGTATTAACTCAGGAAGTCAAAGTCGATGAATAATTATAGAAGTGATCATCAGAAGAACTAAAAACAGAAATGGCTAGATGTGCCGGACTCTGGGGAAGGAGATCAAGGATACAGAGAAACGGGAGACTATGGCCTTTCTTACAAAGCTATGCTGTACTATTTCAATTTCACCATCTGCATGCATGACTTTGAGGATGGGAAGCCTTTGCACGCATGAGCCCAAACCTAGCCCAAAAGGGAAAGACAGGATAGAACGGAACACTGGAAATGTGAGTATAGTGATGAAGGGAGAACGCCCTTAACCTAGACAACAAGACATTATTGGGCCTGTGGTTGAGGTGGCCACCTGTCAAGGGGTGGGGAATCAAAAACTTCCTCATCAACCGTATTGCATATGGCTGCTCAGGCAGGGACTTTCCTGGCCTCTCCTGTATCCACGCATGGCTGCAAGACTGGTTCTTGCTAATGAAATAGAAGCAGGTGGCTGGGAGCAGTGGCTCACACCTGTAATCCCAGCACTTTGGGAGGCCGAGGTGGGCAGATCACGAGTTCAAGAGATCGAGACCATCCTGGCCAATGTGGTGAAACCCCATATCTACTAAAAACACAAAAATTAACCAGGCATGGTGGCGGGTGTCTGTAGTTCCAGCTACTCAGGAGGCTGAGGCAGGAGAATCACTTGAACCCAGGATGCAGAGGTTGCAGTAAGTCGAAATCACACCACTGCACTCCAGCCTGGGCAACAACAGCAAAACTCCATCTCAAAACGAAGAAAAAGCAAAAAAGAAATAGGAGCAGGAGTCATATAGCACATTAAAGCCAAAACTTGCAGCTTTTAGCTTCCATCAGTGAGAAGCAGGAAACACTACAGTCCTCGGGCATGACGAAGCCATGAGCTGGAAGGAGCACAGGCCCTGGAATCTCCACACGAGGAAAGCTCCCTGCCGAATGTGAACACCCACACTAGATGTGAGCAAGAAACGATCTTTTATCATGTCAAGCCACTCCGATGAGTTTGTTTATTACAGCAGCTAGTGACCACCAACAAAACCAACAAGGTACGGGCTTCCGGTTTGGACGGCTGTGATCCCGCCCCCACCGAAAAGTGGAACAAATTGCATGGCACTTCCTTAATGTAAACTGTGTTTGTGTGAGCGAGGAAATAGAGACACTCAGAGAAACAAAAGTCTGTTAAGCTAACGTGAGAGATTTCCGTGGTGTGCCAGATGCGGGGGAGCGTTATTAAACGGATTATATAGATCACTTAGTGACAGTAATGTTGACCTCCTATAGGCACCATCAGCTGTTACACAGCAGGAAGTTCTGATGACCTTGTTCTAATTTCCACTTATATTTATTCTAAATTGGACACCTTGGAGATTGTTTAAATAAGAGAGGAAAATTCACTGAGTAATCTTGACAGCTCTGCCACTGTCTGATTGGGAAGCAGCAGAGGCTTACAAGAGGCAGAGAGACAGCTGGGCTGAGCCCTGGGTCTCCATCAGTTCAATTTATGTACCAAGGCAAGTCACTTCATCCTCCTGAGATTCAATTTCCCTCTGTGTCAAGTGGGGTGTCACTTGCTGCCAGGTGCATCAGGGACACACCATGAGGTAACCCAGTGATGTGACTTGTTATTGTGCAACCGCATTTATAGGAATGTCACTGGTGGCGCCTCTGCAAACTTCTCACTAATTCAGACTTGCTTTTCCATCATCTGGTCATTACCGAAATAAAAAATGAGTCTTTCATTTCCCAGAATGAAATGAAAGACTGCAAACCGTGTAAGTCTAAACACAATTGGAATTTAAGGTCCGTCATAGTTGGAAAGTCGAGGGATAGACCGGCTTCAGGTCTGGCTGGATTCAGCAGTGAAGGAATGTCATCAAATGACAAATATCCTTTGAGGGAATGAATAAAAAAGCTGTGGCACCTGTGTTAGGTGCAACACTACTCAGCAGTAAAGAGGAGCAGATGACAGACACACAGCATCTTGGATAAGTCCCAAATACATTATGCTGAGGAGAAGAAGGCAACCTCAGAAAGCCACATGCAGTCCAAGTGTGCTCATGTAATGCTCTAGAAAAAAATCAAACTAGAGGGATGAAGAAGACATCAGCGACTGCCACACGTAAGTGGCTGGAAAGAGTTTAACTAGAAAAATTTGAAACAAGGGAATAGAAGAGTGGTGATGGAGCTCTTCTGCGTCCTGACCATGCTGATGCTTACACACTCTATGCGTTTGCCAAAAACTTACAGCACTCTATACCAAAGAGTGGAATGTACTGAAAATAAACTTTTTTTTTTGAGGGGGAGTCTTGCTCTGTTGCCCAGGCTGGAGTACACTGGCCTGATCTCAGCTCACTGCAACCTTCCCCTCTCAGGTTCAAGAGATTCTTTTGCCTCAGCCTCCCCAGTAGCTGGGAGTACAGGCGCCCACCACCACACCCAGCTAATTTTTATATTTTTAGTAGATACAGGGTTTCACCATGTTGGCCAGGCTGGTCTCAAACTCCTGACCTCAGGTGATCTACCCACCTCAGCCTCCCAAAGTGCTGGGATGACAGGCGTGAGCCACTGCACCTGGCTGAAAATAAATTTAAAAGTAATTTTTAAAGATGCGTTTTCACCCATCACCCTGCTCTGTCTTCCACGAAGCTGACTTTATTCTCTGTGTCACGGTAAGATCACAGTTTCAAGCTTCACATCCTCTTTCTAATATCCAGTGAGAACTAGTGGAAATCTGTTTTTCAAAATCACAGGGGGAACCCTCGGTGCGTCTCGTTGTCTATGAAGAGGCATTTGGCCAGCCCTGAACAAATCACTGTGGCCAGGGGGATGCCTGTTCTCACTGGCTCAGCCAGGGTCATGTGCCCCTCCCCTGGAGCCTGGAGGTAGAATCAGCTTCAGGTGAAATAGGAGGGGTAGGAGTGGTCCCTCAAAGACTCATCCTGAGATCATTTCGACAAAAAGAACAAGGGAATTCTAGGTAGGAAACAACACAAAAATCTCTATTTTTTACATAAAACAATTTAAACCAAGTCAGTACTGATTTCTTCCTGCCAGCACTACTCTCAACACTGTAGGTGCTGAAAAAGGAAAGTCAGGAATATGCCTGGGGTCAGAAAACAGACATTTGAACAATTACCCTGCAGAAATGAGTTACCTTTGCTATTTGACACACTGTGTTCAAAACACAAGTGACAGATTCTGAACCCAGGACCTAAAATAAGCCAACATTCGCTGAAGGGCTAATCTGTTCACTTAAGGATCCCGAGTCTTCAGAAAGAATCTCAGTGGGCAGGGACAAAACGGAAGTAGACCTAGGGCTGGCTTCATGTCATGCGAGCTGTGCACGCCGGGGCCACACTCAGAAGGAACCGTGCTCTGTTTCATGCCGTGCTGCCATGCTCTTCGCCTCTGAAATTCTTAAGACTTGCATCTTTGAACTTGCGCTTTGTAAGTGAAGTCTAATGCGATGGTCACAGGTGGTGCAGAAGCAGAGGAGAAAGATGCAACGTGCTTGTCTGCTGCCTGCTCCTTGCTGCACTGTTTGCTTATCGCATTCACCGTGCCCCCGTCAGCATCATGGCTCCAGTGGAGCCATCATGCTCGATCATGCACGGAGCTCAGCAAGACTCAAAGCGAGTACCGGTAAGCGTGTTGCATCCATGACGACTAAGCAAGGCACCGAGAGCTCCGAGAAGCCAGGCTTCCCGTTCCAACCAGAGCTTGCTTCAAATGCAGAAGAAAAGCAAAGATGTCCTACAGCACACAGCCAACCAAGGAACCCTGGTGGCCTCCGTTACTCCCGTTGCTTCCTGTATTCATCGGCCACCTAAAAGCTGGAAAGGATAACACGGAAGGAACAGCAGAGACCGGACAACCCCAGCTCCTCTCCTTTCAGTCCGTCCTCACCCACCAGGAGGCGAAGGAGAGGTCTGACAGAAGGAGTATCAAGAGGTCAGATGAAGAAGTGCTGAGGCAGTTCTGTGCCGCGTTTCCACTGTGCGGGTAACAAGGATATACCCATGCACACACGCGCTGTGAAATACGGATCGTGTAACTGACGACTCTGTATATGCGTTCATTGATCGTATATTTGCATGTAAAACCAATATAGCGTAATAAAAAGATAAATGACAAAATTCACGCTAATGCTTTAAAATTTTAATTTTTCTTTTCAGAATGGCCTTAAATAGCGAGTAAAAACACCACGACAAGTTGAAAGAGAGGCTGCAGAAGGAGGGAAAAGGGCTTTATATTTTCATACTTTTCATGGTATTTTTTCCCTGATTTTGGAACGAGGGGCTGAATTTTCATTTTGCCCTGAGCACTGCAAATTATGTAGCCAGCCCTAAGTTAACCCACCGGAAGTATAACTACGCCACAGTCCCCAGCCTTCTCCCAACACATAGGCCAGAGGTTAAAAAAACAGGCACCAGGGACTGTATCTGGGTCACAGACATATTTTTATTTGACCTACTCAGTGATTTTCTAAAAGCTGAATTAGTTGCACAAAAATCCAGATTTCTGCCTTTTCCTTAAAAATATAGTAAGCTTTGAGTAGGCTGCGCACATATTCCTACCCAGCAGGAATCAGCTAGATCAGCAGTTACTGCTGTTCTCTTTAGCTAGCACCTGCATCCTAAAGCCACAGTCCCCACCATTCCCTGTTGCCCCTCTCGAGCTCTCACACTCACATAGATCCCCCACCTGGCCCCCCAGTCCACTTTCTGAGAATGAGCCCAATGAGAGGGAGACAGAATTCCAGGTGACAACAGCTTCAGGTTCAGACATTGATTCTCATGAATGTAATTTGCCCCAGAAAGATATTTCCAGGCTCTAACCCATGGTTACCTGTAAATGTCACCTTACTTGGAAACAGAGCCTTTGCCAATGCAATTAAGTGAAGGATTTCAAGATGAGATCATCCGATGACCTAAGTCCAATGACACCCACCCTAAAACCAATGACAAACGTCCTTTTAAGAGAAAGGAGAGGGAGATTTGAGACACACAGAGACAGAGAAGAAGGCCACATGAAGGCAGAGGAAGAGATTGGAGGATGTGTCTACAAGCCAAGGGACGCCAAAGATCACTGGCAACCCCAAAAGCTGGAAGAGCGGCCTGGGACAGCGCCTCCCTCAGTCTTCAGAGGAAACAACAGGGCAACACCTTGATTAGCCTCCAGAAGGTTGAGAATCACTGTCTGCTGTTCCTAAGTCACCCACAGGAAACTAATGCACATTATAAACAATAAAGCGCCACTCACCCTGCCTAGTTTGCGCGATCCAAAATCGCTCGGAGAATGACTTCCGTTCTATTTCTTGTTTTGTTTTGTTTTGTTTTAAGGCAGTTCATTACTTTCCAACACACAGAGAAACTAGAGAAAGGAAAAGCTGATGTTGTCTAATCCTAGTGGCTGTTTCATAAAGAACCACTTCAGTGAATCTGTAAGATGGGCTTTTAAGGGTTAAGTGTTTAAACAGCTTGACCTCAGCTGCCTTCCATGTCCCTTTTACAATCCTGTTGAATCTCCAAGTGCTTGGAAATCACGTGTCACCTACCAAAGCCCTCTACTGTCTTTAAAAAAAAAAAAAAAAAGGCTACTCTGTGAATTAATTTCTCAGCTCACCTAAGGCTCCCTGTGATGCAGGAAGGGCAGAGCTGTGAAGAAACGCAGTTGGTGGAGGGCACAGCCTGCTTCTGAGGAGCTGCGCTTAACTGAGGAAAGAAGACACATGTCTGCGGGAGAAAAATTGATGAGCAATAAAAGAAAGTCAAATATGTATTGTTCACTTGCCTAAGAGTCGCCAGATCTCAGAGGAAGAAGAGAGGAATAATTGGTGGGCAATTATCACAAGCTGGTCAGTAGCATCCAATACATAAAATAATAATAATGGTCACTGCTGGGAATTCCTCACATACCTACTGAGTGCCAGTCGCTGTTCTAACTGCATTAACATGTGCAAACATGCTAAGTAACATGTTCTGATACATGTATGAACATCTTTCAAATGTATTACATGTATTAGCTCTTTACACATTTATTATTAATGCCATTATATAATTATCATCTAAATCAATGTGGGCAGGGCTCAGAGGCTCACGTCTATAATCCCAGCACTTTGGGATGGCTTGAGGTCAGGAGGTAAAGAGAAGCCTAGCCAACAAATGAAATCTCATCTCTACAAAAAGAAATGTAAAACAGTAGCCAAGCATAACACTGAATGCCTGTCGTCCCGGCTACTCGGGAGGCTAAGGTGGGAGGATCATTTAAGCCCGGGAGGTGGAAGCTGCAGTGACCCGAGATCACCCCACAACACTCCAGCCTGGGCGACAGAGCAAGACCGCATTCTAAATGTATCAAATAAATTAGCTGGAATATTATAGCCATTTTAGAGATTCAAAAATGAAGGCACAGAGATGTCAAGAAACTTGCCTAAGGGCACACAGCCAGTAAGGGGTGCAGCTGAGAGTGGGCCCAAGTGTGGCATTACCCCTGCTCCGCAGGGCCCTGGCAGCTGCGTGGCTCCGCTTCTCTTCCTCTACTTGGGGGAGACCCAGCTCCTTCCTGGTGAGCCACACGCGAGCTGGTTCCAGATTTCACCCGGAGCAGAGAAGGGCCCACGTGTTGCCCTTAATCGACAGCGCGACCTGGAACCCCGTGGGCTAAAAGCCACGGAGAACTCGAGAGAGAAACAGCACCTCCCCCGTCACACACACGCCAGGGCCAGCCAGGGACCCCACCCCACCCTGGGTAAAACCCTTAACGGCAGCATTGGGAATCTTGGTGCGGAGGAAAAACACGGAGCCTCCGACGGGACTGAGCCCCGCCACCCTAGCCCGGGCCCGGCCCTCCCGGCGCTGTCCCCGCCCGGCTCCCAGTCCCGCTCCCTCCTCCGCGGACCCGCGGCCTCGCGGGCAACACTGCCACCCAGTGGCCGCCGCCGCCAGCGCCGCGCGAGGAGCGGGTGGTGCGTCCATCCCCTCTTCCAGAGAGGAAACCCCCATCTGGGGCTGTTTAGGGCAATCTGGGGACCCGCACCAAGGCCCACTGCTTTCTAACAGAAACCCCTTACACAAAGCGCGACTACCCTGTAGCACCAGATGCTTTGTAAATCACAGAAACCCAAACCAGGACAGGCTTAGCGGGGAGAGGGAGTCACTGTCCCCAAACCACCAGCCTGGACAGAGACCACAGGCGGCAGCCAGCGCCGTGTGGGTTCTCTGTGCTCCAAATTCCACTTGGAAGCGGGGACGCACTCGCACCACATGCATCCCATGACCTGGAGAAACACTGGGTTTTCCATCAGTCCAGAGGGACACAGATCGTTGGACCACAGGGACGGCCGCAGAACAATGACCACAGGCTGCCAGCAGGGCCAGCGCATTGAAACCCTCTCGCCCCTTCCCTTTGTCCACCTCCCTAACCCTGAGGAATCACAAAGTGGAGAACTGATTTTTGCCTGTATCTGTCACATTCCTTCCAGTGAAGATCAGGTAGTTTTCTGAAAGGGCTTTTCTTCCCTTTGTGTTCAGATGTATTCAGTCCGCGGGGAAAATCTCTCTAGTCCCCAGCTTGAAAGCTGTTCCTGTTGTTCCCTTTCATAGACCACCTGAGTGTCAGGGGCCGGGGCCGGGGAAACACTTTAAAAGGCCAATCTCAAGAGCGATGAATACAGCCTGTGTCAGTGACAAGGAGTGGCTTGGGGACAATGAGACATCTGTTAGGGAATCGTCCCAGGGAAGTAACCAGCCCATTGCCCCATCTGCATCCAGCCAAAAGTCACTCAGACCTTATCATCCTCCTCAAACAGTGCCTCATAGGACCCCAGACCCAAGCGGGGAGGGAGCTTGGGTTCTAGAGAAGGAGACTTGGGCTGGTCTGCCTGGTGAGCGGCTCAGCCCCACTTAGCAAGACAAGAATACCATCTGCCTCCTGGGTTCTGTGGCATCCACTGGGATGGATCAGGCACACCCATTTGTCTAAGTCGCCTTGGACAGCTAGAAGGAATCCATCATAGGCTGGGAGGCTTCAACAACAGACACTCATTTCTCATAGTTCTAGAGGCTGGAAGACCAAGATCAAGGTCAAGGTGCCAGCAGATCTGATGTCCGGTGCATGCCCTCTTCCTTATGGACATGCATTTTTCCCTGCCCCCGTGTGCGTGTGTATGTGCGTGTGTGTGCATGTGAGTGTGCATGTGTGTGTTTCTAAGAACTCTCTTGTGTTGTTTCTAACCGGTTGAGCCCTCTGGCTTCCTAGCTTCCAGTAGGAGTTCCTCTTCTTTCTATGCAAGTCATAGGCCCACATGGGATGCCGTGGATTCTCTCATATGCCTCATGGAATGAGTTGTGGGTATTGCGAGCACATGGGATGTAGCAGCTTGACCCAGGAACTCAGACTGTGTGAGGACCAAGTTTCTTTCTGACTTCCTGGTTTGCTTTTCATAGTTGACCCCACTCCAGGGCCCTGCAGCTCGGAGTGCCCCACGTAGCACAGTGACATTTGGGACTTTCTGGCCTCCAGCCTCCTACCACGCTGTTCACAGGGAGAGGGAAACACTCCAGGGACCCTCTGCACAAACCCAGAGAGTCTCTCTCTCTCTTCATGGCCTGCACTAGGTCACATGCCCAGTTATGACCAAATCAAGCTTCTCCACAAAGGGAGAGAAGAGGGTAGACATTGAGGAGACAACCAAAAAAAATGCCTGAGAAGAAAAGTACCCTGAGGAGCTCAGCACGTGGCCTGTCCCCGAGGCTCTGAGCTTCAGAAGAGTCATTTTGTGATCTGTTGATTGCTTTTGGGGAGGAAAATTACTCTCTTCTGAGGTGACTGTCTCAGGCTGGACAAGCCCTGTCAGTATTCCAGACTTGGTTGAAAAAGCCACCTGCCCTCCTTGCTGACCTGTTTCCAATGAAGACGATCTGAGCTCAGAATGGAGCACTCTGACATTCCGTTGCCCTGGCAACCTGTATGGTAAACATCAGCTTAATGCTGTTTGATGGGGGAGATGGGAATTAGGAACTGGGGGATTTTGAATAAAGCTGAAGATGTGGTGCCTTTGTGTCAGCTCCAGACTCTATAGGAAATGTTCCGTGCAGCGTTCAGAAAGGACGCCACTGCTGTCTCCACTAGGGGCAGTTGGAAGGGAATGGCCTGGTGCAACCAGGAGAGGGATGGGACCAGACCTAAGCGGGGGTTAACATAAAAATTAGCCAGCTTCAATCAGAAAAATAGAAGCCCCCTGTTTCTGGAATTCTCTGCAAAAATGTCAAATCTCTGATCAATAACTTTCAAATGCCACAATCCATGCTTTCAAATAATAATTCTGTGAAGGCTCAGTAAATAAATATATTGACAAACAGATTAATTGCTAATCACTTCTCCGATATTGTCATTACTTCCAAACAGCTGGATCCAAAACAAGGCCGCTTGCACCAGAAACCGTTCCCACTTCCCCGGGCGCTGCTTCGAAGCTCCTGGCTCCTGCCTGGTTTGAGGCTGCTGCTCCCATGGCCATGCATTGGAGGTGCGTCCCACGCTCCTGTTTTGATGAGAACTCAAAAGGCTAGTCGGCCAGGACACCACGCTTTTTCTGGGTTTCGAGCATTTGCATCTTTACCTTACCCATATGTTCTGTGCCTGTGAAAATGTAAGCAACTGGCAGATGGGTCCTGAGAAATGGCTTGCATGACTTAATTCAGTTTGCAAAAATTGTAAATACAATGGAACTGGTGCCTCGGGCCACAACATCTACCCCTGTTATCAGCTCTCTCAGTGGAAAGGATGCCAGAGGAGCTCTCTGTCTGGGATTGCAGCAGGTGACCACTGTCTACACTGGCAGGCCCAAGGCAGGAACTGGCCCAAAGGAGTAGTGTTTGAGCCCCGCTGGAGGTGGATTGTTTCCCCCAAAACTGGGAGAGGGCCACGTCTCACCTTTCAAGCTGAAAGGTCCGAAGACCAGACTTCTGTAGTCTAGCTAAGGTTGCTAAGGGAACACCATCTCAGTTGTCACTCTAGGGCGGCGGTCCCCAACCTTTTTGGCACCAGACACCAGTTTCGTGAAAGACAATTTTTCCATGGATGGTGGAGGGCAGGGATGGTTTCAGGGTGAAACTGCTCCACGTCATAAGGGGAGCACAACCTGGATCCCTCGCCTGCACAGCAGGCGTTTGGGCCCCTGCAAGGACCTAATACCGCCGCTGAGCTGAAGGGAGGCGGAGTTCAGGCGGTCCTGCTGAGCAGCTGGCTCCTAACAGGCCACAGACCAGTACCCGTCCGTGGCCTAGGGGTTGGGGACCTCTGCTCTAGGGAGTAAAATGGAAAATTTGGCAAAATCTATCCATAATTAATCTGCACATACCTTAGGATTAATTCTTCTTCTCAGCACTTATCCTACTAATATACCCACACGTGTGAAATGACACGCCTACACGGTTCTCCGTGGAAGGAGGAATTCCGCCAGCACCTTTCTGGTGCAGACCACCTCATTTGGGATGTGTGTGGAAGTAATGACAACAGTGGAAAAGAAATTAGCAATCAATCCACTTGTCAATATATTTATTTATTAGGCCTTCAAAGGATTATTATTTGAATGCACGGATTGTGGCATTTGAAAGTTACTGATCAGAGACTGGACATTTTTGCAGAGAATTCTGGAAACATGAGGGAGGCCTCCATTTTTCTGACCTGTAGTTGACTCATTTTTGTGTTAAGAAGGTGTTCGCCTCTTGCCTTCTTTCCCTCGCCCCTTTGCGTGTATGTGTGTGTTTCTAAGAAAATTCCCGGGGGTGGGGGTTGTTTCCAACTTTTCAGCTGGAGTTCTTTGGCTTATTGGCTTTTTTCTATAATGCTCACGTGGTTTTCTGGGTGCCAGGCCCTATGAATGCCTTTATATGCATGAGCTCCTTTCATCCTTATAACTATGAGGTAGGCAGACACTACCATTTGCTTCATTAAGAAACAAGGGGCTGGGGGTACAGTGGCTCATGCCTGTAATACCAGCACTTTGGAAGGCTGTGGATCACCTGAGGTCAAGAGTTCAAAGGCCGGGCGCGGTGGCTCAAGCCTGTAATCCCAGCACTTTGGGAGGCTGAGGCAGGTGGATCACAAGGTCAAGAGATCGAGACCATCCTGGTCAACACGGTGAAAACCCCGTCTCTACTAAAAATACAAAAAAAAATAGCTGGGCATGGTGGTGCGTCCCTGTAATCCCAGCTACTCAGGAGGCTGAGGCAGGAGAATTGCCTGAACCCAGGAGGCGGAGGTTGCGGTGAGCCGAGATCGCGCCATTGCACTCCAGCCTGGGTAACAAGAGCCAAACTCCATCTCAAAAAAAAGAGTTCGAGACCAGCCTGGCCAACATGGCAAAACCTTGTCTCTACTAAAAATACAGAAATTAGCCACGCATGGTGGCAGGCACCTGTAATCCCAGCTAGTAGGGAGGCTGAGGCAGGAAAATCACTTGAACTCAGGAGGCAGAGGTTGCAGTGAGCCGAGATCGCACCACTGCACTCCCGCCTGGGCAACAGAGCAGGACTCCATCTCAAAAATAAAAATAAACAAACAAAGGAGCAAAGAGGCAGAGAGAGGGTAGAGAATTTGGCCAGCCTTTTTTTCTTCTTCTTTTTTTGGGACAGAGTCTCACTTTGTTGCCCAGGCTGGAATGCAATGGCGAAATCTCAGTTCACTGCAACCTCCACCTCCCAGGTTCAAGCGATTCTCCTGCCTCAGCCTCCCAAGTACCTGGGACTGCAGGCGCCTGCCACCAGGCCTGGCTAAATTTTGTATTTTCAGTAGAGATGGGGTTTCACCATTTTGGGCAGGCTGGTCTCAAACTCCTGACCTCAGGTGATCTGCCCACCTTGGCCTCCCAAAGTGCTGGGATTACAGGCGTGAGGCACTGTGCCCTGGTTGGTCGTTTTTGTAATGACAAAAGACTGGAACCAAGTCAGTGTCCATCAATCGAGGAGTGACAACATAAGCAACGGGCCAGCCACACGATGGAACGTGGAAGGACAGTGCTTGAAAAACTGCAGCTCTTTAGGTCAGAGAAGGTTCTCCAGACACATTGTATGTTAAGTGGAAAAAACAAGATACCAAACAGTACTCACGGTTTGCTACTGTCCATGAAGGGAAAGCAAACTATACATAGGGAAACATAAACAGTATATATATATATATATATATATATATATACACGCATAGAAAAATACATTTCTATGCTTTTCTATGCATGAAATACCTATGAACACATTTGGGGGAGATGCTAATCATATTGACTGCCTGTGTAAAAGAAAACTGGATTGCTGAGGGATAAGATGGAATTTTATTATATTCACTTGTATACTTTTTGAAATTGGAACCATATGAATGTATTATGTCTTTGAATATTTTAACAGTTTCATCCAGGTATATTTGGCATGTATAAAACGTACCCATTAAGAGGGTATGGTCTGGTGAGTTTAGCTACATTGTGCAGCCATGGCCACAATTTAGTGTTAGAATACTTCCGACACCCCCAAAAGCTCCCTGTGTTCGCTGACAGGTAATCCCCCTTCCCACTCACAGACCTGGAAACTATTAATTCACTTTTGCCTCTGCAGGCTTGAATGTTCTAGATAGTCATATACATAAGCAGACATATGTATTAGTCTGTTCTCATGCTACTACTAAAGACATATCCAAGACTGGGTAATTTATAAAGAAAAAGAGGTTTAACAGACTCACAGTTCCACATGGCTGGGGAGGCCTCGCAATCATGGCAGAAGGTGAAGGAGGAACAAAGGCACGTCTTACATGGCGGCAGGCAAGAGAGTGTATGCAGGGGAACTCGCCTTCATAAAATCTTTACATCTCATGAGATGTATTCACTAGCACAAGAACGGCACAAGAAAAACCCACCCCCATGATTCAATTACCTCCCTTCCCATGACACATGGGGATTATGAAAGCTACAGTTCAACATGAGATTCTGATGGGGACACAGCCACACCATATCAACATACACTATGGAGACCTTTGTGTCTGGCTTCTCTTATTTGGCATAATAATTGAGAAGTCACCCATGTTATTATATTTATCAGTAGTGCATGCCCTTTTATTCCATTGTACGGGTGTCCTAAAGGGTGATCATGCATTCATTAGTTGATGGACGTTTAGGTTCTTTCCAGTTTTGGGCAATGATGAATAAACATTTATAAACAAGTCTTTTTTTTTTTTTTTTTTTAGGTAGATACCTAGCAGTGGAATTGGTTTTTGTTTGTTTGTTTTTCAGACAGTCTTGCTCTGTCGCCAGGCTGGAGTGCAGTGGCACGATCTCGGCTCACTGCAACCTCTGCCTCCTGCATTCAAGCGATTCCCCTGCCTCAGCCTCCCAAGTAGCTGAGACTACAGGCGCATGCCACCACACCCGGCTAATTTTTGTATTTTTAGAAGAGATGGGGTTTCACCATGTTGGCCAGAATGGTCTTGATCTCTTGACCTTGTGACCCACTCACCTCAGCATCCCAAAGTGCCGGGATTACAGGAGTGCACCACCGCACCCAGCCTGTATCTTAATTAAAGAAACTGACAAAGCAGGCCAAGCTCAGTTGCTCACACCTGTAATGCCAGCACTTTCGGAGGCGAAGGTGGGTGGATCACCTGAGATCAGCAGTTTGAGACCAGCCTGACCAACACCGTAAAAACCTGCCTCTACTAAGAATACAAAAAATTAGCTGGGCCTGGTGGCACGCACCTGTAATCCCAGCTACTTGGGAGGCTGAGGCAGGAGAATCGCTTGAACCTGGGAGGCAGAAGTTGCAGTGAGCCGAGATCGCACCACTGCACTCCAGCCTAGGCAACAAGAGTGAAACTCCATCTGAAAAAATAATAAAATGAACCATTTTCAAAAGTGACTACACATTTTACATTCCCATCAGCAACCAGAGGATTACAGTTTCTCCACATCCTTGCCAATACTTGATGTCGCCAGGTTTTTTATTTTAGTCATTCCACTGGGCGTGCAGTGGTATCTCGTTATGGTTTTAATTTGCCTTTCCCTAATGACTAACGATGTTGGGATACTTTCTGTCTTCAAAACATAAAATGTAAAAGTTTGACTCAGTAACAAATAGGAATTGAGAAATGTCAAGAACAGTTAGGACATCTGTTTTCTCTCCCCCCAAATCAGAAAAATCTACCACTACTTTGGTCTGCACTGCAGGTATCCAGATCCAGCACCTCTTTTCCAGAACTCTCAATTCCTAACTTTTCTGATTTAGAAAGGCAAGACCAACGCATCGTTGAGCCCAACACACCAGTGTTTCCAACCAAAGATAAGGGCTTTCCTCTTAAGTGAACACATAAAGTTATAAATGAGCTCAGGTGAGGTTCTACCACCCAATGAGTCTGCTGAAAATTTACCAAAAACATTTTGGTTTTCAGAGGCTTTGGAATCTGGAATCGCAAATAGAGAGATAATGGGTGCATAACATCTGCTCCTTCTAAAAGGAATTTGCTTTCCAAATTCCCCACAATCCCAATATCTAAGCCCAGCCTGACCCCCGTGCATCTTCCCTTGTCCCTGTGGCACGTCCTGTTTCAGGAGCAGGCTCATAATTCATTTAAATGCATTTGTTTCCATTTAAGTCGGCCAGAGACTGAGGCCGACTCAGCTCCCCCCTTGTGGCCCCAGCCCTGTACTTAAAGACAGGAATAGCAACAGGCCTGAGCTCTTCATAGAGCAAACAAACCTGTCCCTTCTCCTAGCCAAGCTCACCCCGGCAATCCCACCGGGACCCCCAACATCCTCTCCAGCCCAACAGGCCAGCTCCACATGCTAATAGAAGCTGACTGTTTCAAAGCCTGCTGGCAAATCTTATTAAAGTAATCCCCCTCCCTGAACCCAGATTATCACAGCCACCTTTAAGGCAGAATAAAAATTAATTTTCTCAGCTATAATAAGAGCGATAAGAATGAATCACTTGGGACCAAATAAAGATTACAATTAGCTCCAACAGAATAAATCTAAATTTAACGTAGGCCAGCAATTTATTTGCTCCTATTTTGTCTCTGGTGCCTGCATGAATGAGGCTGCTAGATCAGACCTCTTCGCCAGCTGGGCCATTGTTGATACAGTTACATGAGGGGCTCCAGCAGGATGGTGAGGCTCCAAGCCAGCCCCCAAAAGGCCAAAGCTCAGTGCAGGACCCAGAGACATCACAGGAGAGTCCAGGCAAGGGAGGCCAGTCCTCGTAGAAATGGTGAATTGTGCAGCCCGAGACTGGCGCCTCCCTTTTCGTTTTCTGTTTCATTCTCATTTTTGAGGCGGGGTCTTGCTCTATTGCCCCGGCTGGAGTGCAGTGGCACAGTCAGGGCTCACTGCAGCCTCAATCTCCTGGGTACAAGCGATCCTCCCACCTCAGCCTTCCAAGTAGCTGGGACTGTGGGCACAAGCCACTACACCCAGCTAATTTTATTTTCTGTAGAGACAGAGTCTCACTACGCTGCCCAGGCTGGTCTCAAACTCCTGGGCTCAAGCAATCCTCCCACCTCAGCCTCCCAGAGGGCTGGGATTACCGGTGTGAGCCACTGTGCCTGGCCAGTGGCTACCTTCTGATCACTGTGGACCTATGAGATAATTGAGCCCCTCAGTATCCATCCCCCTCCTGGTAACTGCACCCAGTTTTCCTTCAGGAACTACCTTCTCGTCCTTCTCTCCCATATTTCAGGCAGTGAAAATTCCACTCTCATTTACAAGAATGAGTACCTGATCCAAGCCCGGCCAATCAGAGACCCATGTATGCTAGCCGTAATAAGGCGTAGGACTTCTGCTTGAAACATCTGATGAGAATTCTTTATTGCCACTGGGCTTTACTAAGAAGCTATCTTATCCCCATGTGAATGTATAAAATTAAGCCAATCCTCAGAGGAAATGCAAAGCAAGGAAAGATACTGGGTCCTGGTAACACTAATTGAGCCCCTGGATCAAGCCATACCTGAAGCTGCAGCTCTCTGCTTTTCAACTACATGAGTCAACAGCATTCCCATTTTCCCTGGTTAATGTTTTCTATCTCTTGAAACCAAAAATGCTCTTACTAATAAAATCTCCTCTCAGGATTTCTATACAAACCGTCCTATCATCAAACTGTGTTCTGTACAGTAAAAAAAAGGAGGTGTCAGGCTTTTTAGAGGGTTAAGGAAACAGAATTCCACCTGCCAGGACACGATATCCCAGATGTAGTTCTCAGGCAAATGAGAAAGAAGGAGGGTGATACACAGAGTATAAAGACTGATACTTCAGTCTTCATGAATAATGCCAACGTAATGGCCCATCAAGACCATGGGTGCTCCCTCAGAGCTATCTGGACAAGAAGTTCAGCTTCCCATAGGACCTGGGGCTTCATCTGCAGGAGGAAGAGTGGCCCCTAGCCTCGGCTTCCCATTCCCTAAGGTCTCCAGGTGTGGGCTGCTGGCTTCTTTAGACCGTGTCCACAAATCCAAGCTGTCTGGTGTCAAACGGCTTGAGAATTACCCCACTAACAAGGCTGCTTCTCTCAATCAAAACTTAGGTGAGCCAGGAGTGTATGCATGCCTGTTACACACTCATGATGCAAGAGAAATTCTTGCACCCAGCGCATAACAAGTGGCCAAGTGGACAGAGCCCACTTTCACGACAGAAAGGAACACAGATGTTACTGAAAAGACTCTGCTTTGGAGACACCTCAGGCCCGACGGTGCAGTACAGTCAGCACCTCCATCCACTCTCTCTTGGTTTGGACAGAGCCTCTGCCCTCTGGGGTCCAGCCTCTCCATCCTCAGAAAGTGTCTCACCCCAGATCAAAGGGTGGACAGGCTGTTCCTGACCACATTCTGAGTCAAGAAGAAGGAAGGCAGCCCAGCCCAGCCCTGAGGGGAACCAGAGAGTCAGTGCCCATCTCAGCAGGGTGGGGAGAGTAGTCTGAGGTTGTCATCAGCTGCGGTTCTGTGATGGGTCAGGGTTAGTCTGGAGCCACACAAAGGGCAACAGGGTGTGTGGCCACAGCAGAAGAGAGGCTTCCAGTCAGTGTGGCTCAAAACCGACCAGTCCTCATGGGGCTTGCACATCAGATGGCAGCCTCATTAACGTGGAGGCATTGGGACCCACACTGGAGAGCTGAGTTCCCATTATCTCTCCCCTCTTCCGTCCCTCTGCCTGTCCATCTCACTGTGTGGATGGAATAATTGTTTGCTGTCACCATTAACAGCATCTACTGTGTGTTGTTCAAAGTACACTGCCCCCAGCTCTGAGCTAAACAGGCTAATCCTGCCACCCACCCTGGGAGCTGTAGTCACAAGGACTAAATTCTCCCACTTTACAATTGAGGAAACTAACATTCAGAGAGGATGCAGCTCTTATCCAACAACATCAGGACAAAACCAAGACCTGAGCCACCTCCACCTGATGCTCTTACCACTGCACCATCTGCCCTGAAACCTAGGATTATGTGATGGCCTCTGGGGACAACCGGCGGGGGGGGGCAGTGGGTCAATATCAGCAAAGGAAGCCAAGGACATCCAGTCCAGTAACTTCTAGACTCTTTTCTTAGCTATACAAACTGTTATTCAAACAACATATTTTATAATTGATTATGTAATATTTTTTACAAGACAATTTCTGTAATACAATGAGTATACCTGGACCAGTCATCCAAGTTAAGAAACAGGTCACTGCACATGGAAACAACCCAAATGCCCATCCAGGAGAGCGGATAAAGAAAAGGTAGTACATATACACTGTGGAATGCTATGCAGCCATGAAAAGGAATGAAATGTCCTTTTCAGGGATATGGATGGAGCTGGAATCCATTCAAACTAACACAGGAGCAGAAAACCAAACACTGCATGTTCTCACTTACAAGTAAGAGCTGAATGTTGAGAACACATGGACATGGTAGGTGAGGGACAACACACACAGGGCCTGTCGTGGGTGGGGTGGGGAGGGAGCGCATCAGGAAAAATAGCTAATGCATTCCGGGCTTCACACCTAGGTGATGGGCTGATAGGTGCTGCAAACCACCACGGCACACGTTTACCTACGCGACAAACCTGCACAGACTATAGTTGAAGAAAAATAAATTAATAAATAAGCTCTGAGAGAAAAAGAAGAAGAAGAAGAAGAAACAGGTCACTGCAAACACAGCTGAAGTCCTCTGTGGTCCCTCCCCAGCCACAGGTCCCTCCTGACCCCAGAGGGACTGCAGAGTTCTTCACACTGTGAGTCTCTTTACCTTTGTTATAGTGCATAATGTCTACACTGGGTATGATACGTCATACATTTCTAGACTTTGTATAATGGTATTATACTCCCTGGTTCTACCGCTTGCATTTCCCACCCAGCATCATGTCTATGAAAGCTACAGTTATTGGCACACACTGCGGTGACCCACTCACTTTGCTACTATCTGGTATCCCATTGTATGGGAAGACCACATGGACCGCTCTCCTGCTGGATGTCTAGGCTGCTTCCAAGCTCTGTGATTACCATACAGTGTTTTAAGAAACAATTCCACATGCATCTTTGTGTTTACATTTGCATTTCCACTTACCTAGGAGTGGGGTTTCTGAGTTGTTTAAGGGGAAAAAAATCACCCTTACTGAGAAAGCCAACGAAGAGGACCACTGAGAGCTCTCCAGGTGAAGCAAGAAGGGCAGGGCTGGGCCCCCAAAGTCACACTGGCCACCTCTCTGGCAGCCCCAGAATGTGAAGGCCCAAGGTGGAAGCCCAGCCCTGGAGGTCACTTGCCCAAGGTCGACAGGTGGGAGACTCCACCAAGACTGATGGCGGAGGAGGATGGAGATGATGATGGGATCTGTCCCCAAGCTGGGGAGGCAGCACTATCCTTTGAGGGTGTCCTCCTCACTAAGGCAAGGACAAGAGACTGAAGGGGAGCACCGCCACTTCTCAGTTCTGCCCATCTGGCAAGTGCGGTGAATCCAGCTCCTGCTGCATGGTGATTGTGCACAGCAGCAACCGATGGGCAGTGGAGACTCAGCCTTTCCCACAGGTGCACCTGCAGCGGTGTCAAGCCGCAGGTGCATTTACACAACCGTGTCTAATATTCACACAGTGTGCACTCCAGGCCAGGAGCTAACAATCCCTTTGGGTGTACCAACCCATTCTAATCCTCTCAACAAGCCCAGGTACTACGATCAGCTCCATCGGAGGAGGAAACTAAGGCACAGAGAGGGGAAGTCACTTGCCCAAGGTCAACAGCTGGGAGTCTCCGCCAGGCTCATGATGGAGGAGGATCGGGGTGATGAGAAGTTCTATCCCCAAGTTGGGAAGGTGGCACTATCCTTTGATGGGGAGCCCCCCCATTCTGCTTCCAACCCTCTTACCACCATGCCAGGAACAAGAGGAAGGTGGGTTGTGGTGGACAGGCACAGAGCGAAGGCCTGGCTAAAGGCTCCGGCTGAGGAAGAGGAGAGGCACTTATTTATGGGAGACCTTAGGCAAGTCACATCTGGCCTCCTGCCCTGCTCCCAATCTTTCCCTGGCTCCCATCTTACTCAGAAGAAAAGCCCAAGTCCTCATGGCAGCCTGCAGTACCGTCTGTGGGCAGGTCCTCCTCATTGCTCTCTCCCCTCGCTCACGGCACTGAGGCCCCGGCCCTCTTCATGTCTAGTGGATATCTAGCACCTTTCTGCCACAGGACCTTTGCACTTCCTGCTCCCGCTCCAGGAATGAGCTGCCCCAAGTCTTCAAATAGTCAGTCCCTTCCCAGTACTCAGACTCAGCTGACGCATCATCTCCTCAGTGCTGCGTTCTTTAGCCACCTTCTAGAAAATAGCTTCATGGAAGCCAGGTTAAAGGTACACAGGACCTCTCTGTACTCTTCCTGCAACTTTTCTCTAAATTTAAAATTGGTTCAAAATAAAGAGTTTTAAAAAAGAAAGACAGGAACCCTTTAGTTTGGTGTATTGAGGATAAGCAAGGTTAGGACGCCTGACATAGAGGAAGAGATGCTGCTTACAGACGCAGGCCGTGCAGCCACTGCCCCAGCCCCATCAGAAGGAGCTTGGATTTTATTCTCAAAGGGGTCTCAAGCAGGGCAGCTATGAAGAACATCGGCAATTGCCCATAGGACTGTCCTATAGAGAAGGAATTACATTTATCCTGTGCAATCCCTGGAAGCCAGGATGGACTTGACCGGGAGGCAGATTTGGATCTGTGTGGAAAGAATGTTCCAACACCTAAAGACAGAAGTGGGGGCAATGAGCCCTCGTCCAACCCGAAGCTAAAGGAGTGGTTGTTGGAGAGAACATTCAGGGAACTCAGCATCCAGGACAAACTTTAAGACCACCTGTGTCCTCAGAAAAGCCAGCCAGGTGAGGGGAGATGCTCATCTTCCATTTCCGCAACATCCGGGGGCTGGAGGCCCAGGCTCCCCTGCCTGTTGTCCTGAGTACCTCCTCTGTACCCACCTCCAGTGCATCCTCAGTCTCTGGAGCCACCGCTGGGCAGACGTCAAGGGCTGCAACCTGCTGGCATGCATGGCAACAATTGGCCAAGTAGCAACTGCCATCTTCAGATGGGGCACGGCGTCTCTTGTTCATTCCAAGTCCCATCACCCCTTAACCATCAAGAGGCAAGTGACACAGAATCTGAGGCTCAAATCCCAGCTCTACTGCCTCCTAGCTGTGTGACCTTGGCCAAGTGACTCCATCCTTCTGTGCCTCAGTCTCCTCATCTGTAAAACAGGGATCATGGTACCCACGGCATCAGGGCTATCATGAGGACTGCATTAGTTAAGATACACACAAGCATTTAGGGCAGTGGCTGGAAAATAATAACAGTGTTAACAACTCCTATTACTGGATGGGCGCGGTGGCTCACGCCTTGAATCCCAGCCCTTTGGGAGGCAGGTGGATCACTTGAGGTCAGGAGTTGGAGACCAGCCTGGCCAACATGGTGAAACCCCGTCTCTACTAAAAATACAAAAATCAGCCAGGTGTGGTGGTGGGCGCCCAGTTAATTTTTGTGTTTTTAGTAGAGATGGGAGGCTGAGGCAGGAGAATCACTTGAGCCCGGGAGGTGGAGGTTGCAGTAAGCTGAGATCGCACCACTGCACTCCAGCCTGGGTGACAGAGTGAGACTTTGTCTCAAAAAAAAAAACAAAGCAAAACAATGTATATTATTATGCACCTTCACCTAGGCACAGTCTCATTGAGGATGTGCTGGTTCCCTAATCCCTAACCCACTTCCTTCTGTGCATGAGCTGCCTGGTACCTGGTATCGGTTGACTTTGCAAGCCCAGGAGGATGCCTCCTTGAGCCTGTCTAGAGCACGCAGGAGAGAAAAACCCAGAGCAGAGCATCGAATAAACCTGACCAGCTAACCAGCCCCAACTCTGCCTGCAAGTGTAGACAGGCAAGTGCCCCAGACTCCCCGCTCCAGCCCGCAGTCTCCCATTTCTAGCGGCATCTGCAGACCTCCCATGCGGCAGCCAGCGCCCACCAGAGGCACTTTGCACAAAGACGACATTTCTCAGCTAATTTTTATTCTGATTTCTGAGAGAACAGGCCAGGCAACCTAGATAGTCATTAGCACTGAAGAAAGAAACATCTCATCCCAACTCCTAACCCCTCAGACTGAGCTGAAAAATGACAGCAGCCTCTGGCAACTTCCTAATTTGAGCTGGAAGAAAAGATCTTTGTGCCTCCCTGGAGAGGGTTCGTGACCTCCTGTGAGGTTCCCAGCTTAGAGAAATTGCCCCTTTCAAGCCCTGCTGGCTTGGTCTCCTCCAGGAAGGAGTAGCTGCGCCCCTCTGAGCCCGTGTGCAGGAAGCGTCTCCTCAATGCAGCTCAAGAGGCCCCAGGAAGCCCAGCAGCACCTCTGGGGCCCGCCCTTGCCCTGTTTCTTGCCCCGCCGGGGGCAGAAGGCAGCTTTGCCTTCCAAACCAGGCTTCTCAGCAAGAAGGAAAGAAAGAACCTCCCATCTGCTGCCTGGACTTGGTACTGAATCTCCGCAAAACCTCCAGTTTCTCTGGAGGAGCCATCGCTGCTGATTTTTGTCAAAATCTCCACGTCTCAAGAAGGTGAGACCTGGTTACTGTTTCCAGATGCCCACAGGGAAGTCAAGGCTGGTTCGCAAAGGGCTGGAAGCTGGGACGTGGCAGCCTGCACCTCGAACTGGAGAGCAAGACTTTCAGAGAAACAAACCATAATCAAGTCCCCTGCACATGCTCAGCTAAGCTCTCTGCACGCAAGTGTACACGAGTTCGCACGCCGCCCAGGCAGGCACTGGATGAAGAGAACAGAGACCAAAGAGATGCACTGATCCTGGGATGATGATTTGAGTTTAAGCTGTATGTGCCAAAAGCCCATCATGCGCCGGAAGGCAGACACAGAGAGACATCCTGACACAGAGGCCGTCTGGCTGGACACTTTGGTGACACACAGGACTGGCCAGGTCATATGCGGGGCCGGGTGCAAAATGAAAAGGCAGAAGGGAGACCTTGGTCAAAAAATATTAAGAATTTCAAGAGCATGACACAAAGTTTGGGGTCCTTCTGAGCGTAGCATCAGCTGCAGCTGCTCAGGTCCCATGTCTGTGAAGCCAGCCTGGGTTGCACGTGGCAGAAAAGAGGGGATGGGAGGGGAGGGGAGGGGAGGGGAGGGGAGGGGAGGGGAGGGGAGGGGAGGGAGAGGTGGAAAGAAGGGAAGAGGGGAGGGGAGGAGGAAAAGGACAGGGGAGGGGAGGGGAGGGGAGGGAGAGGGGGAAAGAAGGGAAGAGGGGAGGGGAGGAGGAAAGAAGAGAGGAGAGGAAAAGGACAGGGGAGGGGAGGGGAGGGGGAAAGAAGAGGGGAGAGGAAAAGGACAGGGGAGGGGAAAAGAGGAGGGGTGGGAAATGAAGGAAGGGAGGAAGAAAGGGAAAGAGGAAAGAAGGAAGGGAAAAAAGGAAGAGAGAAAGGAGGGAGGGAGGGAAGGAGAGGAGAGAGGATGGAAAGAAGGAGTGAAAAAGTTAAAGAGCAAGGAGGCATCAAGAAAGAGAGAAAGGAAAGGAAAAGGAAAAGAGAAATGTGTGGATCATATAACTAGCCATCTAAGGATTGCTTGCATCTGACTGGACACAGATTCAAATTATCGTCAAAGCTAAGGTTTACTGACGCTGCCTCAGTGTCAGCCACTGTTCTACGGGATTTACATGTATTGACTCATTTACTCAACATCACGGGCCCCGGACCTAGCTATTTCTATGTCCCCATTTTTAAGATGAGGAAACTGAGGCACAGAATGGTTAGGCAGCTTGCCAAGATTCTGGATTCAGTATCGATCTGGTATCTTGGCAAGCTGCCTAACCTTGCCAGGATTCAAACCCAGGCACTCTGACTCCCAGCTCACACATGAGGTGTCAAATAGAAACCATGGACACAGTCCACATCCTCAGCACGTGCAGGCTTCCAGGAAAGCAGGCACTTTGGTAGACACATCCAGCACCCGCTGTCTGAGGAGGCGGAAGGGTAGAAGGGAGAGCTCCCCATTGGTTTAGGCTGTACTTATTAGGGGTGGCCCATGCCAGACACCCTCCCCCATCCTGTGTCCTTTCATAACTCCTCAACAGCACAGAAGACAACAGGATGGGGAGACGGCCACAGTACACAGAACCCACTGTGCCAACTCTGAATCCACACCTGAATCCTGACGGATTTCTGCAAGGTGAAACCTGAAGGAGCAGCTAGCTCTCAGGAAAAGCGCATTTTAGACATTTCTTGGTGGCTGTCCCTGAGTAGAACGCAACCATCCAGATACATTAGCTATGCCATCTATCAGCCTAGCAGGCTGCAGAAGCAGAAGCCAGCCTCCTCAGAGATGGTGGCGCTCAGCCCGGGTCTCTCCAGAGGATGCCGGGACATCTACCCAAGGGTCCCTAGAGGGCCACCCAGGAACAGATCTACAACAGAGCTTTTCATTCTTAATGTGAATTTCTTGCTAACCTTTAGAAATAGGGAGTTCAAGCCCAGTCATCTTGAAGAAATGGCTGATCCCATGTCCAGAGCAAGACATGTACCAGATGAATCTGGAGGATCTTGTGCCAGGAAGTAGGAAAACACTCCTACTGATGGGAACACATCAAAAGGACAAGCGAGGCAGCTGGAAGGAGCACCTGCTGGGCAACGATGGGATGATTTACAGCATCCAAACGACTAATGACTCAATGGGTTGAAACACATCAAATATACTAAATTCATGAGCTCACAGTGATATTAACAAACCAGCATATGGAGAGTCTATCAGGCTGGATTTCTGGCTTCTCTTGAAAAACTGGAAGATCTGACAGCATTAGACCTATATCCTCATATGATGACATAGGAGCTGGGAGCAGCTGTCCCCTGTAGGCAGAGCACAGGCTCTCCACTTTGCCACAGTCTCCACCAGTCCCTTTTACTGCCCTGGAGAGAGAGTGCTCATTGTTTGCATATGAGCACCTGCTTCGCTCCTTTACACCATGTACCTGCTACTTCAGTCTAGAATGTTCTTCTGATCTGGAACGTCCCTCATCTAGCAGTTCCTGGAGGTCGGATCTGGCCTAGCTTCTCTAGGCTGTTTCCAAAAGGCTCATGATCAGAAGGAACAATCATGCTACTGAAAAAAAGATGGGCCACATTCCCCACCCAACCTCCCTGCCTCCTCCACACATCCTCTGGCCTGCCCCTCTCTGCCCTGTTTGGTTGGGGTTCTGTGCGGAGGGACAGTGGACTATGATTTACATTTTCAAAGGCTCATTCTGGTTTCTCAATGAGAATAGACTAGAAAGAGACAAGCGTGAGAAAAACAAGATGGTAGAAGGAGCTACAGCAGATTCCAGGCAGGAGATGATGCGGGGCTTGGACAGGGGTGGAAGAGAGAAGATGCGCCAGAGCCCTGGGTATTCAAAGCTAGAGGTGGCGACTCACTGACAGATAGAATGTGGGATGTGAAATGAAAAGAGAAGCCGGGATGATGCCAGGGTTTTCAACCTGAGCAAACTGGAAGGATGGGACTGCCATCAGCTGCCACGTGTGTTCTGGGAAAGTATGGTGCTCATGTCTATTTAAATTAATTGAAATCCCAATTAACTTTGATTTAAAATCACCATTCCCAAGCAGCAGTTGCCTGCCTCCCCTCATAACCCAGAATCAAAACAGCACCACTCTTGTAACGGTGACCCCGTTTCTCTATGACTAACAAACAGGGATGCCAAGCGGGTTGAGTGCCAGCCAGCCAGGAGCATCCGTAAGAAAGAATCTCCCTTTAAAGGGCCACTACTGCAGGATTCTTCTGCAAACCACAGTACACACCCACCTTCTGTCATGCTCAATTATGTCTAAGATGTGAACAGTGTCTCAGCCCATCTTCCCAAAATAGCCCAGAAGAGCAGGCAAGAAATATTCCACCCCTAAAGGTCTTTCATTGAAAAGTTGGGAAGCTCTGGGAACAGGTGCATGTAATTGAACAGCCCTGGACAACAGTATTCGGTGATGGGCCACTTGATGTGACATTGTGTTTCATTTCTATAATTGCTCAGCCTGTGCCTTGAGTCAAGGAGACATTCTAAGACGCTTCTCACATCAACACACCCATTAGCAGATGAAAGCGAGGCACCCTTCCAAAGCCTCTAAATGTACTGTGCCTCTCATTGTTCAGTAAGACCCAGAACCACGGTGGGGGTGTTGTGGGGGGAGGTCCAAGTGTTTCTCTGCATGGCTGGCTACCATTGCCATGGTAACCACAGGCCTACCAGAGGAAGTGGCCACTGAGAGACAGCCCCATGGTGGACCTGTGGCTGGGAGATTTGAGAGTAGAGAAGTCTTACCTCCCTGGGGTAGGGGGTGGTTATGTAGACTTGAAGAGGGGAGTCTAACTTACATGCCCAGTTTCAAACCCAAGTTTCCCCGCTTATTAACTGTATGAACCCTGGAGCTTACTCAAAGGCTCTACATCCTCAGCTTCCTCATCTGTAAAATGGGAGGGACCATGGGTGTAGTGGGGAGTTACGGAGACAAAGCAATGTGCTAGCATGCAGGAGCCCTCAACAATCCTGCTACAATTCCCAGCCGCCATCCACACCGCCACCTCTGTCCGGTCTCCCACAAGCCACGCCACGGCCACAATTCCCAGCCGCCATCCACACCGCCACCTCTGTCTGGTCTCCCACAAGCCACGCCACAGCCACAATTCCCAGCCACCATCCACACCGCCACCTCTGTCCGGTCTCCCACAAGCCACGCCACGGCCACAATTCCCAGCCGCCATCCACACCGCCACCTCTGTCCGGTCTCCCACAAGCCACGCCATGGCCACAATTCCCAGCCGCCATCCACACCGCCACCTCTGTCCGGTCTCCCACAAGCCACACCACGGCCCACTAGGAGATCTGGCTGGACATGTGTGCAGGAAGAGCTGCTTTGCACAGCCTGTGGTGGATGGTGTCTTCCAAAGAGGGTCACACCAGTAGATCCATCTCACACTACATTCCTTCCTGCAGAGATGGGCCAATGTCCCTCTCCTTTGAGTCTGGGTGGGCCTGGGACTCCAGTGGAAGGGACTCCATGGGCCTTTCGAGGCAGTCATAAAAGGTAATGCAGCTCCTGCCTGGTCCTCTCATGATGCTCACCCTTGCAACCAGCTGCCATCTTGCACGGAAGCCAAGCAGCCACAGGAAGGGGCTCGTGGAGGTGTTCCAGCCACAGCCCTGCTGTGATCCCAGCAGACAGCAGCTTCGACGCCCAGACATTCGAGTGAGCCCTGAGATGACTCCCTCAAGCTGCCTAAGAGGACAACAGCAAGTGGAGCAAAGACAGCTGTTCCTGCCACACCCTGTTCCAATGCAAAGGAGTGAGCAACATAAATGGCATTGTTCTTTTAAGTCGCCATGTCTTGGGTACTTTGTTACACAGCAGTTGATCATAAGAACACAACTCTTAGAAATTTTAATCTTGAACCTCATTCAAACTGCTCACTATAAAATTCCTTGAGGGATCAGCCAGAGGACAGATTTTGCCAAGGAAGCACATCTCCATGAGCTCTTCAGTGATGAACGCTGGAGGGGAAGCAGAGGCGCTGGCTTCTGCCTGTTGTATTGAGAATGGAAGTTCCAGGAGGACAAAGACCACATCTGAGTTTTCCCTGCCTAGGGCAGAGCCTGTCATACAGTAGGTGCTCAGAGAACATCGGCCCAATGAATAAGAACATCAGACACACAAGGAACAAAATAATTAGGAGTCGAAACTGTGGGAATGAGTGTTTCCACCTGATGTGCACTGGCAGTAACCACAAAAACCAAACTAATAAAAGCACGCTGAAAATATCGAATCTTACTATCCCTAGAAGAACAAACACCTAGCGGGTAGAGGAAGACAGACAAAGTGATCTTTTTCTTTTCAAGGCTGCTTCTGAGTCTATGAAAAGACAAAGAGCATCTTATACCAAATAGCATATAAAACCAAAGCATTAAAAAATACATAAGAAAGAATTTGAATATCTCCTGACCATGATGCTCAGTTAGGATTAGTTATAATAACAGAGAACTATAATCAGTTTAAAAGCCCATCAAGCAGAGCAGAGCTAAATAAATCATGGCACAGTGGAATAGCACACAGCAGGTAAAAAGGTCGAGGTAAGTATAAATATGCTGACACGGTTATGTCTACAAAACATATTGTTGACTGAAAAAAAGCAAGTTGCAGACTATGTCAACCTAACATTTAAATGAAAAAACTAAATGCACAAGAATAATATATTGTTCATGGTTCCACATATGAAGAAAAATATAAAAACATTAAATTCATGATCATATTTGCCTCTGAGGAGAGGGAATGGAATTGAGGATAGTGCAAAACAGAACTTCAACATTTTCTGTAATGTTTGGGTCCTTTTTTTACAAAATAATAAACGACTTGCTGCAAATGTGACAAAATGTGAACAGCTGACATTTCTAGGTGCAGAGTACACTGATGTTTGTTACGTTACTCTTTGTGCTTTTCAGTTTTTGTATTTCTCAAAATAAAAATTACAATTAAAAAAGGAAGGCTTTTCACATCCTACTAGTAGAACGGTAACTGGCAACCCTATTTTAAAGCTCAAAGTGCAATAATTTATTAAAATGGCAAATGCATAACCCTTGAGCCCAGCAATCTCATGTCTTAATGTTCACCCTGGAGAAAGGCTAAGCACTCGGGCAGACACCAGGATATTAACCAAGCATTGCTCGTAATGGAAGACACCTGGAGACCGCTTAGATGTCAACAAGTGGGGAGTAGCTAAGGAGTCCAGAGCCGTTCCACACCCCGGAACGGTACAGCTAAGGGGTCCCGGGCGGTGCCACACCCCGGAACGGTACAGCTAAGGGGTCCCGGGCGGTGCCACACCCCGGAACGGTACAGCTAAGGGGTCCCGGGCGGTGCCACACCCCGGAACGGTACAGCTAAGGGGTCCCGGGCGGTGCCACACCCCGGAACGGTACAGCTAAGGGGTCCCGGGCGGTGCCACACCCCGGAACGGTACAGCTAAGGGGTCCCGGGCGGTGCCACACCCCGGAACGGTGCAGCTAAGGGGTCCCGGGCGGTGCCACACCCCGGAACGGTGCAGCTAAGGGGTCCCGGGCGGTGCCACACCCCGGAACGGTGCAGCTAAGGGGTCCCGGGCGGTGCCACACCCCGGAACGGTGCAGCTAAGGGGTCCCGGGCGGTGCCACACCCCGGAACGGTGCAGCTAAGGGGTCCCGGGCGGTGCCACACCCCGGAACGGTGCAGCTAAGGGGTCCCGGGCGGTGCCACACCCCGGAACGGTGCAGCTAAGGGGTCCCGGGCGGTGCCACACCCCGGAACGGTGCAGCTAAGGGGTCCCGGGCGGTGCCACACCCCGGAACTGTGCAGCTAAGGGGTCCCGGGTGGTGCCACACCCCGGAACGGTACAGCTAAGGGGTCCAGAGCCGTTCCACACCCCGGAACGGTACAGCTAAGGGGTCCAGAGCCGTTCCACACCCCGGAACGGTGCAGCTAAGGGGTCCCGGGCAGTTCCACACCCCGGAACGGTATACAGCAGCAGCAAAGAACAGAGCGGATGACGTCCATGAACTGGTGTGAAACCATCTTCAGGATGCATTGTTGAGGGAAAAGAAGCAAGTTGCAAAAATATTATGTAAAGAATATCTTTTTTTAAATACCGCATTTTTCTACAGATAAGTATATATACACACACACATATATAAGTATATACTTACACTATGTATAGTATATATATACGTATATATACATATTTATGTTTATATGTACATATATAGGTGTATATACACATTACAAGTATATATATTACAAGTATAGATACATATACTTAAATTACAAGGATAGACAGAGGCACGATCTGAAATAAAGAAAATAAAGGCATAGTAACTGTGATTCTCTGGAGAGAAAGCAGAAAGAGACATGGGGCTTGGGATGCTGATCACCAAGGACTTTAGCCCTATTTGTAATGTTTTCATTGTCACACAGATACACAGCAATAATAATAGCAATAGCAAACCTCTATATCGCTTTTCTGATTTGCCAGACACTGTTCTAAGTGCTTTTCATGCATTCATTCAACAATGGTCCTAAGAGGTCAGGTACTATTATTATTCCTATTTTACAGGAAGGATCCCAAAGCAGAGGGAGGTAAAGACAATCACCTAAATCAAAAAGAATCACAACCGGCCAGGCGCGGTGGCTCAAGCCTGTAATCCCAGCACTTTGGGAGGCCGAGGCGGGTGGATCACGAGGTCAAGAGATCGAGACCATCCTGGTCAACGTGGTGAAACCCCGTCTCTACTAAAAATACAAAAAATTAGCTGGGCATGGTGGCGCGTGCCTGTAATCCCAGCTACTCAGGAGGCTGAAGCAGGAGAATTTCCTGAACCCAGGAGGCAGAGGTTGCGGTGAGCCGAGATCGCGCCATTGCACTCCAGCCTGGGTAACAAGAGCGAAACTCCGTCTCAAAAAAAAAAAAAAAAAAGAACCACAACCATACAGACCAAAACACATTAGTCATATTGAAACCCATGGGTTTGTTGTGATATACTGCATAAAACCTTCCTGAGTGTCTACACCATTCATTCCCTTGCTCAAAAATGAGCCCTCTCTCTGCACCAGACAGAATCCCTGTCTTGTGGAGCTGATAGATTTAGTGGGGAAAAGAAAGACCACGAATGAAATACGTAAATTAAAATGCAAAGGATGCTAGATAGTTGCAACTGACATGGAGAAAAATGAAGAAGGGAAGAAGGATAAGCAACACGAGTGGACTACAGAGGTTGCAGCGTTAGGTAGTGAGGCCAAGGACCTCCTCTGGCCAAGGGTTGCCATCATAAAGGTGTAAGGAGGTAGCAGCACAGAAAGGGAAGGGGGTTCCAAGAAGAGGAAATAGGTGCAAAGCCACTGAGGCAGGGGCAGGCTCAGAGTGTTCCAAGGAAGCAGGAGGCTGGTGTGGCCAGATTCGGGCAAGTAAACAGACAGGAAGTCATAGAGGTCACGGAATGGCCAATTATTTAGAGCATTCTGATCCACTTTAAAGACATTGGCTTTTAGTTGGACTGAGATGGACACCAGTGGGGCATTTTGAGCAGAGGAGGAACATGGTGCAATTGACACGCAGCAAAGCAGCCTCGGTTGTCATGGGAAGAAAGGATTGAGAAGGGGCAAAGGAGGAGGCTACTGCAATGGTCCAGGCAAGCAAAATAATGGCTGGGACCAGTGAAGGGAAGGAGTCCATTTCTGGATCTATTTGGAAGACAGAGCCACAAGATTTGCTGATGGCTTGGAAGGAACTGAAGGAAAAGAATCAAGGGTGCTCTAGGTTTTTTAGCCTGAGCAGCTGGAAGGATGGAATGGCCATCAGAAGTAGGAAAGGCTGTGGGAGGAACAGACTTGGGGCAAAGGTGGGAAGTATGGTTCTGGGCCAGGTAACTATGACACGCCAATGAAACGTCCAGGTAGAGATGTCATATAGACAGCCACGGAGAGATGTTTGGAGCCCAGGGGAGAAGTCCTGGCTGGAGACAAAGTGAGTAAGCTTCGTCTGCCATCTGCTAAAACCTGAGGCTCCAAGAGCTAAATGTGGCCGGCAGGTGTGTTGTGTTCAGCCTGCATACTATTTTCATTTAGATTTATTTCCCACATTTTTCATAAGAGTCCAGATTTCTAGCATTGGCTGGAAAATTGGAAGATCTGCCAACTTTAGACTCCAATTCCTGCTTGGAGGTGGGCAGTGTCCACCACCGTGGACTAGGCAGCCAACCAGAACTCCCAGTTGGCCAGCTAAGCTTATCACCTTACCACCCTGGCCCCCTGGTGTCTATCAGTGACATACCTGGCACAAGAGTCTTGTGCCAGGAACGAACTCCACTTAGACAACTGCTATTCCACTTAGACAAAGCTAGTGATGCCTGGAACTTCTGACTTTTTCTCCTTCTCCCAAAAAGCTCATTACAAGGATCTCTCGCACAAAGCAACCTAGCATGATCTCTAACTTCACTGGAGTACAGAGTTGCTAAACACACCCAGCAATAGAGAAAGATGGAAACTCAATCTCAGCCAGGTGGGAAGCCGTATGGACAGTCCACCTGGCTCTCATTTCCCTAAATCAAGATTGCCTTGTCTTTTAAACTTGGAGATCCCCAACAAAACAACACTAATAAATCACAGCAAAGTGTCAGGAGGTTTTCTTTGCCATCCACAAAGCATCTATTTCCATTACCTGTCCCAGATTGGCCAAATGAAGACCAATGTATCTATAAAATGCAATGACATGTTAAGGCAAACCTTAGAAAAGATAAAATGCTTTTCATGTCCATCTTAGGAAAACCTAATAAAGAATTAACTGTCCGCGACGCCGTGGAATTTCACTCGAGGTTTTACTTTATGTCAGGACGTCTTAGATCATTAACTTTTAACAGACAGGCTTCCCCCCGTACCCCGGGCTTTGGACATGTGGCTGCCACCTCACACTACACTAAGAAGCCATTAAAATTGGACTCCTGCTTCCCATCAGAACTGTAGTTACGAGCTCCAGCTGATGCCTCCTCATGACAGTGAACCTCAGCATGAATCTTGTATGTCAAAGTTTGCAGCTCAAAGGTCTCGGCAGTATTTACTTGCACAGGTCCTTTATTGCTGGATGAGAGCTCCTGAATCTAAACTGTTCCCACGTCTGACCACCATAATGGGCAGCTTCTGGAAGAAGCTGGAGGAGGGGTTGAAAAGTAGGCAACTGATATTTGTAAAGCTTCAGAAGTGTACCAACATATTCGGAGTAGCTGGGCAGTTCTCCAATCCATGACAGAGTGTCCGGCCTCCCCTGGGGGAGTTAAAAAGTAACAAGTCTAAGGTCCTGAAACAGGAAAGCAAATGTCTTACTTCCAACAAGACCACAGCTCCAACAGTGACTTCCCAACACTCAGGAGAAAGCTCACCAGTGCTGTACTAAGACCATGTCGATAGGGGCACAAAGAAGAAAACATCTTTTTTTAGAAATGGGGTCTCACTATGTTGCCAAGGCTGGAGTGCAGTGACTATTTACAGGCACAGAGATGGTGCACTACAGCCTTGAACGCCGTGCCTCAAGAGATTCTCCCTCCTCAGTCCCCCAAGTAGTTGGGATTACAGGCAAGCAGCAAAATACCTTACTAAAGAAGAAAATGTTTAAACACTAGTTCCTGGAAAACTGGATATCCACATGCAGAAGAATGAAGCTGGACCTTTATACCTTATGCCAAACGCCAAAACTAACTCAGGAGTAGAGACAACTAAAAGGGCTAAAACTATACATTCTTAGAAGAAAAACTAAGCAAACCTTCATGATCTTTCAAGGGTGTTATATTTATGAAATCATTGCAAAATCCATGAAGGGCAAATCTTCATGGATTTTGCAATGATTTCATAAATATAACAAAAAAATACAGGAAACAAATAAATTGGACTTCTTAAAAATAAAACTTTTGTACATTAAAGCAAGGATCCCCAAACCCTGGGCTGTGGACCAGTACCAGTCCATGACCTGTTAAGAACCAGGCCACAAAGCAGGAGGTGAGCCCGGTGGGTGGCTAGTAAAGCTCCATCTGTATTTACGGCCGCTCCTCACTGCTCACATTACCGCCTGAGCTCCACCTCCTGTCAGGTCAGCAGTGGCATGAGATTCTCATAGGAGCAGGAACTCTATTGTGAACTGCACATGCAAAGGAGCTAGCTTGTGTGCTCCTTATGATAATCTTACTAATGCCTGATGTGAGGTGGAACAGTTTTATCCCCAAACAATCCCCTATCACCATTCGTGGAAAAATTATCTTCCATGAAACCAGGTCCCGGTACCAAAAATTTTGGGGACCACCAGATAAAAGACATCATACCAAGACAGCGAAAAGACAGCTCACAAATGGGAGAAAATATCTGCCAATTCATATGTGATAAGGGGTTACCATCCAGAGAATAGAAACTTCTACAACTTAGCAACGAAAGGACAAATAACCCAATTAAAAAATGAGCAAAAGATCTGAATAGACATTTCTCCACGAAAGTTATAGAAATGGCAAATAAGCACATAAAAGATACTCAACGTCATTAGTCATTAGGGAAACAAAAATCAAAACCATAATGAGATACCACTTTACACTCACTAGAATAGCTACAATTTTTTAAAGGGAAACTAGTAAGTCTGGAAAAATACGTGGAGAAATTGGAACCCTTACAGATTGCTGGCGAAAATATAAAATGGGGCAGCTGCTGTAGGAAACAGTTTGGCAGTTGATCAAAAAGTTAAGCATAGAATTACCATATAATCCAGCAATTCCACTCAAAGCTATAGACCCTAAAGATTTGAAAACAGATACTTGGCCATAAATGTTCACAACAGCATCACTCATAATATCCAAAAAGTGGAAACAGCCCAAATGTCCATCAACAGATGAAAGAATAAACAAATGTGATCTATCCACACAATGGAATATTATTCAGCTGTAAAAAGGAATGAAGCTCTGATAGATGCTGTAACATGCATGAGCCTGGAAAACATTATGTTAAATACAGAAAGGCAGACACAGAAGGACAAATACTGTATGACTCCACTTACATATGAAATATCTAGAATAGGCAAAGTTATAGAGATGAAAAGTAGATTCGAGGTTATCAGAGGCTGGGAGGAGGGGAGAAATGAAGAGTTTTTGTTTAATAGATACAGAACTTCCTTTTATTTATTTATTTATTTATTTTTATACAGTCTCTCTCTCTGTCCCCAGGGTGGAATGCAGTGGTGCGATCTCAGCTCAATACAACCTCTGCCTCATGGGTTTAAGCAATTTCTCCTGCCTCAGCCTCCTGAGTAACTGGGATTACAGGCACCCACCACCACGCCTGGCTAATTTTTGTATTTTTAGTAGAGATGGGGTTTCACCATATTGGCCAGGCTGGTCTTCAACTCCTGACCTCAAGTGATCTGTCTGCCTCGGCTTCCCAAAGTGCTGGGATTACAGGCATGAGGCACCGCACCCAGCCTGCTTAATGGATGTAGAATTTCTATTTCGGATGACTAAAAATTTGGGAAGTAGACAGAGGTGATTGTTGCATGATGGTGAATGCAGTTAATGCTACTGAATTATACTTAAAAATTGTTAAAGTGGCACATCTCATATATATATAACCAAGAAATTTAAAAAGAGGGAAGAAAAACACCTTTGCCCTCTTTGCAAGCACTGAAAATTCAGAGTCCCATCCGAGACTTTAGATTCAAGCAGGACTGGGTTCAAATCCAGCTCTGCCAGTTGTAGACTGTCTCTATACTGGCTATCCCTTTCCACAATAGTGTTGTATAAAGAACAACCCCAATGGCTTAGAGCAATAAACATTTGTGTAGCGCATCCATCTGCAGGTTGATGATTCCACCCATGCTCACTGGACAGTTCTTTTAGTCTCAGCCAGGCTCCCTCTATTTTTTTTTTTTTTTTTTTTGAGACAGGATCTCACTCTATCACGCAGGCTGGAGTACAGTGGCATGATCTCGGCTCACTGCAGCCTCTACCTCACGGGATCAGGTGACCCTCCCACCACAGCCTCCCTAGTAGCTGGGACCACAGGAGAGCACCACCATGCCTAGCTAATTTTTTTTTATTTTTTACATTTTAGGGAGACAAGGTCTCACTGTTACCCAGGCTGGTCTCAAACTCCTGGGCTCAAGTGACTCGCAGTCTCAGCCTCCCAAAGTGCTGGAATTACAGGCATGAGCCACCATGCCCAGCCAGGCTCCCTTAAATATCTGGGGTCTGTTAGCTCCTGGCTCATCTATACTGGCCTTGGTGGCATGGATCGATCTTCTCCACCTGCCTCCCATCCTCCAGTAGTGTGGGTGTGCTCTCTTCAGGCTGCAGAGAGCAAGAGGCAAAGAGGAAACAGAGGGTCTTCAGGACTCGGCCCAGGGGGTGCGCAGGCCATCCCCCCTGCATTCTAGTGGCCAAAGCAAGGCACAAGCCCTGCTCAGATTCAAGGGCTGGAGAAATAGACCCTGCCACTTTAGCAGAGGAATTCAGCCCCAAATGCCCTCAAACTCTGCCAGTGTCCTTTGGCAGCTCAGCACCTCCACACAGATCCCTCTATAAAATGAAAAATATAGATCAGTGCGAGGATTCTGAGATAATCCACAGAAAGCAGGTAGCACTGAGCCTGACACATTATAATCCACTAACAAATGTCAGCTTTTATGAGATATTATCAGCCACTTAGGTCAAATGCTCAAACTTTCAACTAAAGACATTTTTTAAATAAATAAGTTCCAACATGTATACCAACATATATATATCCCAGAGCCCCGTAGCAGTGGAGGCAACCTCATAACCTTCTCCTTTTGAACTCTTTGTAAATTATTTGCCATGGGAACCAATCCTCAGAAATCACCAAGAAAGCTTTCATCATTGAAGTTCCCCAGTGCGGGCACAGCACGGGTGAGGCTGTTTGCAGGCAGCTCAGGGAACGAGGCTCACCCAGTGCAGCACCTAACTGTGTGGACTCTGGAGGCACAGTGCCAGGGTTCCTATCCCAGCCATGCCCTTTGCCAGCTGTGTGGCCTTGGACAAGTTACATCACCTCTCTGTGTCTTAGTTGCCTTATCTATAAAATGAGCTAATGATGGCTCCCCCATCTCACAGAGTTGCCGTGAGGATTAAATGAGTTAAGTCACCTGATGTGCTCAGAGCAGGCCCTGGTATACAGTAAGCAGCCTATCAATGGTAGTTATTATTACAAAACTGTTGCCCTTTGCTCAGACAGAGCCTTAGTGTTATCTAGGGCTGGAGGCAGGGATGCAGTGACACGATTGATGAATGTGGGCCAGGTAGGTAGGTGCCACTGGTCTAGGGCCACACAGGGGCCGAGGTAGGATCCGATATCACTTAGGACTGGGCTCAGCTTCCCTACAGCGTCTGGCTCTGGCAGGGTGTCACATGGTCGGGCTATAACAAGAGATATAAAGAACAAAAGAGACTGGGTGGTGGCTCATGCCTGTAATCCCAAAGCTTTGGGAGGCTGAAGTGAGAGGACTGCTTGAGGCCAGGAGTTCAAGACCTCCCTGGGCAGCATAATGAGACCTATCTCTACATATACCAAAATAAGGAACAAAAAGGCAGGCTAAGAGGAGGGGTCATGCCTGGGGTACGGAGAGGGGGTCCTTTGGGTGGGGTGATCATGAAGAAAGGAAGGGAGAGAGCCAGGCCTGGAGATATCTGGGGGAAGGTGTTCCAGGTAGCAAGAACAGCCAGTGCAAAGCCCCTGGGGCGGACCATGCAGAGCTTGTAGGAGGAACAGCTGGGAGCCAGACCCTGCAGGACCTCAGGCTGTGAGCAGGACTTAGGTTCTTGCTCTGAGCAAGGCAGGAAGTCAGCAGGGAGTTGAGAGCAGGTATGTGGCATGATCTGATTGACAACTTAACAGAATTGCACAAGCTCTGTGTAGAGGACAGACAGCAGGGTAAGCGTGGGACACAGGTGGGTCCAAGAAAGGGAACTAAGGTGGGAGGGGTCACTTAGACCAGAGTGAGAAGAGCCAGATCCTGGACATCCTTTGGGTACAGCCAGCAGGATGTGCTGGTGGATCAGACAGGATGTGAACTCTGACACTGGCGTGGTGACATAGTTCTGGAGAGTGGTGACAAGAATGACCCCAGGGCTTTGGGTCTACACACTTGAAGCAATGAGGTGCTGCTTCTGGGAAGGGGAGACCAAAGGACACACCAGCTGCACAGGGCTAGAGTCAGCTCCTGAAGGCTCCAGGGAGTTACCTGAGCAGGTCAGGGAAGGGTGAATGCCGTGCCATCAGCCCAGAGTCTGTCTGGAAGGCCGCAGACTGGAGGCAGCCATCCAAGGTACTGACATGGGGAGGGCTGGAGGACCAGGTCCTGGGTCACTCCAGATGCCAAAGGTCAGGGAGAGGGATGGAGAGCCACAACCGGGCTGGGGAGGAGCAGCCAGGGAGGCAGGAAGAAAGCAAGTGAGTGATGAGTTCCAGGGCTCATGAAGAGCAGATCCAGGAGGCAGGGAGAAGGGAACAGAGCTGAGAGTTGGAGAGATGGTGGGGTGACTTTGAGAAGAGCTGCTGGGTAGAACAGTGGGGCTAGAGCCTGATAAAAGTGGGTTCAAGAGAGAACAAGGTAAAAGAAGGGATGGCAGCAGAGCGCCAGGATGCACACCTGTGGTCCCAGCTATGCAGGAGGATCACTTGAGCCCGGAGTTTGAGGCCAGCCTGGGCAACACAGCAAAACCTCATTTCTAAAAAATAAGTGACGGCAGGGAGTAGACGCAACACTTTTGAGGAAAATTTCCTATAAACTGGAGTAGAGAAACTAGCAGTAGCTGCTGAGTGGGTGGGAGGGAGATGGAGCCGTCAAAGGCATTGGAGGTTTCTGGTTTTCGTTGTTGTTTTTGAGACAGGGTCTTATGCTGTCTCCCAAGCTAGAGTGCAGTGGTGCAGTCACGGCACACTGCAGCCTGGAACTCCCGGGCTCAAGTGATCCCCCACCTCAGCCTCCAGAGTAGCTGGGAACACAGGCTCACGCCACCATGCCCAATTGATTTTTAACTTTTTTTAGACACAGGGCGGTCTCACTATGTTGCCCAGACTGGTCTCAAACTCCTGGGCTCAAGTAGTCCTCCTGCCTCAGGCTCCAGAAGCACTGGGATTGCAATCATGAGCCACCATGCCCAGCCTAAAGGTATTTCTCGGGAGAGGACCATGCTTGTTTACCGTTGGGAATGGCCCAGTGGAGAAGGGAGCATGGATAATGTGAGGGAAAGAAAGAAAAGGAAGAACCATAACAGGGTCAGGGAGTAGGCAGGAGGAAATGTGATGTAACCCTTGAGCCATCCCGGGGCTCCCCTTTCATTTTTGGGTCCACTCACTCCTCGAAGATCCTGCCCCTGTCCCTCCCGGGGCTCATGTTCCTCCAATCACAGGTGGAGGTCTAGAGCACCAGCATTCTGCTTGGCCAGCACCTGCACTGAACTGGGTGTGAACATTTAGGACCTCACCCTTGAGCATCTCGATTCCTGATTCCACTTACCTAGTTGCAGGGAAGTGAGGTCCACCTTGTAGCCCCAGTATTGAGCGCAACGCATGACACAGAGTCGGTGCTCAATAAATGCTGATGGAATGAATGACCATCAACAGGTGGCCTATTCCGAAGGGTGGTCCTGCTCTGCCTTCTAAAATGCGGAGGATGGATGGTGTTGGGGACAGCACTAAGCCAGAAGGCGGGCCATTTTCCCATATAGGGTAGCACATAGTAACAGTGCTCAGAGGAGGGGCCCAACCACACCTGTCACCTGTCAGATCTACACCATGCAACAGGGAGGCTAAAACATGGTGCCACCATGTGCCTGTTGAAACATGGTGCCCACCTCATGTCTCAGGACATGAGACGATCCCCTTCCAAGGGGAAGAAGGCTCCCTCCTCCTCCCGTCCACCCTGTTGTCTCACCGGGTAGGAAAAGCCATCCAACGCTGACCCAGGCAGGACCCACAAGGAAACCCAGAGTCTCTGGACCTTTTGCCAGCACAGCGACCTCCAGCTCCATCGCCCTCCCCTTGGCCTAGAGAACAGACACTCAGCAAGAGCAAGCCCGTTCTTCCCGCTGCGCTGCTCTCTCAGACGGACGGATGGACGCGCTAACAGCTGCTCATGCGGACCTGTTAGGAGCAAGCGTGCATCTTCCACAGCAGCTGGTAATCTGCGGGCCTCCTGAGCCTGGTTAAGAGAATACCAGGCCCGCTCTCAGTTTAACAGCTTTCTCGGGCTCCTATTGCTGCAATCTCTGACTTAGCGCAAGGAGCCTGAGGAGTTCTGCTGCCCAGGCAGCCTGGGACTGATTCTGTGATTCTTCACACAGCGCTAAAGGAGGGGCATGGAAAGACACTTTGCAGCCAACGCTCACTCAAGCATTCATTCACCCAAGGGATAGTTAGGAGCCCCTGCCAGGTGCTGGGTTCCAGGCTGAGCACTGGAGATACAGCAGAGAAGCAGTCCTTGCCCTGATGGGGTGGATGTTCCCATTGGGGGAGACCAACAGCAAATCATTATAGAGCAAGGAAATTACCCAGTTTGTCAGAAGGTGATACAAGCCGTGGGGAGCAGGGCAGGCGGTGAGCAAATGGCAGGTCACAGTGTGAAGTGCAGAGGAGAGAGAAGGCTGTCCTGGAAAGGCGGGATCTGGGCAGAGATTTGAAGGAGGTGAGGGCGTTGGCAAACAGGTATCTGGAAAGACTCCTGGCAAGGGAACAACGGGAACAAAAGCCGGAGGTGGGAGGTGCCCAGTGGGTGTGAAGAAAAGCAAAGAGACCAGTGTGGCTGGAGCAAGGTGCAGGCAGAAGGAGATGGGGTCAGGAGACGCCCAGGGCCAGGCCGTGTTGGGCTGTGGAACCACCATAAGGACTTCGGCTTTTATCCAGGTGAGATGAGGAGTAGTCACAGATTCCAAGCAGAGGAAGGAGCGGATTGGACTCAGGTGTCAGAAGGCTCCCTCTGACGTGGAGTGGTTGGGAATGTATAGTGCAAACTCAGGGCAACTTTTTTTTTTAAGTATAAAAAGAAGTGACATTGACATGTGAAGAGAAGAAAAAAGCATCCTCATATAAAGTGTTCGATTAAAATCAGAGCCTGTTACTCTAAGTGCTACTATCAGCGACAGCTATTTAGCCACAGTGCTAAGTGCCACCTGATGCATTATGCATCATTTTATCTAAACCTAGAGCCGAACCTGTGAATAAAGCATCATTCTTGTTCCCATTCCACAGAAGGCAAAACAGGTTCTGTCTTGCTGAAGGCCAAGCCACCGATTCACCGATTCACCGTAGGGTCAGGTCTCAGTCCCAGCGTTAAGCACAACATGGTCTGCCTCCTACACTTTGGGCAACATCTGTGATTTTTGCACACCATTGAGAAAGAACTCAAAGGAGATGTCTGAGGAGATATAAGACATTGTCACAACACAGCAGCCTGCCCCAGACACCCAAGTCTGTCTGTCTCTCTCTCTCTCTCTCACACACATGCGCGCGCACACACACACACACATGAACACATACACAGCTTCATGGAGGAGACACAGCGGCCTGTGTCACCCACACCTTCCCAGAGTCTCTCCTCCAAGCCACCATGTAGTGTGTTTCTGTTCTATCATTTCATGTCCACGTTTTCCCTTCCAGCTCCTGCCCCAACGGGCTGGATCCCCATGGGAGCCAACATAGGAGATGCTCACAGACCTTCCCTCAAACATCTCACAGATCCCTGGCTGGAAGAAGGGGCCCCACCCAGAGTTCCGTGGTTCTCCCTCTCCCAGGTGACTTGTAAGAATAAAGGCACAAGGCAATTATCACACTAATGAGCTTTTTTTCCTTTTTAACTAACTAGCAACGTTAGTTCTCTTTGGTCATTTCACTGTTTAATCATGCTTGACTCTCGTTAACATTTGTTCACTTCCTTTCTGTGCTTGTTTTCTTCTGTAGCCTTTGCCTCTCATGAAAGAACTGAAAATACAGAAAAGCTGAGGGTGGCTCACACATAGACAATCCTACCACCTGCTGTTAAGGTTTTACATTTTTCCTGCATTTTTCTTTATGCATAGTTTCAGTAAGTTGATATCTCATTGTATACACCACTTTCTGCATTTTTTCTCCCACTTAGCATAAACACTTTCTCCTATTATTAAAATGTGTATTCTTTATACACATTATTTATAAAGACTACCTAATATGCCATGGCACGGCCCTTCCATAGATTTTCTAAATCATTCTCCTCCTTTAAATCAATATCATGTGTATTGTGGCCAGCAGAGCTTTGGAGTCAGCAGACTGGCTGCTTACTGCCTTGGGCAAGTGACAAGCTTTCTAAGCTTCAATTTCCACATCTGTATGGTAGGGAATTGATGTCATAATAACCTCAAAGGTTGTTGGGATGATTCGTAGTTGATACATAGGCAGCTCTTAGTGCAGTGCCAGGCACTTATTCAGACATTCAATGGTAGCCGTAATTATTTTATCAAGGAACCATATCCCCATCATTGGAAAACTAGGTTGTTTTACATTTTTTACCATTATAAATAGCTCTGTAATGAACATCTCCATGCATAATGTTTGATCCACTTTTCCCATTTGACATTATTTCCTTTTGGTAGATTCCCAGCAGTGGAATTATTAGGTCCAACAGTGCCTGAGTAACTCTTAAATCTCTAACATGTGTGGCTTGTTTCATCCAACCAATATTGCCAGCAGTGCAAGCATGCCTGTTCTGGTTGTCTGCTGCCTCACAAATGCAGTGGTACAGAACAAAAGCCAGTTTATTATAGCTCACAAACTCTTGCAAATGGGAATTTAGATCAGGCACAGAGGGGATGAGCTGTCTATGCTCACAGTGATGGAGACCCCAACAAAAGAGACTTCAGTGATGAGGTTGACTCTGAGGCTTGGGACTCTTTTCACCTGGAGGCTTTCTCACTCACAGGTCACTGCTAGGTTTGCTAGCTGCAAGGCTGGGTTCCACTGTCAAATGGAGTGGCTTGGGCTTCCTCACAACATGGTGGCTGGGCTCCAGGAGGAAAGTATCTCAAGAGGGAACATTCTAAGAGAACCAAGCTCAGGGCCTTTGGGGAACTAGCTTTGAAAGCCACACAATGCCACTCTATAGGTGAGAGCAGTCACACACCAGCCCCAATTCAGGGGGAGGGGACATAGACCCCACACCTCTCAGGGGCAGAATGTCAAAACTTTGTGACCGGTTTTTAAAACTGCTGCAATAGGCACTACTCACAATAGCAAAGACATGGGATCGACCTAGGTGCCCATTAGTGGTGGACTGGATAAAGAAAAGATGGTACATATACACCACAGAATATTACACAGGCATAAAAAAGAACAAAAGTATGTCTTTTGCAGCAACATGGATACAGCTAGAGGCCATTATCCTAAGCAGATTAATGCAGAAACAGAAACCAAATACTTCATGTTCTCACTTACAAGTGGGAGCTAAACACTGAGTAGGCACGGACACAAAGATGGAAACGATAGACACTGGGGCCTATTCAAGGGGGCAGGGAGGGGAACAACGGCTGAAAACTACCTACTGGGTGCTATGCTTAGTACTTGGGTGGCAAGATCAATTGTACCCCGAATCTCAGCATCACACAATATACCCATATAACAAACGTACACAAGAACCTTCTGAATCTAAATGTTGAAGTTGATATAAAAAATAAAGTCAAAAAACATTGCTGCAATACTCCTTACTAAGAACTGATTCCATAAACTAACAAAGGGCAGCAGGTGCTCTTGTCCGTGTGAGCAACCACATGTAAACAGGGAGTCTGACTCAGGGAGAGACCGTACCACATCCCTGGTCATCAATTTATCTCCGTATCTCCATTATGTCAATGACATGTGTTGAAAGGAGCCTGGCCCATAGCACTGAGCTCCCTAGCTCCCAAAAGAATCCAACCCATGACCTTGGCTTAGGAACTCCTCACTCAATTAAATAACTGTCGTTTATTGCACACCCAGCAACTATTCCCCCTTATATTTGCTATCAATGCCTCAATTTCCCTTTGACAAACCACTCTGAGCCCATATGGTTTGGGTGGCCATGTGACCCAGACCTGCCCAATCAGCACTGTGAAAACTTCTAGCCATGGAATGAGTTCAGAGGCAGGTACATGACCTAAGGAAATCCAGTGAGATTCAGTCTTGTCATTTCTGCTGAACCGACTGTGAAAGAGAAGCCTCCTTTCCATCGCCAGCTATAGGGATGACACAAATTTGGATTGTCACAGGTAACTCCTGAAGGGGTAGCCAGAGAAAGAGGCCAACTGGGAAAGAGGCAAGGAATAGAGGGAGACCAAGTCCTAATGTCTTCATTTGAGTCCCTGGATCTAGCCATACCTGAAGCTGTCCCTCCCACATACTGCAGTTGTGTGAGCCAATCTCTTTCTTTCCAGTTTTGAGTTGAGTTTCTGTCACTTGCAAACAGAAGATTTGTAGCTGCTACATTGTCTCATCACAGTCACTTTCTAGACCTTGCTTTCATGACCAAACTCAACCAATACAGTACAAATTTTTTTTTTAAATCAAACCAAATCTTCACTGGCTGCAGGCCACCAGCTGCAAAACCAAAGACATGGAAACATTTCTCATTTGTTCCAGTTTGTAAAACCTTTCAAGCTAACACCTCCCTTCCATTGCGTCACTGCAATTTTAAAAATAAAATGGGAAATAAAGGTGTTTCTAAGCAACAAATTATATATGTAATGGGGGAGGGGGAGGAGAATTCGAAGGTTTAATTTAGTTAGAAACTATTTTCATTTCTTTCTGAAGTCACTACCTGCATGAAACCTCCACAGCAGAATGAAATAAAGGTTGAGCTATTTTAGTTCTTCTCTGATACATTGATAATAAATGTACCCTAGAAATTCTTGAACAGTGACACTCGGCATAGACATGAGTGAGACTACTCTGATAAAATGACTTCTGTTAAAAAAAAATCTGGCTTTGGATATTGTGTTAATTTTCCGTTGCTATTTATGGATTAGCACCAACTTACCAACTTAAAACAATGCAAATTTTAATGCGGACAGCGTTTCAATTTGAGAAGATGAAAAGACGGTGCTGATGGTTGCACAAGCGTGTGGAGAGACCCACGGCCAGTGAACTGTACCTCTACAACTGGCGCATGTATGTGATGGATATTTCACCACAATTTTTTTTTCAGAAAAGCAAATGTATCTCATGGTTCCCATAGGTCAGAAGTCCAGACACATCAGGTCTGGGTTCTCTGCTCAGATTGTTGCAAGGATGAAGTCAAGGCATGTCCTGGGGTGTGGTCTCATCTGGGGCTCAGGGTCCTCTTCCAAGACGACTCATGTTGCTGGCAGAGTACAGCTCCTTGCAGTTGGAGGACTGACATCCTCGCATCCTTGCTGACTGTCAGCCAGGGGCTGCTCTCAGCTCTTAAGACACCAGCCACATTCCTCGTGATACCCCCCGCCTCCATCTTCAGAGCCAGCATGGAGAATCTCCCTCTAGCACTTCAGGCTCCTCTAACTTCTCAGTCTCTGTCCAACAGACCTTCATCTGAAGGGCTCCGGTGATGAGGTCCTGCCCATCTGGATAATCTCACTGTGTTAGTTCAGGTTGCTATAACAAAGTACCACAGACTGGTGGTCAGTAAACACGAAGACTTATTTCTCATAATTCTGGAAGGCTGAAAGTCTAAGATTAGGTGGCAGCTTGGCCGGGTTCTGGTGAGGGCCTTCTGAGTTGCAGATGGCCGCTTTCTCACTGTGCCCTCACATGGCAGAGGGAGAGTGAGCTAGCCTTCTGACTTCTTCTTATAAAGGCGCCAGTCCCATCACAAGCGGTTCACCTTTATGATGTAATCACTCCCCACCTTCCAGTACCATCGCAATGGGGATCAGGGTTTCAACATATGAATTGGCTGGGGGGTAGGGAAGGATGACAGTGGTGTGGGGACACAATTACCCTGTCTATGACACTCTCTATCTTAAATTCAACTGTGCCATAAAACACAATCCAGTCTCAGGATCAATATCCTTCATAGTCACCATCCTGGAGATGACACAGGGCACAGGCTCCTTCAATTCTGTCTACCACGCATGCCTTGGACTCCAGTGATCCCAAATATAACTATACGCTCTGGAGGAGGCCTTGCACTTGTCCACAAGGAGATGCACAAGGACACTCACTGCAGCATTATCATGGCGGGAAACAGCAAGCAGCCTAAATGCCCATCAGCAGGAGGATGGATGAATACACCGTGATATATTCACATACCAGAATACTATGCAGCAGTGAAATCAACTGCAGCCACATAGATCAGCACAGATGAGTCCCACCAACGCCGCATGATGAACACATTGCAAAGGGATATGTTTAGCAAGATCCCATTTATATAAAGTTTTTAAACACGCACAATGCTTCATGTAGTTTATGATTACATATAGGGATAGCAAACTTAAGAAAAACTGCTAAATTCAGGCAGTGGTAATCTCTAGGGAAACAGAAAAGAAAGGAAATCTGGGAGGAGTCTACAGGAGCATCGATTGTAATTGTCAGGCTGTCTTTCCTCGGTTGGCTGGTAGGTGTGTGATATTCATTAAAACATTCTCTATGCCTCTTTGCATGCCTGGAATATTTCATGATTTTGAAGGTAGTAAGGTGTCATAAATCAATAAGAGCAGAAAGTTGAAAGTGAAGCTCTGGAATTGCCTGCTGTTCAGAAGCTTCGGCAGTTGGGTGATTCTGATGCGTAATGAGCTACTTGAATGAATTACGGCCCCATCCTCAGCCAAGATTCACGGACGGCTTTTGTTTTGTCCCAGTTCTGGATTTTAAAACATACCGACTTTGTAGGCTCTAATGAAGAACCAATCACCACTAGAAAACACACACTGCATATTCAGGTTTCCTCTTGCTGACATGGTATATCTTTGATTTAAGGGGGACATAAAGCATGATAGATTTTAATTGGGGGATTGAAGAATACCCAGATATGTCAGCAGCATGACTAGGGGATAAACTGTCCAAAAGCCTTGGAAACCTTCCCAAGCTGATTGAGGCCACTGTAGCATTAGAAACACTGCTTCCCTCTGTCCAGAGACAGTGTGGCCCTGTGGTTGAGCCCATGCACCTTTGAGCCTCTTGGGCTCAGAACCTTGCTTGGCCACTTCTTAACTGTGTGAGCTCAATCAAGTGGCTTGATGTCTCTGTGCCTCAGACTCTGTCTGCAAAATGTGGCTGATGAAAGTATCTTCTTATGTGTCTGCTCTGAGGAATAAACATGCTAACACATGTAACGCACTAGACCCAGCCCAGCATGAGGCATGTGTGTGATACGTACTGCTGTTGTTATTCTCTGTCTGGGTTCCATTGAGAAATAGCGTGGACCTCCAAATACAGGGGCAGAGAGCATCCATGCCAGAACTAGACTTCCTGGGTTCAAATCCCAGCTGCATCACTTAAGAGTGATACAACCTGGAGCAAATCATGTGTACTCCCTGAGCCTCAGTTTTCTCCCCTGTAGAATGGGGATGATGATCATGGCAGGCAAGTTCTTGTGCAGATTAAAGAAGTTAATCCAAGGAAAGCACCAGAAGGGTGCCTTGTGCCACCACGTTTGAAATACCAATTCTATCTTCATTTTAGGAAGAAGAGAAAAAGCATCTTGAAAGGTCAGGTTGTTTAGTGTTTGTGTGCGTTTATTATAAATATCCAAATACTTCAGATTCATCTGGCAGAGAGTATGAGACTCAGGACCCACCTCAGCCAGAAAGCGGTCAGAACCCCTAGCCAGAAGTGTAAGACATACAGTGCTCAGAACATTCCAAGTCAAGCCCATCAGAGCTTGGACGAATTCTCTTAAGAGCAGGCAAGGTATCGTAACTGCTTAACTCCATGCAATAAGCTTTAGGAAACTCGGCCTTGCCTACCAGCCAATCCCAGGCCACAACCCCCTGCTGCCTCTGAACGGCCCCCCTGCTGCCTCTGAACGGCCCCGCCTGCTCTTTGAACTTGACCACAGCCCACCAGCCAACTGCCATCAGCAACGAGGGGTAAATTTACAAGAAAACTCCTACCCATCACCCCGCTGTGAAGAATACCCCTGAAACAAAAGTTCTCAGCCAGGGATGATTTTTCCCCCATAGGACATCTGGCAATATCTGGTTGTCATGAATCTGGGGAGTGAGTGGCGCCGGCATCTAGTGGTAAGATGGGATACAGTTGAACATCCCAGGACACACAGAACAGCCCCCTGCAACAAAAAGTTATTTGGCCCCAAATGCCGAGAAAAAAAATAAAAATATAATCAATCATAACATGGTCCTAGATGTGATGTCCAAGAATACCCACACAGCATGCCCATAGCAGCAGAAAAGCTGAAAACAACCAAAGCCACCAACAATACGGGATGAGTTACAACAATAAGTGAGTAAGTGACGCACTATCCCTGCTGCAAAGCTAGCAGCTCTTTCAAAGGGAAAGAGCCCGGGTGTGCTGGTTCGTGCCTGTAATCCCAGCATTTTGGAAGGCCAAGGCAGGCAGATCGCCTGAAATCAGGAGTTCAAGACCAGCCTGGCCAACATGGTGAAACCCTGTCTCTACTAAATATACAAAAAAAAATTAGCCAGGCATAATGGTGGCAGGTGCCTGTAATCCCATCTATTCAGGAGGCTGAGGCAGGAGAATCACTTGAACCCAGGAGGCGGAGGTTGCAGAGAGCCGAGATCACACCACTGCACTCCAGCCTCAACGACAGAATGATTCCCCGTCTCAAAGACAGAGAGAGAGAGGAGAGAGAGAGAGATCTATGTGCTCGAAGAAAAAGATCTATAAGGTATAGAATAATGTGGAAAAAAAGCCTAATAGTGTAAGTAGTATGATCTCTAGTATTTTTCAGAAGGGAAGGTATAAATAGACACATTTATTCTGGCGTGTGAATCCGTTTGTTCTGGAAGGGATTCTCTAGGACTGTAAAGTGGTTATCTTTAAGGAAAGACTATGCAGGGAGGTTTAATGTTTGTTTTGCATTGTTCTGTGGTTTGCATTTTTTGCCCTTCTACTAATATTACTTACATTTTCTGTTTAAATGTCAAAACAGAAAAAATTCATCTCTTGGAGTTACCTGGGTAGGGAGATTAAGGCTCTTTTTTGTTTTCATCTGAATATTGATCTACATGTGCTATAAAAGCTTGGAAATGGTACCTTTAAGAATAGTTACATGGGGCTGGATAATGAAATAATTTAAATGATCTATACTGTAGTAGACAGAATTAAATGCCTCCCCAAAAAAATGCCCATGTCCCAATTCCCAGAACTCGTGAAGATGTTACCTTACATGGTAAAAGGGACTCTGCAGATATGATTAAATTAAGGATCTTGAGGTGGGAGATGATCCTGATTGTCCAGGTGGGCACGATGTCATCACCTAGGTCCTTACAAGAGGGTGGCGGGAGGTCCAAATCAGAAGAGGAGACAGGACCGCAGAAGCAGAGGAGGGAGGGAGGATGGGGTCGGTGCGGGTTGGGGGAGATAGACAGAAACAGAGAGGAGTGGATAGGGAAACTGATTTGAAGAAGCTACCCTGCTGGCCTCAACAATGGAGGAAGGAACCATGAGCCAATGAATGCAGGCGGCCTCTAGAAGATAGGAAAAAAAAGGAATTCTGGCCTGAAGCGGTAGCTCACACCTGTAATCCCAGCACTTTGGGAGGCCAAGGCAGGTGGATCACCTAAGGGCAGGAGTTCAAGACCAGCCTGGCCAACATGGTGAAACCTTGTTTCTACTAAAAATTAAAAAATTAGCTGGGTGTGGTGGCACGCACCTGTAGTCCCAGCTAGGTAGGCTGAGGCAGGAGAATCGCCTGAACCTAGGAGGCAGAGATTGCAGTGAGTCAAGATTGCACCACTGCACTCCAGCCTGGGCAACAGATTGAGACTCAGTCTCAAAAAGAAAAAAAAAAAAGGAATGATCTCTAGAGCCTCAGAAGGAACACAGCCCTGCTGACACCTGTATTAGCCCAGTGAAACTGACGCAGACTTCTGACCCCCAGAACTGCTGTTATGTAAAGTAACTTATTTCTGCTATTTTAATCCACCAAATTGGTGGTGACTGAGAGTAGCAAGGAAACTAATAGAGATGCAAAAGCACTTATTTTCGCACCAGAAGTTGTTCCTGCCAAATACTTCACCAGATCCTTGAAGAACCCAGGGTCAGGCTGGCATCCCATTCTCTACATGTGGAAACTGAGGCACAGGACTATTCGATGACAGTTGCCCATGATCATTCAGCTACTTGGTATTCAGCTATTTGGTGTCAGAGCTGGCAACAGAGCTTATTTCTGTGTCAACGCTCTCCCTGACACGCAGAGCAGAAGAAGGCTGTAGCCAAGAGCATGAGTTCCAGAGGCAGAATGCCCGGGTTTAAGTGCTGGCTCTCCTGCTACTGGCTGTGTGATCTTGGGGAAGCGAATTAACTTCTCCGTGCTTCTCCTTTCTCACCTGCCAAACAAAGATAAAATAATCCCTAACTCAGAAGGCGGTGGTGAGGATGAAATGTATACGTGTAACATACCTGGTGCTAGGGTGACCTCGATAAACATATGAGGATGATTCGAGTTAACGTGGAATTGAGCATGGCTGTTTCCCTCAGCTGGTCTTCAGTAAACAGGCCCTGAGTGAAATGCTCTGGCTACTCCTACCTTGCACAGGGCATCTAGCTACAGCAAGCATCTTAAAACTCCCCACCAAGGATGTTCACCTTCTCCATTGTTAAGGAATGCCCCCACCACCCCAGGTTCTACTCTGCCTCCCCAGGCCCTGCCCAATCACTGGGAAAAGCTTTGCTCCCTGGCCACTTGGTGATGTCCCAGGCCAGGCCCAGGAGTGTGATGGGGAAGCAGCCAGACCTGGGGTCTCCCTCATGGCACTGCCAGGGATCTGGAGTATGAGTAGGGGGTAGGTCACCCTAGCACCAGGAACAGCCCCAGGGAAACAAGGACCCCATCTGTGGGAGCCACCTGTGCCCAGGTGGCCTTACCTGATAAATACTGGGTCTGAATCACTCTGGGAAAGAAATTTCACCATGTGCTTTGAAATCTCCACATCATACTTGAATGGTATGAATCTCCTCTCTCACTGGCTCAGTCCAGCGCTGGATGGATTTCCAGAATTCAGCAAAATAAAAGGAGGCTCCAGCTGGGAGCACCCAGAACTACTCATGGGGCCCTGGACGCTGAGCCCCGACCACAGGGCTCTGGCTTCCTCTCTCCTTTCTCACTCTTTCCTGCGATTCCTTCAGCTCTTTTACTCTGACTCCATCCACCACTGTAGCTAACATTAGTCAGGAAATCTTCACCCTTCACTTTTCGGGAAATCCCTCACTCAACCTCAGTCCACATGGTTCCTGGGGAGGTTAACTTCACCCTCTGGTTCCAGAGGCCCTGGCCTGACTAATCAGCTTATTGCACACCTGCCTTCAGCCAAAATGATTGGGTCAGGGATTGTCACATGACACAAGTTGGTCCAATGAGATCCAATCCTGAGATGTTACTATCAGGAGGAAGGAGGTTTTCTTTTTCCCTCCAACCTGGGAGAATATAAACCTTTGACTGACTATGTGGGGTATCTTAAAAATGTCAGCTCCATGCGGGCTAGGGTTTGAGTGTGTTTTCTTCCTGCTATATCTCCAGTATCTAAGACTCGTGGTACATATTAGATGTGCAGTTAATACAATAGAATAAAGACTTAATAAGGCTTCTTATCTCGGAAAATAAAGCCAACACAGAGCAAAGCAGGACCCAGAGATCAGGTCCAAATGACATGGGTTGTCCACCTGAACATAGCCCTGCCCGTCCATTCTCTGGACATTTTAGCTACATTGGCCAATAAATTGCCAGATCTACTCTCACAAGTGCAAAAGGAAATGTATACACGGACACTGCAGTGTTGCTTTATAACAGCAAATAAAAAAACCCCAGAAGCCATTTGAATTTCTATCCGTCAGATACTGGCTAAAGAAATTATGGTATATCCACGTGATAAAATGTAACACCATCATTAAAAAGAGACAATGCCATGCAAATTGACATGGAAGACCCTCAAAGATAGGAGGCTCGGGTTTAATAAAAGCACAGAACTGTGTGTGTGAGAAGGGAGCAGGGGGAGGAAGAGAGCTCTTTGGGGTCTAACCCCAGCTCCATGGCAGCTGGGTCTTTGTTCTGTCCATTGCTGTAGCTTTGTGCCTAAAGCAGAGCCCAGCACATGTACAATGCTCAACAAATAGTTGCTGAATGAGTGAATGAATCAAAAATATGTGATTGCTAATACATGCATAGAAAAATCTCTGCAAAGATACATACAACACTGGCTGCAACTGGAAAGGAGGTGAGGAAGGTTGGGGAACAGATATAGGAGGGAGACTGAATTTTCTATGTATCCCTTTTGAATTTTGAGCCATGTACATCTATGTAGAAATATTCACTAAACAAACACTAAGACAAAATATTATCTACCATAGAAGGAAAATGCTCTCGCCTCTACCTAGACAGCGACATCCCCCAGGAAACAGGGCTGGGTGTCGAGCCTGGTCTCCTCTAGCCATCCTTGGGTGGAACTGAGTGAAGGGCTGAAGGTAAACCAAGTCAAAGGATGGAAGTTCAAGAACAAACTGTGGCTACTGACTCACTTGGAGGCTTTGGTAATTCCACTCCCCTGCCTGGGCCTTGGTTCCTTTATCTGTAAAACGAGAGGCTTGATCTCAAAGTCTGTGCTGGATTCTATGACAAGTGGGCACTACTCAAACTCCTAGCATCTCTCCAGAGGGAGTGGCAGACAGACCAGCAGTCGTACTTGACTCCTTCCACGCTCACCTCCCTTTGAGGTGGAATGCACTGGAATGCACCCATCTTGGCCTGCACAGACGAGACGCATTACAGGACAGCTGCCAGAAGCTACTCAGAGGCTAAATTATTGGACACGACATCTTACCTCGCCCCCTTCCCTGGTAATTTATGCTCTGGACTTGGCCCTATCAACGCTTCATTAAAGAGACTGACACTCGTGGTAATTACGTGTTTCCCAGGCCAGATTACTCATTCTCAGCATCTGCCTGGTTCTTAGCGCTCCTGCTCCTTTATCAAGGACAGCTGAGCATCTGCCAGGACCGCCAGCGAGAGTTTCGGCTACATAGCAGAAACAAGACGAGCCCTGGTAACTCCAGTTTTCTCACTTAATTTTCATGAGTTGAAAATATCCTTCCAGAATACAATACATATTCAACAAATTGAAATAAATAGCAATTTTGACTATTGAAGCTCAAAAACTTGGCTAGAATAAGATAAGGAGGTTTTAGCGCTAAAATAGTACCTACTTTAAGAAAACTTAATATATATGAATGCAGAGCCGCAAAGCAGAACAATTTAGTGACTCTGCATTTTACAAAAGGATTTGTCAAACAAATCTTTAATTGGCAAGTCCCTGGGACTTGTAAAAGGGGGCTCGTTTTAAAGCTGATCAAGTTGAAATTCCTCACAGTCGTTCGAGAACACAGCTGCTGCCTTTGATGCTGGGGCTCCCATGAACTTTGAGTCTTTCCACGGGTGGATAAAATATCCTCTTTCTCCTGCACCAAGCTCTCAGGTCGTACCATTTGGATTCCCAATAAATACTTGGAGGACCATCCCAATGAAAGATGTAAGGACCACATTGAATGGTTGTTCAAGGAACCCGCGCCAGGAAGGAAAGAAGGAGAATGACAGAGGAGGAGTGAGGATGACAGCAGCCACTGCCAGGTATTAAGCAAGTGCTTACTATGCACCCAGAGCTCAGAATGCACCAGGCACACATATCTCTCTGCATGCTCCCAGTAACTCTGTTATTAGAAGAGGAATCTGAGGCTCAGAGAGGTCAAAAGATTTAGGGGCAGTCACACATCCCTAAGTGGCAGCACGGGGAGCCCTAGCTAGGATCTCTGATTGCCACATCCAAGCTCTGCCAATGAAATCAACAAAATTATATTCCCTGCACAGGGAAGAGGGCGTGGAGATCGGGGTCAGTGAATATGGGGTTAACAAAGGGTAGGGGACAACATAGCTGCCCTTGGGGCTCACAGTCACTAAGAGGCCAGCAACAGGCATGAGGAAAGGAAGGCAGTGCCTACATGAGGTGTCGTGAGATGTGTGTGCAGGCCATGGAAGACAGGGAGAGCGTTATGAGAATTCAGAATCATCGCATCCTTTGGCTGTGGAATGGTTAGGGCAGGGTGGGTTGGAGGCGCTTCCATGCAGGGCGGCCTGACCTGATCCTTGCAGAGGAGGACAAGCCTGGATGCACTGAGGAGTGAGGGGGAGAGTGACCCAAGCTGGGGAAGGCAGGGGCACCTGGGCATAGAGGCAGGCAGCACAGGGCATCCAGCATCACAGGGGGCAGGGAGCTGGGCAGTGTGAGTGCAGCAAAGGATTTACGGAAGGGTATGTTGTGAGAAGTAAAGCTCAAATGAGAAAGGCAGGCCAAACCAAGGATGGCAAACGTGATACTTAAAACACCACTTCTGTGTCCATGACAGACATCGACAAGCAATTGGTGCACACTCTTACTGAGCCTCAGAAGCCTTCTTAGCACAGGTCCCAGGGAGCCATTGCTGAAGCCTCAGAGTTTGCGCCGGAGATGAAATCCCTTTGCCCTCATCCCTAATCCAGGGAGGGGAGTAGAGGTACACTGAGAGCACCTACTGTGTGCCAGATTGAGAGCACCTACTGTGTGCCAGATATTATGCTATGTGATGCAGTGCTCACCATTGGCCGCTGACTGGCAAGCTGAGCTCTGTTTTACGGTCAAGAAAACTGAGGCTCAGGGAACACAGAAAGCAACGGGAAAAACTGATCCACCACATCCTGTGGCCTCCTTCCCACTTTCCCCCGCCCCCACCCATGTGTGAATTTTAAATCTGTGGGGAAACATTTGAACATCTATTCTGCAACCCTACCAGGCAACCTACATCCCAAGCCGCCCCACCTCAGAAGCAAAACACAGGTACCTCAATCGCCCTCCCCAGCCCCTGCCCTTCCCTCCCTCCCCTGGCCCGTTCTACTCACGCCCACTCCGCGTTTGCTTATTGCCAACCTCTCCCCTCCCCTCTTCCCTGGGTGCTGGAAGGGGTGAGCCTCCTCACCAGGAGGGCATGCCCTGCATCCAGGAACCGCTGGGGGTCCCCTGCTGGGCACTTTCTCACCCCTCTCCATCCTCAAGGCTAAAATGCTTACGGTTCATTGTGTGATAATTCTCCCCATGCTCCCTCACACAAGAACTTCATGTCGCTTTCTAATTGAATTGTTGTCATGGAAATCACTTTCATTTGCTCTGAAAGGACTTAACTATCAGCCCCCTGTTTTCTCACTTCTGCCTTTGACAATAATCAGCTCACTGCCACCCCCTCCTCCCAACCCTAATCTTCCTTCAATGAGCATTTCCCGCAAGACCTGGAGTCAGGGAAATCAAGTCTGGTTTCCTCACTTGAGCGTTCCCTGCGCTGCTGACCTAAGAGTTGTAGTCTGTCCTGGGGACACGACGTAGGACTCACTTCCTGGCTTCCTAGTGCCTGGGTGGGGTCATGTGACTACTCTGGCCAATGAGAGACATGAGATGTTCCCGGGTGGGAAGCCGCCACATCAGTTCCCAGCGCCCTGACACCCCGCAGAAGTGAAGACGGGCTGCTATGGCAGCCTAGGTCCAGGGGAGGCAGACATGAAGCAGAGCCCACAGCAAGGTGGGATGGACACTCAGACTCAGCAAGGAATAAACCTTGTTATTTTAAACCACTGGCATTTTGACATGCTTTGTTACCCCAGCTTGTCCTCACTGATACACCCTCCATCAAAAGGTGAAGACCATAGTTGGCCTCTTTTTAAAAACTACTTTTTATTTTTTTTAATTGTCATATAAGAATTGCACATATTTATGGGGTACATAGTGATGTTTTGATACAAATAATGCACGGTGATCAGATCAGGGTAATTGGTACATCCATCATTTCAACATTCATTTCTTTGTTTTGGAAACATTCAATATCCTCCTCATTTAGCTTCTTTTGACTAAGGCTAGTTTCCAAGAAGGCACTGGCTCCAATCACCAATCCAAGGAGAGTCCTGTATTTTAGGTGGATCCCAAGTGTTGGCCATTCAGTCTGGGCGTTTCATTCTCAGCTCCACCACTTATGAGCTAGGTGATGAAGCACAGGTCACTTGTTCTCTGTGTCTCAGTTTTCTCATCTGTAAACTGAGGGTAAAAGTAATACCTACCTCTAAGGATGGTTGTGAGGATGGCATGAGTCAATCTATGTAGAGTGCTCTATGTAGAGCACCTGGCACACTATGTTATTTAAGTGTTAGTTACTAATATAATCACTGACACATTTATCATTATCATCTTCATCAGAGCAGGGACTCTGAATCATTTTAACGGTGGAATTGAGCTTATAATGAACTATCCTGCTCGAGGGTTTCCCAAGACCACTCTCATATATTTGGTAATTCACTAGAAGCACTTGTGGAACTCAGCATTTGGTTGGACTTATGGCTAAGGCTTATTACAGCAAAAAAAAAAATACAACAGGATCAGCAAGGGAGAAGACACAGGCAGATTCTGTAGAAATTCATACACCAGCTTCCTGACACTCTCTCTTCCTCCCATGAGGGTCACAGAGCACACGCTTCTCCCAGAAAGAAAAACACAGCAACATATGCCTGCTGTTTCTGTCCAGGGAAGCCCGTCAGAGACTCAGTGCTCAGAGTTTGCATTGGAGACTAGTCACATAGACCCCTCTGCCTAGCATGCACTCATATTCCAGTCTCCCAGAAGGAAAGCAAGCGTACTAAGTCACATGGTCTATACAGTCTGGGAACCATAACACACACTTATTCAGGGAACAGTCCAAGTGCCGAGCTCCCAAACAAGCTCCCAGACAGTCTCCGGCCTGCTGCGTTTATTCCTCCTTGCACACCCTTCAAACAGCCCTATAGCCTCAGACGGACCTCACTGGCAATGGCCTTGTATAGACTAATGGAGTCATCCAATCACAGATGAGGACCCTGCAGGTCAGAAGGACACGTGATCAGCTGACCCAACTCCTGGTCTCTAATCCAGGGATGGCAAAGGTATGGTTAAATGCCCAAATACCTCCCCTACCAATGACCCCTGTCTCTATCCAGCATGGCACTTCTTCCTGTTGGGCAAGGTGGACACAGAAGCTTTCTCAGTGCTGGGCTAGAGGGAGCCATTTGTGCTGGGGCAGAAGTGGCCAAACAGATCTCCCCTTGCTGTGTTACATCCAACCAGGGCAGAGTTGTTGCTTCTTAGAGGGTCTTCAGAGAGGAAAATTCAAGAGTTTCTCTCGGCCACTCTTTCCAGGATTCACCACCTTAAGCAAGAAAAACTACCATTTTAAAACCAAAACAATTCTTTTCTGCTCCTTTTTTAAGTTCTGTTTTTTCTTGAAGAGCCTTCTGGGGATAGGGAAGGCCAGTGTTTCATATCTTGCCTTTAAAAACCAAACATGAACATTTGACAAAAATAATGGCACAGTCTGCTGGCCTTCTAAACTCTGGGTTAAACACCCCACTCACTCACTCCCTCCCCATCCCCTAAAAGAAGCTCAATGCTCAATACCTAGCCAGGATTCACTAGCTTATACAAAATTCAAACATAAATGACTGCCTGCATACCCATTAATTAAAAACTGGGTGAATGAGTCATTTTACTCCATTAAAAAAAATTATGGGGATTCCCATTTATTGACATGGAAGGATGTCCCTGATTGACAGTTAAAGTTGTAAAATTAAAAACCAATATGAGTTTATAGCCCTCACTTAAAAACAAGGAGAGTTCACGTGAGAATCTGGGTTTCTTGATTCCCCAGAATAAGGGTCAGCACAGCCTTTCTGTAAAGGGCTAGACAGTAAATGTTTTCCACCTTGCAGGCCAAATGGTTTATATTGAAGCTTCTCAACCCTGGTGCTATGTTGTGAAAGCAACCGTAGACGATACGTACATGAATAGATATGGCAGCTTTCCAATAAAACTTGCTTTATCAAAACACACAGAGTGCCACATTTGACCCACTGGCTGTAATTTGGCAACCGCTGCTCTAGAAACCAGAAAGCCAAAGATGGGCTCTTTTCAACCCTTCCATCCCAGATCTATCACGAAAGAAGGCCGCGGACTTAGAAACCTAGAGAGTCTTGACGCAAAACACAACTGGCAGAAGCAGGCTTGTTTTAGACAACTGGGAGTGGTAGGGACTCGAGTACACTGCAGAGTTCCAGACGTCTCCATCAGAGAACGTCAGCCCTCTGTGAGCAGATCGGATTTTTCTAGAGATGCCAAAAATCCAGACTTCTACGTAAAATTTCCATTTTTAGACAGTAGCCATTGGTCCAACTTTTTTTTAACATCGTTGTTAGTTCCCCAGAGCTGCCATAACGAATCACCACAAATGGGATGGCTTATAACAACAGAAATGTACTCTCTCATAGTCCTGAGGTCCAGAAGTGCAAGACCAAGGTGTGGGCAGGACCATGCTCCCTCCAACGGCTCTGGAGAAGCTCCATGCCTTTCTCTTTGCTTCTGGTGCTGCCGGTAACCCTTGGTGTTCCCTGACGCGTAGGCACATCACTCCAATTTCTCCTGCATCTTCACATGGCCTTCTCGTGTGTGTGCGCGCGTGTGTGTGTGTGCGTGTGTGTGTGTGTGTGTCTGTTCTCCCTCTTCATCTAAGGACATCAGTCATATTGGATTAGGGCCCACCCTAATGACCACATCTTAACTTGACCACATATGCAAAGACCCTCTTTCCAAGTTAGGTCACGTTCACAAGTATTAGTGGTTAGGACTTGGACATATGTTTGGGGGGACACAATTCAACCCACACTATCCAGCACATGGCCTTCTGACTTGCAACCTCTACATTAAAATCGCATGTGGTAAGCCAGCGTGATGAAAGACCATCTGATTAGAATCCCAAATTATGCCCAAATTTGACTGCCAGGAAGGCCTGCACCTCTGCCTACCTTTCAACAGCCCAAACCCTCAATCAATTCCTCTCTTCAAACTTAAACATTACGCGTGCCTCTTGGAAAGCAAGCTGACTTCACCGGGGCTGACAGTTGTTACTGCACCAGCTGTCAGGGGAGACGCCAGCACTTCTGCTTATTTGACTGACAGCCACACCAACAAGGGTCAGGTCAAGGCCAAGGGCATAAGCAAGCGTTGCTTAACAGACAGGCAGCCCCCAAAGGCATGAGGGACTCACACCCACACAAATGCACTCTCAAGGTTTTCCCACGGAGAAAACACATCCTCTCATTCCCAACTCCAGTCCAGCCATTCAGCCTTGACAGACACCCCCAGACAGCCTTGAGACACCCAAAATCAAGCATTGCCCACAGCCTGCTCATCAGAGATCTCATCTAATGATTAGAACAAAGTCTGGGATGGATAGTTCATTACACCTGATGGTTTTGTTCTAATTAGCCAAATGCCCAAAACAACTCTCTGCAATTTTAGTCACTGTGATCAGACTCACAGTCTGATCTAAATGGCTGAAAAATGCTCAGAGACACACCTCCATGGTGCAGAGACCAGCTGCTGTCACCAGCTGGAGTCGTCTGACCGCTTCGAGGTCAAAACAGAAGCCAGGGTAGTCACGGTTCTAAGAATAGGGTTTTGTTCTGTTTTTCTTTATCCTTTATTCAAATATCCAACAAATGCAAACTATATATTTAAATAAACAAAGGAATGCATAAAAGGCATCACTGGCACTGATTTCCTAATTTCTAATGCTCTAGAGACCAGAGTCAAACATCCATGGATACTGAGAAGATGTTTGTCAATTTTCATTAGTATTTACCTTTAAAAATAATGTTAGCCCAGGCACAGTGGCTCACACCTAACCCCAGCACTTTGAGAGGCTGAGGCAGGAGGATTGCTTAAGCCCGGAAGTTCATGACTGGCCTGCACAACATGGGGAGACCCCATTTCTACAAAAAAATTAAAAAGTGAGCGAGGCATGGTGGCACGTTCCTGTGGTCCCAGCTACTCAGGAGGCAGAAATGGGAAGAGCCCAGGAGGTCAAGGCTGCAGTGAGCCACGGTCACACTACTGCACTCTGGCCTGGGCAAGAGAGCGAGACCCTGTCTCCCCGCAAAAAAAAAAAAAAACAGAAAACATTCTCCAAGGGTTTCCAAGGATGCAAGAGAACAAAATTACAATAATCCCCAAAGCTAGGAAGGTGGGTTAACTTACCATCTATTCAACTGTCACTCACCTTTCAAAACACACTTCAGAATTATCTTTTGTCTGAGGAACGTTATCCAACTTCTTCATTCAAAGAAACTCTCCTTAATCTGGACATTCCTCCCATCAAAGCCACATCACATCACTCTCATCTATTTCTGGCATTTCTCCTGAAATGCATGTCTCCATCGAGGGCAAGGGACTCAGTTTTTTTGATTCCTTTTTCATGATCATTAGGCCTGACACACATAATAACTTCCTGAAAGAACCTGCTAGGGCAAAACACCACACTGGTCACTGATGGATATATGAAGAAGAAAACCTAAAACAATCTCAGATTAAGAAAACCAGACTTGGCCGGGTGCGGTGGCTCACGCCTGTAATCCCAGCACTATGGGAGGCCAAGGAAGGTGGATCATGAGTTCAAGAGATCGAGACCATCCTGGCCAACATGGTGAAACCTCATCTCTACTAAAAAGTACAAAAAAATTAGTCGGGTGTGGTGGTGCATGCCTGTAGTCCCAGCTACTCGGGAGGCTGAGGCAGGAGAATTGCTTGAAACGGGAAAACGGAAGTTGCAGTGAGCTGGGATCGTGGCATTGCACTCCAGCCTGGCGACAGAGTGAGACTCTGTCAAGAAGGAAAGAAAAGAAAGAAAGGAAGGAAGGAAGGAAGGAAGGAAGGAAGGAAGGAAGGAAGGAAGGAAGGAAGGAAGGAAGGAAGGAAGGAAGGAAAGAAGGAAGGAAGGAAAGAGGAGGAGGAGGAGGAGGGAGGGAGGGAGAGAGGGAGAAAGGAAAGGAAAGGAAAGGAAAGGAAAGGAAAGGAAAGGAAAGGAAAGGAAAGGAAAGGAAAGGAAAGGAAAGGAAAGGAAAGGAAAGGAAAGGAAAGGAAAGGAAAGGAAAGGAAAGGAAAGGAGAAAAGAAAAGAAAGAAGGAAGGAAGGAAGGAAGGAAGGAAGGAAGGAAGGAAGGAAGGAAGGAAGGAAGGAAGGAAGGAAGGAAGGAAGGAAGGCAAGCAAGCCAGACTTACGCTCCACAATGGGCTAATAGAATATGATTAAATAACAGAAAAGCTGAATCCACAAACAAATGCTAGGGATTCAGAGTCTGGAGTGAGCTGTGAGCCGGGGTGGTCACAGAGCTCCATGGAAGGAGAGAAAGTCCAGCCCGAGATTCGGGTTCGCTGGGTTTGGGATGGAACTGTGAATGAGGAAGCTGGTCAAGCTGCTCAGACGAAAGAGAATCCCGAAGTGGGTTTTGAAAGATGAGTGGGAGCTAAACAGACGGTAAGTTACCCATGTCCCACCTTCCCAGTTTTGGGAATTAGTGTGATTTTGCTACACCTTGCATCCTTGGAATCCTTAGGCTAATTTTTTTTATTTTTGGGGAGACAGGGTCTGGTCTCGGTCCATCACCCAGGCTGGAGTACAGTAGTGCCATCATAGCTCACTGCAACCTTGACCTCCTGGGTTCAAGTAATCTTCCCATCTCAAGAGAATGAGAGGCTGTGGCGTTTAAGTTATCAGAGACGGCATAGCTAGTGGTCTTTAGGGCGCCCTTACATGGCACCCAAGTTCTCAACCAACTAAAATAGACAAGTATGTAAGGCAGATGTAGATGAAAATGCCAGCTGTATATCACAAAGTTAATATTGGAGAATATAGCCCGTTCTCCTCTTTGGGGTTCTTCTCAATATGAACCCCAGAGCTGGGCATCAAGAGATAGTCCCAGGCAGCGCTCAAAGTCTGAATAGTCTGGCAATGAGCACTGACAACAATGTACCATGGTCAGAACACCTCTGTATCATCAGAGAGGGACAACCCGGACACCCACTTTGGAAAACAGTTTGTCACCATCTAGCAAAGTTGAAGATGCAGTGAACATATGATCCAGCCATTGTAGACACTGGACCTGGAGGATTCAGTCCTTTCTGTGTCGGGATACACGTATGAAAATGTTCACAGCGGCCTTGTTCATTGGAGCAAAGGACAGGCAACAACCCAAATGTTAGCTGTAAAACAGGTAAGGCCTGGAACATTCCCAGAATGGAATAGTATACAGCTGTAGAAAGGAGTGAATCACTGCTACACATTTCAATGTGTAAGAGTCTCTATAATGCAATGTTTCGTGAAGGACAGGCAGCACAAAAGGACACCCAGAGTACAACTTGCATTTACACACAGCTCATGAAGAGACCAAAATAATAATAATAATAATAACAATGTATTATTTAGGGAGCAAACAGAGCAGCAAGGGAATGATGAACAAAGAATTCAGGGGAGGGGTTCTTTCTGAGGAGAGAGGGAGTGAGACTGGGGAAGAGCACAGAGGGAACTTAAAAGAAGAGTAGAGGCCAAGCACACTGGCTCAAGCCTATAATCCCAGCACTTTGGGAGGCCAAGGTGGGCAGATCACCTGAGGTCAGGAGTTCAAGACCGGCCTGGCCAACATGGTGAAACCCCACCTACACAAAAATACAAAAATTAGCCAGGTATGGTGGCGGGTGCCTGTAATCCCAGCTATTTGGGTGGCTGATGGGGGAGAATCACTTGAAGTCAGGGAGGCAGAGGTTGCAGTGAGCCGAGATCGTGCCATTGCACTCCAGCCTGGGTGACAGGATGAGGCTCCATCTCAAAAAAAAAAAAAAAAAGTAGAGTAGACACTCAGTTTTATCAGCCAAACCAGGATGTGCACTGGAGAATAAGTTGTTTTGGCATGTCCGGGGAAATAGAGATACACTGTTACTGTATATACATCAACCTTCCACCTTATGTAAAAGAAATAATCTTATCTTTCCTCCCCTCCCCTCCCCTCCCCTCCCCTCCCCTCCCCTCCGCTCCTGTCCCCTCTCCTCTCCTCCCTTCTCCTCTCCTCTTTTCTTCTCTTCTTTCTCTTTGAGACAGGGTCTCACTCTGTCACCCAGGCTTGGAGTGCAGTGGTTTTGATCACGGCTCACTGCATCTTCAACATCCCAGGTTCAAGAGATCCTCCCACCTCAGCCTCCTGAGTAGCTGGGACTACAGGCATGAGCAACGATGCCCAGCTGATTTTTGTATGTTTTGTACAGATGAGGTTTCACTGTGTTGCCCAAGTTGGTCTCCAACTCCTGGAGAACTCCTCCCACCTCAGCCACCCAAAGTGCTGGGATTACAGGCATGAGCCATCGCACCCAGCCTTTTTTTTTTTTTGAGACAGAGTCTTGCTCTGTCGCCAGGTTGAAGTACAGTGGTGCGATATTGGCTCACTGCAACCTCCACCTCCCGGGTTCAAGCGATTCTCCTGCCTCAGCCTCCTGAGTAGCTGGGACTATAGGCACATGCCACCACACCCAGCTACTTTTTATAGTTTTAGTAAAGACGGGGTTTCACCATGTTGGCCAGGATGGTCTCGATCTCTTGACCCTGTGATCCACCTGCCTCGGTCTCCCAAAGTGCTGGGATTACCGTTTTTCTTAACTAAGTAGTCAGTATGTGGGTGTTCATTGTATGATTGTATTCCTTAGGTGTAATTTACAAAGATGATTTTGTATCTATTCAAGTTGGTATAAAAACAGAATTACACATATAGAAATAAATATAGAGATATATGTGTGTTCAAAAGGGCACTGTGAACAGGTTCCTGAGTGTTCTATGTGGAGAGCATCTCCCAGTTAGGTCACCAGTGGCCCTCTGACCCCCAGCATCTGGCTGTGTCTGAGTGAAGAATGACATTCAAATGCAAACAGATGAGACATGCCCTGCACAGAACACTCTGGAAGTGGAAGTCTCAACATCTGTAGCAGGGATGGGTAATGACCTGCCAGGCAAAGCCACAGTTTTAAATTAATCCTTGATGTGTTGGAGGGTTTTTATTCTTTCATTGGGTCATTTAATAACATGACGACTCCCTCCTTCCCTCCGCCTTCAGCTCCCCCATTGCCATGGAGACGATTGTGAATCAGCTATCATAAATAAAAATAATCCAACTGCACACGCCCGCACCACATGCCACTTGGATGTGGTGCCAACTCGAGTTTATTTTTTTTTTTAATCCAAGAGCTCTCAGGAGCTCAAGTGATGCAGGACACGTCCTGAGGAATGGATGCTATTCGGTGCCCATTCAAAGACAGGCCTGGGCCCAGGGGATCAGAGGCCCATGCTTGCCTCTCACCAATTGCTGGACCAAAGAGGGAGGTTTTGCCTAAATGGGAATTTCCCATCTACTGCGGGACAGGGATGCCCTATTCATCGATATATTCCGCTGCAGAAACTACTCCTGTGCCCCCAAATCATCCCTCCAAAGGTATCCCAAGAGATTTTCCACCAGTGCAACAAATGCCACAATCCCTTTAGCTCAGCATTCAAAGTCCTCCCCAGCCTTTTCCCAAGTCCTCCCAGCAGTATAGAAGACCATTTATAAAAGGGTTTTCAGGAACGTGGAATCCCACCGTTAGAAGCCTACTCCTTTCTTAATTCTCCTGCAATCTTTCTCATGAAGGGAGGAAGCCTCTGTCTCTGCTAATGAGTCTCTAACATTTGGCTAATGGCCCTTGTTAGACGGGAGACAGCAGGTCTCTGTCTGAGAGCCTTTGGCGAGCCGCGATATCTAGCTGGAATTTAAGATCATTGCTTTTGTTTTCAGTGTCTATTTTGAAGGTTTCTGGCTATTTATGGCAAGTGATACTGGCTTTCTATTTGTGGTAGTGATAGAGTCTGCTTTTAAAATAAACATATTTAAGTAAAAACAATAAGTTGATTTTTTAAATATATTTTCAATTTTTTTAAATAGCCAGAAAATACCCTAGATGTGGCCAAATATATATATATATGAAGGTAACACATTTAAAAACCCAAAGTTTGGGAAATATTGCCTCTTCATTGTAGCCTTTCTTCCTACGTATGCACATGCCAGCTGTGCACACAGTAGGTCTGCAATTTAAGACTGTTGAAAACATAAAGGAGGACCAGAGAAAGCACCAGAGATGAGCATAGCTCAGGATAAGCCAAGCACCATCTTCCAAATGGGTCTTGTCCCATTTCACTCTGACCAATTTTTAAAATTTTTTTCACTCAAGCCTCATGAACTTTGAGTGGCTACAAATACCAAGGATCAGGAATAGCAGACTCTCAACACAAAATCTTCCACCACTCCACCACCACACCCATGGCAGACATTGTCAAACAATTGCAGAATTCCTTCCCACAATCAATCATAATGAGTGGGTAGAACGAAGATCGTGGTGTGAGTCTGCCATGTGTTCTCCAACATCCCCGCAACAATCACCGCCCCCCTGTATTTTGCCAAGCTCATGGCCACTGTGAATAAAAACTACATTTCCATCCTAGCACTTTAGGAAGCTGAGGCAGGAGGATCCCTTGAGGCCAGGAGTTTGAGACCAGAGTAGGCAACATAGTGAGACTCCATCTCTACAAAAATGAAGAGTAAAAATTAAAAATTAGTGGGGCATGGTGCATGGTGGTACATGCCTGTAGTCCCAGCTACTCGGGAGGCTGAGCTGGGAGGATCACTCGAGCCCAGGAGATGGAAGCTGCAATAAGCTAGGATGGCAGCCCAGCACTCCAGCCTGGGTGACAAAGAAAGACCCTATCAAGAAAGAAAGAAAGAAAGAGAGAGAAAGAAAGAGAGAGAGAGAGAGAGAGAGAGAGAGGGAGGGAGGGAGGGAGGGAGGGAGGGAGGGAGGGAGGGAAGGAAGGAAGGAAGGAAGGAAGGAAGGAAGGAAGGAAGGAAGGAAGGAAGGAAGGAAGGAAGGAAGGAAGGAAGGAAGGAAAACTACATTTCCCAGATTCCTTTGCAGGTAAGCATGGCCATAAAGCTAATGCTCCAACTTTCTTTCGGTCCATCTTTTTGCCCTGGCTCTTGGTATAACAAGTTGGGCAGATGTGGAGCCAAGTACCTCTACTGCACCACTCCCCATGCCCTGGTACAGAGTCTCTGCAGGAGCCTGTTCAGTAGTCCTGTACATGCTCAAAACAGTGAGTGCAAGGCATTTAACATCCTGAAGAGCAACCCTTGACAAGCAGGGTTCAGCTGACTGTGAGTAAACACTCCCCTAGTCTGTCTCTGGTGAACAGTCCTGAGGTGCATTTCACTTGGCTCCTGGAAGCAGTCTCAGCAGGAGGGAACCCCAGATGCCTACAGTGGTAACCACCCGGGTCATGCAGCCTTGGATTCATTTTTCCCTCCTCTACTGTTTTCTCTTCCCAGTCGCCCCATTCCACTTCCTTAGAATATCTGCATACAAGCCCTTATACCAGCTTCTGCTTCTGGAAGGAGCCCAAGGTAACATAATCGGTTCAGGAAATGGGACATTGTGGGGTACTACCTGCAACTTCTTGGAAAGTGGTTTTAGGGAACAAAGGATCATATGCTAACAAGAGGGAAAATAAAAATTAGTAAGGCATGATGCATGGTGGTGCACCCCTGTAGTCCCAGCTACTCAGGAGGCTGAGGTGGGAGGATGGCCTGAGCCTAGGCATTCGAGGCTGCAGTGAGCTGTGACTGTATCACTGCACTCCAGCCTGGGTGACAGAGCAAGAACTTCTCCCTTAAAAAAATTTTTTTAATTAAAAAAATAAAAAGATGTGAAGTGAGACATTAGCTTTATGGCCATGCTTAGCTGCAAAGGAACCTGGGAAGTGTAGGGATTTTTTAAGAGACAGGGTCTTGTTCTGTTACCCAGGCTAGAGTGTCAGAGGGCAATCCTAATTCACTGCAGCCTTGAACTCCTGGGCTCAAGTGATCCCCTGCCTCGTTTCCATTTCCTGCTACCTGGAACGTGGCAGGCATGTCTGGAGCTCTGTCTGGGACCATGAAGAGAGAGCCACACCTCAGGAACGGTGGTGAGCTGGAAGGAACTGGACACCGAGAGGGTTTTGCCGAGAGGAGCTGCCATACCAGTTCTGGATACTTATTTCTGTGCCTGTATATGAGAGGGAAATACACTTCTGTCTTGCTTAAACCATTGTTATGTAAGGTCTCAGTTCCCTGCAGCCAACCTAACACATAGAATTTAAGTGATCAATCACGCTCCATGCTGGATCCTACTGCACCACGGAAATGTAAGGTGACAGGCCAATCCCTGGACACCTGGATTTCTCATTTTGTTTAAACAAGGAGAAGGTTCTAATTCATCCTGGGTGAGAACACAGTACATCCTCTCCCAAGCTCCCTTAACAAGCTACTGTGCTGAGAATCCTCAGGACACAGGTAAAGAGCTAATTACCAGGCTTGAGTCCCAAGGCAGCTCCCAATAGCTCTCTAATCTTCAAGAAAAATGTCATTTCAACAGCACCTCTGCCAGGGAACCAGAAGGGCTGCCTGCCTCACTCCACAAAGGGCCTGCATTTGTCACCCTGCTTTCTGCAGCCAAGAAATCATTATTTTTCCTGGCACCGCTGGAGGAAGGTGAAGTAGCAAGGAGACCCTCCGAGTCCTCGGAATTCCAACAGCACTCTGGGCAGTGCCTGGCCCCTGAGTCATTGCCAAGGTTACAAATGCACAGGTGATGAAGCAAGCACAAGGGAAACCAGCCCAGGTCTGCTCAGTGAACTGCAAAGTAACAGTAAATATAATCCGAGGTGTATCTGGGAACCCAAGATCCTGCAGGAAAAGGGTGTTGCCTCGGGGCCATTATCACTGAGGCCAAGAAAGACAGCAGCTCCCACAAGAAACCTGATTAACTGTATCGGTTGGTAAAATAAATTCCAGCTTGCTAGTTAACAAGGTAGAAGTCCTGAACAGCCTCTAACAGCAAAAACTAGCAGCATGGTAAGATTGCCAGGGTAACAGAATTCGGTGCGGGGAGGTGCAAACAGGGATCTGATCCTAGCCCCCAGCTGCTGTGTGGCGCCTGGGAAACCCATGCCCTCTCTGAGCCTCGCTACTCTTTCTTGACTTTTATCTTAATTTTATTTATGTTTTGAATGGGTAAAACATTTTCATGTCTCAAACTTCAAAAGACACATGATTCTAGAATAAAATGTCTCCTTTCTGTCTTACGCTCAACTCCCCAGAAGCAACCAACCTTGTCCCTTAAAAAAATTTAAAAAATAAAGCAAGACCTCATCCCTTAAAAAAATTTTTCAAAAATTAAAAAAATTAAAAGATGTGAGGTGAGACATTAGCTTTATGGCCATGCTTAGCTGCAAAGGAGGAACCTGGAACGTTCTACAACATCATCAGTTTCTCACGAACCTTACAAAAATATTGTATGTATATAAAAGTGTACATATACACACGTAATGTTACTTTTTCTGTCTCACAGTCACATACTATAGCCACTGTTCTGCACCTGGTTTTTTCACTTAGCAATCTTTTATGAAGATGGTTAGAGCCAATATATACAGTGTCTTCATTTTTCTTATGCTGTATAGCATTCCACTGTATGACTATGAACCAATATTTATTTACCTACTCCTCTCTTGATAGACTTCAGGTTGCTTCCAGCATTTTGCTACTGCAGGGTTGCAATGAGTAACCTCATACACGGGTTAATCTGCACATGTGCCATCTCTCTGAATGATAAACTCTCAGAAGTAAACTGGATGAGTCAAAATGTGTGCATTTGTAATTGTAAGTGATAATGCCAAACTGTCCTCCAGAGAAGGTGAACCAACACTGCCAACATCAGTGTATGAAAGTCGAGTCCCAGTGTCCTCATTTATGAAGTCGACAGCTCCCTGAGCTCTGCCAGTCAGAGGATAACATCATCTCACCTTGACACAGCAGCCTTTACTTTTCGTTGTTGTTTCTTTTTATTTTTGTAGAGATGGAGTCTTGCTATGTTGCTCAGGCTGGTCTTAAACTCCTGGGTTTAAGCCATCCTCCTGCCTCAGCCTCCCAAAATGCTGGGATTACAGGTTTGGGAGAAGCCACCTCACCTGGCTCACAGCAGCCTTTAGAGTAGAGATCATCAACCAAAGGACCACAGGCCAAATGCAACTTGCACACCAATATTGATTGGCCCACATTGCGTTTCTTACACTGAACCAATTGAAAAAAACAAGAATTTTTTTTTTAATCTAGATTTCTAGCTTCTCTTGAGAAATCAAATCTGTTAACTCTAAGCTCATATTCCTGAAGAATAATAAGAAGGAGTCACTGATTAGGAGCCACTGCCCCCCGCCACGCTGACCCATGCTCAAGCTATGTAATGAGCCACAGTCCCCACCACTCCCTACTGCATGCCCCAACCATGAGTGCGAGTTTCAATTACCTCTTATCATCCCAACTGCAGTGTTACTTTCTGCATAGCAGAGAAGCATTTCTCTATAACCATGCATCTATCAGAAGAATGAACCAAAAAGAGAGAGGATGTGACAGAAAATGCCTAATTCTAGTTTTCTTTCTCCCCTTCTTCCTTTTATTCATGGAACCCCCCAGTGCACAAGGTTGGAAATTACCTTTCCCAGTCTTCCTTGCAGCTGACGGTGCTGGCATGGCTCATTTGCAGACTTTGGGACATGAGATAAAGTGATGCATGTAATTCCCAAACCACATCCTTTAAAAAGGAAATTCCCAGCCCTGCACTTCCTCACTTCTTTCCCCACCTATGGAGATGCACCTATGGAATGCACCTATGGAGATGAGGCAACCTCAACCTTGAAACACAGGCTTCAGTCTGGGAAGTGACAGAGCAAAGAGATGGAAACCCCTGGGTCTCAGGATGACATCAGAGATGGTTAAATGAGAAGGGAGAAAACAATCGTGTCTGAGATACTGCACATTGAGGTCTCCATGATACAGCAGCTTGCCGCATCCCAAAAATGGAGAGAAAGCTTGTTTCTTTGTGAACAAGAAGAATATTCCCAAGTGTTTCACATTCAGATGGCTGGCCTGCTTTACCAACAAGGCTCACCATCCTGAGCTCACCAAGGCTCACTATCCTGGGTCCAATATAGTGATTTGCTCACCACTGTGGTCTCACTCTGGGACAGCCCAGCTCAGAGTGCCATGGGACATATTTACTTTCTTTTCTTTTCGAGATGGAGTCTCGCACTGCTGCCAGGCTGGAGTGCAGTGGCATGATCTCAGCTCACTCCAACCTCTGCCTCTCAGGTTCAAGCAATTCTCTTGCCTCAGTCTCCTGAGTAGCAGGTAACAGGTGCTCGTCACCACACCCGGCTAATTTTGTATTTTTAGTAGAGATGAAGTTTCACCATGTTGGCCAGGATGTTCTCGATCTCTTGACCTTGTGATCTGCCCACCTCAGCCTCCCAAGGTGCTGGGATTACAGGCGTGAACCACCTCACCCAGCCTTCACTTTCGAATTAAATGACTTCAGGATAGTCAGAAAACACAGACTTATTTGATAACTCACATCGAGACAATTCATGAGCTACTGGGACTTGGATAAGAAGCCCAGATTCACCCTGACACTAAAATAAATTCCAAATAGCAAATACTTTCAATAGAAATCATTGAAGGACCAGCAGAAAACCTGGGTAACATTTTTTACTAGTGTGGTATGGAGACAGCCAAACCCAACTCAAGCCTGACCCTTAGCCTCAACCATGCCAAAATGGAAAAATCTCCAAAACAGAAAACGTTGTGAGCAATTACTCGGATCTCTGTGAGCAGGCCTGGTCTGAGCAGCTGGACTTGCTTCCATGCCATTCCGTGTGTCTCCACTTTAACCATGTACATATATTACTCTTTTTAGTTATCATTATGCTCAATTATAATAACTTGATTTTAAACGGAAAGTAATGTCCAGTGCCCACTGGCAATAGAGTGGGTAGGCAGTGACGGATTCACATAGGTCAATGCTCAACAGCAGACCTTAGCAAATGCTTTCCATAAAGGGCCAGAGAATAAATATTGTAGGTTGTGCTGGCGATTTAGTCTTTGCTGCATATTCTTTTTTGTTTGGGGTTTAATTTTTTAATTTTGGGGTTTTTTTTTTTTAGATGGAGTCTTTCTCTGTCACCCAGGCTGGAGTGCAGTAGCACGATCTCAGCTCACTGCAACCTCTGCCTCCAGGGTTGAAGCGATTCTCTTACCTCAGCCTCCCTAATAGCTGGGATTACAGGTGCCTGCCATCATGCCTGGCTAATTTTTGTATTTTTAGTAGAGATGGGGTTTCACCATGTTGGCCAGGCTGCTCCTAAACTCCTGACCTCAGGTGATCTACCCACTTTAGCCTCCCGAAGTGCCGGGATGAGTCATCATACCTCACAGAGGTGAGCACCACGCCTGGCCTGGTTTTTGTTTTTTTTTTAATATACAATCCTTTAAGCTTTGAAAACTATTCTCAGCTCACAAGCTCAATTTAGCCCACAGGTCATAGTTTGCCAACCTCTCTGTTCTACAGCAATGAGAATGAATGAGACGTCACTACTTGTAACAATGTGGATGAACCACACTGAAGTTGAGTCAAGCAAGAGGTCCAGCCTCATGACTTATTTATAGGAAGTAAAAAAGCTGGTAGGAGGAGGAAGGATGGTGGTCACCTGGGGTGGAGGAAGGCGCTGCGTGATTAGCTGCAGACTGCAGAGGCCCCTGGTTTCACGAGTGTGTTCAATTCACAAAAGTTGTCAGGCTGCAAACTTGCGATGTTTGTGCTCCTTTCTGTACATACAGCAGCCTCCCCTTACCCTTACTCTCACTTTCTGTGATTTCGGTTACCCATGGTCAACTGAGGTCCAAAAATCGGTGAGTACAGCACAGTAAGATACGTTGAGAGGCCGCATTCACATAATGTTTATCACGGTATGTTGTTATAATTGTTCTATTTTATTATTGTCAGTTACCTCTTACTATGTCTAATTTATAAATTGAGCTTTATCATAAAGAAATGTATGTATAGCAACAACAGTCTCTATAGGATTTAGGACCATCTGTGGTTTCAGGCATTCACTGGGGATCTTGAAACGTGTCCCCTGCAGACAAGCGGGGATTACTATACCTATATACAGTCAGGCACCACAAAATGACATTTCTGTCAACAACAGACCATGCATACAATGGTGGTCCTGTCAAGTATAACACCGTATTTTTATTGTACATGTTTAGAGATGTTGATGCACACAAATGCTTCCTCCTGGACTGCAATTGCCTATAGGATTCAGTATGTAACAAGCTGGACAGGTTAGTAGCCTATGTGTGTAGTAGAGTGAACCACCTGGGTCTGTGTAAATATACTCTGTGATGTTCGCACAATGACAAAATTGCCCAAGAGCAAATTTCTCAGAAGGTATCCCTGTCATTAGGTAATGCATGACTGTACCATTCAACAAAAAATTTTTTAAAAATGAATTTCATAAGGAAAGATGGGCTGCGCATGTCTGTGCACACATGTGTGGGTGTTTGCATTTGTGTAAGGGGAAAAGAATGCAGATGGACCTTATAATCTGGGAGGGTGAGGGATAAGCAGACCAGAAAACAAATTAGACCACTTTAAATTGTGTTTAAAAACAAAGTGTGGGCCGGGCGCGGTGGCTCAAGCCTATAATCCCAGCACTTTGGGAGGCCGAGGTGGGTGGATCACGAGGTCAAGAGATCGAGACCATCCTGGTCAACATGGTGAAACCCCATCTCTACTAAAAAAATAGAAAAAATTAGCTGGGTATGGTGGCGCGTGCCTGTAATCCCAGCTACTCAGGAGGCTGAGGCAGGAGAATTGCCTGAACCCAGGAGGCGGAGGTTGCAGTGAGCCGAGATCACGCCATTGCACTCCAGCCTGGGTAACAAGAGCGAAACTCCGTCTCAAAAAAAAAAAGTGTGTCCTTTTATTGAAAGGGACAGCATGCTTGGCATGCAACAGTTGTGCACCAGCCATGAGCTGCTCCACTCTCCCAGACCTAACTGCTTCTGAGACCCCTAAAGATCTGAGCTGGGAATGACAGGCAATGTTCCTCCCACCCAAGTCCATCCCCCATCAACACTCTAGCACCTGTGCCCTAGGCCCTATCTATGCAGAATGGCCTACCTTGCTTTGCTAGGGCCCCTCCAGGCTGCCAAAACCCACCCAGAACACCCTACCCTTTCTGACTTCCTGGGATCCTCAAAAGCTTAGTAGAGTGGTGTCCTCCAAAATGTCCACATCCTAAGCCCCAGAACCTGTGAATATGTGGCTTTGTAAGACAAAAGGGACTTTGCAGACATGATTAGGTTAAGGATCTTGAGATGAGGTGGAGACCCTGGATTATTATGGTGGGTCCAACATCCTCTCACAGGCATTTATCAGAGAGAGACAGGAGAGGCGGAGGCAGAGGAGGAAATAGGATGATGGAGACAGGTTGAACACATGCTTTGAAATTAGAGGAAGGGGCCACAAGCCACGGAATGCAAGTGGCCTCTAGAAGCTGGAAAAAGCAAGGAAACAGATTCTCCTCTAGAGCTTTGAAAAGGAACCCAGCCCTGCCTTGATTCCAGCTCTTAAGACTCATGTCAGACTTCTAATCTCTAAACAGTAAGATAATAGATTTGTATTGTGTAAGCCACTAAATTTCCAATAATGTGTTATAGGAGCAACAGAAACTTAATACACGAAACACAAGTTTTCCCAAACAGCCAGTACCCAGGACTATGTCTGTGGCAAACCTACTCCACAATTCCCTGACATGGTTGTGACTTTGTACGTCTGGTTGCATTTCACCCATAAACCATTAATACAGCCACAAACACCAACATTTCACATCCAATCGCAACTTCCAGGCCACTTCTGGCACCAAAACCCTTGGCCATAGCACACATCTGACTTCTGGTTTGGAGAAGATGTTTTTATACCCACATTTCAGATGCATACCAATCTCAAAAAAAAAAAACAAAAAAAACTTGAAACCCCCTGTTCATTCTTAATACATTCATTGACCACCAAGGTCCTGGGACTGTCCTGGGTGCTGAAGATGCAGCCAGAAACAACAAATATGCGTGAAGACCTCACATGTGCTAGGCACTACTCCGGGTCTAAGGTACAGAGAAGGGAACAAAAGCACAACATCCTCACTAAGTGCCAGGCACCGAGTGCTTTACATGTAAGAGCTTAATCACAAATTGTAGCATCCCGATGAGTACATGTTATTATCCCGCCTAGTCTCCCAGTAACCAAACTGAGGCCCAGCCAGGTGAGACATCTTGCACAATGCCAAACGCAGTCTGAGGCTACCAATATGATGCTCTGAGGCAGCTACCTCTCCGTACTGTCCAGCAGAAAAACAGCTGTTCCCATCAAATGTTCATTCCGCTCTGAGCTGCATCCAGTGTCAGGTGAAGTGGAGGGTACAGACACATTATATAAGAAAAATCTGACCTCAAAGTGGGGAGATCATCATCCCCACAGATGTAAAACCACCACCAACAATACCACAGGGTAATAGACAATAGCAAACTCAGTTGATTACTTGAGAAGGAAAGAGTAGTTCTAAGTGGAAAACTGCTGGGTAAAAGCTTCCCCTGCTGTGAGCGATTCAATTCATTCATTAAGGATGAAACAGACTCCAATCCAGTCCATGCTCAAGGGGTCTGAGAGGCTGGTTTATTGCATCTGGGGGCACCAGGCTCTGCAAGGTGCTCCCCAATAGTCGGTCTGCCTTGAAGAGCCCCTTCCTGGCCTCTTAGCTGAATTCAAGGGTCAGAAAGTCAAATGCCTGCAGGGATCAGACAGCAGCAGTAAATGAACAGAGGTTGCCAACACATTTTGCTTGAATATTAAATACACAAGAATGATCTTCACTTCTACAAAGATGTTCTCTCCTATTGTTCTCAAAACACACAGCGCTCTGGAAGCCTCTAGCTTGACAGAGTCTGGGAAACAGAGAGATATTTGTCTCCCATTAAAAAAAAAAAAAAACTATAGTTCAGGGATGATTATAATGGTAACTGACACCCTTGATGTAGGGTAGACAAGAGGGGGTGGTGGTGACTGTGGCAAAGTGGCAAGCCCACGCCTTATCTAAAGGGGACACACACTCATCAGCACCATTCCGAAAGCCTGTTTCTAAGTGGGGATACACAACCGACATTGCCAGTGCTTCCTCCGTTTCAAGACAGACAAAAAAATACAGCTATTTATAAGCAATAGTCCAATTTTTTTATGTTGGCCCCTATATTTTCAGACACTTCTCAAGCAAAACAAAATGTATCTGTTGGCCAAATTAAGTCCTTGGACTGAATCCAAGCTGGGACCAAAGGTACATACCACGAGGTCTGGCTAAGGTTTATATTTATTTTTATTTTTTTAGAAACAGGGTCTTGCTATATTTCCCAGGCTGGTCTCAAACTCCCGGCCTTAAGCAATCCTTCTGCCTCAGCTTTCCACAGTTCTGAGATTACACATGTGAGCCACTGTGTGTTGTCAATATTTATCTTTAAATTGCCCCACTTGTTTTTAAACTTAATGCCAAATTTAGCTTTGTCCTAAGGTATAAGTATTACTGGGTTTTTGTGCTGGTTATATTTCTTTCTAACTCAAAAAATAAATATAGGCTGGGTATAGTGGCTCACTCCTGTAACCCCAAGAACTTTGGGAGGCCGATGTTGGAGGATCACCTAAGCCCAGGAGGTCAAGGATGCAGTAAGCTATGATTTCACCACTGCACTCCAGCCTGGATGTCAGAGCGGAGACCCTGTCAGAGCAAGTGGGCATCATTCTTCACCTCCTGCTTAGGGGAAATAAGGGCCATTGATTATGGAAGCAAATGGCCGTGTCCAGGGACACATACAATCCCCTTTTCTGGCCTTCCTCTGATTAAATGAATCTTCCATTCAGCCTCCATACACTCCAGATATCCTGAAACCATTATATTTTCATGTAATGTTATTCTTTCAACACAATCCATTGGTTAATCACATAGCTACTAATGACAATTCGATTTTTCTGCACTTGGGGAACAGTGAATATTAATAAATTTCAGACAGTACATCCCGATGGGGTCTAGGAAATACGGTCATGGTATACATGAGTTCACCTCTCACCAAATATCACCAATGTGCAGAATTTCTCTCTCTTTCAGCTAAGCATTAAAATCAATTCCACTGAATCTTTAAATCAGATCATGATATTAGAGCAACAAAGACCGCCCGGTACACAGTCCCATCCCAGGCACTAGGATAGAAGCCAGAGAATATAATAGCGCATTTCAGGTCCATGAAAAGCGACCTATTGCTCTGAGGAGACTCACTCTGAATTTTCTGGAAGTCAATGAACAGTGATCTGAGAGAGACTTTCTTGTACGTGCCCTTACATCATTTTGCAGGAAAAGAAAGAGAAAAATGGGCACTGAGAACAGTCACAGAATTTAAGACAGGATGTATCTTCGCCCTAAAATACCTGGACCAGAAACCTCTCGCTGGGAAGACACATGGGTGGAGGTTGCAAGTTTCACTGTACTAGAAAAGTAGGTACAATATTCAGCCAATGTAAGCACAACCAGTGTGCACACAGCCTACCAGTGGAGCAGAAGATGACTGGGTGGCACCTTCATTATTTGGGGTGGTAGACAAGGGAAATGATTTTGCATTGATCGCACACACACACACACACATGATCTGTAGAGACAGGGTCTCATTCTGATGCTCACACTGGAGTGCAGTGGTGAAACCATAGCTTACTGCATCCTCGACCTCCTGGGCTTAGGTGATCCTTCAACATCGGCCTCCCAAAGTGCTTGGGGTTCCAGGAGTGAACCAGTATGCCCAGCCCATGTTTATTTTAATATGTGTTAGAAAGAAATATAACTAACACAAAAAAAACAGTAATACTTATACCTTAGGACAAGGCTAAACTTGGCATTAAGTTTAAAAACAAGTGGGGCAATTTAAAGATAAATATTGACCAGGCACAGTGGCTCACATGTGTGATCCCAGAACTGCAGGAAGCTGAGGCAGAAAGATTGCTTAAGGCCAGGAGTTTGAGACCAGCCTGGGCAACATAGCAAGACCCTGTTTCTACGAAAACAAAATATAAACCTTAGCCAGACCTGGTGGTGTAAACCTGTGGTCCCAGCTACTTGTAAGGCTGAGGCAGGAGAATCACTTGAGCCTAGGAGTTAGAGGCTACAGTGAGCTATGATCGCACAACCGAACTCCAGCCTCATTGACACAGCAAGACTCTGTCTCTAAAAAATAAAAATATACATAAATAAGTCATAATAGAGTTGGTACACAGTTAAGTGGTGGTTAGGAAATAGTAGCAGCTTGGAAAATCCTGGAACTATTTCAAGTAGTGATGTCCTCTGGAGACCAAGACTCATTTTGCCAGAACTGCTAGCTCTCGTACGAGACAGGAACTCCAAAACTCCATAAACGTTGACCAGATGTGTAAGTGAGTGGCAGTGAAACTACCGAACAAAATGCGTCTGTGGGCACCAACATTCTCTTCAATCTCTCTGTCAAAGCTCTAACCTGGTTCGCACAATTTCTTCAGTGTGGATACCAGCAGTTTCTACCAAGTTAGGAGCATCCACAGGCTCATTCCACAGCAAAACATAATTTCTACCATTAGGAGAAACCCTGCCCTAGGACGATGACTGCCAGATCCACAAGTGAGTGAAGAGACCCCTCTGGGTAAACAGGGTCACCGAGAACCGACTGAAGACCCTGCACCAAGCTCAGCCGAAAGCCACGAAGACAGTGGCCACATCCGTCCTCTCTTTTAACCTCGAATCTAAATCTCAGCTCTTACCAGTATGCGTGTTCTCATAAATCCAACAAAACCTTAACCACAGCATTCAGTCCTCATGTGCTGCTTTCCCCTATAAACAAGCAAGATTTATACCTTCCCAGGGCTATTATCCAGACACATTTATCTTTATTTCTGTGCGTAAGTAATGAGAGGGACGCCACTGCCGACAAGTCCCGGGGGATTAATTACAGAAACCATTTACGAAGGGTTCCCTCCCGATTCTCGGAGCATTTTTCAAACCCAGGAAAGAGAATTTCATTTAAAAGACCCAATGGCCCATATGAGTAGCATCATTACTGGGTTCCAACTCGACCCGATGACAAATGTCAAGCGTCTAGAAGGCTGATGACATTCCTGGGCTTTTCTCTACTTACTTAATCTTGTGACAATTACTGAAGTGACAGACATCCAACTCAAGGAGAAACCAATCCTCTGCCAGGCAGCCCGGTGGCTAAGAGGTAGACCTAGTCAAGCATGCGGCATTCATTCAACAAATTTTATCAGATGCCTACAGATGCCAGGCATCCTGTTACACACTGAGAATGCTGATTGGCAGACAAAGTTCCCATTCTCATGGGATTTTAATCTAGTAGGGAGACAAAACATCAAGAAGTAGACAAATAATTTCAGAAAGTGGCTACATGCAAAGGAGATAATAAAACAGGGTGATGGGATGATAAGATAGGTTGACCGGGAGAGCTAAGCTCATTCCCATCCCTCATTTTTTCCCTCCTCCTGGCACATCATCGGCACAGTCATCCTCACAGTTCACAGCTGACATCCATTCCAACTGGCCATGGTGTTGCTGCTGATTGGTCAATGCCGTGTCTACTAAGGATACAAATGCCTCCCCTCTGCCCGAACCACTCTTTCTCTGGATCTTCCCAAGGATGGTGCCTTCTCCTCATTCAGTGTGCATGTTAAATGACACCTTGCAGAGATGCTTTTGCTGATCATCCAGTCTAAAACAGCCCATACCTCCCAGCCATTCCTGATCCTGTTATCCTGTTTCATCATTTTTCTGCATGTGGCACATTGCATTTTCCAAAGATAGAAGCATACCATGTCCCATGCCACAAGCTCTTCTACAATGTCATCTTGTCATTCTTCCCACCAAGAAGTGGGGTCTGTGTCCCTTCCCTTCAATCTGGGTGGGCTTATGAGGGTTTTGACCAGCAGAGTGCCACCTAAGTGATGCTGTGTGACTTTGGAGATGGCGTCCTCAAAGGCCGTGGAGCTTGCCTTGCACTTGGAGTCTGGAGGCCACCATGTTGTAAGGAAGCCCAATCACAAAGAGAAGCCACATGAAGATACTCAGACTGGCAGCTCTAATCTTCAAGCCATTCCAGCCCAGAGCCAGACATATGAATGAGCAAGTCATTGGTGCTTCCTGCCCCCAGCTATTGGGTCACCACCAGCCTTGGAGCCTTCCCAGCTCAAGCCCAGACATTGTGGAGCAGAAGAAGAGTCATCTCCACTGTACTCTGTCCAAATTCCCAGTTCACAGAATCTGGGAACATAATAAAATGGTGGTTGCAAGATACTAGGTCTGGAGTCCTTTCTTACGCAGCAATAGTACCTGGAACGTGGCCCCTACTGCTTCGTGAAATCATCTCATTTGTCTGCCTTGTCTGCTAGGCTCAGTGTCCAAGGTAGGAACCACGCCTGTTTTGTACACAGCCCTTAAACAGTGCCTACACAAAAGAGTCTCCCTGTAAATATTTCCTGAACAAAGATACAGGGAAATAATGGCAACAACTTGCAGAGTTTAAAAATCACAGCATCGGTGTCTCATGGGTGTTGTAACAAATTGTGCTGGAATGAACTTGGTCACTTAAGACAATGCACATTTATTCTCTTTGTTCTGGAAGCCAGAAGTCCAAAACTGGCAACACTGGGCTGAATTCAAGGCATGCTCAGGGACTCACTCCCTCCAGAGGCTCTAGGGAAGAATTCATTCGTCTCCAGTTGCTGATGGCTGCAGGCATTCCTTGGCTTGTAGCTGCATCACTCTAGTCTCCGCCTCCATGGCCACACCACCTTCTCTTCTGTCTGTGTCAAAACTTTCTACCTGCTTGCCTCTGACACTTTGACTGCATTTAGAACCCACCCACAAAAACCCAGGATAACCTCCCCATCTCAAAATCCTTAACATAACCACAGCTATAGTCTTTGGCATATAAAGTGCCATTCACAGGCTCCAGGAATTGGGATCATCCTGGGTGGAAAGGAGGATTATTCAGCCTATCACGCCAACCAAGAATGGAGGTCCAGCTCCTGGGCAACACAGCAGCCCCAGCACACCACCCACACATGCACAGGATTCAGTCATTGCCGCACCTGGTGACAGAAGCCGGAACCAGAAACGCAGAATCTGTGTTTGGAGGAGCAACCACAGAGATGGAACAGCATGTGGAAAAGCCTCCTTGGCCATTCATTCTCCCTGCACTGACTGACCATCAATAGAAAGAGGGAGCCTCCAGATGAAATTTCTACTTGACTTTTTTTTCAGACAGGGTCGTTCTCTGTTGCCCAGCCTGAAGTGCTGTGGCATGATCATAGCTCACAGCAGCCCTGAACTCCATGGGCTCAAGTGATCCTCCCACTTTCACCTCACAAGTAGCTGGGACTACAGGTGGACATCCCCATACCTGACTTTTTTTCTTAGAGTTGGGGTCTTGCTATGTTTCCCAGAAGGTCTCAAGCTCCTGGCCTCAAGTGATCTGCCCACCTCAGCCTCCCAAAGTGCTGGGATTACAGGCATGAGCCACTGTGCCTAACCTGGATCAACTCTTTTTACCTACAAAAATTGCAATTTCTAATAAATCCCAAGCCTGATAAGACAAGGATCATCTCCAACTCCTCTCTGAAAAAGCTTCTTGTTGAAACTGCTGCCAAGAAGCAGAAATCTCTGTGTAAAGAGCCCCCTGCTCTCTCAACTGCTCACCCTTAGAAGAACAGAAAAGTTACCCAGAAGAGGAGAAGCGAAGGTCAGTGGACAGTCCTCAACAGCCCTGAGCTTGACTGCACAATCTGGTTGCCTCAGAGTCTCACTTTTACAATATTAGGTTGGTGCAAAAGTAATCACGGTTTCTGCAGTTGAAAGTAACGGCAAAAATTGCTATTACTTTTGCACCAACCTAATACAAAGCTTAAAAGGCAGAAGAACCCTCTAACAAAGCTGTGGGCAAATGTTTTCCGCAAAGGGCCAGATGGCGAATATTTTAGGCTTTGCAGATCACATCTATTCATCTCTGCTTCTGTAGCTCCAAAAACAGCTGCAGATGACATGTAAATGAATGGGCATGGCTGTGTTTCAATAAAACTTTATTTACAACAAACAGGCTGGGGACCAGATTTGGCCCAAAGACCCTAGTTTGCAAATCTCAGCTCCAAGTTAAAGTTTTGCCTTCCAACAACCACCAGTAAAACCTGAAAGCAAGTTGACAGGTTCCCGATCACCCCTCCACGCCTGACCTTCCTCAAAGCACAGTTGATGTTCTTAAGTTGCCTTCATCGAAGCCGTCTTAAAAATATATAAATCCTGTGATGTGGCACACTTCCTTTTTCAGAGACTATTGCAATTTCCAAACACCTCCCTGTTTTCCAGCACGGCTGTCAGAGAAGAAAGTGCAGCCGATTCCTGAAGCCAGCCTCTGTCTTTGCAGCAGAAACTAATCATTTTCAGCTTCAGTAAGAGCTTCAGGGCTTGATGACAGGGGCCAGGACGTGAACGAACTGACTGACCCAGAATCACTTCTGTGAAATCCAAGAGATGAGAAATTCAAATGTTTTTCTTTTTAAGAGAAAAAAAAAAGACATATAAAACCAGATGACTTAAAACTCAGTGATTAGGGTTGACAACAGAAGCATAAAACGGGGCCCAGGTGAATTTACTAATTGTGTCTCAGCATCAGATACCAGCTTCATCAAACCCAAGATCAGTCACTGTGACAACTTCAACCAGAATATGTCCTTCCAGAGCCATCTTTCATCTCTACTTGTTGAAAAATGTTGTTTTCCCTCAGACACATCCACTCTTGAGAACAGCTCATTTCACCTGCATTTGAACCGCCCCTGTGAGATCAAAATAAATAAATAACTAAATTTTTAAAAGAAAGGAAGAAAAAGGGCAGAGACCTCTCTCCCAGATCCCCAGTCACTGCCCTCACTCTCCAAGGACCAGGCTCAAGCAGGTGCACTAGGTGGACTGTTCTGACTAATTGTTGAACAAGAAAAGATCCTTTAATATGGTGGAGCTGAACCTAAGGGAGCAATTTTTAGGAGATAAAAAGAAAAGGCATCTGTATGCAGCAGGATACATTTGCACACTTTTCCATTTCATTAGCTAAGTCTTCTGTGGATTTTTGACAGTCACCTTGAACAGAATTAAAGAGAGAACTGATAATTGCCTAAAGCCTACAGCACAGCCATGCTGCACCCGTGGGCAACTGTGGCTCCACAACCCCACCCCTCACACGCACGCATGTGCACGCATACACACACACAGGCACAGACACAGAATTTGCTCCACAAGTTGCTACCCTCTCCTCCCCACAAGCTCCTACCTTGGTTCTGAGCTAGGGATGGAGCATAGCAAAGATGAGGGCAAGTCACGTGGATTTCCGCAACCCCACTGAAACGCAAAGCAACACCCGTCCTCCCTCAGCTGCTCCCCACATTTCCACACATGTCATCAAATCAAAGAGGATGGGAGCTCCCCGTCAACCTCCTCATCACAGTCCCCATCATTTAAAAGTAGGAAGAAGTGGCTGGGTGCAGTGGCTCAAACCTGTAATCTCAGCACTTTGGGAGACTGAGGTTGGCGGATCACCTGAAGTCAGGAGTTCAAGACCAGCCTGCCCAACATGGCAAAACCCCATCTCTACTAAAAATACAAAAAAATTAGCCAGGCATAGTGGTGGGCACCTGTAATCCCTGCTACTCAGGAGGCTGAGGCAGAAGAATCACTTGAACCTAGGAGGTGGAGGTTGCATAAGCCAAGATCATGCCATGGCACTCCAGCCTGGGCAACAAGAGTGAAACTCCATCTCAAAAAAAAAAAAAAGTAGGAAGAGGCTCCTAGGCCCATTCCAAAGTCCCAGGAGAGAGGACCGTGCACTTAAACAAAATCACAATTCCACCTCTAATCTGAGGGTCTCTGGAGGGGATACAGGCAATCTCCGCAGGGTCCTTGTGTAGGTGGCGGATTAAGGAGGCTCCGCGGGCAAAGCCGCAGCTCTCTTGGTTGATTGGCAGAAAGCTAACCAACTTACAAGCAAAATCCCAAGGAAACATCTTCTGCTCTTCCTGAAGTCCCCAGTCTAAGGGGTCTGACGAAGGCAAACCCAAGCTCCCTTCTTGAGTTCTCCTGATCAGGATGCTACTAGGTCTTGTCTGCAATTTTTAGGTTTTGCTCTTCTTCTCAAAGTTAGTTTTGCTTTTTTTCTTCTTCTTCTTTTGAGGCAGGATCTCTCTCTGTGACCCAGGCTGGAGTGTAGTGGCTCAAATGGGGCTCACTGCAGCTTCAACCTCCCAAGCGCAGGTGATCCTCCCACCTCAGCCTTCTGAGTAACTGGGACCACAGGCATGCACAATATGCCCAGCTAATTTTTGAATTTTTTGTAGAGACGGGAGTCTCATTGTGTTGTCCAGGCTGGTCTCAAACTCCTGGGCTGAAGTGGATCCTCCCACCTAGGCCTCCCAAAGTGCTGGGATTACAGGCGTGAGCCACTGTGCTGGGCCTAGTTTGGCTTTTCTTGCTCCTTCCCTCCTTTGCACACTTATTTCAAGCTCCCCACATAAGCCAAGCTCTGCAGACACAAAGACAAATGCAACATTGTTCGAGAGAGTGACGCCACAGGCAAAGGTCAAGGTCAGACCCAGGTCCAGACCCTGACCCTCTGCTTCTTCGCCAGGTGATCTTGAGCATATTATTGTAACTTTCTGGGGCTCTAGAATAGAGATAATAACAGTATAGCCTCATGGGGTTATTATGAGGATAGAAAATGAAGGAAAGGGCCAGGCACGGTGGTTCATGCCTGAAATCCCAGCATTTGGGGAGGCTGAGGCAGGAGGACCGCTTGAGCTCAGGAGTTTGAAACCAGCCTGGGAAATATGGTGAAAACTCATCTCTGCCCAAAAGATTAGCTGGTCATGATGGTGCACACCTACAGTCCAAGCTACTAAGAAGGCTGAGGCAGGAGGACTGCTTGAGCCTGGGAGGTTGAGGCGGCAGTGAGCCATGATTATACCACCGCATGCCAGCCTAGATGACAGTAAGACCCTGTCTCAAAACACACACACACACACACACACACACCACAGAGAGAGAAAAAATGAAGAAATGAATGAACTGTTCTTAGCACTGTGCTCAATAAATAGGCTTTATTATTATTACTGTTTCATTAGCAGATTTTGCACAGACAAGTAACTGGCTAGTCCTCGTTAAAGGACTTAACGCAGTGCCTTGCACATGGCGAAGCTTCCATAAATACCAACCAACAGCAACTCTCAGAGACCCAGCTCTCATGACAAGGCAGATAAAGCGCTGAGAAAATGCAAAGATGAGAGGGTTTAATTCTCTGTGGGGAAGAGGGGGTCAGAGGCAGCCACCACGAGGGGTCATTTCCTGTGCCAGCCTCCTTTGCAATAACAGATGAATTTCTTACAACGAGACAGCTCACATTCCCATCTCAGCATCTCTCAGGGAGGGAGGCTACTCCCTCCCGGCTCCACAGGGCTCCAGACACAGAGCAAAGAGATTTTTTAAAGTTGTTTTTGTCTTATGGTTAACCCCTTTGAGTTCTTAGAAATGTCACACTACTTTTACAACTGTCCCAGAGGGCTGGGATGAGATCAGGTACCATGTTTCATGAAAATGTTGACCAATTTCAGCTTTTCCCCAGGGAGTACCCAGAACAGAGGAGGACTGTGGAACCTAATCGGCTGGGAAACAGGAGGAACTGTAGGTTCTGAGCCAAAGATCTATCCTCAGGGGAGACAGCCATCCTCATGGGGCAGAGACCCTGGGCTTGTCTGTGTGATTCTGTGGGAGGCAGGATGGGGAGCCACAGTAGAAGACTTCCCAGAGACAAAGGTCAGTGCAACAGAATCACAGGGACACCTTCTGGGGGTTCTAGGCAAACTGTGGGAGTCACATGACATTTCCCACCCTTGCAGTTGGCCAGATTTGTTCAGAAGCCATCTTTGTTCTGTATGATCTCATCCCCTGGCCTAGCTGATTGGACCAGGGCACAACACCTGCTTGTAGGTGAGCCAATCAGATTCTCTCTCCTGGACCCTTGGAAATGAGAACCAGAGACAGTGAGAGCAGGCCTCTATGGGAGGCTGGAACAGACATGCCTAATGGAAGAAGCTGTGAGGCCATCACATGTCACCATGGGAACTGGAGGTCTAGAGAAAGGCCCTCATTAGAGAGAAGGAGATGGGAGGCAAGCTGCAGAAGAAAGCGGAGCCAAGGGAAGGGGAATTCTGGTGGCTTCCCATTGCCTACTCCAGGCCCTTCCTGAGGCCCACTGGCTGCATTCTGCCCTAAGCTGCTCTTGGGCTTGTCTTGGTTACCATTATTTACCAGCAAGAGAATGTCTTACAACTCTTGCTGGGAAACAGTGGCAAGCCCACCACGTTAGGTAGTGAGTGCACCAGTGGTCACTGAATACTAAGGAAAAATGCCTCTCTGTATACTAGAGGAAGCGTATAGTAGAGGAAGAATGCCTCTTTGTAAGAAGGCTTCACATACAACGCTCCTCAATTAGGTAGAAGGCTGAAATTGGCACACCCTAGAAACCCTTCCAGCTCCAAACTCTAGATAACTTCAGATCGCGCATCGAGGCCTTCAGGCCAGATGCGGCACCTGGCTGTGTTCTAATGTGTTGCCATCATTCTTTCACTTTGTTTTGACCACCCAATATTTCTTAAATTATGATTGATTGTTAATGTTATAAACTTGGGAAATTTCACATGAAAATCCAAATGTATGGCCTTTCCTCAGCTCTGGCAACATTGGGCCCATTATTCCCCAACGGAACCAATAAGCTAGAACTGAGTTACCACTGTCCCCTTCACCTGGGGCACATGATCTCCAGTTTGCCATAGTCCACACCATTCCCTATTGTCTCAGCAACCCTGAGCCTGGGTATCAGTTGCCTCACTGTGCTTATGTTATTTTTCTTATAGCAGAGAAATACTTCTTTATATTCAAGTGTCTATCAAAAAGGATTCAAAGGCAGGCAGAGAGCAGCGGATATCTTATACCCAGACTTCTTCCATCTCATACATTTCCCGTCTGAGCCCTGCAGGTATTTCAGTTTGCAATCCCTGGTTTAAAGGCTCATATACCTGCTTGCAGCAAGGAACCTAACTATGGCTGCATCTTAAGCCCCATCCTTGAAGAAAAATCTCAAGACACACAATACATTTCCATCCAGTTCTTTTTTCTAAAATGCTATTTCGTGGTATTTGATTTCAAATGTTTAAAACTAGCTGGTTCAGCCCAAATTAAAGATAGTTTTTGATACTTTCAAAAATAATCTCACTTTCTGGGCTAAAGGCACCATGTACAGAGAAGCAAATCCCTTCTCCCTGCCATTCAATCCCCAGTCTCTCAGGCCAGCCCAGGAAGACACCTCTGCCCTATTGAAAGATCTTGTCCTACTGAAGAAATCAAAGGGGGCGCCACTCTCTCCTGAGTACTGCTCTTCCACTCAGATTAGCAGTCGCTGGAAATGATCTCTTCTTTTTAGAGAAACCTCATTAAATGTAACAACAAAATCAAATAAGGGGAACGAGGCACTGAAGCAAAGGAAATACGGAAAGGTCACCTTGGCACTTGTTGGCACATTGTGCTGGACTTTTTAAGGGAATAAAGGGAGACTCAGATTTCCAGGAGGTAAAGGCAGGGACAGCCACTCACTTTTTCCCAGGAGAACATGGGCAGGAGCCCGGAAGGCTCCTGAATGTGGATGGGATATTTTTGAAATGTAAATCGCTGTGCTTGCTAAGCCCTGTGATTCCTTCTCACTCGCAGCCCCCCTCCCACTCAGCCCACTGGGTCTTCTGGGCTCTCTGCTTCAGGGAGGGGGAAACCCAGAGAGGGCCGAGGAAAGCAAAGTGGATGCTCGATTTTTGAGTTTCAAAAGCCTTCACCTCTTGGGGCACACTAAGTGCTCCTGTGTTTAGAAAAAAGATTGGATGGAGTTGGTGATGAGCGTGGGCAAAACTTCCATGCTGAGAGGGGAAGGGGACACGATGAGGGTGAAAGTTCAGCAGGGCCAGGACCAGGGGCCCAGAGGCATGAATGAGGACCACAGACACAAGGGCATCAAAGAATCCAGAGAAGGCCTGATATGTGCAAGACAGAACAGCAAGGTAACTCCTTCTGCCAACAGTAAAGTGACTTGACATTTTCTTTATGCAATGGGGACTTATTGCCCGTAAATGAGACAGTTTTGCACAGGCCTCTGAAATACCAGCAGGAGCTCACCAGGGACCTTGTCTGCAGCGCTCGCATTTTCCTGCCTGCTGTGCTGGGCACTGGGGTGTGCCACCCAGATCCCCCCACAATGCGGGCCTTGTTGCCCAGCTGCTGTGACACTGCTGTGGGCGGCCTCAGCTGTCAGCTGACCTGCCTGTGCCCAGAGTGACCCGGAGCCAACAACTGACGCAGTCAGGGGTGTAAAAGCACAGACATCTCTGCTTAATGGGGGGCTCTGCATTCTGACTTCCACCTCACAATCTTCCTCCTAGGAACTCAGCCTTGTAACCACTGGCCTGGCCCCCAAACTGGCAACCACTGATTCAGGGCAAAGGTGAGGTCTAGATCCCACTGAGTTTCTTATGAGCTGTGTGGCACGATGGGGGGACTCTCCGAACCTGTTTTTCTGTGACATGAGATCAGGGATGCTTGTCCCACTCTTCCCATTGTCAGACCATGAGATCTCAAATGGTCTGACAGATCACTTCATCTCATCAGTCACCCAGTGCTTAATGATAGCTCGATGATAACTGTTAAATTGCTTCAAAACCTGCCCGACATTGCCAGTAATTACCATCTTGGTATGAATTTCAGTGATACAGAAGCCCTGTCAGAGACAGCTGCGTTTGTAAAAGCAAGTCTGGACGACACAGCGACGATTACGTCATCTCCATCTTCATCGTCACCTCATAGTAAAGTTAACCCACTATGGCTTCTGGCTGATGGTTTTGTGGGAGAGGATTCTGTGTCCCATCACAAACTAATCACCACCAATAGATCAGCTTTCTAGATAATTCCCCAGCAGTGTGGTTCAAAGAAAGACCTAACAGCTCCTGCCCTTGTGTGAATTTTCCTTTTGTTTCCCTCAGTGGTTCTCTGAGCATGGTTCTGACCCGGCAGCACCTGCAGCGTCGGGGAACCTGCTAGAAATGCAAATCCTCAGGCCCCACCACAGGTCTACTGATCAGAAACTCCAGGATGGAGCCCAGCAGACGCCTTTTAACAAATCCTCCAGGTGATCTGATGCTCACTCACGGGTGAGACCCACTGGGCTAATTTAAGCCTCTGAGCTGTCACTTGTCTGAAAGATTGTTTCAGGTCCTGTGGTCCAAGGATCAGAAAAATTAGGACAAGTCTTGCTGCTCCCACGTCACCATTAGAAACGCAAGTCCAGAGAGGTTATGTGATGCGCTCCCCAACTCCACCTGGAGGTCATAGGATCATAAAGGACTCAGTGGTACCTAGAACTGACCTTTGCCCTAAACCAGGGGTTACCCATCTGGGTGACTGGCAGGTGGTTAATAAGAGGGGAGTGTCACAGGTTGGGATGCCCAGGAAGAAGACTGATGGAGATGAGAGCAGGATGTGTTGGTGCACACCCTCAGACCAGCACCTGCAGAAGGGAAGAAAGCAGCCACAGTGGGCAGAGGGAGAAGGGGAACTGTGGGGCAGGCCCAAAATTGACTACAACCTCTAGGCAGACATCTTCACATGCCCCCAAACCCCACTCCCCTGACCCCAGTCTTCTTCCCACAAAAGGAGCACAAGACAACACATAAATAAAGCAGCCAGAATCAACTGCACTTATGCCTTTAAATGGAATAGATAGATTGCTTTATAATTTATTAGACTTCCATGGGGCATACGCAGATACAAAGCTATCGGCACATTCAGATGGTTCTCTATGCATCTAGCGATAGAAACTCTATCAAATGCTATATAAATCCAGATAAAGGTAATAAAGTTAGCGTAGTAAAAAAGCAATGGCAATGCAATCATCTTTGCCCCCGGTAACCTATCTAAAATATTACAATAACTCAAGTCTCCATATGGAGATTTCATTTTCTTTTTCTCCTCTGAGAAAAGCCTGTTGTGAGCTTTAGATATTTAAATAAGGATAGATTGAATTAATATGGTTTCCACTCATAAAGATGCTTTTTCCGGTGTTACTGAGAGTCTGTTTTCTTGGACATATCTCCTGCTAGCTCCTAATTTTCCTCCTGAAGAAAGACAAGACCAGGGACCTCAGGACTGCAGGACCGTCGCTTTAAACTACTAGCTGTGCATATCAAAATGCCTGCAGGTGACAGGTACAGCCTCTTTTCAGACTCTCTTTCCTGGTCACCACCTCCAAGATCTGCTTCCGGGAATAAAAATCATGCTGGCTGGGATTAGATTTAAAGTCTTCTGCCATGCACCCTGGCTGCATAGAATATATGCGCTAATCCAAAGTCACACTAAAGTATGTGCCCCGAAGCAGTAAGTGTCTCGAGGTATTTTTTAGCTGCAAATCACTGAAAACCAACTTAAACTAGCTTAAGTGAAAAGTGAGTTAATTGGCTGGAAAATTTAAAAAAGAGATAGCAAAGAGTAGTCCCCACTTCATGCCATCTGGAAGGGGGGGGCATGTCCCCACAAATCCCAGTAAAAGTTCTTAAATAAATCTAATAGGGTGGCCTATCCCAAAGCTGGTGACACCGGCTAGGAGAAATACTATGCTCTGATTGGCCAGGGGGATGCTATTCTCTAATTGATCAGGGGTTGCTGTGCTGTGATATGCCAGGGGGCTGCCATGTTCTGAATGGCCAATAGGAAGGCTATGCTCTGATTGGCCAGGATGTTATCTCTGATTGCTCACTTGCCTTCCTGGGGCCAATGCATGTCAGCCATCCCTAAACCAAATATGATCACTGGGATGGAAATATGAACATCAAGCCTGAAGAATCATCAAAGAACGCCTTTCAACAGGGTGCAGACAGGAGGGACCTGGCAGGGTCATCAAAGATGGATTCACGTGGCATCATCTGTGAACAGGCAGGATCTTGGGGAACCTCCAAAGACCCCCCAGAACCTGTCTCCTATTAGGTTTTAAACTAGATAGAGCTTCTTATATGAAACTGTCCCGTGCAAATTGCCATCAAACTAAAAGCAGACAGAATGGAGCTTCTTCGGCCTGAAGATGGGGTGATATTTGTGTCTCATACAGGTAATAACTGTTTTAGGATTGTTCTGAACAACTCCAGAAGTTCAAAGGCGTGGGTGACTATGGACGCAAAGAAAGAAGAAAATATACCATAACAGTCAGGTCTGAGCTCTGATGGAATGGGTTACCTTACAGGTAGTGAGTGCCTCATTACTGGCAGCAACCAAACAGCACATGGAAGGGATATTCCTGCATAGGGGAGGGTCCCCTCTCAGATTCCTTTTATTTGATTTAATGGCTTCTAAAAATACCTATCCCAAGCCTGAAATAATAACAACTTAAATGGAAAATCCTGACTGTACCCCCTTCCCCCACCACCTCCCCCACCAACCCCAGGCTCTCCCGGTGGGAAATACGATGACATGCTGAAGCCCCAAACGGTGTCTGTCACATCAGAGACACTGGAAGTGCCTAACAAGCAGACGGACTGAAAATGACAGGTGCCTCCAGACTGTGAAATCCACCACTTCTGTCCACAGGAACAAAGGGTGAGAAGATAGGTGCCTGGAAGCCAGCTCCCACTGAAGAATCAAGCACTTCACAGAAGAGCCCGAAATGGAAAAATCAGTATTTGTTTGTACTCTGAAGCCAACAGTGGAATCGGGGCTTCCTCTTTAAATGGCACTGTGTGTGCTGGAGACGCTGAACTTGTCCTGGAGCCTCGCATGTTGTGCATTCATGCTAAAGCAAACGGGAATCACTTAATAAGGGCTTCCAAATGCTGCTGCACAAATAATAATAGTAATCACAGTCATAACACCGGCACGCTGTTTCAAAACACGGCATCTGAGTGGGGACGGCATGTCAATAAACAGGATGAGAGGCACAGCCCAGGAAGCTGACTTCCTCCAAACCGAACGAGTCCCCCATTAATATTCATAATCCTATGCATTATTTACACAGATCAACTTACTCCCTAACCCTAAACCGGCTTCAGTTCTCTGTGGCAGGGAAGGCGGGGAAAGGAGGGGCCACCAGCTAAGCTCACACGGACAGCAATGCCGGTTTTATGATCTAACAGGATTGACATTCTCCTCGGCACAGAGCGACCTCCAGTCCAGTCAATATTCAGAGCTATCGCTGTCATAAGTCGAAAGCCAGCAGGATCACAGGAGAGGCAGTGCCAGTCACTGCCAGGGCTCAGATCCATCCCTACTAGTCAGTGGAATGGCTCTGTCCATCCTGCTAGTGGAAGAAGCACATGAGGGTCCCATTTTATGTTAAGATGGTCCTTGTTTTCACTAGCCCTGCCTGCATCTGGCTGCAGAGATGTAGGAGAATCAGCTGGGGTACCCCAAGGGAGGTCTGACCCAGGAGCTCGTGACTTCATTCCATAGCCTGGACCTTGGGGGACAGCTGGGGTATGGGGCAGTGGGACGAGCATGGGACATCTGTGAGGATTTGATGTGGGACAAGCCAGAGGCTGGATAGGTCTGGGGCATCTGCCGAGCACTCCCCTGGCACCGCCTGGGCTATCTGCCCACCTGGCAGAAGAACCAACACTGCCAGGCTTGTTCCCAGGGCTGAGTCCCCCCAACTCCCGACATTCTGTATGAGCAAGGGGCTGGGGTGCTGGAATTCATCAAACACTTCACAGCTCAGACCAGCCAGATCTGACACTGGGTCCTGTGGGGGAGCAGCTGCTGCCCCTCCAAGTCCAGCTACACAGAACCACATGGCTCCCATCAAAGCCCCCCATCCTAGGTCCTGTCTGTCCCAGGAGTCAGAAGGCAATGTGCTCTTTGCAGACTGCCCAGGCTGTGACCTTCTAGGGTCAGAACTCCAACCTGATCCCAACAGCTCCTACCTCAGCCACCTGTGACCAGGATCAACCTGCAGTGGGGTGGGCAGGAGGGGCAAGGGTTGCCTGGTTGTGGGGGTCTTTTCCTGGCAGGCATGGTGGGGGCAAGGGTAGCAAGTCATTTTCCTCCCTCCTGAACTGCAGTGAGGGGCTGGCTGGGGGTGGGTCTGGGAACAAGGAAAAGGTCTTGATTTTCAAAATTGCCCTTTTCTTATAAAATGATTCTGAAAAGAAACCAATAAAGTGAAAGGAAAAATAACAACCAATAAAACGAAAGGAAACCAACAAAAGTTCTTTTGTTGTTGCCTTAGAATTATTTCAAGGGTTGCAGGCTTTCCATTAGTGCTAGTGATTCGGAATTGCTGTCGTCCTGAGTAAATACTTTTAAGTCAAAAACAAGCAGAGATGTTTGCTGCTGACTGATGTCTGGGAAACAGTTACCCAGCTCCACCCCCCATTGCACAAATGGGGAAACTGAGGGAGGAGTCCAGAGAGGGAAGTGAATTCACACAGATGGCGGTGGCAGGGGTGGCCTAAGGGCCCCTGGCCAGACATTTCCTCCCCACCATGCCTCTTTCAGTGACTCAGGAGCTGCCACCAGCACTCTCATCTAGGAGGGAATTTTCATTTTAAAGCCATCCTACAATGGCTGCTTGGGTGAGAACAAGCCATCATCCCTTCGTGTGACATTGAAGGTTTTGCTCAAGGAGGTCTCGCTGTCATGTGAATGAGATGACCTTCCTGTGGGGAGGGGAGGAAGGTCTCCTGACCATAAGCCAGCCCAGTCAGAACCACTTCACTGGCACCTGGCTGGTAAAATTGTTGTCCAGACACCCACCTTCAGTTCCCTCAGGTGTACACCAGTGACAGTGGCCAAGAGGAGGTGATGGACAGAGAACACTGGGGAAGATGCAGCCTGGGAAAGCGAGGCCCCACATCAGCAGGGCCTGGGCCCTGGGTTCCCACACCAGGAGCTGGTTTGGCAGAAGCAGCTCCCTGAGGGGTCAGCGCTGCACAGGGCTGTACCACCCTCTCCCCATAGCACGGTCATCTGCTCTCACTCCAGAAGCACTGAGCCTCCCCAGTAAGTTGAATAAGTTGAAGGTGGAGCTCCCCTGTCACCCAGCAATTCCACTCCTGAGCACAGACCCAAGGGAACTGGAAATGGGTGTGCAGGCAAAAATGTAAACTCATGTTGATGGCAACGTTCTTTGCAATAGCCAAAACACAGAAACAACCCACATATCCATCAACCGATGAATACACAAACCGTAGCATATTCATGCAATAGAATATGATTCGGCCACCAAAAAATGACATCCTGACACAGGCTACAATGTGGGTGAACCTCAAAAACATCATGCTAAGTAAAAGAAGCCAGACACAAAGGGCTGCATTGTGTGTGATTCCATTTACAAAAAATGTCCCAAATAGGCAAACTCAGAGAGACAGAAAGGAGACTGGTGGTGGGCAGGGGCCGGGGGAGATGGGGAGGAGGGGTGACTGCCAATAGGTGTGGGGCTCCCTTTCAGAGTGATGCAGATGTTCTGTCAACATTTGCAGGTCTGCAGAAACAGAAAACCAAATACTGCATGGCACACTTACAAGTAGGAGCTAAACACGGGCACTCACAGACACCAAGATGGGAACCACAGACGCGGTGACTGTGACTGGGGAGGAGGGAGGAAGGGCTGGAAACACCACCTACTGGGCACTATACTCCCTACCTGGTGATAGACTCATTTGTACTCAAAACATGAACATCACGCAATATACGTTTGTGGCCAGGCATTGTGGCTCACACCTGTAGTCCCAGCACTTTGAGAGGCCGAGGCTGGTAGATCACTTGAGGTCAGGAGTTTGAGACCAGCCTGGCCAACATGGTAAAACCCCAACAGTACTAAAAATACAAAATTAGCTGGGCATGGTGGCACACACCTGTCGCCCCGGCTACCTGGAGGCTGAGGCAGGAGGATCGCTAGAACCCAGGAAGTAGAGGTTGCAGTGAGCCGAGATTGCAACACTGCACTCCAGCCTGGGTGACAGAGCGAGACTCCGTCTCAAAAAAAAAAAAAAAAGTAGCTGGGCATGGTGGCAGGCACCTGTAATTCCAGCTATTCAGGAGCTGAGGAAAGAGAATCACTTGAATCCAGCAGACAGATTGCAGTGAGCAAGATCATGCCCCTGCACTCCAGCCTGGGTGACCGAGCAAGATTTAAAATGTAAGCTTGAGCCCAGAAGGTTGAAGCTACAGTGAGCTATGATCACACCACTGCACTCCAGCCTGGGCAACAGAGTGAGACCCTGTCTCAAAAATTTTTTTAAATGGGGATGATACTAGGACTGGGTTCATAGAGTTGATGTGAGAATTAAAAGGGATCCCTCGACTGGGCGCAGTGGCTCACTCCTGTAATCCCAGCACTTTGGGAGGCTGAGACAGGCAGATCATGAGGTCAGGAGTTCTAGACAAGCCTGACCAACATGGTGAAATCCCATCTCTACTAAAAATACAAAAATTAGCTGGGCGTGGTGGCACATGCCTGTAATCCCAGCTACTCAGGAGGCTGAGGCAGGAGAATCACTTGAACCCAGGAGGCAGAGTTTACAGTGAGCTAAGATTGTGCCACTGGGTGACAGAGACTCCATGTCAAAAAGATTAAACGCAGGGAGCCTCTCTATGGTATTTCAGAATAGGACTTGGCATATAGGACTACCTCAGAAAATACGTGTTGCTATTCTCTTCATTCACAACGAATCTTTGGAGGACCTGCTACATGCTGGGACAGAACTTCAAACCAGAACCGAGTGGACTTGCTACGCTCCCCAGGAGTCTGCCTTCCAGGCCAATATCATTTGCAGGAAGGAACCCCTTGAACAGGTGGACCACAGATGCACCAAGTGTGGCCAATGTCAAGAAAAGTAATACACGTTGGTCATCAAACTCCATTCACACACGTCTATAGCAAGGAGAGCTTTAGAAACTGTGTTACTTTCCCAAGAGCGCTATGACAAAGTGCCATGGACTGGATGGCTTCTAGCAGCAGAAACGTATTCTCACACGGCCCCGGAGACCAGAAGTCCAAAACCAAAGTGCCAGCAGAACCACGCTTCCTCTGAAGGCTCAGCTAAAGGCAATGCTGTTTACAGAAAGGAGAGTCAGAGGAAAGAGGGAATCTTGAGCCACAAGTCACATCCAGATGAGTCCAGATAGCGTTCCTTTAAACAGGGGGTCCAGAGCCTGGGGTTAGTGAACAATATTCAGGGGTCCAAGGATGTACATGGAAAAAGCTCACGTTGTGAAACCGTAGCTGAAATATAGCATCACAAACCAAAGCAGCAAACCCATGTGTGTCCGCGGGAACCTGCGATCTTGACTCCAAGAGAATCACAGGTATTTTTACATCTCATTTCCATTTTTCAGATCTCAAAATATAATTTACATTCACCATGACCTGAGAATGATGGCTATGTTATCCCCCACTGTATCTTGGTATTTAAGCATGTTGGAAAAGCAGATTATCATATCTCAAATTTCCCTTTCCTCATATTTTGATATCTGTAGTTCAATAAAATTGGTTTCTTATGTCAGCCTCTGTATTTTATGATAAGCATTTAAAAGACATTTTCCTGAGACAACTTCGTCTAACTACTAAAAGAACCCGTGGCACAAAATGGGTTAAGAATCCTTGCTTTAAAGGAGGTACTCACCCTACCCCCCCGCCCACCACTGTTCACTCACTTGTGGGGCTCTGGAGACATTCACGCCCACCCATTCACTCAGGCAATCACTCATTCAGCAAATGTGCATGGAGCACGTGTTCTCCATCCGGCGTGGGATGAAGGCCCGGCATTTTGGAGCTTCCATCCTAGCAGCCTAGTAAAAGCAGCAGACATTTACCCACTAATCCCACCACACAGTCCGTAATCACACACTGCAGTGCGCTCCCTGAACACAAAACCTAGAGGGCACAGAGAGCTCACACCCAGAAACGGTGCAGTCCAGAAGAGAGCTGGGGGTCCAGGAAATAGCACTGGAGTTGAAACGCTCTGCATTCCATTCCCTAGGAGCATGCCTGTCTAAGGGTAAGGTGCGTGTCCTTTTTAAAAAGTTCTACTTGAGACCAAGCACAGCAGCTGATGCCTGTAATCCAGGCACTTTGGGAAGCCAAGGCAGGAGGATCACCTGAGGTGGGGAGGTCAAGACCAGCCTGACCAACATGGAGAAATCCCGTCTCTACTAAAAATACAAAATTAGCCAGGCGTGGTGGTATATGCCTGTAAGCCCAGCTACTTGGGAGGCTGAGGCAGGAGAATCGCTTGAACTCGGGAGGCAGAGGTTGCGGTGAGCCAAGATCACACCATTGCACTCTAGCCTGGTCAACAAGAGCAAAACTCTGTCTCAAAAAAATAGTTCTACTTGAACCAAGAGGTCAATGCTGGGGTATCTAGGAGTCATTCCTACACTCCAGGCCACCTAAGGCCAGAAGTTTTGCTCACGTGTGTTTGTCTTTGTTTCTGCTTTTTCAAACTGCTGAGAGATGAGGCCTTACTTACAAGGTAGCTTAGCAAGGCCCATAAAATGCAATACTGAGCCCCAGTAAGACGACATAATAACAGCCCTGTCAGAAGGAAGTGGGTAGCTAGGAACATTCCATTAACCCAAACAGCACTTCTGTGAGGGCTGCTGTACTGCAGGTGCCATGGAAATGACAGGGACTTGTGCCAAAGCCAGTCCCAGTCCACTCCCTCACCCCAGGTTGACAGTTGTAGCCCAGAGACACTCAATGTGTTAGGCAGGGTTTTGTTGCAGAGAACAGAATCCACTCCAGTTTGGTGAAGCAGAGGTACTTTCCCCAAGCAACAAAGGCCTTACAGAATCACCAGAAGGTGGAAGGAATGAACTCTATAGGTCAGCGTTCTGGAAATGACCCTGCAGGCCACGAGGCATATCCAGGGCACCAAGGGAGCTATTTTCTCTTATAAGTTAAGGATGCCACTGGCTGAATTGGGATGTTGTCACCACAGCTGCTAGCTCCAAAATCATGCCTCCACCACCACCACCATCACCATCTGGAAGCGCCATAATCTGCAGGGCGCCCCTACCACACCAATGCCTGCTGCATCCAACCCCTTGAAGCCAGCACCACATGACCTGCTCTCCACCTCCACCCAACAAACCATGAGCAGGCATGCGGCCTTGGCTAACACCGTCCTGTGAAAGCCAGGCACCTCCACAGTAGTGCCTACAGGGAGGATGAGCACAAGGGTGGCCCTGCCTCACCTCTACCTTCTGAATCCCACAGGAGTGCACCGGGGCTGCCTACACTCAATTCTGGGACTCTAGTGCCATTAGGGAAGACGCATGCTGTCCTGGTGGACCTATGGAAAGGCAAGGATGCTGGATGAGACAAAAGACAGCCATCTTATCACCATGAGAGGACCACCTGTCTGAGAACAAAAGCAACACAGACAAACGCAGAGCCAAGAGATGAAAGGAAAGAGACGAAGACCCAATGGGACGCCCTGAGTTCCTGAATCCAACCATTTCGGAAGCCAGACGCCCTAAACCTTTCCTTTATAGAAACCAAATGGGAATTCATTTTTTTAAGGCAGTTAGACTTAAGTTTCTGTTTCCTACAACCAAAAGAATCGTGACTGTAACTATAGCTCAATCCCTGATGCCGGAAAGCCCTAGCCCTATCCTTGGGAATATATGCCAGCGCAAACCAGAACATCACAGAGACCCTTGGCCTGGCTACTCATCCACACCACAAAATCTCAAACTCTCCCCTTACAGTTTCTAAGCCTAGGACTTCATCTCATCTTTCTTTCTCTCTCTCTCCCCACCCCAAAACTGAATTGTATATCCATCACCTCCTCCAGGAAGCCTTCCCTGACCTTCCCATACCAGGCATCTAAATTCTGCCCCCTCATGCTCTCCCTGAGCATGCTGCTACCATAATAGTTACCACGTTGGACTGAAACTCAGTCTCCCTATAGGGAATGTAAATCTTTTGAGGACATCTTTCATCTTCTATTTCAAGCACCACATCAGAGACTGGGACGGTGTGGGGTTCTGCTGATCTTTTCTTAACAAAGGAATAAATGCATCTCCTTCAGGCCTACCATCTGCTTCACCTCCCCTGTCTCCTAACAATTCCCTGATACCCTTCTTTCTCATGATTCTCAACACTTTTAAATACAAACAGCCGGAGTTTTGAGGGGAAATAAATCAATACGGGTCTGTAAAAAACATCCCATGTGGGTGAAACATCTGTGCTGACCACCCACCCGTCACTGATCAACTTTTCTCATCTTTTTCTTCCATGCATTTCTCTGACCTTCGGAGCTTTCCAAACAAAATGTTTATCAAAAATTGAGCCCAGAAAACAGAAGCACCAGACTTATCAAAGGAGCCTTTTGAATGCACTGCAACAAATGGGCAAATACGAAATCAACACCTAATGCTCCCGGGAATGATTTCAGCAGAAAAGCCCAAAGCTTGGAGAAGAAGGCACAGGGACAGAAAGCGCAATTACACGCAGCAGAGAAGCAAAGCCCACATCTGGGGCTGTTTCTGACAGACAGAGGCGACCACTTGAGAGGAAATATGCAATAACCTCCCAGAAGTTGCCCCAACATCTTTGTCCTCAGAAGCCAGGCTCTTTAAGAAGAAAGAGAAGAGAGGAAGGGGAAGACCTACAAAATCCAATTACAACCAAGTCTGGTTCAGAAAAATAAATAAGTGCAGCTGCTCTATGCTCCCTGCATCTTGGGCTTTTGTGACATTCTCTGGTGACATGCACTAAAGATTTGGTCCAGCCTGCTCCTGGAGCCACAGCCACCCTGAGGAAGCAGGGGAGGAGGCCAGGATAGCAGAGGAGCCCTGATGTGTCCATTCAACACCATCGGCCAAACATCCACCAAGCACCACGATGGCACCAAGCACAAAGGATGTCACTGCCTGCAGCTATCACACTGGTGCCGTGAAGTTCACCACCTAGGAGGCAATGCAATTTAAGTATGCCACCTTGGCCAGGCATGGTGGCTCACACCTGCAATCCCAGCACTTTGGGAGGCTGAGGTGGGCAGATCACCTGAGGTCAGCAGTTGGAGACAAGCCTGGCCAACATGGTGAAACCCCGTCTCTACTGAAAATGCAAAAATTAGCTGAGTGTAGTAGCAGCAGGCACCTATAATACAAGCTACTCGGGAGGCTGAGACATGAGAATCACTTGAACCCGGGAGGCAGAGGTTGCAATGAGTCGAGATGGTGCCACTGTACTCCAGCCTGGGCAACAGAGTGAGACCCTTCTCAAAAAAAAATTAAAAAGTTTGCCAACTTATCCAGGAGATGAACAGGGTGGTAAGAGAGAGAACAGGGGAGGCCTCCTGGGACCGGGGAGGGGGGGTGCAGGAAAACTTGTCTAAAGTGGGGATATCAACGTCAGAGCTGAAGGGTCCAGGGTGAGCCACCGGCAGCCACAGCCACAGCCCCTTGGTGCCCCCTGGAGGTCACCTGCAGCACTGGTGACGGCCCCAGGATGCTGACAACCTCCTACCTGGAACAGTACCCCTCTCTACCTGGGCATTGCATGAGCATTCTTGGCCTGATGCTGGCAGTGGCAGGAAGAAGCAGGGAGAGTCAGTGGATAATATCCCAGCTCCTCATGCCTCCGTGGGACGCGCAGTGGGCTTGAGCCCTAGCTGGCCACTGCAGTGACCTGCTCACTCACACACCTGTGCTTGTCTTTCCTCCCTCGCCATCCTGCCTGTAAGCACCTCTCCAGTCCACTCCAGGTACCCAGATCTTTGTCTTGGGGTCTGCCTTCAGAAAGACCCAGCTCAGACAGCCATGAAAATATGGAAAGGGAAAGAGCCTATCTTAATGCCACAAGGGCAAAGAGCTCGGCTTTTCAAAAGACAGAGAAGCCAGGGTAAGTGGCCAGGAAGGGTGAAGGTGATAGCACAAGGTGGTGCAGGATACATCAGGTGGGGCCAGGCTGGATGGGCTTCTGCAGCTGGCATGGGGGACCAGAACTCTGTCCCAGCGGCAGCAGAGGGGAGCCTCAAAGGTAGCACCATACACAGGCAAGAGACCCGATGCAACCGCCTCTGCAAAGGACTCCACATGTCTCAAGAGTCCATTAGTGGGTGGCAGATAAGCTTATAATGGATAAGCAAATGTGGTCTACCCCGACAATGGAATAGGGTTAAACTATAAAAAGGAATAGGCCGAGAGTGGTGGCTCATGCCTGTAATCCCAACAGGTGGATCACTTGAGGTCAGGAGTTTGAGACCAGCCTGGCTAACATGGTGAAACCCTGCCTCTATTAAAAATATGTATATATACACAAATTAGCTGGGTGTGGTGGTGTGCACCTGTAATTCCAGCTACTTGGGAGGCTGAGGCACGAAAATCTCTTAAACCCGGGAGGAGGAGGTTGCAGTGAGCCTAGATTGCACCACTACACTCTAGCCTGGACAACAAAGAGAAACTCTGTATCAAAAAAAAAAAAGATTCAACTATTAAAAGTAATGAAGTGCTGGTGGGGCATGGTGGCTCACACCTGTAATCCCAGCACTTTGGAAGGCTGATGCAGGTGGACCTCCTTGAGATCAGGAGTTCAAGATCAGCCTGGCCGAAATTGTGAAATCTTGTCTCTACTAAAAATACAAAATTAGTTGGGCATGGTGGTGGATGCCTGTGGCCCCAGCTACTCAGGAGGCTGAGGCATGAGGATCGCTTGAACGCAGGAAGCAGAGCTTGTGATGAGCTGAGATTGCACCACTGCACTCCAGCCTGGGTGACAAAGCAAGACTCCACCTCAAAAAAAAAAAAGAAGAAGAAGAAGAATGAAGTGCTGATAAACATTACAACATAGATGGACCTCAAAACAGTTATGTTATGTGAAAGAAACCAGATACAAAGGGTCACATATTTGCACAATTCCATTTACATAAAATATCCAAACTTGGCCAATCCATAGAGACAGAGAGCAGATCAGTGACTGCTGGGGCTGGCGGAGTGGATTGGGGCATGGCTGCCCAATGCGTATGGGGTTTTCTTTTGTCGGAAGTGCTTTGGAACTAGGTAGAGATGGTGGTCGCACAATGTTGTGAATGTATTAACACTGAATGGCTCGGTTTGAAGCAGTTAATTTTATGTTATGTAAATTTCACCTCAGCTTTTAAAAAAATCCAGCAGCAAGAGCCTCCGTGAGCCCATGGGTGGAGAACGGGTCAGCTAGAAGGAAGAGGGAGAGGTGACAGCAGCTGGGACAAAGGTGGGATCCACAGAGGTGAAGAGAAGTGGGACATTTGAGATACAGTTTGGAGGTTCCAAATCATAATTTGGCACTCCCAGGCTAGTCCCAGCTTTGGCAGGACATCATGTGAGAGTTTATGGACTATGTCATTATCTGCCACCTGACCTGGGTTGAACTTCCCTAATTGCACAGGTGAGAAATGCGAATGCATCCTGTCCCAGGAGCACCACCATGCAGAGCCCATCATGGCCACCAGTGAGTGGCAGCTGCAGCACAGCTCCCTGGAATTGGGGGATCAGAGTTAAGAAGGAAGCCAATCTGGCCTGTGGAGGCTTAGGAATATTTACCAACCCCATGATGCTACAGGCTCTAGGAGCAGGATCAGCTGCAAAGAGTAGGCTGGAAAGAGATTTGTCACTTCAACCCCTTCCTCACCACCACACCGTTCACAATGCCCCCTCAGCTCTCCACACACCCCACTTACCCCCATAACAGTCTGCACCCTAAGATAACGCAACTGGTATTCCAGTTATTCCAGTAAATAGAGGAAGAGATGGGGACAGAGGAAGAGCCTTGTCTCCCAGGGAGCAGAGAAGTCCATCTGGAGGTGTTATCATTTTCGGTGCATCCCGGCATCTGGTGACACACAGAACCTTCTCGTGAACAGCACAAGGACCTATCTGATCCCATCTTGAACAGAGGACATCTCTTGGATTGTGGCTCCTGAACCCCCTTCATCAGAATCACTTATACTGCTTACTGAAAATACAGATTCCTGAGTGAGGCTCAGAATCTGAAAGGACCCGGGGCGTTTGGTACAACACAGATCATTGGGTCCTACCCTCAGGGCATCCGACTCAGTAGGTGGGGCCCGAGAATGTGCATTTCTAACAGGCTTCCAGGGAGTGCTGATGCAGCCAATGCAGTAGCCCCTGTGAAGAACCAACATGCAATCTATCATGAGTTGGTTTCAGCAGGAGGTAATGGGGAAAACCTCACCTGCTCTAGTTCACAGGGCTGAGTTGATAGGTTGGGAGGAAGCGCCACGGAAAATGGAGGGTTGGGTCATTTGCAGTGGAGTCACAGGATGGGACATTTTCAGCTGGAGCAACAAGAATTGTGTGAAAAGCAAGGAGTCAGGAAGTGGGGAAAGGCAGAGATACAAGAGGAGGATGCAAGAAAGATGAACTTCATCACATCACACACAGCCCAGCGCCATCCCTGGCCACGGCCACTCACCCCCAAACAGAATACAATCCAGGAAATATTTACAAAGACCGACTGCCTTCCAGGAACTATGCTAAGGGATTCCCAGGAAAAATATCCACATCTCTGACTACTGCGATCTTTTGGTGTCTAGTGGATGAGATAAATTCTTATACACATTTTCATAATAAGAAGCCAGTAAGAGAAATTCCTATCCCCTATAAAATTAGCAAAAAACTCTATGATCAGACCACAAGCGTTCATGCAATGGCTGTTATGGGCCAGCACCATGCCAGATTCTATGGGCAGGCCATTGAATAAGAGAGGGTCCTTATTCATAAAGGAGGTCCAAGCTCCATGAAGAGGGTCCTTAGCATAAAGCATTATCAGCTCATCAGTTCAGCAGTGGCTGATAATCTCTGCATCCTCGAGCCCAACCAAATGGGGAAGCTTCAAGCCTACTAGTGGAAAAGTCTGTTTTGATTCAGACTGAATGGCCAAACCCTGATCCTAGAAGATACTTTTTTTTTTCCTTGAGTTGGAGTCTCACTCTGTCGCCCAGGCTAGAGTGCAGTGAATCTCAGCTCACTGCAACCTCCAGCTCCCAGGTTCAAGCAATTCTCCTGTCTCAGCCTCCCAAGTAGTTGGGATTACAGGCACATACCACCACCACACCTGGCTAGTTTTTATATTTTTAGTAGAGATGGGGTTTCACCATGTTGGCCAGGCTGGTCTCGAACCCCTGACCTCAGCCTCCCAAAGTGCTGGGATATCAGGCATGCACCACTGCATCCGACCGAAGATACTCTCAATTGCCTATGCCAACATCCATCCACTCCTTCCTTGTTAGGAAGGGAACCCCAGGCTTATTTGAGGCAGCTGAAAATTCCTTTTTCTGTCCTCCCCTGCAGCTAAGTGTGGCCACTGACGTCCTGGTCAATGAGATATAAGTAAAAACCTGGGTTGGGACTTCTCAGAAAACAGCTTAAAAGACAGTCAAAACAGCTATTGGGGCATCTGCTTCCTCCCGGGGCAGCCTGGAAGGTGGAGATTATGGCCAGAATTTTGGGAGTGATATTCAACCATGAGGTGACCATGAGGATGAAGGTTGCAAGTCAAAAGATGGCTGAGCAGACACTAGAAGGATCTTGGGTCTCTTTGACATCATGGAGTCACCACGTTAGTGGTGAGAGATGGAACTTAACTTCTATCCTGTGTAAGCCCTTGTTATTTTGGTTTTCTCTGCTATACACATCCAAACCTACTTCTACACGACTGCTGAGGGCCCAGTATCTCACTTTGTTTCAGACACTGGGGTGACTTAAAAATTCTAATCCTGGCCTGGATGAGTCTCTTTTGCCAAGATTAACACACTGACCTACCTCGGACAAAAAACACCCCAAGCCAGGGACATCAGAGGTACATACATGTGCAGGCCACTGTGACGCCCAAAGAGGTATGGAATCGGCAAATGGGAAAGTCTTGAAGACTGATTCAACCAATCCATTTCACAGATTAGGAAGCTGAGACTCAGGGGAGAAAATGGTTTTCCAACTTCTCCAGGCTAGAGCTTTTTATACCAAAGTAACTTTCAGCAGAAAGATCTCATTAGCTAGAAGAGTCCATAACAATGCTTTTGCCAGATCCCAAAACAGAAAAGAACAACATCGCCATTTCACTGAACACCTCAATTAATTAATTGCCCAAACAAGTCAAGTTTGGGTCCTCAGGAACAACATGGGAGCTATTTATACATTTATGAGAGAGAGAAAAATTGCACAATATGACTTTGCACATTTAACCCTGTCCCAATATTTATAGCACGTCCCTGTCTGTCTGGCAAGCAGGTGTCAATTCTATATTTGTGCCTAGAACGTTCTCCTAATGCCAATTTATAATTCAACTAATCAGGAGATGTGTATTGGCTGAGAATTCATCAGGAAAATTCCATGATCAGGAATTCTCTATTGCAGATATTTGTCTCAAAAAAAAAAAAGGTAAGTGAAAAGTAACAAAAGCAAAAAAATTTTTTTCAAGAAGATATTCTTAGAAGAGGATGTTTAAGAAAGCAATTCACTGTATATGGGACTACCACCTCACTTTCAAACTTCTATCTTCTTCAAACAGACACACTCTACTGGAGAGCTCCAAAAATAATTAGACAAAAGAATCTAAGCAAAGAACCATGAGATGGTGATAATGCAAAGGAAAAGCAAAGATGTTCACACCAGCATTGTTTATAATGAGGAAAAAAACTAGAAACAACATAAACACCCATCAATGGAGAGATTTTTTTAAATAAATTATAATATATGAAGACAATGACTATTACACAGCAATTACAAACGGTAAGGTAGATCTATATGTGCGTAAGTGTGGAAAGTTCTAGAATACAAACTAAATGTTTTATATCAAAGTGCAAAAAAGTATGTATACTGTGCCTTCATTCACATAGGTTTTAATAAAACACACACACACATACACAGATTGGTTTGTGCATATATTTTTCTAGAATTATAGAGAGGTGGTATTTTTAGAGTGAAAGACTAAGTTTTCATGGGGGGAAAACAAAAGAAGTTTAATTTAGTAACTTTACTATTTGAACTGTTTTTAGCAAGTACATGCATTTTTTTAAAGTATTAATAGAGATCAGTATGAAGATTGTAAGCTTTTGGGTTTTTTTAATTTAAAGAAAAAGATGTATAAGCAATTGCTTTCAAACTCTGTTCTGTGAAATCCTAGAATTTAAAAAATATGCCTTAGCAAGCTTCTACACAGGCTCCAGTCAGAGTGGCAGTTTTTACTGGCCTATGTTCCTGCATGGTATTTCTTATGGGGAGAAAAGAGTCCCACCACCAAAAATATGTTTCAAAAGCCACTGGGACGGCTGGGCGTGGTGGCTTAGGCCTATAATCGCAGCACTGTGGGAGGCTGAGGTGGGTGTATCACAAGGTCAGGAGTTCAAGACCGGCCTGGCCAACATGGTGAAACCCCATCTCTACTAAAAATACAAAAAAAAAATTAGTTTGGTATGGTGGCGTATTACTGTAATCACAGCTACTCGAGAGGCTGGGGTAGGAGAGTTGCTTGAACTGGGACCCAGGAGGTGGAGGTTGCAGTAAGCCAAAATCACTCCACTGTACTCCAGCCTGGCCTACAGAACGAGACTCCATCTCAAAAACATAAAAAAATAAAAACACTGGGACATGGGTAATATAAATGTGCCATATTATTCACATCCTTTTTATTTTAAAAAATGTGCTCAAGTTTTCCTTTGTGGACTAAAGTAAGCTCTGGCATTCCAGTTCTCAGAGATCAATATAGTCCAAAATCTCCACATTTCTTGGACCATAGAAGGTCACTCATGCAGGAGGTTGAACAGTGGCCCCTTGCCCTCAAACCTCATGTCTGCCCAGAAAATAGAGCCTTGGCAGATGTAATTAATTAAGATGAGGTCATACTGCTTTGGGGTGAGCCTTAAATTGAATGACTGGGGTCCTTATGAGAAGAGGAGCGGGACACACACACACACACACACACACGCACGCACATGCATGGAAAACAGCCATTTGAAGACTGAGGCAGAGACAGGGGCGAGACAACACCAAGCCAAGGAGCGCCAAGGGTTGCCAGAGCCACCAGGAGCTTGAAGAGGCAAGAGAGGCGCCCCCTGGGGCCTCCGGAGGGCATGGCCCTGCAAAAAGCTTGATTTCTCACTTATGGCTCCAGAATCCAAAAAGAATCAATCTCTGCTTTGTTAAGCCACCGGATTTGTGGCAATTTGATATGGCAGCCATAGGAAATTAGTGTGACTTACCAAAGGGACAGGTGGGGTAAACAGCAGTATGGACAGGCCAGGAACCAACAACCAGAGCAAGGGAGGGTCACCTTTATCGTCACGGTCACAGTGCTGATGGAACTCTAGCATGCTCAGCATCACCTGAGGAGTCTGTTAAAACACAGATGCCTGGCCCCACCTGCGGAGCTTCTAGCTGCATGGGTCCAGGCACTTCTAACCGGTCTCCAGGTGGTTTCGCCACCATCCAGGAGCCACACTTGAGGCAGCAGTGCTCAAGTGCTTCATACAGAGGAGAAGCCACCACACCCCTCCCCACAGTGCCAACCTGAGAAGCACCGCCTCCTTCTCCTTAATATGCTAGCCTCTAACAGAAGTTTCTACAACCAGCTATTAAAAAAAGAAACTAGAGGAAATCTGCAGTGTCTCCTCTCCTCCCAAAATACCTTAGAGTGTGAGGAGACATCTGTTGTTTTTGCCTGCCCCAGCTCCAGTCCTCCTTCTTCTGTTCATCTTGCCCAGCTTTCCTTTGAGGAACCATCCTCTGCCCTGTTCCCAGCCCTTGCTGTTCAGGGAGATTGGGTCACCCCAGCATGTGACCTAAGACTGCTCCTGCCCCAGCATTTTCTATCCTCCTGAGCACAATAAGTGGTTCTGGGATGGGCACGTGCCCTTAGAGAGACCCCTTGGATGAAGTTATGAGAGGAATGATTAATCTATTGAGCAATGGCTGTTCTCTTTCCACAGGGATTACACAGCTGGGAGCATGCAAGGCTGGGAACATCAGCAGCCATCCTGACACCTCATGAGGAAAACCCATGCAAAAACACAGCCAACAGAAGCCAGCAAAGCCAGGAGCCAGAGAGGACATTCCCCGTGTTATCGTTTGAGCCCCTGGATTCAGCTGTGCCTGAAGCTACAACAAGGGAATATTTGTGCCTTGATTTTTTTCATTGCTGAGTCAATAAATTATTTGATTTTTCTACAGACAGATGATAGATAAATGATAGATGATAGATACCTAGATATATAGGTAGATAGATAGATACACAGATAGATGGATGATTGACTGATAGATTTTACTTATGTATTTAGCCCGTTGCAGTGGGTTTCTGTTAATGGCAACCACAAGATTTTCAACTAGTACAGATAAAACGCTGTGTTCTGAGAGGCAGGTAATGGAGGAGAGATGAGCCCTAGTGACATCAAGGACCTTTTGAGGCCAGGACTCACTGCGCTGACTGAACCACAGGCACAAAATATAAGTATGCTCCAATTTAGTAAAGTGATGACAGTTCAAAAGCAAGTCCCGGATCAAGGGTTAAAATATTAAAGAATTCCCCAGAAAGACTTCTCGAAAATGGCGACCGTATCCATCAGCACACATTTGGCTGAAATAACAGAAAAACCCACTAAAAGCGGCTTAAGCCATAAGGACATGTGTTATTTACTTAACAAGGAACTTGGAGGTGGGCGGTGGCCAGGCTGCTTAAGAGACTCAATTGCGTCACGAGGGACCCAGGCTTCCTTCCAGCTCCCTGTCTGCCCTCCTTAGTGTGCTGGCAAGGTCTCCCTCACCCGCGGCACTGTAGCTATGGAGCTCTAGTTGGTCAAGTCCTCACAGTCTGCGTCCAAGCAGGAAAGATGGGAATAGAAGATTATTTTCTCCTCCTAGACTCCTCTCTTAGGGAGAGAATTATTCAAAGCAGCCCCGGAACACACTCGTCTATCTCACTGGCTAGCCCCTGGTCACGTGGCCACCTCTAAACCAATCACTGGAAAAGAGGGAACTGAATGCTACATGGGTTTGGACCAATCAGGATCCATCTCTGGAAGCTGGGCCCATCACCTCCTAAACAAAATGTTATTATAGAAGCCAACAAGGGGCCGAGGCTGTGGGTAGGTGCCAGTGATGTCACCTGCAGAGAGCATTCGATCGAGTCCTCCATGCACCATGTCCCCACATGTTCCAGCCACAGAATTGATCCTAACAAGCCTGCACAGGTCCAGCTCTGCCCACCAGCCCTATGGCAGAAGCATCTGAGTTTTATCCTCCCTGTGTTTTCCAATGGATCTGGTCAAAAGAGAAGCATGGCAGAAATGCTGAGGTCAGGAGAGCATCAAAACCCAAATTGTTCAACTCTTCCCCCAAATCTTTTCTGGGTCAGCAGCTAAGACAGTTGCTGCTACCTTCTCGACCCAGAGGAGCTGACCTCCACAACTCTCCATTAATCAAGATCCCAGGGCCAAATCTCTCCTCACTCACTCACCATCTGCAACTGTTCACACACACGTGGTCCTGGGGCCTTGGGGTGCTAACCAGGGCAGCCGGCTGAAGAGCCAGAGGCTAAGGGAATTCTGGCCAGTCTAAGTTCATCGAAGCCCCACAGTCCATGTTCTGAAGCCCAGAAACCGAGAGGAGGGAGGAGGGTGTCTTCCATGTCACTGGCTCCCAGGAGAGCAAATAGCTTTGCTAATGAGGTGGCAGATTACAGCTACTCTTGCTGTCTCGGTTTGGGATCCCCCAGAAGCAGATCTGAGACAATAATTAGAGTACAGGTGGTTCATTTGGAGATGACTCCAGGAAGCATCGTGTGAAGAATGGAGAAATGAAACAGAGAGAAGAAAAAAGTTAGCAAAGGGTAGGTTATCAAGCCAGGACACTGCTGTGGCACAGAACACTGCAGGCAACTGGGGCCCAGTCCTGCTGGGCAACGCTGGGCAACAGTGGGAGACAGTGCAGAGAATCACTGTGGCGTTATCCCACCCCGCAGAGCTGGTCTCCTGGAGGTCACTCATTCCTGGTACTTTTGTTCAGCCCTGTACACAACCACAACAGCTGGGATGGCCAGACTGAAACTCACAGGTGTCAATCACGGAATACACAAGAATGGCAGGGAGGTGAGGGCAGGGAGAGGGAGCAATCTGAGTCTTCCATGGTCTCTATGCTGCTGATTCTGTGTGATCCTGAGAGAGGGGAGACAATGAGATCAAGAAGAAACCATCCTAATAGATCCTCAAAGCACCTGCAACCCCACCCCTCTTGGACTCAAGGGAGCCTGCCCTTTGCTGCCTGGCACGCATGTCCAACGCTAGCCATTATCCAGATCCAGTCACAAGAACACACAGAGCACAGTAATTAAAATGACAGGCTATAGAGCCCGACCACCTGGGTCTGAATCCCAGCTCGGCCACTCTGGAGCTATGTGGCTTTCACGAAGCTCCTCAACCTCTCTGTGCCTCACTTTTCCCATCTAGAAAATGGGGATACTGAAGTGCCTTTCTCATGAGGTTTTGTGAGGATTAAATGAGTTAATATATGTGAAGTGCTTCCTGCCACAAGTAAGACCTCCACAAATGCAGCCAGTCTTAAACTCCCACTGAACCTGGCTCTCACTGTCCGCTTTTAAGCCAGGGCAGTTCTGGGGCACAGAACACTGCAGGAAGCTGGGCCCCAGTCCTGCTGGGCAATGCTGGGAGACAGTGCAGAAAATCACTCTGGACTCATCCCACCCCAAGGAGCTGGTCTCCTGGAAGTCATTCATTCCTGGCACTTTTGTTCGCCACTGCCTCACATACTGGGAACATCCTTGAGTGAAAATAGGATTTTCAATATTATTGCTACCTAACACCATTACAGCACTTAACAGTTTACGACGCATGTAATGATCCATTATTATAATAACCACCAGTCCCCGAGGGCGTAGAAAGCACTGGGCACAGCTGGGCATTAAACATGCATCACTTCTAATCCTAGAGAACTCTCCATCTAGAATGTGGCATCTGGGACCTGGTCAGATTGAGTCTCCCCCTGGTATCAGCATAGCACTGGCTGAATGAATACATGAAGGAATAACCAATCCAATAAACCCTGATGCATAGCTCTTACCCCCACTTTACAGATGAGAAAACTGAGACCCTAGGAAGGGTGGACTTTCCCAAGGGAATCCAGCAATGCCTAGATTTGAGTCTATGCCTATCCCTGATTCTAAAGCTAGCCTCTTACCACTGTGCCCATGAGGCCTTCTTAATGAACTCTCCTGATTCCCCTGTCTGGAAGGCAGTACACATGATACCTGCATAATCTTAGGCATTGGCTGACCATTTTTCTGCCTCAGTTTCCTCATTTACAAAATGGGACAGACAATAGTACCTTCCTCGGAAGGACTGCTGTGTGAGGATTAAATGTGGGAATGTGTGTAAAAGACCTTAGGACACTGCTCAAGAAATGTCAGCAAAAAAAAAAGTAGGAAAGTGTCACAGCTGGTGCTCAAGAAAAGTAAACTAATATTATCATCGGCCCCAAACCCTTAACAAAGAGGGTAAGTAGCAGGGCCAAGGTGGAGCTGGGTCTGGAAGCTGGGGTACTAACTCCCACTCAGGCTACTTTATTTGGTCTGTCCCAACGCTGTGTGACTCTGTGCTATGCAAATGTGACACCCTTAGCTGAGAGCAAGCTACTACATGGACGGGGAGTTGATGCTGCTGGTTTTCAAGTGAAAACCAAACGGTATATTTGACCTGGCCCACAAAGAAGTATGCACAAGGACGCTATTGTGACTTCTTTGTTTGTTTGTTTTTTGCACAAGGCAGAGACTAGAAACAGAGCAAATGTCCATCAGCAGGTAAAATGGGATTTGTAGGTTGCTTAGAAGCTAAGAGCAGAATGATTGTACTAGAAAACCTGGATCCTATCTGCTTGCTCTCCTGGGATGGTGATTTCACCATACTGTTTGTCCTGGGCCCACAAGTGGACTACATTTCCCAGCCTCCCTTGCAGCTAGGAGTGGTCATGTGACTGAGCCTGAACTAATGGAATGCAAGTAAAAAGGAGGTGCGCTACTTCCAGAACTGGCCCATATGCGGGAATGTGCAAACTTGTCTTCCTGTGTGCAAAGACCCAGCATAGAATTTCAAGCCCTGGGGCAGGGCAGGGGGGCAGTAAATGAGTCACAAGATGGAAGAACCCTGAGTCACCATGTGGAAGGCTTGCTTCACACTTGATTGAACTGTTCCATGGAAAACAAACAAACTTCTATTGGACTAAACCACTGGGATGTGGGGTTGTTTGTTAGAGCAGTCAGCCCACTGTGATAGAGTAAGTTCTTCCAGAAACATGATGGAAATCCAAAATATCAAAAAGGCATAGCACAGCCAGAAATGAACTTCCCACCTCTAGCACAACTTGACTATGTGCAAGACTGGCTTTGCGTGTGTGTGGCCTATGCTGTCACACGGGGACCTGCTCTCAGAAAGCCCTTATCCTTGATTTAATGTCCTGCTATCGTCTTCTTGAAAGTCTTAACAGTTTTCTAACCTGCATTTTCATTTCTCACTGGGCCTTACAAATGGTGTCACTGGTCCTGCTTATATGGCCAGTAACCCCTCACCCTGCTATATACACCAGGGGCCCAGGGAAGTTACACTGAGAATCCCTCTTCTGTTCCTGCCCTGGGCAGCCACTTCACCTTTGACCAGAGTTTGTTCATCCTCAGCTGATTCATCTGGGAACTGAACCTAACCACACTGTGGGTGTGTGAATTTGCACGTGGGCAGGTCTGCGCTCTCCTCCCTCCAATCAATAATCCACCTGACATACTGCACGTGGTATCCCATATCTCCACTGGAAAGGATGAGGGGCTCCTTTCCTCATCTCCTTGGATATATTTATCCCCTTTAGGAGATTCTTTAGAAAATCTGTTAGGAGGCCAGGCATGGTGGCTCACGTCTGTAATCCCAGCACTCTGAGAGGCCGATCAGGCAGATTACCTGAGGTCAGGAGTTTGAGAGCAACCTGACCAACATGGGGAAACCCTGTCTCTGCTTTTCGGCTACTGTGAATAGTGCTGCCATTAACATCCCTGCATGAGTTTGTGTTTGTACTCCTGTTTCCATGCATCTCAGGTGGATACCTAGAAGTGGAATTGCTGGGTCATAGGGTAATTCTAGGTTAAAATCATGTCTTTTTTAAGCCAAAATGCAAAATTAGTCAGGCATGGTTGCGCATGCCTGTAATCCCAGCTACTCAGGAGGCAGAGGCAGGAGAATCGCTTGAACCTGGGAGGTGGAGGCTGTGGTAAGCCGAGATCATGCCATTGTACTCCAGCCTGGGCAACAAGAGCAAAACTTCGGCTCAAAAAAAAAAGAAAAAGAAAAGAAAATCTCTGTTAGGAAAGAAAGAATGCAAAAAATGTGTGTGTGTGTGTGTGTGTGTGTGTGTGTGTGTGCGCGCGCGCGCATGTATTTTAGGTATTGTGGTCTTAGGATCAGGGATGGAACAGAAAACCTACTATTCAGCAGCTATCCCTTTTGTACTGTTGGCATATTTTTACCATGTATCTGCTTTCAATTCAAGAAAACAATTTTTTTTAAGTGGCCAGAAAAGGCCAGGGAAGGGAAAGGGGGAAGGCTTTCTAAAAGAAACTGCATCAGATATTCAGTTGGGTTTTTTTTCTACCCTTCCTCTTAAAATACATCTAAGTCCACTGTCCCTCGGAGCAGTTGCCCACAGAAGTGCTGCCCCAAGACAGGCAGGGAAGAACCAGCCTGGCAGCTCCAATCCCTCAGGAAGCACAAGAAATCCTGCCTCATACAAGACAGTCGCCCACCAAAGGACAATGGGATGAGTGCTCCAACACTGCACAGTGGTCAAGGAGAGTGCTCTGTCTCCTGGAAGTCCTTAATATCAGTAAATAGCACCCTGGGAAGTCCACTTAAAGTGGACCCACTTAAAACAAAGACTGAATTTCCACAATTACAAAAGACATGACTTTAACCTAGAACTACCCTATGACCCAGCAATTCCACTTCTAGGTATATACCCAAGAGAAATGGAAACAGAAGTACAAACACAAACTCACACAGGGATGTTAATGGCAGCACTATTCACAATAGCCAAAAAGCAAAAACAACCCAAATGTCCACAATCCAAATGTGTATCAACAAATGAATGGATTAAAAATGCGGTATATCCATACAGTGGAATATTATACAGCCATAAAAAGGAATGAAGTGCTGGCACATGCTCCAGTGAGGTTGAACCTTAAAACATTAGGCCGGGTGTGGTGGCTCATGCCTGTAATCTCAGCACTTTGGGAGGATGAGGCAGGCAGATCACCTGATGTCAGGAGTTCCACACCAGCCTGGCCAACATAACAAAACTCCACTCTACTAAAAATACAAAAATGAGCCAGGTGTGGTGGCGTGTCCTTGCAATCCCAGCTACTTGGGAGGCTGAGACAGGAGAATCTCTTGAATTTGGCGGGCAGAGGTTGCAATGAGCTGAGATCGCACCACCTTGGGCAACAGAGTAAGACTCTGTCTCCAGGGCTCTGTCTGCAGAGGGCTAGGGGTAGCAGGATAGAGAGTAACTGTTAAAGAGTGTGATTTTATTTTGGGGTGATGAAAATATTCTGGTATTAGTGGTGATGGTTGCACAATATTTTAAATATTCTAAATACCAATGAATTATATACTTTCAAATGTTTCATATGGTTTATATGGGCCTGGATATAGTCATGAGCCCTAGGCACTGTCCCCACAGAACCCAGTGGATTTTATGTTATGTGTATTTTACCACAAAAAAAAAAGTTAAGGCATGACTAGAAAGTTTTCTTGATAAATCAAGTAAAAATCTGAAAAGAAGTCCGTTGTCTTATGTTTCCCAAATGTAAATAGCTGCAACTACAGGCCAACCCTTAGACTAAATCAAGAATGAACTGTGAAAGGTAATCATTTAATTCATCCAACGAAATCATTAAGAGCAGGATGCAATCTCCTTCCCTTCTCATTTGACTTCTGTAACATGATCATAAAAAGCGCATTTTTGCTAAAATATTTCAAGGCCTCATCACCTTCCCCCAAGGTCATCTCTTACTCTTTTGATATTTAAATCACTCTATTTTGAAGCCTCCCGTAGTGTCATTGATCTCCTCCTCTCCCAGTGCTAAGTGCCCTCGCTGGGAGAATTCCTCATTGGTCAGTGGTTTTGCTGTGGTTCTGGCAATTTGCCAACATCACTTTCATCGACTTCCTGAAATCCTACTTTTCTTGCAAGATTTGCAATTTCACTTTATGATCAGCAGTGAGTTTACAGTTCATTATGTAAGGTATTTAATCCACAGTTCCTCCCTGATCATTAAAAGGAAGAATATTGAAAAACCGGGATGAGTGAGAACAGACACAGTATTTTACCCTGGACCACTGAGTTCTCCAATGGAGGCAATCTTGCCCCACAGGGGACATCTGTCAATGTCTAGAGACATTTTTGGTTGTCACACTGCAGGATGGGTGGTAATACTGGCATCTAGCAGATGGAGGTGCCAGGGATGGCGCTGGACATCCTACAATTCCCAGGACAGCACCACAACCAAGCATTATCCAGCTCAAAGTGTCAAGAATGCCACAGCTAACAAACCTTGGTCTAGAGGGATGAGTGGGAAGCAAATTTATAATAGAAATGGTCAGTTCGTTGGCAAATATTTTCATGTTTTTACATTTAATTTCCACCAGGCAACCACACACCTGAAGCAATTCCAAGAACAAATGTTCAGATAGTGAGAAGCCCCCATATTGCTGTACGGAGTCCCTGTATTTATGGAAATCCTGGTGTGTGCACTTGTTTCCTTAGTCACCTTGGCTGACAGGATACCCAAGGCCAAATTTACAATCTGGTGTACATTTCTGGTGCTGGCATACGTTTCTGGTGCTGACCCAGAATTATAGTCACGATGTAATTCTCCCTTATTTTCCTTTTGTCTGTATCATTTTAATCGTATTATACTGATTTATTTCTATTTGCTGCCTTGAGTCCTCGAGGGAAGAAAAACGGATAAAAATACGCAACAAACACATAGCTTAAGCTAGATACAAATAAGGCAGAGAAACATATTGTCCCCTGGGAGTCGCAAACACCCATTGCTCCCTCTCCCTGCTTTCTAACAAAGGTGATGCGGAGCTGTCTTATCAGCTTCTCCCTGAAATGCCTTGGGCCTTGACAGCAATCCAGTTTTTCTTATGCAAAGCTTCAAAGGGAAGATTTTACAAGGGTCTACATCAAGTCAGTGTTGTCACCTTGGGAGACTGCAGCAGCCCTCTATGTCTGAACTGCAGTCCTAGGGCTCCACGACCCCTCCAGGAGGGGGCGTCCTCTGACCAGCCTCACTGGACTGCACCAACCGTGCTAGTCGGGCTCCAGCCCACAAATACAAGAAAGCTACTCCTCCTTCCCATCTCCCTTCCCACAAGTTATCCAAGTTCTACCAGACCTTCAAAGCCCCATGCAAGTCACGACTCCTCCAGGAAGCCTTCCCTGAATTCCACATGAATGTCCCTTCTCTGAATCGCTACTGTTCCTGCAGGGGTGAACTGCACCCTCGGTTTAACCACTTTGTTTTAGGCAGGCCAGTTGTCTCCAAGGCCATGTAAAGACACTCCTACCTCCCAAGCATTCTTCTAGAGGCTTCCACTGAACTAAACATATCAAAATGTTTATACAACCTGCATTACATAAAATTATGAGTTGGGAAAAACATATCCTTGGCTGCCAGGATACCCAAGGCCAAAATCTGTGGGGAAAACTGTGGTTGTCTGAATACTTGTTTTGATATTACTACTTTCTTTTCATATTTTAGAACCAATAACCTTTTCAGATCTCAAGCATTTTTCGGGGGCCTGGATATAGTCATGAGTCCTAGGCACTGTCCCCACAGAACCCAGTACTCATCTCTCTAACTAAATGAGAAGATTTTGAAGACAACGGGCAAGTGTTTTCCACTCTGAATCCTCATGCACTGAGTGGAGAAGAAAGTAAGTGCTCATGGAACATTCATTTCATTAGTATTTATTGAGCACCTACTATCTGCCAGGCACCATTCTAGGTCCTGGGTATATACCTATGAACTAGACAAACGAGGTCACTGCTCTCATAAAGCTGACATTTTAGTGCAAAACACAGATGAACACATAATTATATGAACATCAGCTGGACAGAAATACTATGAAAAAAATGAGCAGGAAATGAGTGCTTGGCGCTGTCGTAGGCAGGGCGCTCAGGGAAGGCCCCCTCTAAAGTGACATGTGGCTAGGGTCATGATGAACTGAGGGAGTGAGCCATGCACACCCTGGGCAAGAGCATTCCAAACAGAAGTGCACATGCAAAGGCCCTGGGGTAGATGGGTGTTGGGACTCTCTGGGACAACAGGCCAGTGGCTGACAAAGAGCAAGTAAAACAGGAGAGGCCTTGTGGGCCAAGCTCAGGACTGTGGGTCTTACTCTGAGTGGCTGGGAGCCATGGGAGAGTTTGGAGCAGAGAACGGATGTGAACTGATTTATCAGCTTAAGAGCTATACTCTGGCTACAATCTGGGAAACAGACACAGCAGGACAAGAGTGGAGGCAGGAGGATCACTTCGGAGGCCACTGTGGCCTCCCAGACCTGACAACTGACTGCCTGATCACAGAATGTCAACACCCGGAGCTCCATGGTGCCTGCCTCCCACTGTTCGAAAGCCCCAGCCTGGTCGGCTTCTCATTCCAGACCTCGTGGAAATGCCGGCAGAGAAGGGCCTGAATCACCATCGTCACTTTCTCTGAGACTGGCAGGATGCCCAGATCAAATCAATACAGAACACACAAGCATTTCATCTGCACTTGTTTAAGCAGCGGCTGAGCCTCCAAGAAACAGCATTATCTTGAAAACCTGTTAAAGGTTTGCAGTGAACAAAATCCCGTAGACTTCATTACGTGTCTCCAGGCGGTGAGGCTGGGTCACCCCTAGTTCTCACAGATGTGATTTGGGGCGAGAACAGTCTCAGCCCAGACACAAGGTGGCTTGAGGAAGGAAGGGGACCCCTTCCCAAACCTTGATGAGAAACACCTCCACTGACTGAGATGTATTGTTCAGCATGCTACAGAGCAATGCATGAGGTGTGCCACTCTTGCTATAAGAAAAGTAGAGAAAATAAAAATATGTATTAGTAGTTTCTTGTATTTTGCATAAGCAAGCTCTGGAAGGATCCATAAGAACTGAACTTCAAAAGTGTTGTGGCGCTCAGGGGATGGGACAGAAAAGGTTGAATGCCTACTTCATAGGACTGTCAGGAGAATCACATGAGTTCATGTGTGTAAATACAGTAAAGACGGACACACAGCAGACTTCCACAAATGTTAGCTGGCACTATTGATAAAATGCAAAAGGGGGTCCCACAGCAAAGGGGGCCAGAAGGGGAAAGCTGCTAGGGGACCCCTGGAAAGAACAATGGCTCTTTCAGATACACAGACCCTAGGGCACCCACTGAATGGATCCAGTGCCACTTGGGCACCTGTGAAAGTGAAAGGGATACTGAGTGCAACAGCTCACGCCTGTAATCCCACACTGTGGGAGGCTAAGGTAGAAGGATCACGAGGTCAGAGTATTGAAACCATCCCGGCTAACATGCTGAAACCCCGTCTCTACTAAAAATACAAAAACATTAGCCAGGCGTGGTGGCACACACCTGTAGTTCCAGCTACATGGGAGGCTGAGGCAGGAGAATCGCTTGAACACGAGAGGAGGAGGTAGCAGTGAGCCAAGATCATGCCACTGCACTCCAGCCTGGGTGACAGAGCGAGACGCCGTCTCAAAAAAGAGAAAGAAAAGAAAAGAAAGTGAAAGGGACTGCTATTGATTATGCCAGGTGTTAAACCAGTGCTGGCTGGGAAAATCAGGACGTTAAGAGGTATGCTCTGGCTACAATATGGGAAACGCAGCAGGACAAGGATGGAGGCAGGGAGATCACTTAGGAGGCTACTGTGGCTTTAATGTCTTCCGTCACAGACCATTCCCAGCGTGGGTTCTTGGAACTGCTCGAAACCAAAGTGGACTTGATGGAAGGAGATGGGCAGCCCAGAGCCTGGCAGGGAGGATTGGGTCCTTCCCCCACGCACAACAGAGGTGTGAAGAGGTCCCCTCCCTGATCCAGCTCTGGGGATCCATGGAGCCTCTACACACATCTGTTGCGCACAGGGAAAGGACAGTTGCCCCAGGATGCCAGGTGAGCACAAATAGCTGCCCACTCCAGGCACACATCAGTTGATTTTTCACATCATTAAGCAGCCTTCTCATTAACAGGAAGAAATCTAATTGAGATACGACTTCCTAGTCAGAATGCACTAGGTGCCCCAGATTCTCTCCTTGGGCTTCAAGGAAAATCACAGAATTCTGTGGAGACCATCACGAGCTGTCAACGCCATCCAGAATCTTCACCCAAACCCTACGAATGCATTTCTGCATCTGCCACATGGCCCTGAGAGGCCCCCAGAAACCTCACCATCATGGCTATATGTTTAAAGGGGGAAACGTCCAACTTATGGCAACACGCCAGCAATTTCTCTCAAGTAATGAATGACTCATCTACAGGCTCAGGACCTCTCACCACAGATGGCTCTCATTGTTTAAAATCGAGGTGAAGTTCGCATGGCATAAAATGAACTATTTTAAAGGGTACAATTCAGTGGCATTTAGTATGTTCACATTGTTGTGCAAACACCACCTCGATCTAGTTTTAAAACATTCTCATCACCCCAAAGGGAGACCCTGTAACCATTAAGTGCTCACTCCCTATTTCCTGCCCATTCATGGGCAGATTTTTGTTTGGACACCTGTTTTCAGTTCTTTTGAGTATAAACCTAGGAATAGAATTGCTGGGTAATTCCAATTAACAACAACAAGAAAAAAAAAACAGCTTCAACAAGAAAGATGTCCCTCCCTCTCTCCTACCCATCTCAAGTACTTTCCTCTTGCAGATTAGGGAATGTGTCAACCTCAAGTTCATGGTGGGCTCCTGGGTGGCCCAGTCAGAGGAGCTGATGGGAACAGCTCATGCCGACTCTTCTTGTACTCATAATCTTGGTCCACAACATAATTCAAGTCACAACTGGCAATGAAGAATATAGTCAGGGTGGGGGTTTCTTCTCTCCTACCCCAGAATGCCATGTCGTGGGCGTTTGAAATTTTTAGATTTCATTTCTGCACTGGGAATCTAGAAGCCAGATACAAAACGTTACAATTCCACAGTGAAGAAAAATAGCTCTGGAAGCTCTCAGTCACAAGGACAAAATGACAGAATCCGTGGAAAATACTAGAATAGGCCCTTTTTTCTCATTTTAGGGAGAAAGGAGGATTGAAAGTTTGCCTTTTTGTTAATATTATTATTGAATGATTTAAGTTTAAAAATGCACATGCATGAAACTCAAAGAATGCAAAAGCACACAATACAATATTATCACCTCCCATCCTTGTCCCCTGCCAACCCATTACCCTCCTGGGAGGGTAACCAAGTCCCCCATAGGACTCCTTAGGGTGTTACTCCACATATTCACAAACATATCCATGTGCATTGTTCTTTTGCCCACACTTGTGGTACTAACCCCTGCATGTTGCTTTATGCATTAATAGCACATCTTACAGCTCCATCTCCCTTACAATGGACCCGCCTCATTTTTTAACAGCTGCAAAATATTTCCTTGCATGGATGTCATAATTCGCTTAATCAGTGTAGGCTATCCTCAGATCTCTTCTCTTATGAACAATTGCTGCAGTCGCTGTTTAGACATTTTGCACACGTGGAAATGCCATCTGTATGATAAATATCTCAGTGTGCAGTTGCTGAGTTCAAGGCATGGGCATTTTAATTTTCATACATAATGCCTGTCAGTGCATTTGAGAATTAAGGGACGGAAGGCCAGGCGTGGCGGCTCACACCTGTAATCCCAGCACTTTGGGAGGCCAAGGAGGGAAAATCACTTGAGGCCAGGAGTGAGACCAGCCTGGGCAACATGGTGAGATCCCATCTGTACAAAAAACAAATTTTTTAATTGCCCAAGCATGGTGGTGCCCGCCTGTAGTCCCAGCTACTTGGGAGGCTGATGCAGGAGGATCACTTGAGCCTGGAAAATCGAGGCTACAGTGAGCTGAGATTATGCCACTGCACTCCAGACTGGGTGGCAGAGCAAGACCCTGTTTCAAAACAAACAAAGAATCAAGGGAAGGAGTATATATGGAAAAGAGAACACTTTCTACATATATACCCCACCCCAGGCCCTGAAACTCAAAACGACCTGAAAGTACTGGTACCCCAATATATAACAATATATAAGAAGGGAAACTGGGGCTCAGAGAGGAGAGTGAGTGACCCGGCCATGTACCTGGCCCCCAGCCTGGCCTCTCTTCCCCACCCTGCCGCCCAGCAGCCACTGGGGTATAGCCAGTAGTTGGCTCTCTGCCTCCCAGCCCATGAACTCCGAGTGCCCTGAATCTGTTGATTTATGGTTCTGCTTTGATACCCATATTAATCACCATAACTTTTAATTGCGCTAATACAAGCATCATATGTTGCTAATTACACAATGCAGATGAAAAACTCTTCCAGATGAATTTAACTACTTAATCCAATCAGACTGGCAAGTTGTGTTTTAATTACAAGCCAGTGCACACAGGGAAGGCATCTGCGCGGCCGAGTGGCTCAGGGCCTGACGGCTCCAGCTTGTGAAATGCCAAGATTGCAGCCAGTGGCCCCAGCATCCCGCCCAGCCACACAGGAGGCATGCGGATGGAGGAGCTGCACGATGCCTCCAACCAGCTTGCTGCCTGGGTGGACCCAGCCGGGCCCCTGGGTCCAGACATCTGTGGAACCTCTGGCAGGAAGAAGGATCTCTGAGTCCCCACGGCTGCACTCCCCTCCCCATTGCAGCTCAGAAAAGGAATCACTGATTCCTTTTCCTGTTATCAATGACCTTTTCCTGAACATCCTTTAACATCCTGACAATTTGCCCACACTCACAGAGCAGAGAGAATCAGGCCCTGATAATGGAGTAATTCCAAGGGCAACGCAAGGCTGAAAAGACATCTCGGCTCTGACTTTCTCAACAAAGACACAAAGAAGGCCTCCAAGGCTGAGGGTTGGAGAATGAAGCTTAGAGGAGGTGAGGTATTACAGAAAAGTTTTGTGTTCACCTCTGTAGGTCCTATGTGAAAGCCCCAGGTGACGATCTTTGAAGGTAGGGCCTTAATGGAGGTAATTAAGGTTACATTAGGTCATAAGGGTGGGACCCTGATCCAACAGGACAGCTGTTCTTATAAGAGGAGACATGAGAGAGCTTCTCCCTTCCTTCCAGCCTCCGCACTCGCTCTCTACCTGCCATTTAGGACAGAGAGAGGAGGCTGTCGTCTGCAAGCCAGGAAGAGAGCCCTCACCAGAAACACCTCACTGGCACCCAGATCTTGAAATTCCAGCCTCCAGAACTGGAGAAAAGGAACTTCCGTTGTTTAAACCACTCGTGGGGTTTTGTTAAGGTGGCCCAAATTAATACAGGAGGCAGATGGGATCAAGGCTTCCAGGAATGCCCGAGTTCAGAGGTCAAAGAGCAGAGAGCTTCTTAAGAAGGAGCAGATAAAGTTGGCTGTGGTAAGCAGAATCATGGTGCCCAAAGTCCTAATCCCTGGAACACTGCCCTCCTGACAACAGAGATGGCGGTCAAATTGAGGCTCTTGATCTGGAGAGACTAGTTTGTGTCATCCAGGTGGACCCAATGTCAGGGTCTTTATAAGAAAGAGGGCCAGGTGAGGTCAGGAGTCTGAGACCAGCCTGACCAACATGGTAAAACCCCGTCTCTACTGACAAATACAAAAATTAGCCTGGCATGGTGATGGGAACCTGTAACTCCAGCTACTCAGGAGGCTGAAGAAGGAGAATTGTTTGAACCTGGCAGGCAGAGGTTGCAGTGACCTGAGATTACACCATTGCACTCCAGCCTGGGCAACAGAGCAAGACTCCATCTAAAAAGAAAAACAGAGAGAGAGGGAGAGAAATGAAACGAAGGAAAGAAAAGGAAGGGAAGGAAGGAGGGAAGGAAGGAAGGAAGAGAGAAGTGGGGTGGGCTTTGCACAGTGGCTCATGCCTGTAATCCCAGCACTTTGGGAGGCCAAGGTGGGTGGATCACCTGAGGTCAGAAGTTCTAGACTAGCCTGGGCAGCATGGTGAAATCCCGTCTCTACTAAAAATACAAAAAGTAGCTGGGTGCAGTAGCACATGCCTGTAATCCCAGCTACTCAGGAGGCTGAGGCAGAAGAATCACTTGAGCTTGGGAGGCAGAGGTTGTATGTAGTGAGCCGAGATTGTGCCACTGCACTCCAACCGGGGTGATAGAGTGAGACTCTGTCTCAAAAAAAGAAAGAAAAAGAAAGGAAATCGGCAGGAGAGTTGGAGTCAGAGAAAATGCGAGGATGGAAGCAGAGGTCAGAGACAGAGGACATGTTATGCTGCTGGCTTTGAAGATGGAGGAAGAGGCCACGAGCCAAGGAATGCAGGTGCCCACTAGAAGGTAGTAAAAGGAAAGAGTCCTCCCCTAGAGCCTCCAGAAGGAATGCAGCCTGCTGACACCTTGATTTTAGCTCGGTGACACCCATGTCCGACTTCTGACCTCCAGAACCTTCAGATAAAGAAGTGAACCAGTTAGAACCTGTCAACAATCGGTTATATAACCCTTTGTTTTTATATTTTGGCTCGTACAAAAAGTATTGAGGCATTAAACAGGATTCTAAGTATGTGAAAGAGGGCTGGGTGTTGTGGCTACCTCCTATAATCCCAACACTTTGGGAGATCAAGATGGGAGGATCACTTGAGCCCAGGAATTTTTTTTTTTTTTTGACGGAGTTTTGCTCTTGTCGCCCAGACTGGGGTACAATGGCTCGATCTCAGCTCACTGCAACCTCCACCTCCTGGGTTCAAGGGATTCTCCTGCTTCAGCCTCCCCAGTAGCTGGGATTACAGGCATGTTCCACCACACCCAGCTAATTTTTTTGTATTTTTAGTAGAGACAGGGTTTCACCATGTTGGTCAGGCTCTTCTCGAACTCCTGACCTCACGCTATTCACCCACCTGCGCCTCCAAAAGTGCTGGGATTACAGGCATGAGTCACCATGCCCATCCAAGCCCAGGAATTTGAGACCAGCCTATGCAACACAGCAAGACCCTGTCTTTACAAAACTATCTATATATTAATTAATTAATATGTGAGTGACTAAACAGGAAAAGTACCCACGTCACATCTACAGAAATTCAGTAGGTTTAGCTCCTGCCTGGGCACCAGTATCCCCCACAAATGATTCTACCAGGCAGCCAGAGAAGAGAAATTCTGCACTGGGATGGGAACCCCTGCCATCAAAAACAAAACGCAAAGCAAAGCCAACCAAATGTCAGGACCCAAGCTGCCGGCCATCAGCCTCACGTCTCTCTGTGGTCAGACTGAAAAACTATCTTTGGGAGGAGGCTGCCACGGTCCCTGAAGAAGGAAGAAAGGTAACCAAACCCACACATTCTGGATCCTCTTCAAACAAACAAGTGATCTGTAGGTTCATTTGTGTCTCCATTCCAGGCCATTAGTGAATGTCTCCATTCCAGGCCATTGGTGCCCATCAGTCAATGTGCAGCTGGTGCAATTCACAAGGGTGCTTACACGCCCCGAGACCTGCTCTGTCCACAGGGAGCTGAGCTGACTCAATTCCCCAGACAAGATGGTTAAAGGCAGTGTCAGAGGTGGCTGGCATGGGAAAAAGAGAGGGCATCCTTCACTCATCCCTGCCAGCAGGAAGCCAGGAAGAGAAGGCATTTGTTATCTTTGGTGACAGAGAAAGCCAGACTGCGTGCTAAGGAGGTGAAGTGCGTGCAGTGGGTGGAGGGAGTGAGGGCGGTCGTCATGTGCATGCTGCTTCTATTTTTAGTCTTTATTTTTTGGATCCCCTGGTTTCCCATCCTACTCCTCACTGAGTCCTCCCACCAGGACTCAGCCTCCAGGCCACTGTTCCAAAATCCAATGCTCTAGAGATGGTGCAGAAAGCAGGCAGCAGACAGCTGGTCTGCCCGGAGCTGCCTTGCTCCCACTCAGTGGGCTGGGCCCCAGGAAGTCCGCAGGGTCGAAGGCTGACTTTGGGGAGATAGCAAGGAAGAGGAAGAGAACATGATAGATGACTTGGGAACACATATTTGGGGCAGGAGACAGTTTAAATTCCTAACTTCAGACCCATAAACCCAGCTGCATGCCCAGCGACTCCCCTGGAAACAAGTATGTCAAACTGAACTTGCCCACCTGGAGATTCCAATCACACCTGGTCCTGTTCCACCCACAGACGCCCCAACTCAGCTGGTGGCTTAGGCCAAAACCTCTGGGATATCCCTGGACTCCCCTCTTTCCTCTATACTCCGCATCGAAACCATGAAAAAATAATCCCCTTGCTTCTACAATTTTGTTTTGCGAAGTCTCACTCTGTTGCCCGGGCTGGAGTGCAGTGGCATGATCTCAGATCACTGCCACCTCTGCCACCTGGGTTCAAGTGATTCTCCTGTACTTTCTCTTTTGAGACAGGGTTTCATTCTGTCACCCAGGCTGGGGTGCAGTGGCACGATCACGGCTTACTGCAGCCTCCATTTCCTGGGGTCAAGTGATTCTCCTGCCTCAACCTCCCAAGCAGCTGGGACTACAGGCACGCATCACCATGCCTGGCTAATTTTTTTATTTTTTCTAAAGACAGGGTCCACTATGTAGCCCTGGCTGGTCTTGAACTTCTGGACTCAAGCGATCTGACCACCTTGGCCTCCCAAAATTCTGGAATTACAGGAATGAGCCACCACACCCAGCCCTCTATTTTCAAAATATAGTTAGTATCTTCTCTGTCCCCTCCACCTCCCCTACCACCCCAAGCTCCCATGACCACTCACCAGATGGCAGCAGTAGCTTCATTCGTGGCCCCCCACCTCACACTCCCCACGTCAGTCTGTCTGCTACACCACAACAGGGTGAACCTTTTAAAATGGAAATTAGTCCAGGTCACTTCCCTGCTGAAACCCTCTAAAGCATCCTCATTTTAATCAGGGCAAAAGTTGAAAGCCCTGCCATGGCCCACAGCACCCTCATCAGCAGTCCACATCCCCTCCCTCTGCTCTGGCCCCACGGCAGCATTGCTGCTCCTCTAATGCACCTGGTGGCTTCTACCCCAGGCCCTTTGCACTCGCTGCTCCCACAGATAGCCCTGCAATTTGTCCCTACATCTCTGTTCAAACATTACCTTCCTGCCCAGGTCTCCTCAGACCACCCGATCCACGACCGCATCCCTCCAGCCCGCACTCAACCTCACTTGTTTTCTTTTTCCCCACAGCACTTACTGCTTTGAACCTACTGAATATGTGACTTACTTATCTTGCTTCTCATCTGCCTCCCCAACCAGACTGTCCACCCCACAAGAGCTTTTCATCTGCCTTGATCATTGATACATCCCCAGAGTCTAGGCACTGCCTGACACAGAGGAGACGCCAGTACATGAATACCTGTTGAATGAACGAATGACCAAGCGAACGAGCAGACACCTAGGAGACTCACAGGACAAGCCGGGGAAGATCCTCCAGCAGTCCTAACAGTATTGATCTCCGGGGAAGGAGAAAAGAAATCAGGACTGGGAAACCCTTGTATGTTCCACAAGGAGAGACCGACTTGTGTCACTGCGTTCTTTAATAAAATTAGTAACCCTTGCATTCCATCAGATAAAAAAGAAAATTCGGCCGGGCGCCGTGGCTCACACCTATAATCCCAGCACTTTGGGAGGCCGAGGCGGGTGGATCACGAGGTCAAGAGATCGAGACCATCCTGGTCAACAAGGTGAAACCCCATCTCTACTAAAAATACAAAAATTAGCTGGGCATGGTGGTGCGCGCCTGTAATCCCAGCTACTCAGGAGGCTGAGGCAGGAGAATTGCTTGAACCCAGAAGGCGGAGTTTGCGGTGAGCCGAGATCCTGCCATGGCACTCCAGCCTGGGTAACAACAGCGAAACTCCATCTCAAAAAAAAAGAAAAGAAAATTCATGGAACAAAGAAGGGCCACCATGCAAAAAAAAGCAGCCTGTGCCACTCAGACTCCACATCTGCCAAAGAGAGGCCTGTGATTGGGCCAATGGCCGGCTGGTTGGAGAGACAGGAAACAAGTGTCTCCATGCTCCCAAGCATGACCAGCACCGCAGCAGCCAGGAACAAAGGAAATGGGGTGGCAGGGTCCCTGCTGTCAGTCCCTCAAGCCGAACAGGGCTGACAGAGCCAACACCCTCCTCCCCTGGGGTGACCAGGACAGAAAGGGAGCCGGCCCCTTCCCCCAGTGAAGCACTGTCCCAGTGACCAGCCGCTCTGCTGCCACTGCTGGCATCTGCTGTTCTGGACTGGGACAAAGGCACCCAGCAAGCCCACTGTGCCACCCCCGGGACGGTCCATCCACAAGCCTCTGCCCCACTCAGAGATGTGAACTGCAGCCAGCCCCCCAGGCTCCCCAACATTCATTTACAGAAGAGAGAGACGCTGGTGTGCACCCAGGCTCAGGCAGGCTGGAGGCTTCCACTTTTCTTTTTCTTCCCTTTAATCCCCAAGCCTCTCCCCACCACCTGCTGGCTCCCGATTCCCAGGCAAGAGCCACATCAGAGTACAGTCCTTTTCCCTCATGCAGGAGCTCCCCTTCTGAGTCAGATCAATTTTCCTAACATAATCTGCCTCATGTAAATCAATAACCCCGGGCTTAGCTGACACCAGAGTGGCCGCAGCACTCAGAGCGGACGCAACTGTGGAGCCCCTGCCCAAGGCCCAAGCATCCTCTACGCCTAGGAGGGTGCCTGAGGTGGTGGCATGAAGGGGCACACGAGGGCAGCCCCTTCTACAGCAGTCAATAACCCTGTTCCTTTGGACTCCGGAAACAAAGCTGAGATGGGCTTCATGGAATCCAGGGAGGGGAAACTTGTTTACCACAGCACTGTGGAAGGGACCTTCCTTTCCACCACGCGGCCATCTCTGCAAAAAACAGCCCCCCATCAAAGACCTTAAGGGGGGGTCCCCACTGCTCTTAGATAAAATCCCAGTCCCTTATCCATACAGTGGAAGATGGTTTCTACAAAGCAGAATGCAGTCTGGACACATGCAGTAGCACAGATGAACCTCGAAACGTTACGCCAAGAGAAAGAAGCCAGAGGCCAGGCGCGGTGGCTCACGCCTGTAATCCCAGCACTTTGGGAGGCCGAGGCAGGCAGATCACGAGGTCAGGAGCTCGAGACCAGCCTGACCAACATGGTGAAACCCCATCTCTACTAAAAATACAAAAAAATTAGCCAGGCATGGTGGTGCCCACCTGTAGTCCCAGCTACTCAGGAGGCTGAGGCAGGGGAATTGCTCGAACCCGGGATGCGGAGGTTGCAGTGAGCCAAGATCCCACCACTGCACTCCATCCAGCCTGGGAGACAAAGCAACACGCCGTCTTAAAAAAAAGAGAGAGAAAGAAGTCAGAGGCAGAGGCCACATGCTATTTGATGCCATGTATATGGAGTGTCCACATCATCAGGAGGCAAATCTGGAGACACAGAAAGCAGATGGGTGGTTTCCAGGGCCTGGGGGTATGGGGGTGGGGAGTGGCTACCTGTGGGGTGCAGGATTTCCTTCTGGGGTGATGAAAATGTTTTGTGGTGTATGTGTGTGTGTGTCTGTGTGTGTGTGTGTGTGTGTCTGTGTCTGTGTGTCTGTGTGTTAAAAAAAGAAAATGTTTTATAACTAAAGGCGATGGTTGCACAACACTGCCAAGGTACTTGAATGCACGCTGTTGAATGGCTGTGTTAGGCAAATCTCAGCTCAGTAAATTGTCTTCTTTAAATCTAAACTCTTTCCCTTAGTCCACATGGCCCTGCCCACCTTCCCCAACTCTGTCCACTGCCATCCCTCCGTTCATTGCTTAACTGAAACTGGTTACAGTGGACATGGCAGGTGAGCTGACGGAGAGATGTGGGTTCAAGCTCTGGCTCTGTGTGATCTGAGTAACTCAGTTTCCTCAACTGCTAGATGAAGAAACTGGATTAGCTGAGGCATGGCGAATGCAAACTCAAATACCTTCAGACCCACAGTGGCCAATACAGTAGCCAGTAGCTAGCCACGGGTAGCTGTTTTGGTTTACTAAATTTAAATACATATTAATTAAATTGAAATGAAATGAAAAATTCAGTTCCCTGATGGGATGTTATTTAGCCTTAAAGAGGGAGGAAATGCTAGCGCATGGTACACATGAGTGAACCTCGAAGATATGATGTTAAGTGAGAAAAGCTGGTTGCAAAAAAATGACCATTGTATGATTTCGCTTACATTCAAATGAATGGAGACAGAGAGTAGGATGGTGGAGGCCTGGGGCAAGGGAGAAGGGAGAAAGGGAGTTACCGATTAATGGGCATGGCCTTTCCATTTTGCGAAATGAAAAAGTTCCAGAGATGGATGGTGATGATGATGGTTGGACAACCACGAGCGTGGTACAATTCTCAATGCCACAGAATTGTACACTTAAAAATGGTTAAGATGGTCAATTTTGTTATGTATGCTTAATGCAATTAAAAAATCCAGTTCCTCACACAGGGATCACATTTCAATGCTCCCCCTCAACATGTGGCTGGTGGGAACCATACTGAGCAGTGCAGCTGGAGAACGTCTTCATCATGGTAGGAAGTTCCACCCAATGGCACTGGTCTGGAGGGCGCCAACAGGCATGCCTAACGGAATGTAAGCTCCCTGGCAGCAGGGGCTGCAGTGCCAGCATCAACAAGCATGCTTGGCACATAGCAGGTGTTCAACTAAATGGCAGTGCAGTGAACTGGGGAGTGTGTCTTAAGGGAGCAGCCTCCCCGCCCTGCAGTCCACAGTCACGCCCTGGGAAGAGGACTCAGTGCTACCAGCCCCACTGCTGTTTCAAAGAGAAGCCAAAAATCTGATTTTCATATTAAATCTTCTAGCTCTTAAATATTGGCTCAGGAGTTATTAAAGCACTGGGCTGGTCAACCCTGGGCTGTATCTGCCACGAGATGCTGGTTGATAACGAGTGGAGCAGGAGTTGGTAAAGGTTCCTTCCACCGAATACATCAGGAGCCAGGGCTTGCAGACCAGCACAGAGAAACAGGCAGGGCTCAGAGACCCCAAAACCTCCTGATCGCCAACCCCAGGAGCCTCTGGGAGAAGCATGGGAAGAAGGAGACGATTGCATTTTCCCCGCTGTTAAATATGTGCTTGGCATGGAAACAATTCGCCCAAGCCCCAGGTGACATTAATATTCTAAGTTTCTCATATTGATGAAGGTAGCAGGCAGCCACCAGCTTGGAATGCTAACAACTCAAAATGTATCCCTTGTAGAGGAGCAGAGCAAAGGAATGAAGTGGAAGGAGGAGGCAGGTGGCTCTGAGGAAGGGAAGTCTGGGTCCCAGGGCCACCACCAGGATGAGACACGAGGCAACAGAGCATGGGGCTAGTGGCTCTTCCCAAGTGGCTGAGCAGAGGAAGAGTAAACACCCACACAAAGCACCCTGTCCAGGAGCCAGATCAGAAACTGTGAGCACCTCATTTATACCAATCAGGCCAGGCATGGTGGCTCACTCCCATAATCCCAGCACTTTGGGAGGCCGAGGAGGGTGGATCACTTGAGATCAGGATTTCAGGACCAGCCTGGCCAACGTGGTGAAACCATCTCTATGAAAACTACAAAATTCATCCAGGTGCGGAGGCATGGGCCTGTAATCCCAGCTACCCAGGAGGTGGAGGCAGGAGAATCATTTGAACCCAGGCGGCAGAGGTTGCAGTGAGCCAAGATAGTCGCACTGCACTGCAGCCTGGGCGACAGAGTAAGACTCTGCCTCAAAAAAAAAAAAAAAAAAAAAACACTCAAACACTCATAGGCCCCCAAGCCACAGCACCAGGAAATGGACACCTGGTGCCTCCGAGGAAAACCAGAGGAACACTGTCCCACCAGAAAAAGCAAAAGAAAAAAGCTAAGGGAGCAAGGCCATGAGACCACTGCCTTCTAGCTGTGGGGTCCGGCTGTCCCACCCTCTATCCCACCACTCACGGCTTTTCTGACGAATCCAGGAGGTAAGAAGCTCCTTCTTCCCCACCCTACCCCACTGCTCCCCAGACCAGATTTAGATGGATCAGAGGCGTTTTCGACGACTTAATGATTAACCGTTGCTGAGGGTCCTGCCTGCTGCAATCTTTCTCCAAAGCACTGTGGTCTTTAAAGCGTGTCTGCAAATTCTTTGATGTTCCTCTGATGAAAGGGTGGAGGCAAATTCCCCTCCCCTGGATTATGGGCTGGCTGCTAATGAGTAAAATGCAGTAGACATGGTTTCCAAGGCTGGGTCATAAAAGGCCATACAGCTGCCAGTGGCTCTGTCTTGAGACACACGCCAAAGCCCATGGAAGGTGGGCTGCTCTGAGGCTGACAGGCTGACAGACCACATGGAGACGGAGAGGGAGGCCCGGCAGCCCCAGCCATTCCTGCCCCAGCTGCTCTGGCCAAGTCACACCCTCCCTCAGCTCAACCTCCTTGTCTACAGGGTTGCTGAAAGGATTCACGAGATACTCCACATAAAGGGCTAAGCACAGTGCCTGGCACATGGAGCCCTCAATGAAAGGATTCATGAGACACTCCACATAAATGCCTGAGCACCCTGCCTGGCACATGGAGCCCTCACTGAAAGGTTTCACAAGATACTCCACATAAAAGGCTAAGCACAGTACCTGACACATAGAGTCCTCATTGAAAGGATTCACAAGACACTCTACATAAAGGGCTAAGCACAGTGCTAAGCACATAAGGGGCTAAGTGCTGGGTGCTCAGGCATTTATGTGGAGTATCTCACAAATCCTCAGTCCTCGTTGAAAGGATTCACAAGATGCTCCACATAAAGGGCTAAGCACAGTGCCTGGCACACATGCAGCCCTCATTGAAAGGTGGCTGCAGAGATTATGATTATTGTCATTTAGTGAGTCCAGCAATTCCACTGACCTAATCACTCCATCTCAGCCCTAGGTAGGCTGCTTGGGCATCTGTTATTCCTTTAAGGTTCTCTTTACTTCTCAGCCCTTTTTATTCCAATCCCCTGTTATACACAGGAGTTGATAGTTCTTTATATTAAAGTTTCTCTGTTCAAAGTACTCCATGAAGGTTAGCATATAAACCAGAGTTTCTCACGGATCGGCAAATACGGCTAGAGTATACGCCGGCAGGGTTTTGCCCGATAGAGAGCGTACACTCCATCAGTACCCACTCCTCCCGACCTATGAGAAAGTCCAGTATAGATGATGCATACCAATTCTACAAGGGAAGAGGGAAAAAAGTGTACTTTACATCATGCATTCATGAAAAACATTTTATTTGTTATATATCAGCAGCCAATAGATCATGAGTTCTGGATAGGCAGTAAAATTCTAACTCTAGAAAAAATTATCAAATCCTATCAGTAAAAATAAATAGACTGGCGTCGGGCAAATGTTTGTATACGTCAAGATGGTCAAAGAAGTAATCAATGAACATATCAAATGTTAAAGGAATTGGGAAGCCCGATCTCTCTGATCAGCCCTGCTGCTTGTGACGTGTCGTTTCTGTGAAGATCCTCTCAGAGCTGCGAAATGCACACTTTGACTGAGACTTCTGTGTGCAGCTGTGCACTGCCTCTAGGGGGTAGCATCAACAATATTTTTGTCTTTGACATTCAGCTTTCCAACCATAAGCCAGGTGCAGTCGATAGAGATAATTTTTGAAACATTTTTGGTCGCAGGGGAAGGGATGGGGACAAGGAAGGGCCTCTTGTACCAGTAATTACTGGCAGATGGCTTCTACTCTGTGTCTCACAGCATTCTAGGCACTGGAAGTAAAGCGGAGAAGGGAATAAAAAAAAAATTCATGCAACTTTGCCCTTGATGAGCTCAGTCTACAGGCAGATGTAAGCTTCTGCACAATTTTCCAACCTAGATTTCAGTCAAACCAAAGCCTTTCAAAGAAGACAGTTCCAGGCAATGGGATGTGAGAAGCCTTCATGGGACTTCACTGGGACTCTCTGGCTGCAAGTGAAAGAAACCCAATTAAGGGGGAAAAATGTGTTAGATTATGTGCTGGGGAAGTTCATGATCAAGTTCATATCAGAAACAGCTACTTTTGGGCACTCAGGAAACTCTCCCTCACTCCCCGTCCACTCCAGTTTTTTCTCCATCTTGCTCCACTCTCAGACAGTTCCATAATGGTAGGCAGTGTCTAGGACAGCCTCCAGTGATCCAGCCTCATGGTGTTCAGTCTTGTGTAGTCCTCTCCCCTTGTGTAACTTCCCTCTAACTGATAGAATGCCTCACATTGAAGGGATATCACTTCTGTGATGGGAGACTGTCACTCAGTGGCTCTGATGAAGCAACCTGCCATATGGAGTGGGCCCCACAGGCAGGAACTGAGGGCAGCCTCTGGCCAATGGTCAGCAAGGAACTGTGGCCCTTGAGGCAAGAGCTGACGAAAACTGAATCCTGCCAACTGCCATGTGGGCATAGCAGCAGATCCCTCCCCAGTCCAACTTTCAGATGAGACCCAAACCTTGGCTAACACCTTGACTGCAGCCTTGTGAGAGCTTCTGGAGCAGAGGACCCAACTAGACCCTGCCTGGATTCCTGACCCACAGGAACTGTGAGATAATACATGTGTTCTGCTTTAAGCTGTTAGCTGTGGTCATTTATTTCACAGCAGTAAAGACTTACCTCTAGGCTCACATCCTAACAGATTGGCATCTGCAACAGAAAAGGAAGACTTCCTCCCCAGCCCTTTCAACAAACATCCCAGGGCTGGCCCTTATTGGCCCAGCTTAGGTCATGTGCCCAACCCTGATCCACCTCCTGAGGCCTAAGAGATGGGACGATCTGATTGGTTGTGTGCAAGTTATTAACTGGCCTATGGGAGAAGGAAGAGAAAGTTTACCAACACCCAAGCCACAGGGATTTACAGCAAGGGAGAAATGGCTCCCTAAAAGAAAATCAGGGTGTGACACCAGGGTGAGCAAGCAGACAAGCACTAACATATGATAGAATCTGAATATAAAATAATGTAGGAGAAAAGATGAGCAATACCACAGAGATGACCCCCAGGGCACATAGTAGGTGTTCATTAAACTCGCTGACTGGCAAAGCAGTCGCTGACATTTATTAAGCACCGAGGTGATGTCAAACACTATGTTAAGTTCTTCTTACACAGTATCTCCTTTAACCCTCACCACATCCCAAGGGGTAGGAGTTCCTGTGCTCCCACTTCACCGATGAAAATGCTATGGCACAGGGAAGTTAAGTAACTCACCCAGGGTCACAGAGCTGGCCAGTGGTGGAACTGGGATTTAAACCCAGACAGCCTGCTGTCTAAGTTCATGCCCTTAATTTCAGTTAGCAAGCAAAAGCAGCGAGCGGAGGGGCAAACAGCATGTGACAAAGCAGAGAGAGATATGAAGCTGACAGGAAGTGCCGTGGCTGTTCATTCCCTCACTCAAACACTTATTTAAATCTTTCATGAAGAAAGGGAATCACAGGAGTAAGGAAAACTGGAAGGATGAGAAATATTGAGAAAGAAATTCTAGCGCCTCTCTCCCTCATACCATCCTCTCTGCTACAGCGTGAGAGAAGCAGAAGTTAGTCACCCTTGTGAAATGATCCAAGATGACAGGCAAATTGATCAAACAGGAAGATGAGGCTGCTTCAGAGCCTGCGTAAATGACGCCGGAGCAAAGAGCAAGGCCGACACCTCCTCCCCCAATACGTTTCCTCCTGAAATATGTAGACCCTCTCAGCAGCTCAGCCCATAGACTGAAGAGAAAAACACTTAACTGGGCTGGGCGTGGGGGGCGTGGGGGTGGAGAGAGGAAAAAAATGTCAAAGAAATAAAATTTCCATCATAAATTCATGGTGCTTTTTAAAGAGCACTTTCCATTAGAAACAAGTGTGTTTGTGTTAAGTGCTACAGAGGCATAGACTGGAGAACTTGGAGGGTGCCCCTATTCTAAGATCAAAGCTCCTAGAATCTGGAGAAATGCCGTGAGTAGATGCGCTGGCATTCCCAGTCATCTGAGAATTGTCCACAGCCAGAACCACCAAGCACAGAAACTTGGGAAGCACTGGCCGGGTGCTGCCCTCAAGAAGCTACTCTTGGGCAAGAGGTCTGGATTCTAACAACAAGTCTTCTTCTCCCACCATCTCCTGACTGCACCCAGGCTCCACATTTCTCTGGTAACTCAATCTCCTCAAATGTCAGTTCTTTCTTCTGCTATCACTCAATCATAACCTTACTTTCCTTAAATGTCTAGAGATCCTCAGTGGATGCTGATCTCTACCCAGTGTTCCTGGTGGGTGGGATGGACATTTGCAAATCTTTCTGAACCCCCCCCCCTTTCTATGCCTGAGGAATCCCCCATCTTGAGAGGAAATTCACTATCTACAGCTTGCTATATGTGTGCCATGGAATACTAGGCAGCAATTCAAAAAAAAATAAGGTAGTTCTATATGTACCTAGAAGATGGGGATGGACATTGAGGAAGAGACAAGGTGTATATGTACAAAAACAAACCTAAAACAGTGGTATACTATAGACTTCCTTCAGGAAAAAATACACAGCAAACAAACAATTGTTTACCTCTTGAGAGAATATGAAATTGGTCAGAAAGGACTTCAGACTTGCCTGTAATATTTCTAAAACCATTTTCACATATTTGAGAGGGATACATTTATGCATTCAACAAATTGCTTTAATTTCCCTCCTGACACCCAGAAAAACTACATGTCCCGGGCCCCCACCTTAGAAGGCAGAATAAAATCACGCACACACAAACTTTATTAGACAAGTGTGGTAATGGCACTGGTGGTTCAAGTGCTTTCTCCAAATGCTGAGGGATCTACCACACACTAACAACTTTGTACCCAGCATCCTTCTTCCTTCTCCCGTGACAACAGAGACCCTGAGTTTGACCTAAAATAAAGACTGAATTTCTCAGACTCTCTTGCAGCAAGATGTGGCCATGTGACTCAGTCTTCACCAATGTGATACATAAAGCAGCACCACAGGGCTGCTTCTAGGATTCTTCCTTAAGGGACAGTTGGGATGTACCCTCTGCCCTGTTTTTTGTTTTGTTTTGTTTTGTTTTGCCCTGTTTTTAATCTATACCTTCATCCTGGTGCCTGGGATGGAGATGAGATGGCTGCATGCGTAGCTGCCATTTTGAGCCATGAGGACAAAAATCACCACCTTGAAATGGTAGAAAGGAGGGAGAATCCATGAGTACTTCATGGAACAGATTCAGTGTAACACACCTGGGCTACATAACTTCGGGCCCTTACTGGAAACTGCTTTTTAAGCCACCACTATTTTAAGTCTCTTCACTCACTGATGAACCCAATCCGAACAGATATACACAGCACATCAAATCTAGGCTTCCTTGTTCACCCAGAGATGCCCCAAGCATCATCCTTAATGTGTCACTTGAGCTCCCTGTATCTGAGCCCCTAGAACCCGCAAACCATGCCAGCAAACTCAGAGTTTCCTCCTGCTCCAACTGGGACCCAGAAACCCTAAAAGCTGGGCTCATGACTTCAGTATCAGCATTACCGTAGCTGAGATATCCAAAGCATTCTTGGTTTCCTCCCCTTCTCTCTCCCCTCCTTTCCCATCAGCCCTGCAAACAGCACCCCTTCTTTCCCTCATTGAGGTCAGTGAGGTTAGCCACCAGCATGGGTCCCCGTGCCTTCCTGCACAGTTGTAAAATTATGCTAAAGTGCATATGATGCCGTGTGTGCCTGTTTCAGGAGCAGCACAGCAGTGATTAAGAGCCAAACTCCATCTCTGCCACTGTGAGCCGCCTCTGAAACAGCACACACACTTGACACTTGTTTCATAGCAATCCTCTGTTTCTACAACATAGATTTCCCAGAAGTGGGACTGCTGGGTCAAAGATCAGATACTACTCTACTTGGAAGATAATATTGACAGATTATCTTCCAAATATTCGTCCTCAACCAAAACAACCAAAATACGTGTGAAGTCACTGGGCTGGGGTTTCAGTGACAAAATAAAGAGGGCCTAGGAGCTTTGGAGGCAGCTCAAAGGGCAGCCTCCAGGGGCGGGAGGGAGGGAGCACCGGCTCCTTTCCCGGCACAGGGACCCCAGAGGCATCCATCGCTTAAGCATGCTCTCCCAACCTGCGGGTTCTCCGCACCCTACTTGGTGGGCTGCAGTCGCGGTTTTTCTTCCTTCTGATGCAAGCATCCATAGTTTCCTCAATAATCATCTCTGCTCCTCTCTGGCAACGTGGTTCTAATCCCAGTTCCAGAAATGAGCTTCTGACTTAAGTGTGGCCAGTCAGATCCATTCCCATAGTCCCGATCCCTGGCTGAGGGGTCAGCACAAGACCCACATTAGTCCAGTAGAAGTCAGTCCTAGCGTTCTTGCTAGGATGACTAGGAAAGAGACATTCGATTTCCGCTGGTTGGAGGACAGGCTGGAGCTAACTGTGGCCGGCTTTGCCATCAGATGGGGAGAGGCTGTCTGAGAATTAAATCAACACAGAGAGAAACAGAACTGAGAGACCGAGTGGCAGACAGAGCAGAAGCTCTCATTAGGAGAGTGTTAAGCCCCTGGACCCAGCCGTACCTGAAGCCATTTTCCTCGTAAATTTCCCAGCTCCAAGGATCACTAAATTCCCGTTTTTGTCCCTTACAACCGAGAGAGTTCAGACTAAAATAGTGACATCCCCTTGCATTGACACAGCATCTCCACTGCAGCATCACATTGGAAACTGAAAACATCATAAGCCTGGATGTCACAGATTAAACATAAAGAAGGCTATATATCCGTCTTCTAAACAATCCAGTAAGAAGTAGCATGCGGTCATGAAAGAGATCCATGGATTGGAATCACTCTGAGTATAAAAATCACTAGTCAGTTTCCTCCACAGCCTCCCTCCAAGGGGTCTTCTGTGCTGTGAGCCACTTTGCTTTGCCTACAGAGTAAAAAATATCTCACACATACATGTGCTACCATTTTTTAAATGTTACATAAACCTACTGTGATTACCAAAACCTGCTCATTCAAAAGCATTACTAAATTGATGGCAATTTTCAATCAATATGTTTTTCTTTTTCCACTGAGAGTTACCAAACCCACAATTCTTCTCATTCCAAGGAGCTGAATAATCTTTTTTGACATTAAAAATGGTTGCTTGTTCTTGTACATTGTCAATGCCCTGTAAACATACATTCACAGAGCATTCTCTACTGGAACATTTAGGGCAAATTTTGTCTTTAAAAGGACCAGAGAGTACATAGGTTATTTAGGCTTTGCAGGCCAATATGTCTGTCACAACTACTTAATTTTGTCATTGTACAAAAGCAGCTGTAGACAATATGTAAACAAATAGGCATGGGTGGGTTTCAATAAAACTTTATTTAAAAAAACAAGTAGAGGGCCAAATTTGGTCCATGGCCCATGGCTTGCTGATGCCTGGATTAAAGGGTACAGAAAATAACAAGCAACGTGTCAGGAGCCAAGGCCAGCAAAAGGGTCAGACAGAATTTACACATCTCGAAAATGTCCTGGAAGTTGATGGAGGAAATAAAATGTGATTGACACATACCTTCTCACATACACCTCTACTGAATAAAACAAAAACACCTTACTAGCAAGTGAACAATAAACTGTGCCAGAACCATCATATCGTGAACAAAGGAAAAATCTTTTTCTTTCAATCTTACTGATTTCCATGGACACACAGAGGGGAACGACACACACTGGGGCCTGTAGGAGGGTGAATGATGGGAGGAGGGAGAGGATCAGGAAAAAATAAGTAATGACTACTAGGCTTAATACTTAGGTGATAAAATAATCTGTACAACAAACCCCCGTGACACAAGTTTACCTGCGAAACAGACCTGCACGTGTACCCTTGAACTGAAAATAAAGGTCAAATAAAAAATAAAAATCTTAGTGATTTCGGCAGGAAAAATGAACACCAAACTGAGTCTGGCAGAGCAGCAGATCACAAGCCAAATCCGAACTCCACTCCTTCCAGCTGTGTGTCTCCTGGGGCAAGCAGCATGGCTGAGCCGTGGTTCTGACAAGCATCACTCTTCACATTACCAGCCTTAGGCTAACGTTATTCATCATTGCTGCTCTTTACTCAGCACTTAGTGTGTGAAACTGAGTCTCAAGTCAAGAGACGAGGCCAACTTCTTGAGAGGAACCAGTAAGCATTCCACAACTATCGTCTCGCGGCCCCTCTTAACTTTATTCTCCTTAATAATGTTTTGTTTTGTTTTGTTTTTCATGATGGAGTCTCGCTCTGTCGCCCAGGCTGGAGTGCAATGGCATGATCTTAACTCACCGCAACCTCCGCCTGCTGGACTCAAGCGATTCTCCTGCCTCAGTCTCCCGAGCAGCTGGGACCACAGGTATGCACCACCAAGCCTGGCTAATTTTTGGTATTTTTAGTAGAGACAGGGTTTTACTATGTTGGCCAGACTGGTCTCGAACTCCTGGCCTAAAGTGATCTGCCCACCTTGGCCTCCCAAAGTGCCGGGATTACAGGAATGAGCCACCGTGCCCAGCCATTAGTGATGTATAAATATCTCCATCTTACAGATGTAAAATTGCAGGCCATTCTCCACTGGGCTCTTGGGAAGATCAAAAAAAAAAAAAAAAAAGGCAAAAGCCCAACTCACAGACGAAGTCCTGTTGTTCTGTTTAATTTCATCACTAAGAAATATTGACTTGGTCCCAATTCCAAGTACAGTGATGGGCATGTAGTAGGCACTCAATAAATATCTACTAAATGAACCCAATCCGTCAGCAAATCTTGTGGCTCAGCCTTCAGAATACACCCCACATCTCGCCACTTCTCACCTCCTCCACAGCAACCACGGAGTCCACGCAGCCGCTGCCACTTGCCTGGACTACTGCAGTAGCTCCTGAGGGCTTCTGCTCCTGCGAGTCAGAGCAGATCCGTCCTCAGCAATAACCTGCCAACAGCTCCCATCTCACTCAGAGTAAAACTCAAAGTTCTGACCAGACACCAGTCCCTCTCACTGCCATGGTCTCCCTTCCTCCTGCTGTCCTCTTGCTGGTTCAGCCCAAAGAGCAAGGGAACAGCACTCACTGACCTTCCTTCTGCCCCTCGAGCCTGCCAAGCACATTCCCACCTCTGGGCCTTTCCACCTGCTGTTCCCTCTGCTTGGAACACTCTCCCCAAGATACCCACCTGGCCTCCTCCCTCAGCTCTTCAGGTCTTTGTTCAGAGGCCACTTTTCTGACTCGGCTGTATAAAACTACAAACCTGGCTAGGCACGGTGGCTCACACCTGTAATATAGCACTTTGGGAGGCTGAGGTGGGCAGATTACCTGAAGTCAGTAGTTCGAGACTAGCCTGGGCAACATGGTGAAACCCTGTCTCTACTAAAAATACAAAAATTAACCTGGCATAGTGGTGACCACCTGCAATCCCAGCTACTTGGGAGGCTGAGGCAGGAAAATCACTTGAACCCGGGAGGCGGAGGTTGCAGTGAGCCAAGATTGCTCCAGTGACAAGAGTGAAACTCCATCTCAAAAAAAAAAAAAAAAAAAACTCGCAAACCCTCCCTCTCAAACACGCCATCTCTGCTTCCCCACTCCGTTTCTCCGCAGCACTGACCACCAGGTAATGACCAGCAAGTTTAGTTATTTATTGTGTTCAGTATCTGCCTCTCTCCACCTTAATGCTAACCGCAGGACAGGGTTCTTGGCCTGTCTTCTTCCTGCTGATATCCCCAGCACCAGGGACAGAGGCTGCCACAGTGCAGGTGCACAATAAAAATACATTAGAACAAAGGCAGGGAGGCAGGGAGGATGCAAAGTAGAGGGATATCTCCAGGAACAAGTCAGCTGGAGTGAGAATTCAGAGCCCATTTTACAGAAGGGGAAACAGAGTCTCAGGTCAAGAGGCAAGGCCAACACTTCCCAGAACTCCCAGTTTCTTGAGAAACCAGAAACCTGGATAGTGATATTGACAGCCCCCAGTTGTTAAATGCCGGCAACTAACAAGAGGAGTCTGCAGGCCAGATACGGCCCAGGGGCAGGCAGCAGCCCTCCACCAGCCTGGAGAAGTTCTGATTCGCTGCTGCCTAGAGACAACTTTTCCAGCAAAATAACGTTTTCCATCTACACCAGGCCTCCCCCTTCCCTCCCCTCACCCCACCTGCAGACTTGCAGAAAACAGGCTCCCTCCCACCTCCGCCATCCCCCTGCCCAGGTGCCCCCCAACCCCACTGACCTGGCCCCCTCTGCTCGCCAGGAATACTAGCAGTCTGCAGCAGATGGCAGGACTACAGAAAGGAAAAATCCAAGCCAGAGATACAAACACGTCGGCAATACACAACACGGAGAGGGCCCAGTAAACAAAGAGCCGCAGACGCTGGGAGCCAGGAGATGAGGCCCTGCCAGCCCCGCTTCCACAGTTCCAAAAACAAAGCCAGGACCCCTTGGAAGGCCCAGGGACTCACCCCGGGAGCGCCGACTGCAGCCACAGCAGTATTTTCATGTGTCCATGTGCTGCGATGTGCTGAGAGCCCCGGCGGGAGGCATCCGGCACGAAGCCGACATCTGAGGCGTGATTTACTGAGTCACCCCGCCTGGGCACTGCATTCCGGACTCAGAGCCTCAGCCTCGATGAGTGAGGCCCCCCCAACGGGTTAATTCAGACCAGGCACAGAGCACTGAGCGATTCTAGGCACTCTATCAATCTCGGTAATAAAATACAGCAAATCAAGTTGGACTCTATTGATTTTTATGTAACTATTTTGGGGCCAAAGCATAAGGAGAAAGTATTGATCAGTCAAGAGTCAGGGTGTCAGGGAAGGGAGACGGGAGCACCCTGGCTGCAAAACCACGCGATTTGGTCGAGGGAAGGCACTGGAATGCAACTCCAAAGAACCCAGGCTTCTTTCTCTCCGGCCCCCAGCAGAGAACGGGCATTGAGAGTCAATTCTGCCCCCAATGGGAAGGTGGAAAGCCAGGCAGCTGGTGGAGAAGGGAAGTGATGACCACACTCTGCTCCATTTCTCTTGCCATGGCACTTGACACTGAAGCTGGGATTTCTCTATGGCTTTGCTGTTGTGTCACTGGGCAAGAATGACAGAGTGTGGGATTTGTCTCTTCTGTTCCCTGCTGTGCCCCAATTGTTTAGCACTGATTTATACCTTCGCTGAATGAATGAATGAGTGAATGAATGAATGAGCTGCTTGCCATTTCTTAAGCACTTGCTGTATGCCGGGGACTGTGCCAAGAATCCTATAAGGATTCACATGCCTCCTGCCTGGGACCCCCTTCTGCTCTCGTCATTGAGGTCTCAAATCGGAAAACTGCCACCTCCCCTGAGACATCTTCCTGGATGGCACACTCTTCATCATATCGCCCTGCACTGACCACGAACAACGCAAACTAACGTTGGGATTTTCCTGTGGGTGTATCTATGAGCTTCTCATCTGTCTCCTCATCATCGCCCAAACTGCCCTAGAACACAAGCCCCGGAGAACACAGGCACCCAGGCCTCAGGGCAGGGAAACTGAGGCAAAACTCCAGGACAAGAAGGTACCATCAGGGCAGAAGTCATGAGCTCCAGGGAGGAGACCCTACCCTGCTATTCATGGGTTGAGTTGTCTTGTGTCAGTCTGTAGGGTTCCTTTGAGCCTCAGTGTCCCCATCTGAGGACACATCCTACCCCCTCAACAGTTGCCCAAGAATCCCGTGGAATCCTAAAGTGAGAAACCACTTGGCAGACGGCTGATGGTTCATGCTTCTTTTCTTTGCAGCTCCGATGGTGGCAGCAAGTGTCCCCAGTCAGCCTTTCCTTTTTTGCCTCCTTTTCTGTCCTGGGCCTCGTGCCCTGTGCTAACAGCCTCACACATCAGCACACCACTGCTGCTTACGAACCTCTTTCTTGCTGGAGTCCTCAGCCTTGTAACGAGAACAGCTGGGGAAAATTTTGGTGCCCATTTTACGGATGGGAAAACTGAGTCCCACAGAGGCCAAGGGGCTAACCCAGTATTCCAGCGCATGAGACCAAAATTCAACTTGCCAAAGTCTTGCCCTTCGACATTGCCATCTACTCGCTCAGGGGCACAGAATTCTAAAGGACTCAGTTGCCTACAGAGGTGACTCCAATATGTTTGATTTCTATGACTCTAAGCCTTAGTTCGCCTTAATACATGTATTTGTTGCAAAGAGAGAGAGAGCAGAAAGGAAGTGAAAGACCCAGCAAAGGCGCTTAACAACTATCCACCACCGATAAAGACCACCTTGTTCAGAGGCTGGCCACACCATTCCACAAAAGGCTAGAGAGTGAAAGGTGGCTGCATGAGGTGCTGGGCAAGACGCAGACCAGTACCTGGAATGGAATCCTAATCCTGTGTAACCCCAGCCAAGTGACTTAACATCTCTGGACCTCCAGATCCTCCCTTGTAAACTAGGAATAATGAGAGTGTCCACTTGACAGAGTGGCGAACATCCCATTGAGCTCACACAGCAAAAGGCCTGGATGGTGCCTGCAGCACAGGTAGAGGCACCTGCTTTCATCACCACCCTTTCCCCATCACCATCACCACCTTTTCCCCATCATCATCACCACGCCTCCCCTTCCCCATCACCATCACCACCTCTTCCCCATCACCATCACCACTCCTTCCCCATCACCATCACCACCCCTCCCCTTCCCCATCACCATCACCACCTCTTCCCCATCACCATCACCATCACCACCCCTCCCCTTCCCCATCACCATCACCATCATCATCCCTTCCCCATCACCATCACCATCACCACCCCTTCCCCATCACCATCACCACCTCTTCCCCATCACCATCACCACCCCTTCCCCATCACCATCACCACCTCTTCCCCATCACCATCACCACTCCTTCCCCATCATCATCACCACCCTGCCCCATCACCATCACCACCCTTCCCCATCACCATCCCCATCACTACCCTTCCCCATCACCATCATCACCCTGACCCATCACCATCACCAACCCTTCACCATCACCATCACCACCTCTTCCCCATCACCATCACCACCTCTTCCCTATCACCATCACCATCACCACCCCTTCCCCATCACCACCCCTTCCCCATCACCATCACCACCCTTCCCCATCACCATCCCCATCACCACCCTTCCCCATCACCATCACCACCCCTTCCCCATCACCACCCCTTCCCCATCACCACCCCACCCTTCCCCATCACCATCACCACCCCACCCTTCCCCATCACCATCACCACCCCTTCCCCATCACCATCACCACCCTTCCCCATTACCATAACCATCACCATCACTACCCTTCCCCATCACCACCATCACCCTTTCCCCATCACCATCTCAATCACCACACTTCCCCATCACCACCCCTTCCCCATCACCATCACCATAACCACCCCTTCCTCATCACCATTACCACTCTTCCCCATCACCATCACCATCACCACCCTTCCCCATCACCATCACCATCACCACCCTTCCCCATCACCACCCCTTCCCCATCACCACCCCTTCCCCATCACCATCACCATCACCACCCCACCCTTCCCCATCACCACCCCTTCCCCATCACCATCACCATAACCACCCCACCCTTCCCCATCACCACCCCTTCCCCATCACCATCACCATCACCACCCCACCCTTCCCCATCACCACCCTTCCCCATCACCATCACCATCACCACCCCTTCCCCAACACCATCACCATCACCATCACCACTCTTCCTCATCACCATGACCACCCCTTCCTCATCACCACCCCTTCCCCATCACCATCACCACCCTTTCCCTTCCCTATCACCAACACCACCCCTTCCTCATCACCACCACCATCATCATTAACACCCCTTCCCCATCACCATCACTACTAATATTTGCTCTCTAACCTTTCAATTTGACACTGGCTGTCTTGGCCAGGCCAGGCAGCTGTCATTTTAATGACCTTGGGCTCCCTGCATGGAGTCATAGTTCCATAAAGGACTGTACAGTAGAACTCCTCTACCAGAAAAGCTCCCAGGTACAGGGTTAGAAAGTCATAGGTAAGAATAGGGGGAGCCCGTGAGCCCTAATCTGCCTGCAGTTCACTGTGTGATCCTGAGCGGGCAGTCCATGTACCCAAGTCTCCTTCCCATCTGCAAGGGGGCTGCGGAAGGAGAGACTCTGAGGCGCCTCCTTGCTCTAGAAGTCAATGCGCCTACTCTGCTGAAGAGTTGGCAGCACCCCCATTACCCATGACGTCGCCCAGGGTACCAGGGTGCCTCCATCTTGCCACAGTGATGGGAGGTGATACACTGCTGAATCCCATGGCTTCAGAGGAAATGGACCCCCTCCATTCCCATTCAAATTTAGACCCAAGAGAGAAGAAAGGAGGCACCCAGCCGCATAGAGCTAGGAGACGCATCTGGGAACAAGGCCCCTGAAAGGGCTTTGCTGGCCCACAGACCACCCCCATCCCAGACTCCCAGCCAACAAATGAGGGGTTTCTTTTGCTCTCTTGGATCAAGGCAGCCACCGTGCTCACTGCTGGCTCTGAGTGGAGTAGTTCATGCAGAAGCCCCACGCCTCCCCAGCTCCCTGCATCCGGTAGGAGGAGGGGGATGAAATGATTTACCCTGGGAACCTCCACTGTGCAGCCATTAAATCACTGTGGAAGGCGACAACATTTGCATACCACTCCCCACCACTTCCCAATGCCACCTCTCTGAAGGGCGGCACCACACACAGGCACCCCCACATCATTCTTGTAATGAGAAAGAAATATACCACATGTCACACCAAGGTGCCAGGCAGGAGGAAGATAAACTCTGGCCTGAAAGCCAAGGCCCCCCGCCACTCACACGGCCCCTCTGTCGTGGGGTAGGCAGGGGGAACTCCAGCGACACCGACCTCATAGACCCTAGACCCCCGTGTATAATGAGTCCACGAAGCAAAGCTCGTTCCTTTTCCCCAGCAGGGACGGGAACCGCGCCGCTCATTTGCAGAGCCACAGCTTGTTCAAAAGTAGCTTGAATAAGAGGGGCCCCCTAGTCACTAAGCTGGGGGATTTGTGCTGACTCTTACCAAGCACCCTTCCATATGTTTAAGCACTTGCAAGGCTGAAAGAAGTACACCCACCATACTCTTTACCATGGCAGCTACCCACGCAGGAAGGGGGGTGAGGGACAAAGAAGCCAGTCGCTGCATGTGTGTGGTGGGAGACAGTGAGCGCATCTTTGCCTCTGAACTCTTCCAGCCCCTATTCCGGAGCCTCAGCCAGATGAAGTAGGTAAACCATGCAGAAATCACCCACAAAATCCAACCAGCTTTGAAGGAAGCTCTGGTTAATTCCTCCGAATGTTTCAAAACCAAGTGCAGGCAGCTAAGTATCTTTCAGGAATTTCAGCCTTTTTTTTTTTTTTTTTTCCGCCAGCCCTCCTAACTAGGGCTAAATATAGTTATCAAACTGTCGTCTCTTTATGTCCCTGGTGGGGACCAGTGAAAGACTTGCATGTGCTTCCAGGGACGGGGCGATGGCACTAGAGGCTCTGCCCGGGTGGTATTTGTCAGAACGAATTGCCCAGCTGAGACTCTCCCAAAGAGCAGCAGGGGAGCAGGCAAAGAGCCGGCCAGCAGCAGGTTTCAGTGGCGGCCCACCTTCCCTCCCAAGATGGGCCTTCCAGAGCCAGGCACAGGCTCTTCTGTTGCTGGGGGAGAGGGTGGGAAGAGGGGGTAGCAGGGGGATCATGGTGTTCTCTTACAAAGCATTAGGCAGCCAGCTTCTCTGAGAGACTTCCGCTATTCACTTATAAGCACATCCAGGCAAATGCTGACCCCCGTGGAGAAACAAAATAGAGACAAAACTGCAATTTTCAAGTCCGAGGGACTGTGCACTTTTGCAAACAGGTCCCAGGGCTTCAGCTGGGAGAACACAGCCTCGGCCCCCAGCAGCAAACCCTCTCCTGTACCGCAGAGGAATGCCGAAAGCAAAACAGCTATCATAACTGCTCCTTAGCCAAGCAAGCGAGATTCATCCACGTTAAGCCCAATGCCACGCTCTAGGCTGAACCACAGCCGAATGCTGCTGGAGATCTCCCATAGAAGGTGTTAGTAAATATTCTGGGTCATTTAAGGGCATCTCAAAGGAAGCCGACGCTGACTTTTTCCATGCAAATGAAATACATCGACCATCGAGTTGACAGGCAAGCTTTGCTCCTAACCGAACCTTTCCACAGCAGTGAAAGCCAAAAAGTTAAGAGTTGTATTTTTCTGCTGCATTCTGCCTGTCTGGGTGGTTTGTTTGTTAAGGAAATGGGGAGAGATTTTCTAAAGCAAAAGCTACCTACTCCCAAAGCATGGGTCTTGGTTTTAAAAGGTCTGGAAAGCTGAGATTTCGAAAGCACACGAGGGCTACTCGTAATGTTCCCGGGGTTCATCTGAGCCTTTAGGATTTTCTCCTCCACTTGCATGGGGTGGGGGGAAGGGAAGAACTGTCATTTGAGGATACCCTTTCTACAGAACCAACATGTAGCCACACCAAGGCGGGTAGAAAGCTTTCCAAACTCCAGCGGAGACGGACAATACCTGACTATTTTGCTTTCCCCACTCGCTAGGACTGGGTGACAGCTGAGCCGGTTCAGCAGGGAATCCAGCTCCCCAGTGCCCAGGCGATGGCTCTGGACATCACCGTGTTCCAGGCTGCCCGGTGCGTGCTGGGCTGCCTGGCCAAGGCTACCCTCTCCCGCCCGCCTTGGGGTCAGGGCGCTGGGGTAGCTAGCTCCTCGCGTTTGCAGGAGGCGAGCAGCGGGCTGCTTTTTGGCCAAGTGGAGGTCACTTGGTGAGGGTGGATGGCTTGGGGAGAGCGACGTGAAAGCAGCTGAGGGCCACGGGGCATGGGGAGGGGCTGCGGACAAGCCAGACCGAGACATCCCCGGGGCCCGCAGGTGTCCCGGGAACGCGCCACTGTGCGACCGCGGGCAGCAGGGCGCGGGAGAAGGGCTGCATCGACGCCCCCACCCAGCAAAACCCCCGCAGGAACCAGGACCTGGGGGGATGTTGGCCCAAGACAGGGCGGGGAGGGGGCTCTGTTCCTGGAGGCGCGCCCTCACCCGCCTCGAGAGGCTGAGCGCCCGGGTCTGTGGTCCCCTTACGTCTCGAAAGAATCCGCAGGGAAGCTAGGGCTTTGGGGGAAAAGGCAGGCGGGCTCTTCCCAGGCGCGGGGCAAAGGGGAACGCGCCAGGGGCTCCTGGGTTCCCGGGGTCTCCCATGGTCTGTCCGAGTCCGGGAGATGCACGCTGCCAGGGACTTGAGAAGGAGGCAGCCGCCCGTTCAGCCAACTTTGTGCTCGGCGGCCGGGGTCGGGGATGGGGTCCGGGGGCGCGTTACCTGGGCACCGGAGCGCAGTCAGCGCCAGCAGGAGCCCGAGCGGCGGCGCCCGGCCCGGGGGCGGCATGGTCCTCGGCACGCGGTGGGCGCGGCGCGGGGCTGCTCCTCTCGCGCGCCCGGCCCGGCCCGCGGCTCCCGGAGCAGCCCCCAGCGGCTACGCCCGGGCGCCGGGCATGGCTCGCTCCCAGCGCGCCGCTCCTCCCCAGACGCAGGCGCCGGCGCTGGCGGCGCTTCCTCGGCTGCGCCTCTGCGCGCTCTCCTGGGCTCGGCCGCGCACGGCCGGGTAGCTGGGGCCGGCGAGGCTCAGCGCCCCGCGCCCTGGCCGGCTGCCCCGCACTTGGCCCGAGTTGCGCGGCCCCCGCCGCCGCCGCCACCGCCGCCGCCGCGGCTCCTGCGCCCCAGCGCCCGTCCCATCCCGGTCGCGCCGCCGCCGCCGCCGCCTCTGCCAGCGCCAGCTGCCGGCCACCCCTCGAGCCAGCGAGAGAGTGAGCGAGCGAGCGAGCGCAGGGAGGAGGAGGAGGAGGAGGAGGAGGAGGAGGAGGAGGAGGAGGAGGAGGAGGAGGAGGAGGGGAAGGAGGAGGAGGAGAAGGAGAAGGAAGAGGAGGAGGAGGAGGAGGAGGGGAGCGGAGGGCGGGGCCGCGACCGGGGGAGGGGCCGCCGGGGAGCTAGGGCACAGGCAGTAGCCCTGCCAGTAGGCGGCGGGACGCGCCACTACTCGGTGGCCCGGGGGAGGGCACCCGGCCGAGAAGTCCGGGGAGCCCTCCGGCGGTCGCGGACTCTCGCGGGGACAGGGGCCGCGGGAGGGGTGCGGAGTGCAGAGAGGGGGTGCCCAGCTAGATCCGGCGTCTTGGGGACGCAGCGGTAGGAGTTGCCAAGGTCGATGGGTGAGGGAGCCACCGGAGGGCCCCCGGGATGGAGCAGCGACCTCCGGAGAGGCGGTCTGCCGGGGCCAGAGACTGCGAGGCTGAGAGCTGACCGGAGGTCCCGGGTTAAATGTGGCACAGCTAGGGGGTGCCTGTGGGAAACCGGAGAGGGGTGGAGGGGCATCCGGGAGGCCGGGGCTGTGTGCGGAGCATCTGCACCGCATCGGGATGGGGGCTGGGGGCGCGCAGGCTGGGTGCGGTCACCTGGAACCCAGCGAAGGCCGCTTGGGGATGTCCACCCACGTGAAGCAGGGTCCTTTATTTACCCGAGCTAGAGGATGAGCCTTCCCATTTGTCGCAGGCCCTAGGAGCACGCGGAGGCGGCCAGGAGTTCTCCTGGAAAGGGCAGAGTCTCTGGCGTCCCAGGAAAGAGTTCCCATCTCAGGGCCAGGCAGCGAAGGCGCCCGGGTGTTGCGCAGGGCCAGGGTACCGGGTGGTCGAATTCTTCCATCCAGGGGCAGGGGCGCAACCCGAGTGTGGAGGGAAGTCATAGGTCACACGGGGCCCCAGTACCTATTATTCCAGAACCCACTGATCCTCCTGGGTGCCCCACCCGCAACCAGGGCAAAGCGGGGGCGGGTGGGGGGAACCCTAAGCCAAATGCATAAGACATGCTGGGAGCACGTGGGGGCTCCTCCAGCAGCGCTCAGATGCCTTGAAAGCTTCCCCACCATGCTGGGAGTACAAGGGATGTGGGGGGTGGCCCACCTGGGAGAGTGGTTGGATCCCAACTCCATCCCAGCCCCCATTACACCGGCCACTTGCTCTGGCATCTCTGTTTTCCATGAAAAAGTGGGTCAAACTCTTTGAAAACGGTCAATAAGGCAGCATGGGGTGATGAAAAGATAGATTTGGGGAAGACTCTGGAGTCTCGAAGTCTTGGCTGAGAATCCAGGCTCTGCCACTCCTTTGCTGTGCAAGCTGGGGTGAGTCCCTTATTCCTCCCTGAGCCTCAGTTTTCTCATCTAAGAAATGGAAGCCATTGCACATCCACCTGGCGCCCCCAATAACACATAAAGCCCCTGACCTAGGAAGTCAGAACTCATATAAAGGACTCACTGTCCACATTATCATTCTCATCATCGTGGCCATTATTATGATAGATCCGATTTTCCTCTGCGGGCCCAGAGCTCACATCAGAAGAACAATCCACCCCACTCCCGGCTGGCATGAGGGGATGGGGGACCGGGCACCTGCTTGATTAGTACAGACAAGCTCATTAGCAGAGGCAGCACTCGGTTCTTCCTAGATAAAAGAAGGAAGAAAGCCAGGGGCAGGTGGTGAGTCTCTAGCCCAGGTTAATTAGGAGACGTAAAGGGATTTTCCCGTGGCTGCTAATCGGCTTCCTTTGGAAGGAGCCCGTGCCCAGGCCAAGCCCCCTTTGGGCTCCCTGGCAAGGCCTGCAATGCATGGAGAGCCACACAACAGGCTGGACAATGGGATTGCAGGTCTTCTTGGGCCTGGGGTGGCCTTAAGAGGGGCCCATCTGTCCCCTCTCTGTGACTCCTTCCCCAGCTAAGAGGATGATCCTGGAGAAACGGTCAGGATTCTCTTCGGGTCCTCTGTGCCCAACTGCCCCCAACACCTCTTTCCTGTTCACTGGTTCATAAGCATCTGCAGAGCTTAGCACCTACTGTGTGCCAGCCTCTGAAGGGGATGGTGAAACAGAAATGAATGGACAACAGCAGGGGAGAGCCACAGAAAGAGTGACCCCAAGTGCTGGTGCCAAAGTGAACCACGTGTTTGACCAGGAAGCAGGTCTGTGAGGGCTGGGAGACTGTGGCCAAAGATAAAAAGTCATTTTCTGGCAGGGGTAAGGGGTCATCCTGTGGCTTAATGGCGGTGCTTGGAGGGGGTTGTGAATCAGTCCAGCAAATCCCCAAGCCAGCGATCACACAGTCCCAGGTGTGACAGCAGGTGGCAGTTGCCTTCCCCCAACCCCACACTCAGGACTACCTGGTCATATCCCAAGAAAGCACCCTGCTTCTCCATGGCAGAGCTGGGGCAGGGGGCATACCCTTCCCCACTAAATTATGCTGATGATGGTTGAGCCCGACACTGAAGGCAGGGATCTGTTTTTGAGGGTGGCTTTCCATCCCCCAGCTGTGTGACTTTGGACAAGCCCCTAATCCTCTCTGAGCTCATATGTGGAGTAGGGATGAGAATTCCAGCCCTGCTCAGCCTGCCTTGTGGTTGGATGAGGATTTCTGCATATTACCCAGGCCCCTGAGCCTGTATCTCTAAAGCGGGTATTTCTGAAGGAAATAAGCAGGTAAAAGGCCTCCCTGGATTTCTGAAGGCCTGGGGCAAATCTGAGAGGCTGGCTGCAGTAACTTGGAGACCCCAGGGCTGAGTGGAATTCTCCTCTCACTCCTACCCAGACTCTCGCCCCCAGCCTGCTAGCCTCATAGCCCGGGGCAGGATCGTAAGAATTAGCCTACAATCTCACCCTAGGTACAGATGGGGAAACTGAGGCCAGGAATGGTCCTTCCCCTGGATCTGTAAGTGTAGGGAGGTTGACTCGACTAAGAGGCAGCCTCGAGCCCCAGCCTAGCCGTGCAAGGCTTCCTCAGGTCCCGCCACCCGCTGCCCAGCAAGAGGCTGGCCCCAGCACGGATTGCTCGTGATCGGTCCCCGCACCCCAGCTCTGCTGCAGCTCGGCCCACGCGCCCGCCGGGCTACCGGCGAAGAGCAACATTGCCATCTCGTGGCTGCATCTGGTACTGCAGGCCTGGAAGGCGCCGCAGAAGGAAGGCAGGTCAGGGTTGGGGTGCGGGTGGGGTTGGGATGGAGGCAAAGAGGCAGAGAGGTTTCCCCACCTGAGTCAACTGGCAGCGGCAATAACAGACCCCTTTGCCCTCGAACGCCAACACGCAGGCAGCTGCTGCCGTGGTAACCACCAGTTGAAATTCTTTGCAAAACCTGGGACTGTTCATTGTCCAGTGCACACACTGATGTTTCTGGCATCTTCCGGGAACTCAGAATTGACTTAGACTGCATTTGCAGTCTACAGGTGAGTGGTGGGGGAAAGGGACCTCTCAAAACAGAAGCCAAGCTCACTTATACAGGTATAATCAAGGATTTCCTAAGAGAGAATTTCAAGAAATCAGTTACTTGCACACCTCGACATATGGATGGGGCGGTAGGGTAAGAGCTGAGCCCCGATAGGTGAGGGAAGCCCCAGCGAGCCCATGAACAGTCAGACCACAAGGGATTTGAGTTCCCTTCCAGGTACACCCCCAACAGGGAGGAGGCTGCAAGGGAGAAATGGCTTCCTGTGCGTTTGAGCAGAAAGCACCTGGAACAGCTCTGACCCCCCGCTTCCCAGGATAAAATGATTCCTGGACTCGCAGGGCTGGGAAGGGTGTGAGGTGGCAGCCGGGGATAAAGATACCATCCAGGTGGAATTTGGGAGCAAGTGTAAAGTGTGCTACAGCAGAACAAGACTAATAATATAATAATAATAAATAATTATGCAGCACTGAATACCTACTAGACACTGCGCAAAGCAGTTTGCATGTGTGTTGCTTCGTTATGTGGTAAAATGCACATAATATGAAATTTACTGTTTTGATCATTTTAAAGTGTACAATTCAGTGGCACTTAGTACCTTCACAGTGCTCTGCGACCATCACCACTCTCTACTTCCAGAATTTTTTCATCCCCCAACCAGAAACCTGGTACCCAGTCCGCATCCTCCCCTCCCTCCAGCACACCACTTTCTGTCTCTGAACTTGATGACTCCACTAACTAGTTTAAGTGGATCATTCAGGGTGTGATCTTTTGTGTCTGGCTTCTTTCACTTGGCATCTGTCCTCAACGGTTGACATTACTGAACCCGTGTCAATGTTTCACTCCTTTTTCTGGCTGACTAATATTCCATTGCATGGATAGAGCACATTTGTGTATCCATTCATCCACTGATGAACATTCAGGCTGTTTCTAGCTTAGAAACACTGTTAGACACAGTGCTGCTGTAAACATTCATGTAGAACGTTCTGTTCGAATACCTGCTTTCAGTTCTTTGGGGCTTGCATGTTTTGATTCATTTAATCCCACAACCATTTTATGCTGAGAAAACGGAAGCACAGAGAGGTGAAGCAATTTTTCCATGGCCACACTGGCAGCCAGCAAACGGCAGAGTCAGGTTTGACCCCAAGCAGTCCAACCACAGGATCCGTTAACCAAGATGGATGAGTTAGGCCAACCAACCCTTCTCCACCCACTGCACCTCGGCACAACCCAAGACCCCAGGAACTAGATGCAGCCCTGTATCCCTTCCCAAGAGGCTCCCTAGTTTTTGAATGGCAGCATGCCCAGCCCTGGGGAAGGGGTCAGATCCTAACAGGTCTCAGCCAACCACATTCCCTCAAGCCAGGAGGTACGGGGCCCAGAATGACCAATGAGATGTAAAAAGGAGCTGGAGGAGGACCACTTTCCTCGATCAAACAAGACAGACAATGTTCCCTTTTGCCTCCACCCTCTTCCTTCTTGGCAATTTGAGTACAAGTGTGATGGGAAGGGCCCTGGCAGCCTCTGGTGACCATGAGGTGCCACAGTGTCCACTGGCGGCTACTGGTGGGAGCATGGAAAGGCAGAGCCTGGCAACATCCTGAAGCCAGTGTGTCACCCCAGAAGTGCTTCTGGTCCCAACGCCAGGGGCATTCCCTGAGCTGATATTCTACATCGAGCTGATAAACCGTATTGTTTAAACACTGCTATTGGACATCCGTTACTTGCAGCAAAAAGCAGCCTAACTGTGGTGTTTTAGGGTCCAGAGAGACAGAGAACTTATAAGACCCAGCACTTTGGGAGGTCGAGGTGGGTGGATCACCTGAGGTCAGGAGTTGGGAGACCAGCCTAGCCAACATGGTGAAACCCCATCTCTACCAAAAATTTTTAAATGATTAAAAAAAAAGATATACAAAACTAAAGCTATGCACAGGGATTTATTAGGGGCATCAGCTCACTCGATTGTGGAGATAGAGAAGTCCCATGAGAGGCCATCCGCAAGCGGGAGACCCAGGGAAGCCGGTGGTGGGGCTCAGTCCCAATTGGAAGGCCTCAGAACCAAGGAAGCCGATGGTGTAACTCTCAGTCCAAGCTGAAGGCCTGAGAGCCTGCAGGGTTGGGCTGCTGTTAGTTCCAGAGTCCAAAAGCTGGAGAACCTGGAGTTTGATGTCCAAGGGCAGGAGAAGAAGGGCAACCCAGAGGCAGAAGAGAGCCTCCCTCCACCTTCTCATGACATCTGGCCCCTGCCAGTGGAGGATCTCCATACTCAGATCACAGACTCACATGCCAGTCCCCTCCAAAAACACCCACACAGGCACACCTGGGACAGCCCAGTCATCCTCCTCAAATACCAAACTACCTGCACTTCCCTGTCAGCAGAAGAGAGACAGTGCCAGTCCCTGCAGAAGCACTGAAAATGGCCACTGCTTACATAGCTATCCGGGCACCCCTAATCAGAAGCACTGAGAATGACCAGTGCTTCCCCAGCTATCCGGGCACCCCTAATCAGAAGCACTGAGAATGACCAGCGCTTCCCCAGCTATCCGGGAACCCCTAATCAGAAGGACTGAGAATGACCAGCGCTTCCCCAGCTATCCGGGCACCCCTAATCAGAAGCACTGAGAATGACCAGCGCTTCCCCAGCTATCCGGGCACCCCTAATCAGAAGCACTGAGAATGACCAGCGCTTCCCCAGCTATCCGGGCACCCCTAATCAGAAGCACTGAGAATGACCAGCGCTTCCCCAGCTATCCGGGCACCCCTAATCAGAAGCACTGAGAATGACCAGCGCTTCCCCAGCTATCCGGGCACCCCTAATCAGAAGCACTGAGAATGACCAGCGCTTCCCCAGCTATCCGGGCACCCCTAATCAGAAGCACTGAGAATGACCAGCGCTTCCCCAGCTATCCGGGCACCCCTAATCAGAAGCACTGAGAATGACCAGCGCTTCCCCAGCTATCCGGGCACCCCTAATCAGAAGCACTGAGAATGACCAGCGCTTCCCCAGCTATCCGGGCACCCCTAATCAGAAGCACTGAGAATGACCAGCGCTTCCCCAGCTATCCGGGCACCCCTAATCAGAAGCACTGAGAATGACCAGCGCTTCCCCAGCTATCCGGGCACCCCTAATCAGAAGCACTGAGAATGACCAGCGCTTCCCCAGCTATCCGGGCACCCCTAATCAGAAGCACTGAGAATGACCAGCGCTTCCCCAGCTATCCGGGCACCCCTAATCAGAAGCACTGAGAATGACCAGCGCTTCCCCAGCTATCCGGGCACCCCTAATCAGAAGCACTGAGAATGACCAGCGCTTCCCCAGCTATCCGGGCACCCCTAATCAGAAGCACTGAGAATGACCAGCGCTTCCCCAGCTATCCGGGCACCCCTAATCAGAAGCACTGAGAATGACCAGCCCTTCCCCAGCTATCCGGGCACCCCTAATCAGAAGCACTGAGAATGACCAGCGCTTCCCCAGCTATCCGGGCACCCCTAATCCAGGCAAGCTGACAGCCAAACCAGCCATCACAGTGGGTTCAGGAAAAATCCCCAACAAAATAGCCTGAGACCTTAAAGTCAAATGGTTAAAAAAAACAAAAGTAGAAAATTCTATTTCTCTTAAACTGACTTTATGAGAGTTAATTTTTTTTTTTTTTTTTTTAGTTCTCTGATGTAGCATAACTCAATATTTTTCAAATTCTTTGCTCCTGGCAGAAACTCAAAGATACAAATATTCAAAAAGCAAACTGCCACCTTTGAAAGATAAACACTTCTAATATTTTAACGTATTTCTCCAGTCCCTTTCCTATGCATACCGACGTGGTTTTTTAATTAAAAATGGGTTCACGTGATCTGTACTGTTTTAAATTGCCCTTCATAGGTGATGATATATTATGAACATCTTTCCGTGGCACTGACGTGTTTCTCTATATGACCACTGCAGTGAGGTTGCACAGTCCTCTCATTGGATGTGCTGTGATTTGTTTAACCAATTTTTGTGTTGCCAAACATTTGAGGTCATTTACAATTTTTCACTGTTAAAAAGCAACGTTCCTATTCCTGCAGCATTATCCACGTGCGAGATTAGGTCTTCGGGATGTGTTCCTTAAAAGATGAACTGTCAAACGGAAACATACGCAGTTTGAAATTTCACATTAACTTGCCCCCTGAAAAGTTAGGCTGACTCAAAGTCCTGTGAACGTATGGCGGTGCCATTTGGCTGAAATCTTTCTTCAAGGTCTACAAACTCAACCTGGCTTATTTGCTCATTTGAAATCTACACTCTCTGTTTTATGCAACTATTAAAAGATTAAAACTTCAGGTATTGATTCTATATCAAGAATTGGTAAATATCAAGATAATTCAATAAAATTTGGAAAATCATCGAAATCGCCACTAGTTGTAATTTTATCATTATTTATTACACATTGTTTTTTCTTTTTTCAGATAGAGTCTCTGTCACCAAGGCTGTAGTGCAGTGGTGCAATCTTGGCTCACTGCAACCTCTGCCTCCTAAGTTCTAGCGATTCTCCTGCCTCAGCCTCCCAAGTAGCTGGGACTATAGGCATGGGCCACCAAGCCTGGCTAATTTTTGTATTTTTAGTAGAAACAGGGTTTCGTCACGTTGGCCAGGCTGGTCTCAAACTCCTGACCGCAGGTGATCTGCCTGCCTCAGCCTCCCAAAGTGCTGGGATTGCAGGCATGAGCCACCAAGCCCAGCCTTATTACAGAATTTTTTTTTTTTTTTTTTTTTTTGAGACAGAGTCTCACTCTGTTGCCAGACTAGAATACAATGGCAGCTCACTGCAACCTTCACCTCCCAGGTTCAAGTGATTCTCCTGCCTCAGTCTCCAGAGTAGCTGGGATTACAGGCACGGGCTACCACACCCAGTTAATTTTTGTATTTTTAGTAGAGATGGGGTTTCACCATGTTGCCCAGGATGGTCTCAATCTGCTGACCTCATGATCCACCCACCTTGGCCTCCCAAAGTGCTGGGATTCCAGGTGTGAGCCACTGCACCTGGCCTATTACACAATTGTTAAGTCCACTACCCCTTGGTAAAGTCTGAAGATCTGTCCAGGTGTGAAGGATCATAATTATGCGGCTGTTGGGGAAATGAGTGGCTCGTCACATCTGCATAGCTTTCTCTTGACCACATTTGCCTTTGCATGCTTTTAAATATTTTTATTTTTCTATCAAATTACATTTATTCTTTAGTCCTTTAGGAGAGCTTCCTGTGGGAAATTTAGAGTGCATTTAGAACCACGCCAAGATTAATGTTAGTTAGATTCTTGGGGTTTGCAAAGCACTACAGCTCCACGGAGGTACAGGAAGTGTCCCTTCAGCACAGGATGGAGTGGAACTACAGAAGCTTCCTGGAGAGCCAAAACTGGGGCTTGATGGGTATGGTCCTGCATATTCTCTCAGAGGACCTGCCCTGGAGCTGTCTGGCTTGCCAAGTCACTACATTTAGCCTACAAAGAGCCAAGAGTTTCCTTCTTGTCTGGAGCCACCGGGCTCAGAATAGTGTTCTTTTTTTTTTTTTTTTTTTCTGAGACGGAGTCTGGCTCTGTCACCCAGGCTGGAGTGCAGAGGCACCATCTCGGCTCACTGCACCCTCACCTCCCAGGTTCAAGCGATTCTCCTGCCTCAGCCTCCCAAGTAGCTGGGATTACAGGTGCATGCCACAACACCTGGCTAATTTTTGCCTTTTTAGTAGAGATGAGGTTTCACCATGTTGCCCAGGCTGGTCTGGAACTCCAGACCTCATGATCCGCCCACCTCAGCCTCCCAAAGTGCTGGAATTACAGGTGTGACCCACTGTGCCCAGCCCAGTGTTCTATTTTTATGATGACCAAAAAACCTAAGTCAAAAGGTATTTGTTGACTCACACATTCCAAGTGTCCATGGCTTCAGGCTTGGCTGGTTCCAGGGGCTCAATGAACTCAGGATTTAATCGCAGCAGAAAAGTGACAGAGAGGGAATATTATTGGCCACAGTGAGGTCACATGCCTAGCCCTGGACCAATCACTGTGCCCAAGGGGATGGAATATGGTAATTGCCCAGGACTGAATTACATGTGCAACCTTGGGGCTGGCAGAGAGGTCAGCCCCATCTACATCACATAGCCTGACAGTGAGGGAGGGCAGCTCTCCCAAAATGCAAGACCTACACTTTGATCCTACAGCTCAGTAAACCCCAATTTTGTTGTTGTTGGGTTTGTTTTTTAGTTTTCTTTTTAGGCAAGATCTCGCTCAGTCGCCCAGGCTGGAGTGCAATGGTGCGATCTCAGCTCGCTGCAACCTCTGCCTCCTGAATTCAAGCGTTTCTCCTGCCTCAGCCACTTGAGTAACTGGAACTACAGGCACCCAAAACCACGCCCAGCTAATTTTTGTATTTTTAGTAGAGACAGGGTTTTGCCATGTTGGCCAGGCTGGTCTCCTAACCTCAAGTGATTCGCCTGCCTTGGCCTCCCAAAGTGTTGGGATCACAGGCATGAGCCACTGTGCCCAGCCTGGGGTTTTTCTTTAAAAAAAAAAACAAGGTCTCACTCCGTCTCCCAAGCTGGAATGCAGCAATGCAATTATAGTTCACTGCAGCTTCAACCTAGACTCAAGCGATCCTCCTGCCCGTGTCCCAAGTGGCTGGGATGACGAGCATGCAGCACCACGCCCAGCTGTGGAATTCTCTTCCAGCGTGTCGGGATCTCGTCGTTACGCTTCCCTGGCTGAGAGGAGGAAACCTCGCCATTATCAGTGCAGGCTTCCGGCTGTGAGTATTCTCTAACACCTAATAAAATGATTATGGTCATTTTGTCCTCCTGGTTATTAAGACCTTCCAAGGTGACAAACCCGTTAGCCATCCCAGTAACACTGAAGGACATATTTTATCCCCGTTTTGCAGATGAGAAAACTGAGCCTCTAGGGCTTAATCAGTTTGCCCCAGGTCATCCAAATGGCAGAGTGAGGATGTGAACTGAGACCTAGCTATCCCCAGGGCCCTCTCTGAGCCACCACAGGGCTCTCCCTCCATCTCTTGAGAAAGTGATTCAAGATGCCAAGACCCAGAGCCACCTACAGAGGGACAGAATACTGTCACTGGGTCACAGCCAGCCCTCAGGAGCTGTGTCCGTGGTGTGGCCACACCGTTGTTCATCACTGAGTATTATGTAACTTCCTCGATCCACATTGAATGCAAGCGGAATAACAACCGGGCTATTAGAGCTGATGATGGAACCTCAGGAACAGAATCTGATTGGCTGGGAAAGCCAGACCTGCTAAAAACACTGGGATCCTTGCCATGAAAACTCATGTGCATTAAAGACGCAAGGTGCTGAGCTCTGCATCAGTCCCCAAGCAGACCTCACATCTGTTCTGGGACAAGGGACGCCACTGCATTTATTAAACACAACTGTTGAAGTCCCCCTGGGTACAGCATCCTAGGAACCATGCCATCTATATTTCATTGTGATCATCTCCTTGACATTTATAAATTCATAACATGTAATGAACTAACCTGAAATGGACGTCTTTTATTAATTGCATGAAACAGAAAGTGTATATTAAAGAAGAATAAATAAAACAAACAAGATTGAGTTTGTAGACCCCAAATAAACTGGCCACGAAAAGAGCCTATGTCCGTGTGACTCCTTGGGATTTGAGGACTGGGCCAGTAGCTGAGATGGGTCTCCCAGGGGCCAGTGGCTTCCCTCATCATGGAGGAGGTCATGCAGGCAGAAGTGAGGGCTCCCATCAAGATTGCAGACGCTGTTAGGTGTGATGCCTTTTGCTGATTTCTGCTGCAGATTTCAGAAACACAAGTGAGTCTCTGAGTTGGACATGCTTATGTTGCCTGAATTCCCAAGGCACGTTGAGATGCTCTGGACACTCAAGCACACGCACGCCCCTGGACTCAGCAGCGTGTGACGTCTCCCAGAGGCCAGCTCCTGCCTTCTCTAGCCATCACCATCGTCTCAGGGTCTCCCTCGTGTCCACCATCAGCAGGTTCCTGGGCTGGATGAAAAGGCATCTGGAGCTTGCCTCTACCCCCGTGTCTTCCTTTCATGACCATTACAAAGGCAGAACATCAGAGTCAGATGACACATGACTTCTCTCCTTTCTAGTCACAAATCCTGGAGAATTCAGGCAAGAGTGATGGAACTGAGGCCAGGAGGCAGGGCTGAGCAGCCCTGGAGTCTAGAAAATAGCCAGGGTTGTTCTAAGTAACCTTGAGTTTGTGGACAGGAGGGATGACCAGGAGGGAGAGTTGCTGCGCAGAGGCTCAGGAGCAGCGGGAGGGGAAATGGAGAGACGCTACCATCTAGTGCTACTGAAGGGGGAGAGAACACTGTATCTGTCAGCAGTGGCCACAGTGATGCTGTGTAACAAACCACCAGGAACTCGAGTGGCTTCCACAATGATTCATTCTTGCTCACATGTCTGCAAGATGTTTCACCTTCTCTTTGGACCAGCAGATGAATCACGGCAGGGTTGTCTCAAGGCAATGATGGAAACACAACAGGTGAAGCCCAACCACACAAGCAGATTTCAAGGGTGTGCTTGCGTCATGCCTGCTGATGTCCCATTGGCCAAAGCAGGTCACATGGGCAAGTGCAAAGCCATGGAGGTGAAGAAGGACATTCTGCACTTATTAGGAAAAACAGCAACATCATGTGGCAAAGAGTGTGCATACTGAGAGTTGAAGAATTGGGAAGGACCACACAGTCTGCCACAAGCACATCCATACCATCCCTTGCACGTCACCACCAAGGCTGCAGCAGCTAGGATTTGGTTTAGCTATCAGTAACAAAAAAAAAAGAAACAGCTTAAATAAGATACAACTTTGTTTATCCCAAATTCTTTAAGTCCAGAGGTGCCGGCGTAAAGCAGGGATAGTGCTGCATGGTGTCAAGAGCCCAGATTCCTTCTATTTTGTTGCCTCATGATGACTGGCCTCTAGTTCCCAAGTCACTTTATAGTCCAAAGTGGCTGCTGAGCTCCAGCCATCACATTTAAATTCCAGCAATCAGGAAAGCATGTAGAGAAGGACATGATTTCTCCGTTTAAAAACGCTTCCTGGGAGGGTAACACACACACACTTTCATTTCCATCCCATTGGTCAGAACTTTGAACACAGTCGCATTAAACAGCAAGGAAGGCTAAGAGATGTACCTCTTTATTCTGGGTGGCCAGTTAAAATTAGTTTTCTGTTCGTTTGCAAAAAGGAGAAGGGAGATTGGGAGAAAACAACAGTCTTTGTCACAAAGACCAGTAGGAAGGACTGTCCCCACCCAAACCCACCTCTTGGCCATTGCTTTAACGAAAACACTTTGGTTTGCAAGTAAAAGAAGCCCCCTGCAGGGAGGCTGTGCGAAGACAGGACTTTGCTACACGAGTCCAGGGCTGCTTCACCAAACCCACGGGCATGGGCACAGCTGGATCTCAGGAGTGAGCCGGAAGCCAAGACTGGCTTTGCAGGAAGCACAGAAAGTCCCTGCTCTCTGCTTCTCCTCCAAGGCCAGCTTGTCTTCCTGCTGGATGCAGATGGGCATTCTCTATGTCTCCATCCATGTGGCAAAGAAAATGGCCAGCAAGAGGCCAGAGTTAGCCACCCCTATGGTCAAGAGAAGGCTGAGGCTGCCATCTCTTGGTCCTGGGGAGGCCACCAGAGGGGACATTCATTCCTGGCTGGCAAGTAGCATCCTCCCTGTCTCTGTATCAGAGCCAGTTCCCTTTGGAGAATCACCTCCCTCAGGACTCCCTGCAGGCTCCTAGCCAGGGGTGGGTGTGAGCCAGGTCAGACCGACCAGACCCTCCCTTTCAAACACATCCCTGCAGGAATTCGGCAGAAGGAGCAGGCTTGCCCGGACCACCCACTTCTAGCCTGTTCTCCAGTCTCCTGCTGACTCCCCATAGCTTGCCACTGTTATCCACAGTTTGGTTTCTGTCACTTGCAACCAAATTATCCTGTCTGGCAAGATTACTCCACGCTCCCTGGGCCAGGTATGCTAGGGACAGGGTCACTGCTCCAACACTTTCTGTGGTGACCACAAGGAGGGGGCAGACAAGTCAGCAGATGTCACACAGATGTGCCTCTCCATGTCCTTTGATCCTGCCTCTTGGGACTTGGGGTGAAGGGGAAACAGCACAGGCTCCCACATCAGAAACTATCATAGTTCAAATCCCAGCTCTGCCACTCACTGGCTGTGTGATCTCAGGCAGGCAGCTCAGACTCTCTGAGCCTCAGTTTTACATTTATACAATGGGGTTGGTGATGACTGTTACGCCTTGAGTTGGGCTGAGGCTTAGAATATGTCCATAGGCAATGTGCTTGGCACAGACTAGGTGTTCAGTCAGTAGTAGCCATTATTAACTTACTGGATTTTACAGTGGGGGCCAAGGGATACACTCACTGGAATTTGCTTTGGGCCTTACCCTTCCCCCACCAGCCCAAGCCCACTCCCACTGCGCTCCATCCTCTGAGGCCCGGGTCAGCCAAGTTTTCTGTCAAGGGCCAGATAACAGGAAAGAGCTCAGGCTTTGCAGACCAACCATACAACATCTGCTGCAGATTCTTCTCTTTTTTCTATTTAAAAATCCAAAAGCCATTCTCAGCTTAAGGGCCTTTACAGGAACTGGGGATGGGCTGGACTTGGCCCATGAACTGGAGTCTGCTGGCCCCTGCCTAAGAAACAGCTCTGCTCATCCCAAAAGCACATCTCCAAGCAAGTCCGTGAGAGCTCCCCAGACATCAGGGGGCAGCGTGGAGAACAGAGAACACTGGGGGGTCTGCCATCAGTCACCCCCAGGGGCGTGGGTCTGCCATCAGTCACCCCCAGGCATCTCAGGTGTACCTGTTCCTTCTTCAGAACCAAGCAAGGGGACTCTTAGAACACAACTAAAAATAACTGAATGGTGAAGTCCCTACCCTGCAGGGCACCGCCCATGAATGATTTCACCAAATAAAGGTATGCTGGATCTATCCCCATTCTGCAAATGAGGAAGATGAGGCCCAGAGAGGTTAAGTAACTGGACTAAGGTCACCCAGCTAACAAGTGTCAGAACCACGATTTGAACATTTGAACTCCAATCAGTCTTTCTACTCCCATCCTTGGTTTCTCCTATCTCTGTGATTTACAGGACAAATTCACCTTCCACCCCTAGATGTGGATGCTCTGAGCCTGACACTGGCCACGGGCTGACCCTGAGGTCAGGATTAGTTGGCTACTGCCACCTTTGAGTGCCCACCAGCCCCTGGGACCCACTTGGACTGGGCCAGGAGCCCTCTCTCCCTATTGAAGCAAGGCCTAATTTCCAGAGCTCTTTGGGAGAGCTCATGCAGCTAAAAGGAGAGGCTGTAAACACTAAATATAACCGTTTGAAGCGGCGCTGACAGTTCCTTGCAGAACAGAGGCCCTGATTATATAACGAAGCTGCCTGGGGAAGGGAGACTTGTGCCTGCTCAGGTTTTTCCAAAAAGAAAAAAGAAAAATCAGATAAAGAAAGTTAAAACTGTGCGCCTTAAACCTCATTCATTCACTCCCTGGACGGAAATGTATTAAGCCCTGCCTGTGAGCCAGGCACTATCGCAGGCACAGGGGACATGACAGCAAATCTCACGACAAAATTCCCTGCACTTGTGAAGCCGCCAGCCTAGGGCACAGAGACAGACCATAACCAAATGAATAGGCACACTATGGAGCAGGGCGGGTGAAAACAACCGCAAAGCCAAATAGGCAAAAAAGGGCTTTTAGAGTGGAAGGGGACGGTTTTAAACAGCGGAGGAATCTGAAAAGATGACACTTGAGCAAATACGGAGAGTGAGATAAGGAGCCACACAGAGGTCTATCGGGAGAGGCTTTCGGGCAGGGGGGCAGAACGTGCACAAGCCCTAAGGTGGGACCAGGCACCCAGTTCAGAGGCACAAGCGGAGACCCACGGCCAGAAGAGCGCTCCCAGCAACTGTGAAACCAGAGCTGTAGCCACCAACAAGCAGGTGTGGTTGGGCCAGTGGGGGTGTGGAAATGGCTCTCGTGGGGAAGAAGAATGAGCGTTGATTCATTCCGACTTCCTTTGGTAGGCAGAGTTCTAGGATGGCCCCTAAGATTCCTGCCCAGGAGGCCATGAATATGATGGATTTTACACCTGTAATTAGGCTGTTACAGGGTACAGTTGACCCTGAGAAAGGGAGATTAGCCTGGGTGACCCCTTAAAAGAGACTGGACTCTTCCTGCAATCAGGGATTGGAGGTGTGAGAGATTCAAAGTGAAGGAGATTCTCCGCTGCTGGCTTTGAAGATGGGATAGGCCAATGAGAAGACATGTGGGGGCCTCCAGGAGCTTCCTTGCAGACAGCCAGCAAGGAAACAGGGACCCCAGTATGACCACAACAGAAACTCAACACCCACATGACACCAACCTTAAGCACAAGCTTGGCGGAGGGTCTCAGGCTCCAGATGAGGACACGGCCAAGCCAACCCCTTGATTACAGCCTGGTGAGACCCTGAGCAGAGAATCCTGCCAACACCGTGCCTGGATGCCCCAGCTACGGAACTGGGAATGAGTAAGTGGGGTTTGTTTTCAGCTGCTAAGTTTGGAGTAACTTGCTACATAGCGACAGAAAACAAATACATATTCATTAAATATCTCTGAGCGTGCACTACACAGCAGACCCTGTTAGGTGCTGGAGACATAGCCATGGACAAGGCAGACAAGACTCCTGCCCGCACGGAGCTTACATTCAGACTGGGAAAATGAACAGCGGGCAAGAAACCCACAATGGACACAATTCACAAGACACTGCGAGAGGGAGGTGACGGCAGGACAACGGGCTAACGGGCTAAGTTTCTTTCTTTTTAAGGTCTTGCTCTGTCACCCAGGCTGAAGTACAGTGGCCTGATCACAGCTCCCTGCAGCCTTGAACTCCAGGCTCAAGTGATCCTCCCACCTCAAACTCCCAAGTAGCTGGGACTACAGGTACACATCACCACTCCCCACTAATTTTTTTTTTTTATTTTTTGCAGAGATGGGGTTTTGCCATCCTGCCCGGGCTAGTCTGGAACTTCTGAGCTCAAGTGACCTGTCTGCCTCAGCCTCCCAGTGCTGGGATTACAGGTATGAGACCCCACACCTGGCCAATGGGTTCAGTTTCAATGGCCCATGCCGACAAACCGGTCCCCAGCAGACGGAATCTTTAGCCCAATCACCTCTCCAAAGCCCTGTGCCATTTGGCCCACCCATCTCCAACCTCCTCTCCTGTTGTTCTGTCCTCTCTCCTTGTGCTGGAGCCTCCTGGACATCCTTCTCTTCCCCAAACATACCATGTTGTTCCCACATCAGGGCCTTCGCACCTGCTGTTCCCTCTGCCTAGAACACCCTTCCTCCAGATCACCGCATGGCTAGCTGCCTCTCATCTTTAAGGCTTCTCCCGAAATTCCCTTCCTCTGAGACCTCTGCTGACCACCCCATCTAAAGAAGCCCTCCCATCCATGGATCTATTGACCTACCATGTTTTATTGTCTTTATGGCATGTATCATTCTCATAAGTCATTTATTAATTCTCTTGTCGATGGCTTCTTTCCTCCCCTGGAATACAAGCTCCACTTCGGCAGAAACGGTCCTTTCCTCACTGTTTCCCTGAGACTAGAACAGTTCCTGGCCCAGCACAGACACTCAGGAAATATCTGTTGACTGAATGACTGGAAAATTCCTTTGATCAGCCAGCGCTTGTTTTCATTTCTTCCACGGGGAATAAAAAAAGCACTGAAGAAAGGAATAATTCATAGGAAAACGAAAATCCTAAGCAATAGTGAGACAGCCATTTGCATAATGACAAGCGTCTGATTTGTAATAGAATCCCACCTCCGAAGTGAAATGTCCGCTATTCAGATGCAGTCAGGCCCCATGAAAGGGCTCAGATACACAGGAGCGGCAGCTACAAGGGTGGGAGTCCAAATCCTCCAGTGGCTGCTGCTCAGCGTCGTTAAGTCTCAGCTGCTGCCATCTAGAACTTGCCAGCTATTCCCGACACCGTCAGCTGTCTAACCCAACACCTGTTCCCAACTTTTCTTTGTCCCTTGCCTCCTCGCTCTAGAAGGGGTGGGAAAGCAGAATACCCCTCTCACTAGACTCTCCTGCAGGCTTACTTCTGTCCAGTGAGATGGAATAAAAGAGTCTGGAGATCATCTGGGAATACCTTCGCCTACCTAAAAAATAGAACCGAGGTGCCTGACCAGGCCCTATCCCTTTTTCCTGCTTAAATGTAGCCTTGATGGCTGGAGTCACAGCAATCATTTTGTGACCATGAAGAGAAGGTCAACAGAATCACAGAGATTTTTGGTCCTTATGTCACTCAGCAACTTTATCATTATCCATAAATAACCACCTCTAAAATTACTGGTACATGAGAAAATTAATCCCAATGAGGCCATGACGGTGGGATTTCCTGGCTGTTTACAAGCAAAAACGTTTCTTGCTCATATGCTGACTGTATGGGTACAAACAGCTTCGCTTAAGTGAATGAAACTGTCTTTTGCCCAAAGCAATTGCATACCCACTGTCTAACCTCTTCATGGGCAGACTTTAGATCCTCCGCGTGTTAAAAAAATCCACGATTCAGAGAGGTTAAGTGACATCACACTGCCATACAATGAACCCTGAAACCCAGAACTAAAACCTGAGCCAGGCACTCACGCCCGTTATCCTGGCACTTTGGGAAGCCAAGGTGGGAGGATAACTTGAGCCCAGGAGTTCAAGACCAGTCCGGACAATATAGTGAGACCCCATCGTTACAAAAATATACATATACATTAGCTTGGCATGGTGGTGCACTCCTGTGGTCCCAGCTACTTAAGAGGCTAAGACAGAAGGAACCCTTGAGCCCAAGAGGTTAAGGCTGCAGTGGGCTCTAATCATGCCACTGCACCCCAGCATGGATGACAGAGCAAGACTTCATCTCAATAAATAAATACTAAAACTTGGACTTCCAAATTTCCAGTCCAACTTTTGGAGAGACAAGAACCCATAATATAAAATAAGATCCCTGGGGCAGCTCTAATAAACCTAAAACCTTTCCTTGTAAATTTCTGCTTTAGCCTAAGAGAAAACTGTCATAACCCACTTAGAAACCCAGGACCCAAGTGTTCCAGTCTCAAAGTAGTGTTGTGGCCAGTGTAACCCTGTCCATCGACCAAGCGGGAACTCCAGCGTAGCTTACGGTCCTTATTTGCATTTCTTGAATACAATAAAGACAATACATGGTTCACAGAAATATTTCTTAGAATTCTCCTCTCCTCCCTGATCCATGTCCTTCACACTCCATACCTCCTCTCATTTCTCCAAACTCTCCCCAAATCTCTTCTCCCGGCCTCTTGCGTCCTCCTTCCCGTTCCGCTTGTCGATTTATTGTCACTCAGCTCCAAAGCCACCCTTCTTCGCCGTGTTTGGTGATCCAGGAGCTGGGCCCTGGAAACCTTTCTCCTTTGCCAGCTGGCAGAGTGCTCAGCTTTGTCCATAGAAGGCACGGGTTACCTGTGCAGTATATGACAGGAGAGCCCGTCCACTCTGGGTTCCAGTCCTCCTCTCCTACCGCAAGCAGCTCTTCTACCAGCAGCTCTCAGCCAGCTTCAGTGACCCTCTCAGGCCATGCTCTCCTCATTTGGTGGCCATTTCCACAGTAGCCTTGAGGGACCCTCAGCTACACTATCCCTATGCAGTGGCTACTTCCGCTTCAGCCATCCCCTCAGGCCATGCTCACCACACCCAGCGAGCAGCTTCAACCAACCAACTTTCACTCCGCCCTTGAACCATGTTGCCCTTGAACCATGAACCATGTTGACTCTCCCACCATGGTGGGGCAGATGGTGTACATGGACCAGCTGCAGTCTGCCCTTGAACCACATTGCCCTTGAACCATGAACCATGTTGACTCTCCCACCGTGGTGGGGCAGGTGGCGTACATGGACCAGCTGCAGTCTGCCCTTGAGCCACGTTGCCCTTGAACCATGAACCATGTTGACTCTCCCACGTGGTGGGGCAGGTGGTGTACATGGACCAGCTGCAGTCTGTTGCCCTTGAACCATGAACCATGTTGACTCTCCCACCGTGGTGGGGCAGGTGGCGTACATGGACCAGCTGCAGGCTTCATTGTTGGACAGTGTCCTCATCCAGCAAACTGTATATTCTTGTAGTTGCTACATTCTCTTGGAAGAAGACTGGTTCTTGGACTCAGGAACTACAACAGTTCTAGGTCCACAGTTCTTCACTCTCCCTTTCTCCTCAGTCTAGAGGTAGGAGTAACCTTTTTTTTTTTAAGAAGCTGATGTTTATTTTCCATCAATCTTATGTCTATGTTGCTTAGGAGCTCGTGCAAGAACAGCTAAGACCATTCAGTGGTTGCTGCTACCCATTCACTGGCCTGAGCAGTGGGAGCTGCAGACCGGTCTTCCGTGGCAGCCTGAGCACTCCAGTCTTCAGTAGGGACCTGCTGAACAGGCACAGAGGGCACCTGCACGCCTTCAGACCAGCCTGCAACCTCACGCCTTCAGACCAGCCTGCAACCTCACGCCTTCAGACCAGCCTGCAACCTCAGGCTGAGTGGCAGAGAACGCAGAAGCCGGAGCAGCCCATTCGCCCTGAAATTCCTCCTTGGTGACAGCCTTTTCAGCAGCAGCCTGCTCTTCTTTTTCATCTCTTCAGGATCTCTGTAGAGATGAGGCATGACCTCCCATGAGTGTTCACGGGAAATGGTACCACACACGCACAGAACTTCCCAAGCCAGCATCCACCACAGCAAACCCACAGAGTGAGCTCCCTTGTTGCATGGGATGGCAATGTCCACACAGCGCAGAGGAGAATCTGCGTGACACAGAGCAATGGTAGGTAGGTTAACATAAGATGCCTCCATGAGAGGCTGGTGCTCAGCCCTGGCGTCAGTAACCACAAGCAGCCAGGGCTCCCAGAAGGCTGCCTGGATCCGGTTACCGGAGTGGCTCCAGTGGCAGCAGCAAACTTCAGCATGGCCCTCTGGCCAGTATTCCTGGAGGATACGACACTGACATCAGCGGGGTTTTCAGTGGCAACAATGGCACAAGCTGCCAGCAGAAGCTTCTCCCAGGTCCTCTCCAGCTTTATGATGTAGACGACATCCCTTTTCCTTTTACAAATGTACTGTTCCATCTGGAAGTCAAGGTCGGCGCTGAGTGGGTCCCTGCTGGAAGGAACTTAAGGACTTTAAGGGCTCCAGACATTGTGAACGTTTCCCTTTAAATTACGGTGTGAATTCAGAACAACACTGTATGGACCTTCCGTGGGTGGCGCGGAAAGGCGGTAGTAACCTTTTTATAGCTGATACTTCTAGACCCCTCAGAGTCCTCTTTGACCCCATTAGTAAGTTAAGCATGTCTTCCTAGTTAATCATTCTCTTTTGCTGTCCTTTTTTTGAGACAGTCTCTGTCGTGCAGACTGGAGTGCAATGGTGCAATCTCAGCTCACTGCAACCTCTGCCTCCCAGGTTCAAGGGATTCTCCTGTCTCAGCCTCCCCAGTAGCTGGGACTGCAGATGGGTGCCACTACGCCCAGCTACTTTTTGTATTTTTAGTAGAGATGAAGTTTTGCCTTGCTGGCCAGGCTGGTCTCAAACTCCTGACCTCAGGTGATTCACCTGCCTCGGCCTCCCAAAGTCCTGAGATTACAGGTGTGAAACTGCGCCCAGCCCTGTGGTCCACCTGCGCCCAGCCCTGTGGTCTTTTTTTTTTTTTTTTTTTTTTTTTTTTTGGACAGAGTCTTGCTCTGTCACCCAGGCTGGAGTACTGGAGTGCAGTGGTGCTATCATAGCTCACTGCATCCTCAGCCTCCTATGCTTAAGCGATCTTCCCACCTCAGACTCTCAAGTATCTGGGACTACAGGCACGTAGCACCATGCCCGACTGTTTTTTTATTTTTTGTAGAGACCCAGGCTGGTCTCAAACTCCTGACTTCAAGTGATCCTCCCACCTTGGCCTCCCAAAGTGCTGGAATTATATGTGTGAGCCACCGTGCCCAGCAATAATTCTCTATATTGGACTTTCCCAGTTCAAGGTACCGATGTGGTATCAGTCAGGGTCTCCCGATAGCCCCTGACTTATGTAAAACTAGTTAAGAAAGTAGTGGTTCTAGATACAGACAGACCTCCAGAAGTGAGATTTGGAGGCTCGGTCATGCCTTTGGAGTTAGGTGCCATACGGGGATTCTGACCATGTGAAATGGGAGAGCAGTGACCCATGGCACGCAGTGCCATCACAGTGAATCAGTCACACTATCACCTGTGGTCGGTTCTGACAATGTGCTGACCACAGCACATGCCTCAGGAAGGTAGGTGGCTGAGGCACTTGACATGATGGCTATGACGACAGCCTCAAGGGCTGCAGTGTGGGACGGATGCTCCTGTGTGCACTGGAGCACTTACAGGAAAATAAAATGGAATCTCTGGTCCCTTGACTCATATCAAAGCACAGTCCTACAGCCAAAGAGCTTCCATGATGCCCTTAATGAAAATTCTTATTTATTATAGCCTGGCTTATTTACATTAGCCAGGGCTAATGCTACTGAAAATCAAACACACAATCGAATTGTGTGGGTTGTAGAATGACAGCAGGAGTACAGCAGTACTCACAGCCTCACCACGTTCCTCACATGAAAGGCAGGACATTAAAAAGGATGCTGAAGCTTAGAATGGGGACATCTGGTGGGACTCAGATGAAACTGAGACTCTTAAATCCACAAGTCACTCTGAGCCTCTTTTGCCTAAGAAAGAAGATTGCTCTCTTGTGTCCAAGGAGACTAGTTGTCCTTTTCTTGAAAACTGTATGACAATCTCACATGAGGAGATAGCCATTCTCCTTCAGACCCACCGCAACTGCTACCTGTTGACACCAGACTCATAACTAGGATCTCAGTGGTGTTTTGTTTTGTTTTGTTTTGTTTTGTTTTGTTTTGTTTTGTTGAGACAGAGTCTCACTCTGTCACCCAGGCTGGAGTGCTGATCTCAGCCCACTGCAACCTCCCAGGTTCAAACAATTCTGCATCATCCTCCCAAGTAGCTGGGACTACAGGTGTGTGCCACCACACCTGACTAATTTTTGTATTTTTAGTAGAGAAAGGGTTTCACCATCTTGGCCAGGCTGGTCTCAAACTCCTGACCTCGTGATCCGCCCACTTTGACCTCCCAAAGTGCTGAGATTACAGGTGTGAGCCACTGTACCTGGCTGGATCTTAGATTTTTAGTACCCACTATGGCCTAGAATGGATAGCTTTTACACCAAGAGAACTGCAAGATGGTGCCAATGTATATTGGCAGAAATACAAGGAATGTGTGAGGGTATCAGACCATGGCAGGTAGAAGAATGTGACTCTACAGTAGATTAAACTCACTGACCTCGGTGCACTACGATTTTTGGATATCATGTGTTAGTTTGCTTAACTGGAGGAGGCTCTCAAAGCGTATTTGGCTGGTGGCTACAACTAGGACTCTATGGTGGCCTAAGTTTAGTGAGCACAGATGCCAGAGCTGCCCTGGCATGTTATGGAGGCGAGAATCCGAAGGCGTAGGGAGACTGGAATGTTGAAAGGATTTACCATGGCAAGCTGCACACCCGCCCACCAGCTACATCCCCCAGGAGACCCCTGAAAATACTTTCTTTACTAAGGTGTTGAGAAATACATTCATAGTGGGAACACCTGCATCCTTAGACGGTCTGTGGCTTTCTCCTTTATAGAGCAGGTATGATGAGTTGGGGGTGTGGTCACCATTGGCACGAGCGCCCAACAGCAGAAGCCAAGAGGCAGTGCCCAACCTCCAGACACAGCACGAGCACACCTGCCATAAAGGACTGCAGGGCAGAGTAACTGCCCCAAGGTCCCTGGGACTGAGATAGACGAGAAGCCTTCTAGAGTATTGCTTGGGAACTCATTCCACAGCAAAGAGAGTGGAGCAATGGATTCAGGCCCATAGAATTAACTTTGAGGAGAAGGAAAAGAATCAGAGGCACCAACAGCAGCAGAGCCAAGAAACCGGCAGCCCCAGAGAAAGCAGCCAAGAGACAGCAGGTGCTGCTGACTGGCCAGTTCCCACGAGGTCAAGCCGTGTGTCCTGCACTGCGGCCCTGCGGGAGACCCCGATAACCTCATGAGGCTGGGTAGTATCGTGTGGGCTTCGTATTCCTTCCCTCTGTCTAGCAGATAACAGATCTGTGATTATTGGCTCAGGGCAGGGATGCAGCTTTCATGAAAGCAAATACAAAAGCCTCTTAGTTTCAGCCAAAGACCCCCTCGCTCTCAGGTTCTGGAGTTGCGGAGTGACATGTCCATGGGAATCAGGCTAAGTACCGTATGTGAGTGAAACGCGGCGGGTGTAGGGCAATAGGGAGTGGGTTAGACACAGTGAACCGGAGAGTGCATGCTCTGCTTCAAAACGTTCCAATTTAAATTTAAAAAAAAAAAAAAAACACTAGAGAACAGGTACAGGGCTCCAGATTGACTGGGATTTTTTAGAAACCATAGAGGAATCAGGGCTCAAAATAGAAATAAATCTGAGTGGTAGAAAAAGGAACAGGAATTGCTGTGGTAGACACCTGTCTTGTGTGTCCCCCTCTGTACATTTGGAGAATCCCCCACTGTCTGAGTCTTCGTGAGAAACAGCAGCTGCCTCACACAATAAATGCCAAATAATTTTAAAGTAATAATAGTAGGCCGGGCACGGTGGCTCACGCCTGTAATCCCAGCACTTTGGGAAGCTGAGGCAGGTGGATCACGAGGTCAAGAGATCGAGATCATCCGGGCCAACATGATGAAAGCCCGTCTCTACTAAAAATACAAAAATTAGCTGGGCATGGTGGCGGGCACCAGTAACCCCAGCTACTCGGGAGGCAGAGGCAAGAGAAGAGAATCACTTGAACCTGGGAGGCAGAGGTTACAGTGAGCTGAGATCGCACCACTGCACTCCTGCCTGGAAACAGAGTGAGATTCCATCTCATAATAATAATAATAATAATGGTAATAGCTAAAACTTAAAATGCTTCTCAGTCACCTCTTCTACATGCTTCACATACATTCTGTCATTTCGTTCACACAACCCCCTCCCCCTACGGAGGTAGCCATGACTACACTATCCCCATTTTGTAGATGAGCAAGCCGAGGCAAGCATGGTGTCCAAACTCACAGATACGCAGGGCCAGGATTCAAACCCAGTCTGGCTCCGGTGTCCACACACTTAATGCCTTGTCACCCTTTCAATGAGGGAATTCACTTGTGACAGGGCTTGGCCAACCAGACTTGGAATTTGGAGCAATTTATCTGAAGAAGCAGAGACAGGGAGAAGCTATTCTGGTGGCAGCAACAACGTCCAGTACCCACGGGCAGCAGGGCGGTGAGGATTGGCTCCAGTGTTCTCTGGCTCTGACGCCCTCTGCCGGGCAGCAGTGGTAGCGACAGCCTCTTCAGGCTAACGCCGCTGCATGCTTCCCTTCATCTGCACGTCCTCTTTGGAGTCTATTTTTGCAGTTTCTCAACAACTCTGTGAGCTCTCCAGGTGTTGTTTTAATAAATTCCTTTTCCACTTGAGTCAGCTAGAGTCCATCTCTGTTATTCACACCCAGGTATCCCAACTGATGGGTCCCATTTGACGCACACCCGAGTCTGTGAACTCGGATCTGTGGCTATAGCAGTTACAATAAGCTCCCTTGTGACTCGAGCTTCTGTGGAAGGGATTCTGGTCTTTGCAACTCACCAGCCCTGGATTCGAATAACCCTGACTTTTCAAACTCTGAAGCCACACCAGAAGGGCTGCAGATCACCCGGCTCAAGTACAGTCACATCTGTTCAGGTGACAGCGGCCAGACTGCTGCAGATAGCACCATTACAAACAGGTACTGAGCTGACCCAGATGAGGGGTTTTTTCATCACATTTCATCATTATTAAGAATTAGCTCTGTGTTATTAGCACACCAAGCTATCAACTCAAATCCGTCCTACCATCTGGAAGAGGCTCACATGAACAGCATGGGGCGCAGATGGATACTGTTAGGAGAGCTGTGAGCAGAGATCAGATGAGAGGGAGGGAGGGAGGGAGAGACAGAGACAGACAAAGCAGAGACGGACAGAGAGAGGCAGAGACGGACAGAGAGAGAGGCAGAGAGAAATAGAGAGAGGGACAGAAAGAGAGAGACAGAGGAAAAGAGAGATGGACAGAAAGAAACAGAGGAAAAGAGAGAAGGACAGAAAGAGAGAGACAGAGGAAAAGAGAGAAGGACAGAAAGAGATAGAGGAAAAGAGGGATGGACAGAAAGAGAGAGACAGAGAGAGAAATAGAGAAACAGGGAAAGAAAGGGAGAGATAGAAAGAGAAGAGAGAAAAAGACAAAGAGATGGTGAGAAATAGAGACAGCGATAGAAAAACAGAGAGAGACATACAGGAAAAGGAAATAAAAGAGGCGAGAGTGAGAGATACACAGTGAGACAGAGAAGAGTGAGAAAGAAGCACAGAGGCAGAGAGAGACAGAGGGGGAGAGAGAGACAGAGGGGGAGAGAGACAGAGGGGGAGAGAGACAGAGGGGGAGAGAGACAGAGGGGGAGAGAGACAGAGGGAGAGAGAGACAGAGGGGGAGAGAGACAGAGGGGGAGAGAGACAGAGGGAGAGAGAGAGATAAAAAGACAAAGAGAGATGGAGAGTGAGCTAGAGAGAGGTGTAAGGAGAGCAGCTGAGAAGCAGGGACTGTAAGAGAGACAGACAGTATCCAGGACACCCCATGACAAGGAGAGATGGGATATGTCAGGACACCCCGGGACGAAGTTCTCAGGTAAAGCCACAGCTGTGCTTCCCTCCCTCCCAAGCACCACGCCCAGCCTCACAAAGGAAGGGTGAGGCTTAGCCTCCTGCTAAGGGTCAAAGGCGAACGAGAAAGAGGAATAACCCAAATGTCCATTAACAAGGCAGAGGCACAAATACACAGATTCATACAGTGAAATCCTATTCCAAAACTGAATTTTAAAACGTTGTTTTAAAAAAACAAAAACAAAAAGTTAAAGTTTAAAGGAAGTCTCCCTTGGGAGATGCGTTAGTCTCTTCAGGATGCCACAGCAAAAATGCTATAGTGGGTCCTTTATAAGCATCAGAAATGTACTGCTCAGAGTTCTGGAGGCAGGCAGTCCCGGTCACCGTGCAGCAGATGGCATGAGCCCCCCCTGCACCACAGTGGCCCCTTCTCGCAGCACCTTCACTTGGTGGAAGGGTGAACAAGCTCCCTCGGGCCTCCTTGATGAGGCCACTAATCCCAGCCACGACACTGGAGCCCTCATGACCTCAACACCTCCCAAAGGCCCCACTGCTTACTACCCTTGAGGTAGGGATTAGGTTTCCACATATGAATCTTCAGACCGTAGCAGGAGCCAGCAGTCCTAATTATTCACAGTTGTTTCAACAGCTTCCCCTGCTCTGTCCTCAGCTTGCCATTTCTGGCAGGTGACCTAAGACAACAAAAGGGTGTCACTAAATCACATTTGGGGCCCTCACCAAGGCTTCCAGACAAGCATCTGTGGAAGTGAGGGACACCCTTCTGTCTCCCTCACTTAAGGCTGGCCTTGACGGGGGCCATTTGGAGTAGGGCAGAATGTTCTAGTGCAAGGAGGTGAACCCCTTTCCCTCTCACCTCCTCCCATCCCCATCCCTACCCACCCAAACACACACACACACACACACACACACACACACACACACGCGGCCATGGCTAGGACAGTTGGCAAGTCCCCACCCCCACCCCCCGCCGAGCCTGGTCAGGCCCAGAGCAGGAAGAGCGCTGTGACAGAGTCCCGCTCACAGCCATACCTCCGCAGACTGTTCCCAGGCTGCTCACAAAAGCCCCATGAAGAACCAGGGCAGGAATCTGTTTGCCATGTGTCCCCATTTTATAGATGTGGACACTGAGTGCCAAAACAGGTGATGTGACAAGCTGGCCAAGGGCCAGGCCTTCTGCACTGACAGCCTGCAAGGTGGAGCCACGGTTTCTGCCTGCACAGCAACCATTCCCTTCCCTGCTGAGAGGAGGAGGCAGCTCTCCTCTGGTCAACTACAAAGGGGTGTTGTTGGAAGGGGATACTCCCAACCATGAGTGGTCACATGACCCAAGCCTAGCCAATCAGATTCACAGGGAGGGTTTGGGACGAGCCGGGTACCCTAATTTCCACCAATGAGAGTCAGGCCTGGGAGTTTTGCTGGATCCCTTGGCACTCAGAAGGCTGGCTTCTTGGAAAATGCCCCTGGGGTATTCTTGGGTTGCTGAGAAGCAGGCCCTGAGAGGAGGCTAGGAGGACAAGGGATATTGGGAGTGATTCCTGTGAAAGATAAAAGGCAGAGGAAGCGAGCCAGGCATGATGGCGCATGCCTGTAATCCCAGCACTTTGGGAGGCCAAGGCAGGCAGATCACAAGGTCAGGAGATCGAGACCAGCCTGGCTAATACAGTGAAACCCCGTCTCTACTAAAAATACAAAAAATTAGCAGGCGTGGTGGCACGTGCCTGTAGTCCAAGCTACTCAGGAGGCTGAGGCAGGAGAATCGCTTGAACCCGGGAGGCAGAGGTTGCAGTGAGCTAAGATCACACCACTGCACTCCAGCCTGGGCAACAGAGCGAGACTCCGTCCAGAAAAAAAAAAAGGTGGAGGAAGCAGAACTGGAAAGAAAAGCCTTGAGCCCCTGACATGAATCTGACAGCAACCATCACAGCAAGGTCTGATAAATTTATATTTAAACTTATAGATATATATTAATGAAATAATATTATTAGCTAGAATACTCATCATCTAAAATATTTTGAGTACCATACTTAGATGTTTTTGTTTTTCCACACTTGAGCTTTGTACACCAAAGGAGGCTTCTTTCACGCCACGTAGCTTGGACGGAGCCAGTGAGCAGAACTGGGCACAGCCACTGCCTTTGGTTTGGTTTCCTCTGAAGGAAAACATGCCAGCAAAGACAATGTTCTACAACCCATCTGAGTGTCTCATTGCAATTACATAATGATAATTGCCAGCTTTAAGTTCCATTTGGCAACTTGTTACAGTAATTGAACAAAATATAACTAATGAACAATTATAATGAAGCTCATAATTAGGTCCTTGAAACACTCGATATGAAAAATATTTCAGATTCTTTTAAAAAAAAAACTGTACTCAAGTGAGATTAGGTGAGGCAGACCCAGGAACTAGAGAAAACTGGAAAGGTTCCTCTGGCTTGAAAGGAACAAAGCCCCCCAGTCATGATCCAGGTAACAGCACTGGCCTCCCAGAGCTGATACGCTAATTTGAAGGAGACAGTGGAGGTGAGCAGCTAATTCTAGGCTTGGCATATAGTAGGTGAACAAGAAATACTTGTTCCTTCCCCTGTTGGGTAGGAAGTTCACTGAGGGTAGGCAATGCCATCCATTACTGTCCATATTCTGTGGGGCCTTGTCTGGGAGCCTGTCACCCAGAGGTTCTTAGAAAGTGTCACTAAAACGACAACATCGAATCTGCTGCTTCCTGAAGACCTCCTTCCCTGCCACTCAAGATGTACAATAATGGAGGAACCACAGGTCAACACACTCAGATCAGCAAGAGTGTAGCGGACTCCAGTTGGCAACCCAACAGCCATTCCTATGATCAGGGTGAAAAAGTCAATACCTAGGTAGTAACTTCACAGTGGAGAAGTCTGGCAGCCCCACCTTCCCCAAGCACCCAAAGTCAGCAGGCCTAATGGGACTCATGAGCACTGGCCTCTGACACAACCTACCAAGAACGCATCAGCGCCACCCCCACACAGTCCCGCAGAAAGTTCATAACTGAATCCAAACACCAGGAGCCATCAGACATCCCAAAGTGAGGAGCAGGCTGCAAAGTCACTGGCCTGTCCTCTCTAAAACATCAAAGTCACGGGAGGCAAAGAAAGTCCCAGGAAGTTCTTCTGATTCACGAAGAATAAGGAGATGTTTCGATAGAGTGCAATGTGTGATCTAGGCTTTTATTCTGCAGTAAAGGACACTATTAAGACAACAGGCAGGATCTGAAAAAGGTCAGTAGATTAGATGAGAGTAGCTTTCATGTTAATTTCCTGATCATTGTGCTATGGCTGTGTAACAGACAATCCTTGTTTTTAAGAATTCACAATGGAGTATTTAGGGACAAAGGGACATTGTGTCTGCAGCTGACTCAAACCATTCAGAAAAAAACACACATACATGTTTATGTATGCATGTGTGTATACATGTGTATGTATGCATGTGTGTATGCATGTGTATGTGTGCATGTGTGTGTATGTAGGGAGAGAGAAAAGGATTAAGCAAATGTCACATGATGCCAACATTTGGGCAGTTTGAGTGGAGAGTATCTAGAATTGTTTGCATTATTCTTGAAACTTTTCTTTAATTTGAAATTACGTCAAAACACAAAAAGGAAAGGAATACAGATACCTGCTTCCTAGTTTCCTCTAGAGCTAGGAGTGGCCATGAGACACAGTTCTAGCCAACAAATTGGAGGAGAAGGCTGCTGAGGATCTTTCTGGGGAGAACTTTTTCCCTGGTAAAATAAGAATGGGCTTCAAGGGGACTTCTCACTGCATAGCTGCCTCACGGCTTTAAGTATGTGAGGATGTGGTGCCAGAGCTTGCAGCAGCCATCTGTGACCATGAGGAAGAGGCCAAGAAACTCACAAAGCTTTCTGCATGTATGAGTTTCCCTGATACTGTTGCCCCACTTATGAGGTTACATAGGATCATTCAGTTCCCATCCTCTTTCAATCCTATTCAGCATTCCAGGCCCAGTGTCAGAGCCTGTATCACCCAGGACCAGGGGGACAGGGGCCCAGTGTCAGAACCTGTATCACCCAGGACCGGGGGACAGGGGCCCAGTGTCAGAGCCTGTATCACCCAGGACCAGGGGACAGGGGCCCAGTGTCAGAACCTGTATCACCCAGGACCGGGGGACAGGGGCCCAGTGTCAGAACCTGTATCACCCAGGACCAGGGGACAGGGGCCCAGTGTCAGAACCTGTATCATTCAGGACCGGGGGATGGGGGCCCAGTGTCAGAACCTGTATCACCCAGGACTGGGGGGACAGGGGCCCAGTGTCAGAACCTGTATCACCCAGGACCAGGGGACAGGGGCCCAGTGTCAGAACCTGTATCACCCAGGACCGGGGGACGGGGGCCCAGTGTCAGAACCTGTATCACCCAGGACCAGGGGACAGGCGCCCAGTGTCAGAACCTGTATCACCCAGGACCGGGGGACAGGGGCCCAGTGTCAGAGCCTGTATCACCCAGGACCGGGGGACAGGGGCCCAGTGTCAGAACCTGTATCATTCAGGACTGGGGGGACAGGGCAGCCCCCATGCCAAACATGACCAAAGGGAAAAGAGAGCTGTGGAGACTCTTACATCAGCAATTAAGTGCTATGGCCAACAAATGACATGTCCATTCCACTCACAACTCATCGGCCTTCAGAGAACACATGGCCTAGCCTTGATTCCACAATTCTTATTCTTGAGGGTTTTCATGCCTAGGTTTTGCCCCTTTTCCTCAACTATAAATTCCTCATGATCAGTTCTTGAAGATACTGATGATCAGACTTTTCTCCAAACTATTAAAATCATCACCTGAAGTCAGGAGTTCAAGACAAGCCTGGCCAACATAGTGAAACCCCATCTGTACTAAAAATACAAAAATTAGCCGGGCACGGTGGTGCACACCTACAATCCCAGCTACTCAGGAGGCTGAGGCACAAGAGTCAGTTGAACCCGGGAGGCAGTGAGCCAAGACTGCACCACTACACTCCAGTCTGAGCAACAGAGTGAGACTCCATCTAAAAAAAACAAATTAGAATCCCTAGAAGTAGGTCCTGGAAATCAGTATTTTACAATTCAGGTGTAATGTATGTTTATAGTCCACAGCAGAAATCTTAACTGTACATCTCAAATATTTTTATTGTGGTAAAATATATATAAAATGTGCCACTTTACCCATATTTAAGTGTACAGTTCGGTGGAATTAAGTACATTCACAGTGTTATGCAAAAGTCACCACCATCCATTTCTAGAACCTTTTCTCATCCCAAAGAAAAACCATGTACCCATTAAACATGCACTCCCCATTTCTTCTCTCTCCCCGTCCCTGAATAAGCTCTGGTCTACTTTCTGTCCCTGTGAATTTGAATATTCTAAGTATTTCATGTAAGTGGAATCATACGGTACTTACCATCTTGTGACTGGTGTCTGTCACTTACGATAATGTGTTCAAGGTTCATGTACATTGCAATGTGTGTCACAGCTTCAACCCTTTTTATGGCTGAATAATATTCTACTGTAGGGATGGACACATTTTGTTTATTCGTCACCAAGCAGTGACGAATGCTTCGGTTGTTTCCCAAGCATTGGTGATTGTGAATGACGCTGCTACAGACGTCAGCATACAAGCCTCTGTATGTGTCCTTGCTTTCAGTTCTTTCAGGCATATACCTAGGAGTGTAATTCCTGGCTCATAGGGTAATTATAGGGTTAACTTTTTGAGGAACCACCAGTGTGTTTCCACAGCAGCTGAACCAATTTACATTCCCACCAGCAACGCACCAGGGTTCCATCTCCACATCCTCACCAAAACCCGATTTTTTGGTACGCATATATAAACTCGATGGACAGACATAAACATTCCCTGCACCCCAGCAGGTACCCTCATGGGAATCAGTATTGTTGCAGGCTCCCCGGCAGCCAGGGTCAAGGACCACGCCCTAAAATTTTACTGGTTCTATCTCTGGCAAGGCTGGCTCTCAACCTAAAAATAAACCTCGAGTCTGAAGATGGAGCATTAAAAATGACATTGTCACCTTGACAGAGTGGCTAATAACACCCCAGCAGGCAGGAGCCCATCCATCATGGGCTGCTGCCTTGCGTTCAGAGAGCTGAGGAAGACAGCAAGATGGAAAGGAGGAACGCAACACAAGACAAGCCAGGTGGCTGCCTGGGCACAGAAATCCCAGCCTACGCCTCCCCAGGCCTCTCCCCAAACTGGAAACAAGAAATCTAGCAGCCAGACGGAAGACTGCCCTCCGTGAATTCAATTTGCAAGGTCAACCATGTAAGAACCCAGGCCTAATAGAATTGTCACATCTGTGTCACGGTCATTTACAACGCACTCTTGCCGCGTCAGAACATGAAAGTAATTATGTGATACATACTTTGGCAAGAACCTGAGGTTCCCATCAAGGGAGAGGGAAACACTGTCTAGTCAGGTTATTTAAAGAAAGAATGAATGAAAAGAAGGAAAGCCACAAAGACACATTCATTATGAAAATTTGAAAATTTCCACTTCCCTAGAAATCACATAAGAAGACTTAACAGTCGGAATCCTTTTGAAAGCTCCATTGTCTTAAGAGTATAAATAGCATCTTTTTAGAAACCCACAATTTCAATCAAGCTAGAATAATGGGAAGTACCATTCATGGAACGTTGTCTTTTAAAACTTCATGACACATGAAATGATTCTCACTCCAAATCGAATTAGAGGCTCAAGCATTTGAGGGTTTGTGAGAAGTCAAAGCGACTTGGAAAACTTACATGTAATTGATCTTCTTCACTGGGATATGATTTTTTTTAAATCAATCCAGACATTCAGGAGGTACCCAAAGAAAGGACCATGAGAAACAGGGTTATCAAAAGAAGGAGTCTCTCTATCCTTCTTGGGAGCTCTTTCCAAAAGGGCTGGCCCTAGTCCATGTGACCTTAGGCACGTTCCTTGAACTTGGGCCTTATTCTCTATCTTCAAAATAGTGATAATGATGACACCCATCTCCCAGGCTGACAGGATTGTGGCCCTGGAACAGCACCAGCATATGGTATGTGCTAGAGCAATGTTAACTATTATTGGCACCAAGTGGCTAAGCCCTAACAGCTCAACAGAACCCAGCCCAAAGCCCACACAACTGTGACTCCAGCCCCTGAAGCCAGTGGTCTCAGGCCCTGTTGCAAAAGGACAGCTCAGCAGACCACACAGTAGGAGCCATATTCTGTAGCCCCCAGACAGCCCAGGCTGACAAAAAACCTTGGCAGCAGGCACAGAGGGGACCCAGGAGTCATTACCAAAACTGCAGGGGCCACAGTCTGCTTGACGCAGTTCCCTCCAACCTGGCCTGGGTAAGGCATGAGTGCACACCACCTCCCTCTGCAAACGCCTTCTTTCAGCAGCCAGTTTCCGCCAGCCGTCCTTAAGCACTCCTTGCCTGTAGGCCAGGGACCCCTGCCCCAGGCCACTCAAGGTTTCCAACCTACCTGGGGCCTCTGATGGGCCATAAGAAGGCACCGTCTCTGCTCTCCCAGGATGTTTTTCCGAGAAATGGGCCATTGACGAAGACAGGTGGCACAGCACACAGCTCATGAAGTCTGCAGCCAGACTGCCCAGGCTCCAGTCCCAAATCCACTACTGTTGGCTGTCTGACGCTGGGTGGGTTAGCCTCTCTGTACCTCAGTTTCCATCCTATTAAAACAGAAATCATAAAAGCATCTTCTTTGTGGGATACTTGTGAGGGTTAAATGAGTTGACACTTTACGTGCTCAGGACAGCCTAAGAGCTCACTGAGGGTTTGCTCAAGGAGTGAGCAAGAAGCAGGGCTATTTTTTATGAACCAAAGTATATTTTTTATGAACTCCCACTCTCCCAGGGATGTGAAGAGAATTTGCCATGGGTGAGACTTCCTTTCTTTCCCCAGAGTTGTGCCTAAATTTGGGCAGGAGAGTGTCTCACCATAGCAGGGGTAAGGGGGACACGTTTTCACCATCACCTCCCCACCCTGATGCCCACTGAGGCGGCCTCATTGCTCTCTAGAGCTAATCATTGATCCAGGAAGGCGCTTCTGGCAGAGCCTGGAGATGATGATGATGCAGCCCCTGAAGGGCTGTCTGAGGGCTGATGAATCAGCGCATCATCAAAACAGGGCCCAGCCCATGCTGGTGGTCATTCCATGTTAGCCACTTTGACCTGGCAATCAGTGACCCAACGAATATGAGCGCAGCCTTGCCTGATCGTTCCTTATATTCCAAGAGAAGCTGTGAAATCTCCCAATTTCTAAATTGGCATTGGAGCCAAATAAACAGTGATTGTGAAAAGCAAGCAAGATACAGCCGAGGGTTGGATTTGAACCCTTGGCCACGGTTTGAGATGTCTGTCCCTTGTTGCTAAGTTTGCATGATTAGTGCCATTTTACAGATGGGAGAAGTGAGGCCCTGAGTGGTCGAGAAACTTGCCCAGTGTGACCCAGGTGGCTGAGCTTGAATGCAGGACTTGGATGCAGGGCCAGTCCTCTCACACATGTGCCTACCATTAGTGGCACAGCCTGTCTGACGCTGGGTCAGTCTCCTGCTGTCCCCAGCTTCCCTGTGGCTGTACCGGACCTTCTTTTTGGATTTACATCACCAAATCTCTGTTCCAATTACGATCGCTGTATAACTATCCCAAAATTGAGTAGCATACAACAAAAGTGATCTTGTATTTCACAGATTCCATGGGTCAGGAATTCAGTCAGGGCTCAAATAGGTGATTCTTCTGTTCCACGTAGTGTCAACTGAGATTACTCAATGATATTCAGCTGGCAGATGGCTGATCCTAAGGCTGAAAGATAGCTCCATTCATATATATGTCTGGTGCCTCGGTGAAGATGGCTGGAAGACTCAGCTCTGCTGGGACTTCAGACGACAGCGCCCCCACGTGGCTTTTCCAGCATGGTGCCTCAGGGTATGAGACATCTTAAATGGTAGCAGGCTCCTGCCGGTGAGCATTCCCAAAAGAACCAGGCAGAGGTTTTCCTGGTCCAGCCTGTAAGTCACTGAGCATCATCTCTGCTATACTTTATAGAACAAACCAGTCACCAGCCACCCAGATTTGTGGGGAAGGGGTATAGACATGCCCCTCACCAAAAGTAGTGTCAAAAATCGTGCCACCATTTTAACTGCCACAACCCCTGCGGTAACTGTGAAGTTCAAGAGCACAACAATTTTATCAGATGGATTTATCCCAGAAGGAGCTGCCTCTCCTCAAAGGTGGCCTCCCACGTAAATCTGACTGATCCTCAAAACCCAATTCTTTCATCTGCATTCTGTGCAAATAAGCCTCATTTGTCTTCATGACCGGTGAAGCCGCATACCCAGAAAAACTTCTTTTTTTTTTTTAATTTCTGATTGGAAACTCTTCCAGGCCAGAGTCAGGTAACTCTTTAATTCTCCCACCGGGCAAAGCAAGGTCTGTCTTACCGATTTGCCTGCAACCACCATCAATGGGGGACTCGTTGCCTGAGGCAAAGGTCCCCAGCCTTTCTGGCACCAGGGACCTGTTTCATGGAAGACAGTTTTCCACGGGGGGAACTGACTGATTCAGGATGAAACCATTCCACTCAACAGGCATTAGCTTCTCGTAAGGAGCGCACCTAGGTCCCTGATATACCTGCAGTTCACAATAGGGTTTGCGCTCCTAAGAGACTCTAATGCCACCGCTGATCTGACAGGAGGCAGAGGTCAGGCAGTAATGCTCGCTTGCCCGCTGCTCACCTCCTGCTGTGTGGCACAGTTCGGAGCGGCCCCGGGCTTGGGGAGCCCTGGTAAGCCATCCATAGTCAGGCAGAGAATGAGGCAGAGACCTAAGCGCAAAACTCAGCCACGGCACTTCTTCCTCACCTGGAATTCGGCCTCTTCACAAAAGCCCCATGGTTGCTATTAGCTGGAGGTGTTTGTCTCTTGCCTGGAGATCCATCCTCGCCCCCTTCACCCTCGAGCCCTGAGGCACCTCGATCCTCCCCTGAGGTACCTCCAAGCCCCACACTCAGGTCACGTGTTTCCGGTTGGGCTGACCCTCCCTCCTAACCCTACAGTCACATGATTCAGGTACAGCCAATCAGAACCTCCCATTCCCCTGGTCTCCATGATTGGCTCAGAGATGGTCACATGACCTCAGCCAGGCCAATGAGACTCCTCTTCAGGTCTTTCGTGGGAACTTGGGCAAAAAGTCAAGGACTGAAGTCTAGGCAGAAGAAAGCACACAGAAGAGCTTATTAAAAAACCACAGATAGCATTTATTGAGCACATGCTATGTGCCCAGAATTGGCAACAAGTTAATTTCACCAGCATCACAGCCTTGTGAGATGCATAGTATTCTTTTTTTTAACCTTTTGTTTTTGTTTTTTTTTTTTTGGAGATGGAGTCTCTCTGTGTCACCCAGGCAGGACTGCTCACTACAACATCTGCCTCCTGAGTTCAAGTGATTCTCCTGCCTCAGCCTCCCGAGTAACTGGGATTACAGTCATCCACCACCACCATGCCCGGTTTTTGTATTTTTAGTAGAGACAGGGTTTCGCCATGTTGGCCAGACTGGACTCAAACTCCTGAGCTCATGATCTGCCCCCGTCAGCCTCCCGAAGTGCTGGGATTACAGGCATGAGCCACCACACCCAGCCAAGATGCATAGTATTCTTAATTCTCACATTGCTAAATGGGAGAAAAGAGGTTCAGAGAGGTTAAGTGACTTGTCTATGGTCACACAGGAAGAGGAAGAGCCGTCACACACATCCAGGCACTTGGTTCCAGAATAGTGTTCCAGATTTACCAAACCTTCAGGATATCTGCTTATGTTTTAATTTCAGATTAACAATAAATACTTTTTGTGGTATAAACACATCCTATGCAATATTTGGGACACTCTTGCACTGAAAAACTAGCTGTTCATTGTTTTTTCTGAAGCTTACGTTTAACTGGGTGTCCTGTATTATACCCAACAAGCAATTCCAGAGCTCATGGTCTTAACCACTAGGCCCTACCGTCCGTATAGACACCATGAGAGATGCTGAACACCGATTACACTGACCCAGCCCTGGATCCTGCTGTGCCTGAAGCCAGTGATGAGGAAGGCCTTTCTGTCACTTTCTGTCACTTGCATCTGAAGAGTTCTGAGTGACACAGTGCTATGCTGAATTCAAATGAGCACTTTATTGAACCCTTACAATGTAGCTGGGACCAAGGGGTGGGGAGATACAGAGGAGGTGAATAAAGGAGGAAGATTTCCACCCTCAAGGACTGGAGTGCGGCTGAGAAGACAGAACTTGCACATCTGGAGGTGCTGAGTGTCCCGCACCACGAGGCCTGGGCCACTGGTCGAGTATGTTCATGTTCTATTGCTCCGTAATAAATGATCACACACTTAGTAGCAGAAAACAGACTGGGACTCTGTTGTGCTGGGGTGGGGGCAGGAGACAGGCACAGGGAGGCTACAGAGAGAAAGAAGGGGCAAGGGAGAAAAAGAGAGAAAGGGCCAGCACCTGTGAAAAGAGGAAACGAAACAGGGCTGGTTGCTGCCTCTTGCTTCTTTAAGGAAACCAACTGCCCCTCCAGGACCCACCTCCCCTGCCCTCAGTCCTGTTACTGTGTGCAGCTGATTCTGCACCTGAAGGGGTCATATGACCCAGGTCTAACCAATCAGTATATTCCCACTTCCTGACCAGTGATTGGCACAGGTTTAGTCATGTGATCCAAATAGCCCAATAAGCTTCGAGATGGGGGACTCACGTTGAAACTACTGGGGGTGGGGAATCTTTCTTCCCCTCTTAACACTGTGAGGACATAAGCCTGGAGCTGTAAGAATCCATCTAGCCATCATGAGAGGAGAGTCCGTCTGAGAATGTCAACACAGAGGAAGGTAGAGCTGAGATGGAGAGAGAGAACACTGATGATGTAATCAGAGCTCTGGATCCAGCCACACCTGAAGCTAATCCTAGCATTGGAGTTTTCCAAATGGTGAGCCAGTAATACCCCTTTTCTGCTTGAGTCAGTTAGTGTTGGGGTTTCTGTTACCAGTAGCCAACAAAATACTTAGTCATGATTGAAAAAAAAAAAAAAGTGGATGCCAAAAATAAGCAGACCAGGCCCCACAGGTAAAAATGGTGAGCAGGTTCGGTGAGACTGACAAAGCAGAAAGCCTAAAAAATGGAAACTGGATCCAAGCCTCGTGGTGCCACTTGACAGCCACTCCTTTCACTCTCCCAACAACCCAACATGACCTGTGAAATCACTGTTTGAGCCAGGGAAAGAAAGAAAGAAGCAGGAGCGAGTCCCAAGATGAAAACGCTTGGAAATGGTCCCAGAGCATAATGAACTGACTCACACCTGCTTCTCCCTGGAAGTCATCTAATGAAATTATTAGACCATCAGTTTACCACCATAATGGCCAAGAGTGCTCTCCAGTGGGATAAACCATGAAAACAAAGCCAGAGTTCCCCTTGTAATGTGCCTTACACTTTTTTTTTTTTTTTTTTTTGAGATGCAGTCTCACTCTATTGCCTAGGCTGGAGAGCAGTGGCATGATCTCAACTCACTGCAACCTCTGCCTCCTGGGCTCAAGCTATTCTCCTGCCTCAGACTCCTGAGTAGCTGGGATTACAGGTGTCCACTACCATGCCTGACTAACTTTTCTGGAGTTTTTTTGTATTTTTAGTAGAGATGGGGTTTCACCATGTTGGCCAGGCTGGTCTCAAACTGGTGACCTTAGGTGATCTGCCTGCCTCGGCCTCCCAAAGTGCTGGGATTACAGGTGTGAGCCACCATGCCCGGCCATTAAACACCTTTTTTTTGAGACAGAGTCTCACTCTGTCACCCAGGCTGGAGTGCAGTGGCACAATCTCGGCTCACTGCAGCCTCCACCTCCCATGCTCAAGCAATTCTCCTACCTCAGCCTCCCAAGTAGCTGGGACTACAAGCTTGTGCCACCACGCCCAGCTAATTTTTTGTATTTTTAGTAGAAACGGGGTTTCACCATGTTAGCCAGGATGGTCTCGATCTCCTGACCTCAATATGTACCCACCTTGGCCTCCCAAAGTGCTGAGATTACAGAAATAGCCACCGTGCCCAGCCAACACCTTCTTAATGGGCCTTTACTTGTTCACTTACGACTCTCTTTAAAGTTTGAACACAAATTGGCAGGAAGCTTTTAGAAATCGTTTGCCCTAATCTGAAAGGCAGTCATGGCTTGGAGAAAAAGAATCTCAGCTCATCAAAGCCAGCCCAGGCTTCCGAGGCCTAATCAGACAGGCTCCTGATCATCTTTGCTGTGTTCACCGCCTGTCTGCTGGATGGCCAGAACCTTCTCATGTTTTGTGCACACATGGTGCTCAGGCACAGTGAGAAGAGCAAGAAAAGAAGGAAGAAGCTGGTGGGCAGACGTCGTGGAGTCACTGGGCTCGCGCCAGCCAGTGCCAATGCAGATCCCCCCACTGCCCCTACGGAGCCCAGCAAAAGGAACTGCCCTCGACACAATCCTCCTAATGCCCATCCAATGATGTCACTGCTCAGGGCGCCCTTAGAATGTGGTCCACGCCCAGTACTGCGATCCTGCCTCCTCTCCCACTCTCTTCCCCCTGGTACTAGTCAGGGTTCCCTAGAGGGACAGAACTAAGAGGATAGATAGATATAAAGGGGGGTGTATTAAGTATTCACTTACACAATCACAAGGTCCTACAATAGGCTGTCTGCAAGCTAAGAAGCAAGGAGAGCCAGTCTGAGTCTCAAAATTGAAGAACTTGGAGGGTGATGTTTGAGGGCAGGAAGCATCCAGGAGGGGAGAAAGATGTCCGCTGGGAGGCTAGGCCCGTCTCTCCTTTTCACATTTTTCTGCCTGGCAGCTGATTAGATTGTGCCCACCAGATTAAGGGTGGGTCTGCCTTCCCCAGCCCACGGACTCAAATATTAATCTCCTCTGGCAACACCCTCACAGACACACCCAGTATCAATACTTTGCATCCTTTGATCCAATCAAGTTGACACATTCAGTGTTAACCATCACACCCCCATATTCTCCAAATAGCCTTTCTTGTTCCCGTAGTTTGGTTCAGTCCCATCTCAGGACCTCTGGCTGGCTGATCATGCTACCATCTTCATGTGGCATTGTCAGGCCTCCCAGGCTACGGCTTCAGTGTCACCTAAGAGAGCCCCCCCCCCAACTGCTGTCCCGTCAGACCTCCTCCTGTTTCCCGTTGGCCATCTGTCCACTCCATGAGGCACACCCTCTATCGTGCAAAGAGCTCAACTACCTGGTGATCACTGGGCCCAGGGACGAGCACAGATACATCTGTCGGATACATGAGTTAGTACCTGGTCCCCTGGCTCTGCAGAACACCCAAGAGAAGTCACTTGATAGGGACACAGAGCTGTCACTGAACTGAAAACCACTGAGGGTACAGGCTGAGGTCCAGTGGCCGTGAGCAGCTGCCGATGGGCAGTGTTCTCTGAGGACCAGGAAATCGCCTGCCTGCTTGCCTGCCCGTCTGAGTGGGCACTGGGCTTTTGGGATTCAACTTGAACTAGAATAGAAACTACATTCTGGCTTGCTCACAGCTCTGTTCTTTGGGGATTTGGGGGGTTTTTTTGAGGCAGGTCTTGCTCTGTCACCCAGGCTGGAGTGCAGTGGTGCAGTCACAGCTCACTGTAGCCTCACCTCCCAGACTCGTGATCCTCCTGTCTCAGCCTCCTGAGTGGTTGGAACCACAGGTGCACGCCACCACACCCAGCTAATCTTTTAAAAAGTTTTTGTAGTCAGGGTCTCACCATGTCGCCCAGGCTGGTCCCAAACTCCTGAATTCAAGCTGTCCTCCTGCCCTGGCCTCCCAAAGCACTGAGATTATAGGTGTGAGCCACCGTGCCTGGCTCTTTCGGGTTTTGACAGGGTGCAGTCTCATATTCACACACATATGTTCACACACATATACACATACATTCACATACACACATAAGGCCGAAGTGTTGTAGAAACCGACACGTTTGTCGCACAGACCTCACAGTCTACCCTTCAAAACACAGAGATGCGAGCACAAGCAGCATCGCCTCTGCACACAGGCACATACATGCTCCACCCCAGTCGATTCCCCAGCTGCTGGGTGGCAGGACCCAGCAGGGTAGCCCCCACCCAGCTCAAGCAAAGCAGCAGCTGCCCCGGAGAGATGGAGCAAGGCACCGAGGCAGCCAGATTCCTTCATTCCTGTGGGAGGGGCTGCGACTGTGTCACCATTCCCCACCCTTCCTGCTGCTCATAGAGCATTCTCCACCTGCCACCCGAGTTCAGGGAGGGCACTTGTCACCCTGATAGGAAGCACATCTCCCTGCCTCCTATACAGCTGAGTGCAGTCAGGTGACAAGGATGTGGCCAAGGGAGTAAGGGTTGATGTTAGGTCACCTCCTCTATGACTGCAGCGAGTCAGCATCTTCCAAGTGGACAAGACCCGGCCACCACGGGAGGCAGCAACCATGCAGAAGCACAGGTCCTTGAGTGACCTTGCAAAGCAAAGCCACCGACCCGCCCAGGCCCACCCATTCACCTCAGGGCAGTGCCAGGAGGGAAAACACATTCCTGCTTGAGCCAGACTTGGGGGAACTTGTGAGAGCAGCCCAGCCTGAACCTAGTGACAGACCATCCCCCGTAAGTCCACAGGTGACATTCCCGCTGAAGGCCTGAGCCCATCACGGGATAGAATGAGGCTGGGTCCTCAAGGTAAGTTTTGTTCCCAAGAGCGTTCTCCTGGCATTTGCAGACTCGAGGGAAGGGGCTCTTCTGTTCACCTTCAGCCATGGTGGCAGGGGTGTTGTGATTCCAGGGAAATGCCTTTTCTAAGGCGTGTGGGTTTCAGGCCATCTGCTTGGGAAGCAGATAAGTGAGCCAACCTGGGCCCTATCCTCAAGGGCTCAGATGCCACCATGGGGACAGCTGGGCGGTTGCCTGCAGCTGGAGTTGATTGGTGCAGCTCCAGCGTCCCTGAGGAGATTCTGCCCAGGCGAGAAGGTGGGGCTTGGCAGCCAGAGTGTGAGGAGAACTCAAGCCTAGAGAAGGTTCCTAGAGGTGGGCAGGAAGGGCCTGGAGGAGGACCAGCTGCTCAGAGGCCTGCTGGCCGTGGGAGACAGCAGAATCCTGGCAGCCCCAGCCAGGCTGTGTGGCAGATCCTGATGGCTTCAGAAGCTGCTGATGGGACAGGCCTGGTGGGGAGCTGGAAGAAGAGGAGGCGCAGTGCAGCCCACGGCCATCTCAGAGACGAAAAGGCAGCTGGCCGGCAGGTGGTGGCTTTTTTAGAGTGATGCTCGGGCCAAGGAACGTCAAAAGCAGGCTCAGCACCACGTGCACTCAGCTGGCTGTTGTTCCAGACCATCTGCCTCTCATTAATAAAGTTGTCCGGCAGGGCTTATTAATAAGGACGCGTGGGCTTATTCAGCCTGGGCCGTCTTGCTGCAACTAAAGGGCAGGCTGATTAAGCTGTGATGACTCCTCAGGCGCTGTCAACATGAAGGGAATCTCCAAGCACCCAGTGAGAGGAAAGGACCTTGGAGGCCCCAGGCCTGACCTGAACCCCAAGGCCCACAGGCCACTTGCAGGGAAGTACAATCCCAGCCCAAGCGTCATCAACCAGGGTTCCCTGCTGGCTGCTCAGTTCTTCCAGCTCAGGGCTCACCTTCCCAACAATCACCATCGACTTCTTCCTCGGCCATCAGGACCAAGACTCTTTGCAAAGTGGGGTCAGCAGAATAGCAGCCCTCTGAAGATACTCACATCCCATTCCCTGGAACCTGTGAACGTGTTAGCTTACACGGTGCTATGATTTGGATGTGGCTTGTTTCGCCAAAACTCATGTTGCCATTTGATACCCGATGTGGCAGTGTTGGGTGGGGTCAGATACCTCCCGAATACATTAATGCCCTATGTAGGGGGTGAGTTCTCACTGTCACTTGCGCCTCCTGGGAATGGATTTGTTCCTGAGGGCACGGTTGAAGGGTCTGGTTTCCTCTCTCACCACGCGATCTCTGCATGCACCTGCTCCCCCTCCATGTTCTGCTGTGAGTGGAAGCAGCATGAGGCCCTCACCAGACGTAGCTCCCCAGTCTTGGACTTTTCAGCCACCAGAATCATGAACCAAATAAACTCCTTAATAAATTATTAATTTATACATCACCCAGCTTCAGGTATTCTGTTAGAGCAAAATAAAATGGACTAAGACTTGGTGAGGGGGAGTGAGGGCTGTAGATGGAATTAAGGTTGCTAATCAGCACACATCAAAACGGGGGAATTCCTGACTTATTCAAGTGGCCTGCTGCAATCACAGGGGGTTCTTACATGTGGACGAGGTGGGTGGGAGTGGCAGCGTCCGAGCGCTGCAGTGGAAGAGGGTGTGACCGGCCACTGCTGAAGACAACACGGCACCAAACACAGTGGCCTCTAGAAGCAGAAGACAAGGAAACGGATTCTTCCCTGCAAATTCCTGAAGGAACACGGCCCTGCTGTCACCCTGATGTCAGCCCAGTGAGACCCACAGCAGATTTCTGACCTCCAGGACTATAATAAATTGGGGCTGTTAAGCCACTACCTTTGTGGAAATGTGTTACAGCAGCTGTCGGACGCTCATAAAGAGGGAACAGGTCCTGTTTGAAATACGCAGACCCCAGATGCGCCTGCAGTGAGGGCGGCTGTGTATCCCCATGCTGGCTGGTGAGGCCTAGTAGATGCTGCTGGGTTTCCAGAAAAGCCATCATTTTGTGGATAAAAAGGAACACACTCCAGAGATGCAGCTTTCTGCCTTCCCCCAGCCCCCTGGTCACTCCCCACTTCTTCCTTCCTGGAGCACTGATGAAAGACTAGAGGTGGGGCAGCCACCCCAGACCAAGACGATGATTGCCACATCCTGAGGACAGCAGAGTGCAGGAGCCAGGAGCCGGGAGCCAGGACCGCTGCACTGGAGAGGCACTGCCTGGCCCCAGAAGAGTGGACTGCCTCCAACGTCCTATGACTGGAGAGCCATCAAAGCTGCTGGGCCATGCCTGGATTCTGTGGCATGCAGCCAGACACAACCCAAGTGACACGCAGCTCTTGCGATGACAAGAAAGGAGCTGACATCCAGAGCCTGGCTGGCTCTGGGTGCTGGGGGATCTCAGGGTGGAGGGGGCCCAGGGTGCTGGCTTCACACTGAACAGTGTTCCTTGGCCAGTCACAAGGGACTGTGGCTAAGTACCAGGGCCATGGGAAGAGCCCCTGGCAATTCAAACCACAAAATTGCAGGGCACAGCTGCAGTCTCCCCCTTCCGAGAAAACACAAGCACACTGCGCGTGCGTCGTAGGTGCTTGCGCACGCACACACATGTATGTTTATTGCATAAAATTCATCATTGCACTTTCCTCTATATTTTGTATAATCCAGAAGGAGTCCAGAAATTGTGCTGTTTTAAAAAAATACCAAAATGAACATCAGATTACAGATACATGTTCATATACTGAACTGAATGGTACATCCCAACTGCCTGGCTATGGAAACCCGTGACTTGACTTGGGAGTCCTGATGCCATGATCCCGCCAGGAACCCCCTAGACTGGCAGGTGGAGGCAGCACAGTGATGCGGCTCCTTCTGAGGAGGACCCTCACTGGCCGCGTGGCCTAGGCTCACAGCTAGAAAGCTCACCCACGAGGGGCACGAGTGGACACCCGCTGCTTCGCACGCCTGATTAACAGTAGAAACACGTAAAGCCATTCAAATCTGTGCAATAAAGAGATCCTGTATGAAATCCACTCGTTCCTTGGAGGGAAGCTGGCCCCGAGGCGTGCTCTGGTTTAACAGGGACATTCGGTCCTCCAGGGACCACATTCCATCCATGACACAGACAGCACGTGAGCAGCCAGCCTGCCGGTCCTAACAGCCAGCTGTGAAAAGCTATGTCAAGTCACTGGGTTTCTCTTGTAACAGCTAAAGCTCAAAGGCATGATGGGCCCTGAGGGAAAACAAGAGAGTCTGAGCTAGCAATGGAAGAAAGGGATTTGCACCTTCACAGAGCCAAGTGGGACGAAGGGAGGAGGCGACTGAAGACAGGGAGTAAATGCTCAGGAGTGTGTGTCCTCAGCACCAGCCAGCCACACTGACCCCGCTCCCCTGTGTGTGCCAAGACACTCTCACCGCAGTGCTACACGCGCGGCCCAGACACGCCCTCCTGGTCTCTGGAGGCCAGGATCTTGCTTCCCGTGTGTGGAAGATCCAGGAACCCACCAGATTTAACGACAAACAGAGAAACGATCCTTCCCCAAGCCTGCAGAACACGCGGTGCGAACATCTTTTACAACAGCTGTAGGTTTCCGTGTCATTTCTTGAACACACGAAAGTTACAGTGCACACGGGGGCGGCCGAGCGACATGCCAGCCAGTCCGACTCAGAAGCCCTGCAGCTCAGGGATGTGCCAGTACAGATCCAGGGCCTCGGGGTTCCAGAAGGCACTTCGTTGCTCCACAGCTTTTCCCGCGATCATCTGTTTGACAGCAACCTCCACTTTCTTGCCATTGAGTGTATACTGCGAGGGAAAGGTAGAAAAAACAAGAAATGCCATTTAAAACCGAAGCGGGCAAACGAGTGGCCGTGGGGTTATCCAGGCCCAGAGGCCTCGCCTCCACCTGGAGCTCTGAGAGTGAATGAGTCTCAGCTCCAAGGTGCCCCTCTCCTCGGCAGGTCTGCAAACATGCCCCAAAGGACAGGAGCTGACAACTGTCCCCTCTGGGTTTGGGGAATGAAACCTGTTCTGAACGGCAACTTCAAGGCCTGGTGCTGAAACCCCACTCTCGCACTCTGCAAAGCCCTCCACGCGGCCCCTGGCATGACTACTGAGGAAGCAAGGCTCCTTCCAAGATGCCCCGAGGTCACCATGAGCACATTCACTTCTCTAACCCTGCACGCTCCACTGTGACCCCTGGGTCCCGCCACAGGTCACATCCAGGCTGGCCTCCAGGCGGCCCTCCAGATGCCCCACTGACCCCAGCAGTGCAGATTCCAGATGGGAATACAGAAAAAGAGTGTCTCTTAGGGGTCAGGGACTGCCTGGTCAGGGCAAAAATGCAGACACAGATCATTCCTAACTCCCAGCGGGCACCCCAAGCAAGAAAGTTTTCAGGAAGATGTGGCTTCTGCCACCACACCCCAGGGGGTGCCGGGGGAATTCCTGAGCCTCAGCTGGTCTCCTCAAACAAAAGTGGGGGTGCCGGCACCCAGGCTGTGACTGTGCATCGGGTTGAATGAGTCAGCGCACACACAGCTTCAGAAACGCCCAGCTACGCTTTATGATTTTACTTTTATTTATACTTTTATTTTACTTCTCTCTGTATCTTATCACGTTATTCTATGATAAAGACTAGCTACTGCCATTACTTCCCGAGTGGCCCAGCTTCTTAGAACTAGGGGCAAAAGCATCCCCAAGCCCCCATGAACTCCTCCTCGGAGCCAGCCATCTGCCTGGGGTGCTGCTTTACTTTTTCTCACAGTCAGACCATTTGCAAACATTCAGGGCTCCCTCTAAGTAAGATTCATGGCCCATGTGTAACCAGGCTTGTCTGGGTTCATGGCACCTTGAATCCAGACAAGGCTGTGGCGGCGTTCGTGTGTGTTGGACTAGGAAACTTCACGAGCAACAGAGCCCGGTAAGCCTCCTCGCCCGAGCTCGCCATCACTGGCGCTTTTTTTTTTTTTAACCTGAGATGTAATTAAAATTCATTCATTTGAAAAATTCAGTCGACACATGAACTAATTAAGGATCTAAGTGCAGGCTTCCGAGGGCCTGCCTGTCACTTCATGCAGTGTCGCCAGCCCTCCCGCCATCAGACGAAAGCGTCTCGCCTGCTCTGTGCCCCACTGCGCTTCACGCAGGGGTCCACGTGCAGCTCATGGGAGCTAATAATGCCACCTTCCACCTGCCGGTAAAATACAGAGGCATCCGCTTAAAAGAAATCCTGCTACCATTTCCTCTGGGGAGAGGGGAAAGGTAGAGGAAAGGAAAAAGAAAGAGAAAGGAAGAAGCCCCCACCCTCCATACCCCTCCACTCCTGCACCGGGCCTCCCCAGATAGACAGGAATCCAGCAGCCTCCTGTCAGGAGGGGCCAGACATCCCAGTCATGCCCCAAGCAAAGGCCCGCTGGACTTGAACGGCCATGGCTGCCTGGGGGCTGCAGGCAGGAAGCCCTCAAATACCAGGAGTCCATTCCACTTGGCCATGACCCTCCAGGGTCCCCAGGTCTTTATTCCAGGTGAGCAGAAGGTGGAGCTGACTATGGACACCGCTTCCTTGGGCAGGACCCCTCATCTCTCTGGGTTTCCTCATCTGTAAGATGGGCGTGAGGAAGACAAGCTTGTCCCGCCTCACCAGGGTCAGACAACCAGCTCCCTACCCCCATTCACTCACTGCTGTTTGCCAGGCAGTCAGCCGGGCTCCAAGGAGGAGGTGAACCCACAAGGTTCCTGTCCTCAATGAGCCTCCACTTCAGACAGAAAGATGTGGAATACACAAGAACTCAGCCACAGTCCATGGCAAACACTGAAAGCTACAGATGGAGGCCAGGACACTGTTGAAGCAGGAAATGCAGGAGAGCCTCTGACACTCGAGCAGAGAGCAACTAAGGTCAGGTGTGTGGAAGGGCTTTGCGCAGTGTGCAGACCCACTCCAATGAAGGCTGAGAGTGAGCAGAGGCATCACAGAAACAGAGGCACGGAGGCTGCGTTCTGGGCAGCCCATGGCCCACAGCACCCACCAGGCAGGCTCTGCTGTCAACCCACCTTAGAGATGAGGAAACTGAGGCTTGGATGCTAAGTGAGTTGCCCAAAGTCATACCTCAGGGGCAGAGGGGGAGCCAGGGCTAAGTGATAGAGCCCGTGTCCAAAGACCCTCAGAGGACCTGCTGTGAAGGTTGGCGGGAAGGCCCACGCCAGCCAGAGACCCTGTGTGTAAAGACCCTCAGAGGACCCGCCATGAAGGCTGGTGGTGGGAAGGCCCACGCCAGCCAGAGACCCTGTGTGTAAAGACCCTCAGAGGACCCACCGTGAAGGCTGGTGGTGGGAAGGCCCACACCGGCCAGAGCCCCCCAGTCCCCAGGGTCTGCTTGCCCCATTGGTGCCACATCATCACCAATGAGCTGTGGCAGGCAGGTGGCAGGTGGGTAAGGCGTTCCTCTCCTCATGTCACAGGCTGAAGATGGGACGAGTCTTACTCAATTCGAGGAGTGGGGCTGGCTCCGGACCCAGATCTCTCCTGAGCACTCGCCAGGGCCACCCCAAAATGTCAAAATTGGCACTGGCTTCCCAGGGAACAGAAGCAGAAGTGTCTCTCCACAGAAACAGAGACGGGCCGTCGGCTACTCCCACTCAGATGAGCCCCAGGCTCAGGCTATTCTGAGGGTGGTGGGGGGAGGGTAGCCCATTCCCCGAAGGCACCATGTGAAGGGTCAGACCTGCAACATGCTCTCCTGCCTCAGCAAGGCCCGGGACTTTGCAGATGGGACCTCAGTTGTCTTCTTCTGACCCTGAAGTGGGTCCCATTCCTGAATGGGTAGTTCCCACACCGTGTCACCTCCCTCTGGAGGCTGGGCCCCTCTCTAGCTCAGAACAAAAGAGCTAAATCCTCTCCTAAGCCTGCCGTGAGGGTCCGAAAAAACAAGGCCGCTCAAAAATCTGGAGGAACCCTTCCAATGGCTTCCGGAATGGACCTGGGAGACCCTATCTGGGGAGAAAAAGAGCCCAGAGCCCAGCTGGGCGCCCTGGCAGCAAGGCCACAAAAGCCAGGATAACCCTGGAAAGAAATGAGATTCGTTTTCTCCCTTCCTAATAAACCGCTCCACTGCTCCGGTGATCAGATGTGTTTGGTAATAACCATTTTGGCAGCAAAAGTCCCAAGTTCTTTTTCAATAAAATAAAGCCACGGGACAAATTCAAATTCCACTTCCCTAAAATGTTCCAGATGAGACCGCGCTGATTCACCGAAGGAAAACCTGAGGAACTACCTTCTTGGAGAGCACCAATGACCCCACAGAGAGCTATGGGGTCACCAGCCAAAGAAAAAAAAAAAGAGAAAGAGATTGATGGAAAGCCCCCAAGCTGCAGGGCTCTTCCTAAGCATAATCAGAACGCAAAGGAAATGTGTGGACACCTTAGAAAAGGAACCAACACCGCAGACGTGAACAGGCACCGGGAGGAGGAGCCGTGGTCCCGAGTGGGAACCAGTCCTCCAGCGATTGGCAGGGACTGCACGCGTGCCCCTGCTGCGAGTGCGCTCCCCAGCCTGCTCCTCAAAAGGCTGTTTTGAAAATGTTGAAAGAACTTTCCATAAGGCAAAGAGAATGATCTACAGGTTTCAAAGTCAATGGCATCACTTATTTCAACATTCTCCAGAAAGCAGCCTCTCCTGGTAAAAACCCGGTCTCTGGTCACACCTCACAGACTCAGCCCTGCTCCCAGCAACGTCGAAGTCAGCTTCCCAGGACCCCAGTGAGTGTCTGCTCCCATCTTCTCCTAGATAAACCACCAATCCACAGGCTTCAAATACAGCCTGCCACTGTGTTTAAATTGTATACGTTCACACACAAACGCACATACACATACACATGCACACACATACACACATGCATACACATGCACACACATACACACGCACATACATACACGCACGCACACATACATGCATGCACACGCATATACACATGCACACACATACACATGCACGCACACATACACACATGCATACACACACACACATGCATGCACACACATATACACACATGCACACACACACACACAGCACAGCTTCTGTCAGCCTGTGGAGGTGTCCATTTTGTAAGCAATGCAAATTAAAGCTGTGATCCGATCTCGGGGACGACCACACAGCCTTCCGAAAAAGAGTCAAGTCTTGTCATTTTGGCAGAACTTAAAATTAAAAGGCAAGACCAACGGCTCCCAGCAGCACTTTAAAAAGTTAAAATTGGCAGGGCTTGGTGGCTCATGCCTGTAATCCCAGCACTTTGGGAGGCCGACGCAGGTGGATTACTTGAGGTCAGGGGTTCGAAACCAGCCTGGCCAACATGGCAAAACCCCCATCTCTACTACGAATACAAAAATTAGGCATGGTAGTGGGTGCCTGCAGTCCCAGCTACTCAGGGCTGAGGCGAGGCAGGAGAATTGCTTGAACCTGGGAGGCACAGGTTGCAGTCAGCCAAGATTGAGCCATTGCACTCCAACCTGGATGACAGAGCAAGACTCAGTCTCAAAAAAAATACATACATACATAAATAAAGTTAAAATGAATGTCCTCATTAAAAATTTTGAGAACACACTAAAACCAGGGGTTAGAAGGGAGAAGTCGACTGGACCTGCAGGGCTGGGCCCGCCAACCCTCTGAACATGGGTATTTAGCAGACATTGCTTTAAATGCAGTCTTAGGAAGGGTAGGGAAAAGGATGGCAGGGAGAGGATGGCGTTGCCAAGCAACATGGACAAACGATATATAAAGCACCAGCAAGCTGCTCAGATGTGAGTGCCCCTCCATGTGTGGGCTCGTGGGGCGATGGCAGCGGTCTCTTTGCTGGCAGGAGACGGCCGTACCGGGATGCCCTTGGTTTCCAGGATGAGGCTGGGCACGTGCCGCGCAGACAAGCCCACGCGGATGGCGTCACGGATCCTCTTCACCAAGTCAGGCTGGAAGGTGTGCCCAGAGGCCATCTTCAGGAAGAGGATCACCCTCTCCTCCCCGTACCTGCTATACTGGGGGACACACAGGCTGTCCTCCACCTCCTCGAAGGATTCCACTGTGGAGACAGGAGAGGTACATGTTCACACAGGGGGCTCCTCAGCAACCTGGCAGAGCAAGAGGGGCATGCCGGGTCCCCCAGGCCTACCGGGGTGCCTGTGTTCTCCCAGCCCACCCAGGAGGAGCACCTTGGAGGGACATTTGCTGAGGGAGCCGTTTCACAAGTGGAAGAAAACTCATCACTGGGGAGACAGAGAGCACTTCACCTTTGGCAGGATGGGCGATGTTTTACCGGGGGGGGCAGGTATGGGCCTTACTCACTTAATGAGAAATTAACTCAAGATTTAAAAAAAGGGCTGGGTATGGTGGCTCATGCCTGTAATCCCACAACTCTGTGAGCTGAGGTGGGAGAACCACTTAAGTCTAGGAGATTGAAACCAGCCTGGACTACATAGGGAGACTCTGTCTCTACAGAAATTAAAAAGTAAGCCAGACATGGTAGCATATGCCTGTAGGCACAGCCACTCAGGAAGATGAGGCAGGAGGATCACTTGAGCCCAGGAGATCAAAGCTGCAGTGAGCTATGATTGTGCCACTGCTCCCCAGCCTGGGCAACAGGGTGAGACCCTGTCTCAAAAAAAAAGGAAGCAGGTGGCCAGGCACAGTGGCTAACACCAATAATCCTAGCACTTTGGGAGGCCGAAGTGGGTTGATTATTTGAGGTCAGGAGTTTAAGACCAGCCTGGCCAACATGGGAAAACCTCATCTCTATAAAAAATACAAAAATTAACATGGGAAAACCTCATCTCTATAAAAAGTACAAAAATTAGCAAAAATTAGCTCGCCTGTAGACTCAGCTACTCGGGAGGCTGAGGATCACTTGAGCCCAGGAGGTGGAGGTTGCAGTGAGCCGAGATTGCGCCCCTACACTCCAGCCTGAGTAAGAGAGTGAGACCCTGTCTCAAAAAAATAAATGCGTAAAAATAAAAAGGAAGCAGGGGTCTGTGGTGGGGAGGAACAGAGGCTGGAATCAGACCGTCGGGATTTCTCCATCCTGGCTACACAAATGACCTTGACACAAGTCTAGAGCTCTGACCTAAGCGCTAGTGTATGTGGCCATCTGAGCAACTCTGCAGCCTGGGCCAGGGGTCTGAAGGCCCCCAGGGGACCACACTGCACTCCATCCTCACACAGCTGTGAGACACATGGGCCTACACCATTTGTGCTTGGTGTCCTAACCCTGCTCCCTCTCTGCGTTTCTGGTTTCTTCACTCATAAAGAGGACCCACAACTTGACCGGGCATAGTGACTCGTGCCTGTAATCCCAGCACTTTGGGAGGCCAAGAAAGGTGGATCACTCGAGGCCAAGAGTTCAAGACCAGCCTGAACTCTTGGTGGTGAAACCCTGTCTCTATTAAAAATACAAAAATTAGCTGGGTTTGGTGGTGCATGTCTGTAATCCCAGCTACTGAGGAGGGTGAGGCACAAGTACAGCTTGAACCTGGGAGGCAGAGGTTGCAGTGAGCCAAGATCGCGCCAGTGCACTCGAGCCTGGGTGACAGAGTGAGCCTGGGTCTCAAAAAAAAAAAAGGAGTAGCACAAGTAACCAACGCAGCAGAGCTCACAGAGCTCACCGGGAGGATGAAATATAATGGGGAAGGGGACGAGCCAAGGGACCCTAAAGACCCCATCTGAGGTTTCAAGAGGATAGCAGTGTGGGCAAGGTATGTTCTGGAAGGGAGATCAGGCTCAGAAACGTCCACTGTCACACCAGAGACCAGGGGGCCACAGTCATGCCAAAGGTGGGGCCTTTGGAAATGGCTCCTGGGGCTCCAGTCAGGACCCTCCTCCTTCCGGGGTAATCAAGAACACAAGGGGAGAAGGTGCAGTACGTACCAATGTTATAGATTTCCGAGCTGCCGAAGCGAACCCCGTTGGGGTTGAGTGTGCCATCACTGGAAAGAGAGAAGAGGTCAGGACCACACCACAGCTCCGGAGTGAGGCAAGTCCCAGGGGTCCCTGGGGAGGGCAGTCAACCCCCTTCCACATGGCATCCGCAGCACCCATCACAGACCCTCCCCTCCCCAGCTCCTTGCTCCGCTACCCGGCTCTGTCTCCGTCTCAGGTTAAAGCTGGACATTGAGGGAGGCCCCTCTGCAAGGGACCATCTGTCACCTCACTCCCTTCCCACCTGCAGACATGACCCAGCCCAGGTGTGGACACTGCTATGCCTTTGCTGTGCGATTCCCAACCTGACACCCCCTACCTGAGAACCCCATCACAGGGCAGGGAAACTTGGATCACGCCCAGACCCAGCCCTCGGGAAGGAAGCTGACACGGGGATGCCCCACCCCAGAAAGGACACAGGAAGGGTCCAAGACAGGGGACAGTCAGCCATGTCACAGACAGAGCAGACAATGCTTCCTCGGAGGGGGCCTTCCGGCCCAGCGATGGCGTGTGCTCAGCACAGGGGTGGGGAAGCATGGCGAACCAGCCAGTGGGGGCTGTGTGGGTGGTGTGGACACCCTGATGCTGGAGTGGAGCGCGGTGCCCAGGAAGGGAGTCACTGACTCACAGAAAGCACCTTCCACCCACCCCCATGCCTCCCAAAGGTGGAGCTCCAGGGAAGAGAAGCCCACTCCACAGCCCTCACCTCCGGCCAAGCATGACGATGCCCCCGGTCTTGGGGTTGATTCTGCAGTAGTCGCCATGAGCCCAGACACCTGCAAGGACAGCAGAGACCCGGTCATGGGAGGAGAAGGGTCCATGACAAGCTGCCTCGACAGGCACTGGGCATGGGTCTGCAGACATCACTGGGGCCCAGAGGCAGGTCAGGTGTGGAGCTGGGGCATGAAGGGAGCCAGACTGTTCCTGCCCCAAGGAACATACCCTCTAGTGGGGGCTGCTGCCAGGGCAGCTGACACAGCTGGTGAGGAGGAATGCAGCTCCTCAGGTACCAGCAAAGACCTGGGAATTCGCAGAGGGCGGGACCAAGCTGGGCCAGGGCACTGGGGGTCTACAGGGGCATCTGGAGGCAACTCTGAGTGGAATGCAGGAAAGAACGAGCTCTTGGGAAGCAAGCGTGGCTAGGGGCTGCGGAGGCCACAGGGTGCACAGAGGTCGGGGCCAGGTCTTGGAATGGAATACACAAGGTCACGACCAGGAAGGAGGTTCCTCCACCAGTGCCACATGGACGGAGAGCTGATTAGCAGGTAAAACCCAGAGGACGAGGAGGGTGGGGGAAGAGCAAGGAGCCAGGGGTGATAGCAACACAGTGTCAGCAGGCCACATGAGTGGCCACACGTGCAGCCGTTCAGAGAAGGCCTGTGTGCTGGGGTGGCACCGTGAAGCTACCGACCAAGGGGCACAAATCCCAGCTTTGAACGCAGCATCTAAGGAGAAAGGCACCAAACAGTGACGAGAAGCAACGCATCCTAGAGTCACCTAGGGAGCAGGTAACCAGCCTCCTCCTCCCGGCTCCCACCCCCAGCCCTTCGTCAGCCACACTGAGGGGAACTGGCTGGCTGTAACCAAAGGCACATCTCTGCCGCTTTGCAATGCCAGAAGTCATCTGCCTCAGCAGCAGGCTGGCCTCCTGAAATAACGTCCCAAAGATTTCCTGCGATCCGGAAAGGGAAAACAAGGACTAAGCCAGCTTCCGTGTCTCCGCTGACGGGGGGCAGACTCAGAAAGCCTCTCTTCCCTTCCAAATCGAGACACTTCTCCGGCACTTCTCCACTCTGCGGCAAGCGCTAACCCAAACAGCTCATGACTCAGCAGCTACGTGGTCTAGTCACGTGTTCATGTGACACGTGAAGGAGACACTGCCACAGGCGACAACCAAGCCTTCCACAGGGACGAAGGCCAAGGGACTGTGTGCAGGGACTGTCCCTGGGAGGCAGTGGAAGAGAATGAAATGCCCTAAGCTACTTATTCTGATGCAAAAAACAGAATTGCAGCCCTTAGGGTCTTTTCTTCCACCTCCCCAAGCTAGAGAATGAAACCAAATCTTTCTCACTGGACTTTTCAAAGATTCACATCCACGAATAAGGGGAAAAAAAAAAAAAAAAAACCACTCCTAGGCTTGCAATTGTCGAGCCCGGGTTGTGCAGGAGCACATGTGTATGGCTACTCAGCAAACTGGGTCTATGAATGGCAGCCGTGGGAGAGGAGAGCCGCAAGCCTGTCCTGCTGGCCTGGGAATCCTGCCTCATTCTGGAACTTCCACGCCAGCAACAGTCTTGTTTCCCTGGAGTCGGATCTCCCTTGAATTGGATGGGAGATTTCTGGGTTTTCTGGACCATTTGCCATACTGTGTCCTAATTACTGAGACCCCAGAAATGCAGAGGAAAAGGAAGATGTAAAGCCACCCCGAATAAATTTTCTTTTGTAGAAATGTCCCCTGACACACTCTGATCCCTTGCAAAGCCAAGCTGAGAGGAGGAATCCACAAGTGGCTGCTACCAGGTCACCACAGAGGAAGAGGCTTGACAGCAAAACAAAGCCGCAGAAGCAATGTCTTCCCTTCCACAGCAGACGGAACAGATTTAGGTCATTCTCATTCTTCAAGGCATCCACTTCAGCTCTGAGTCTCCTGGGAGCTGAGGCGAAAGTGGAAATAGAGTGGGAACAGGTGACTGCCAATAGCAGACCAGGCCTGTTTGGAAGGTGTCATCTGCAATGACCTAAATCTTAAGGCTGCTTTTACATTCTTTTAAAATATTAAGTTTTTAAAAATAATAAAAAAGCAGCCAGGTGCAGTGCCTCACACCTGTAATACCAACACTTTGGGAGGCCGAGGTGGGTGGGTCACAAGGTCAGGAGTTCGAGACCAGCCTGGCTGATGTGGTGAAACCCCATCTCTACTAAAAATACAAAAATCAGCCGGGTGTTGTGGTGCATGCCTGTAATCCCAGCCACTCAGGAGGATGAGGCAGGAGAATTGCTTGAACCCAGAAGGCAGAGGCTGCAGTGAGCCAAGATTATGCCACTGCACTCCAGCCTGGGCAACAGAGCGAGACTCCATCTCAAAAAAAATAAAAACACAAAGCCATAAAGAAAACGAAAATGGGCTCATAATCTCACCACTCGTATAAGCCCTTATTCACACTCGTATTCATTTATTCACACAATCACATGTATGTACTTGCTTTTTAAAATTTACACAAGGCCGGGTGCGATGGCTCACGCTAGTAATCCCAGCACTTGAGGAGGCCGAGGCAGGAAAATTGCTTGAGCTCAAGAGTTCAAGACCAGCCCGGGCAACATAGAGACCTCATCTCTACAAAAAATACAAAAATTACCCAGGCATGATAGCACACACCTGTAGTCCCAGCTACTTGGGACGATGAGATGGGAGGTTCCTCTGAGCCTGGAGACCAAGGCTGCAGGAAGCCGAGATCACACCACTGTGCTCCAGCCTGGCGACAGACGGAGACCTGTCTCTAAAAAAAAATACTTAAAAAATAAAATGTCCACAAAAAGGGATGCTACGTCCTCTGTTCTTGAACCCTCTAACTCCCTGGATATCTTTATGCCAACACACGGCCTGTTTACATTTTCACCTGACATCACTTTTTAAGGTGACGATGCCCATAAACCCACTCCCCGTCGTGGAAAAGAAGGCTTGCTGTTGTGGCTTGGTTTTGCCATCAGCCATTTCTATAGAGCCCCAGGATCTCTGTGTTGGTGCTTGAGCTAAGGTCTAAGACTAGCCTGTGTTCACCAGGTCCATGATAAACAGCTTCAGGTCTTATTACCTGATCTGCCTTTGTCTTTCCATATTTATTCATCTCTCTCATCTACACCCAGGAAGTATCAGAGGAAGCTACCTATAAAACTGACTTCATGATAGGATTATTCAAAGAAAAACAAAAGCCTACCCTAAAGGTAAGAGGACTACAAAAATAAAGTAATGATTTCAGCTCTGAGTTTCCTGGCAGCCAAGGCAAAAATGGAAATATAACATGTCACAAGGAATTTGTTTTCTCCAAGAAGGAATTTAGCAGTTTCAAAAAGAGATTATTCTGAAATTAATCCTGAAAGACATCTACACATGAACCCTTGCACATGTGACCAAAAAAAAAGCGACAGAAAAGAGAGTTTTCAAAGAGCGATGTTACAGAAGATGAAGCGCTGTCATTTCTTGGATGGATCCTCAAACTGAGAGTCTAATCCTTTTGGCCTCTCCTCCCAAGGCAGCAGCCCTCAGCCTCCTCTTCACGGTCATCTGAAGAGTGTTTCCCTACATCCACTCTTGCTTTTCTGCATTCTGAGCACAACTGCTCATGGCAGGAGCCAAGGTGGGGCACAGGTGCGGCAGGTGTGCAGTGGAGGCTGAGCCGCCCCGGGGGGATGCCCCGCACTGCTGCAGGAAGGTGCTATTCCAGGCACAATGGCTCTGATGGTGACATGCAAACACGCAAGGCAGGAAGGATCCCTGGCAAATCCTACCACTTGCCGCTTTCTGATTCTCCATACGTGGTCTATACCAACCCAGATTACCTTTCGAGAGACTGCAGAAAGCAAGGGCTGAGTATAAATAACTCTGGAACAGAAGGCCTGCTCAATGATGAATTATATAGCAGCAATAACTCGAGACTGCTTATGAAATAAGATTAGAGGGAGGCAGGAATCTGAGCTTTAAATAAAATACTTCCCTGCTCCGGGGCAAGGCACCACTCAAAAGACGACACTCAAGGGTGTCAGTCTATGTGAGAGTGACGTGTCGGGTTATAAATCCTTCTACCGCAAAAGTGCTCTTCCTCCAGCGTCTCTGTGAGGACTGGATGATGGTGAAAGACACGAAGGAAGAGACCCAAGCCAGATGCCACTTCCACATGCCACTCCTCTTGAACAGGCAGGCATCACCCTGTTTCAGCGAGTGGTCCCTACACTCTCCACCCTCCCACATGCAAACCAGAGGCTCATGCCAGCTCCCAGCAGCTGGGGCCAGGGCCAAGAGGCTCTGGGCAGAGGTAGCTGAGATTCAACTAAACCCAGATTATGGTTGCACACAATAGCTTCAAGCTGAAGACAACAAGATATTGATCAAAAACTGATCGTCGCCCCATTGGCAGAATAAGCTATAAGCAGCTTCTCCAAGCCCTGGTGGGGGAAGAAAGAGGGGAGGGGAGGGGCGGGATGGGAGGGAGGAGGATACAGAATTAGACACAGAAGGCCCAGCCAAGGCAAAGGCTGGGCAGCTCCGCCTGCATCTCTCCAACCAACCTGGGAATTTGGAGAAGTACGCCTTCCTGTACTTGCTGCCGTTCTCATCATTCCAGAAGTGTGTGGGCTGGCAAGGGATCGGCTTAGTACACACCAGCTCGCCGCTTTCTCCCCAGACCGCCTTTCCTGGGACGGGCAGAATTAAAAATAAGCCCAACACACACCACAGCCACACACCCTGGCTGCCTCTCCCTTTCTTAAGCTATTACTTATTATGCAATATTCCAGACATATACAAAGGTACAGAGATGGTCACGCCCACACAGCTGTCACGGCAGCCTAATAATGTGTTCCCCCCAGCCGAAGTCCCTTCCCTGTGTGCTCCCCAAAATCAGCATCCTGGAGGTAGTGATTTGTTATTCCCGTGTGTGAATATTTCTGCTCCATCTGCACGCATCTCTGAACAGCACATGTCACTCGGCATGCCTCTGAACTACACGGTCATTCTGTGTGCTGCGTCTTCCTTTGCCCACTCAGCATGACATCTGGGTGGCTCGTTTGGGCTACGACGTGTCAGTCCAGTTCATTCAATTTACCGACTGGTCATTCTCCATATGTGATCACAATTTCTTCCTCCCAAGTTCCCTTCTTTCCATTGTTCCCGATTTTGTTTTCCATTAGAAATCATGGGGCTTGCACGTATCACAAGTAAGTCTTCCAAGAGTGGAGTTCCTAGATCACGGGGCATGTATGCACCTTTGGCTTCACTGGCTACTCCTGTGTTGCTCTGCAGAGCAGCTGTGCCGAGCCCTGCTCACCCCTAGCACAGCTGGATTTCTAGCTGCCAGGCACAGCACAGCAGGAGACTATCCCTTCAATGCCCAGACTCTCAGTAGCTCAGAGCTGGCTGCTGCCTGTATATCCAGCACCAGGATTCAGATTCAGGGCAACGACCACCCACCTGCCCACCGTTCCTGAGCACAGAGCCCCCTCGTCTGGCCTCTAACTTGACCCTGACTTCTCAGGGGCTGGGGAGCAGGAGCCTGGTGGGTGTTAAACCAAGCTGGGGGAAAAGGATGTCACACTGCAAGTGACAGGGGCCTCCTCTCCAAGGGCTGTTCTGGAGAGCTATCACCAAGCCAAGTTACACAGCCAAGCGCTCCCCAGCTCCCAACTCATGCCTAATCACAGAAAGAAACAGTCGGTGAAGCCATCACCTTCCTCGTTCCACGCTTCCACGGCCATGCCCAGGTTCCGGGCCTGAATCTCCCCTTTATACACAGGAATAGAAACGTTCTGGCCCATGAAGCAGGAGATGATGTCGGTGCCCCCTGCAAGCAATGGCAAAGGGAGATTCAAAATTCAGAAGCCCAAGACAAGTTGCTTTTAAATTAGTGAGCAACAAAGAGAAAGTGCCCAGAGGACAAGTACCTACGACCCTCCCAGACAAACACTGCCAGTCCCAGGCCGGTGGGGCTTTTCAGGGGAGTATGGAAACTGGACGAACCCCCAACATCTGGTGATTCAGGTTTTGGCCAAGCCTTCCTGCTAAAGGATGCACTAAGTAAATGACCTCCTGTGGCCACGCTGAAATTCAAGACTCAGGATGGCAGAAAATGGAAGCTCTGCCTGTGCCACGTGCCCAGCAGACACAGCGAGGTGGACCCCTCACATGGGAAGGCTTGCAGGCCACAGTTTGCATGCACTTCATGGTCAGAAAAACAGAAACATTCCCAGCTGCAAAGACCATGGAGTGTGATATCTCACAAGAGACTGTGCAACACGGAAAACACTCCTCTTTCTGGAATGAGCTGGAAATGGAGTCAGGCTCCACGGGCCACCATGCAGGGGAGCAGCGTGAATGCCCCAGCCCAGGCCTCTTTCTGACCTGATAGCAGCCACTCTCTGACCCAAAAGCCTGTGCGGGAAGAGAAACGGCAGCAGGGTAAACCTGCGGGAGAGCACAGACCCTCACACTACACATACCACACACACGTGCGTGTACACACACATGCACATACCACACATGCACACACACCACACGCATGCCCGCACACTTACATGCACAGACACATGCGTACACACCACACATATATGCATGCACACACATGCACACACACACGAGCACAGCAACGGCAGAACACACAGAGGACAGGGTCATTCCACTCCTGCAGGTGAGAAAGCAAGGACAGTGGATTGTGGGTAACAAGGAGTACCCCTACCTAACCCCTGGGCCTGGTGTCTGAATTCTTTTTTTGGGGGGGTAAAACAGGGTCTCATTCTGTTGCCCAAGCTGGAGTGCAGTGGTATGATCTCAGCTCACTGCAGCCTTGACCTCCTGGGCTCAAGTGATCCTCCCACCTCAGCCTCCCAAGTAGCTGAGATTACAGGCACACACCATGCCTAGCAATTTCTTTTTTTGTTTTTTTGGTTTTTTTTCTGAGATGGAGTCTCACTCTGTTGGCCAGGCTGGAGTGCAGTGACGCAATATTGGCTCACAGCAACCTCTACCTCCCCATTTCAAGCAATTCCTGCCTCAGCCTCCCAAGTAACTGGGATTACAGGTATATGCTACCACACCCAGATAATTTTTGTGTTTTTTTGGCAGAAATGGGGTTTTACCATGTTGGCCTGGCTGATCTTGAATTCCTGACCTCAAGTGATCCGCCTGCCTCAGCCTCCCAACGTGCTGGAATTATAGGTATCAGCTACCATGCCCAGCCACAGCTAATTTTTTAATTTCTTGTAGAAACAGGGTTTCATTATGTTGCTCAGGCTAGTCTCGAACTCCTGGGTTCCAGCAATCCTCCCACCTTGGCCTCTCAAAGTGCTGGGACTACAGGCGTGAGCTACCATGCCTGGCCCACAGCTAATTTTTTAATTTTTTGTAGAAACAGGGTTTCATTATGTTGCTTAGGCTAGTCTCAAACTAATCTCCAACTCCTGGGTTCAAGCAACCCTCCCATCTTGGCCTCCCCAGTGCTGGGATTACAGTCATGAGCCACTGCGCCTGGCCCATGCCACTCTTCATACTCACTCATACACCTGAAAAAAATATTTTCATTAAGCAAAGGTTTTTCCTAATCAGGCTCCTCATGTACGAATTGGAAACGTAGGGTGTTCAAGAGCCATATGAAATGACTCAATGGCTCTAAAACCCAGAAGGGTTGACATTGGCTTCAACTCCAAGATGATTTTATTTCTTCTTTCAGGCAGAGAATAAAATGTGGTGTCTTCTCTGCCATTTTATGTCACTAACTGACATGTCCCATGAAAATGAGTGAGTCACGGTCGTTTCTGCCACCATCAAGGTCTGAGCAAGGTTCCTGACCTCCTTCCCACTGTTCACCCTGCTGGTGGGAATGGCTCACACCCTCCACCTCAGGCTGAGGAACCAACTGTGGGGAGAAAGGGTGGCGGTTGGCCTCAGGCTTCGGGCAAATGCCACCTCTTAAAGAGGTGCTTTGAGAGTACATTCTTAAATCACAAGCAGAAAAATCAGAACTACATACGTGTAAAAAGAAAATAAATGTGACCCAGACCAAGCACAGTGGCTCATGCCTGTAATCCCAGCACTCTGCGAGGCCAAGGTGGAAGAATCACTGAGCTCAGGAGTTCAAGAACAGCCTGGGCAACATGGTGAAACCCGATCTCTACAAAAAATTTAAGAACATAGCTGAGCATGGTGGCGAGCATCTGTGGTCCTCAATACTCAGGAGGCCGAGCTGTGATCGTGCCACTGTGCACTCCAGCCTGGGCAATGCAACGAACTCTAGCTGAGAAAAAAAAAGGGACCCAAAGATTCCTATGGGCAGCAATGGAATCAACTCTAAGTCACATTAAGGGGAAGTGAGGTATGTACCCTAAACTACATCTGTGTAAAAAGGGGATGCTCTCGCCCCATTTACACACACTCACAAACACACACTCAAGCACACACGCTCACCTACACATAGAACATCTCTGAAGGAGACAACATCAGATTCCTTGGGGAAGGGGGACAGCAGCAATGAGGATACTTTTGTGGACTGAATTTTTTACCACAAGTGAACCATTTTTCAAAGTTTCTTAACAACTTTATGTTAAGAAAAAAGTTATGAGAAAAAAGCACTTGGAGGCCAGGCATGGTGGCTCACACCTGTAATCCCAGCACTTCAGGAGGCAAATCAAGGTGGGTGGATCACCTGAGGTCAGGAGTTTGCCATCAGCCTGGCCCACTCAGCGAAACCCCATCTCTACTAAAAATACAGAAAAATTAGCTGGGCATGGTGGTACATGCCTGGAATCCCAGCTACTTGGGAGACTAAGCACAAGAATTGCTTGAACCCAGGAGGCGGAGGTTGCAGTGAGCTGAACTGCACCCACTGCACTCCAGCCTGGGCGACAGAGCAAGACTCCATCTCAAAAAAACAAAAATTTCACTTGGAATCCACATATAATACACCCATATATATACATACATGAGTGTACATGTAGACATCTATACATACCTGTTTTCAACCTACGAAAATGACCATATAATTCTGCAATCTGATTTTTTCACTCATCATGACGTGTCCATCAGTGTGTTTCTATCTAAGCAAATACTTTCATCCTTGCACTTCTAATGGCTGCATAAATAAAAAATGTACCCTAAGTGATTCAATGAATTTCCTCCTGCCGGACAGACAGATAGTGTCTATATCTTACTTGTATAAACAATGTTGCGATATTTCTCCTTCATTTAGTGGATTCTCACTGTTTGCGGATTCTATTTTTGCAAATTTGCCTACTCACTAAAACATATGTGTAACCTCCAGATCTATCCCCTGGAGCTTTTGCGGTCTCTCTTGGACACTGAAGAACAGTTACAACCCTGAGTTGCCCATGGATGTTTCCACTGAGGTCACGTAAGGCGACACGGCCTCCCTACCTCGCTCTCACACACAGGAGATGGGGGCAGGGCGGGGTGGGGCAGGGTGCTCTGTTCCCGGGCTTTACAACGCAGCCCTAGCACAGGACAGTGCAGCGGCCTTGGGCAAGTCACTGAGTGCTTCGAAACTGCATTTTCTCTTTCACAAGATAAAAAAAAAAACAGAACCTACCAAGATGTGTTGTTTTGGGTTTTAAGACTACAGTTGGGAGGGGCGTGGTTGCTCACATCTGTAATCCCAGCATTTCTGGGAGGCCGAGGCAGGAAGATCATGAGGTCAGGAGTTTGAGACCAGCCAGCATGCTGAAACCCTGTCTCTACTAAAAATACAAAAATTAGCCGGGCATGGTGGCAGGTGCCTGTAATCCCCGCTACTTGGGAGGCTGAAGGAGAAGAATCACTTAAGCCCGGGAGGCGAAGGTTGCAGTAAGCCGAGATTGTGCCCCTTCACTCCAGGCTGGGTGACAGAGCAAGATGGCATCTCAGAAAAGAAACAAAAAAAAAAGACTACAATTGATGTGAGAGGTGTGTGTGTGTGTGTACACACATATTTCTCCCACGAACAGGGGTTCTGTACGTGCTAACTCAGTGTTCACAGGGACTTTGTGGAACATCACAGCCTCCAATAATGAGAAGGGGCTGTGCGTACTGGCTGCACAGTGGACCATGTCCTTGGGGTGAATCTGAGCACTGGGCAGAGGGTATGCATACTTGTGGGGCCGGCGTGCCTCCCGGAGGCGGGGATGGCTGGGAGGAGTGTCCCCCCAGAGCCATACCTGAGATGGAGCCCAGGAGGACGCTGCTCTTGATGCACCTGTAGACGTACTCGTAGCTCTGGGCTCTCAGCGGGGAGCCGGTGGACAGGATCGTGTGGAGCATCTGGAGACTGTGGGTGTCCACTAGAGCGAAGAACCACCAAAAGATGAAAACTGAACCCAGTGCCTGAAGCCTCACTCGCAAGCAAGAAATGGGACGGATCTAACTTCCTTGATTGGCAGTACAAGGAATGAGTATTGAAGGGTCACACTCACCCGGCTTCATGGCCTTCTCTTCCAGCACCGACAGCCACTTGGCCCCGGTTACCAGGATAGTGATGCTAGGCCCCAGGCAGGAAAGAAAACACCAGAAACTCTTCAAGGCTCTTGCACCAACGCTTTCTAAAGTGAGTGATTTATTTCTGAGAAGTTTGCAAAACCCAAGAGGGGCATTTTTCTGGGCTGAACTCATACTTTGTGTTTACTCCAGTCTGAGTCACGGCACCTGCCTTGCTCTGAGGTGCACCTGACTGTGCTCTATGCTGACTCTGGCATCCAGGGCCAGCTCCCTTTACCAGGAGGCCTCGCATAAAACAGCTGCTCACACGAACACGTCACCTTCCCAACTGCAGAGTATTTTATCTTAAGGGACCAGAGGAGGCCATAAAATCACGACCCCTCAAATTCCATCCTCACATAGTCATTCACCAATGAAAACAGGGCTACAGAATTTTGTTTTTCTGACACAAGGTCTCCCTCTGTTGCCCCAAGCTAGAGTGCAGGGGTACAATCACAGCTCACTGCAGTCCCCTACTCCTGGGCTCAAGTTACTCTCCCACCTCAGCCTTCCAAGTAGCTAGAGCTACTGGTATATGCCACCACACGCAGCTAAGAGACAGGGTCTTGCTATGTTGCCAGGCTGGTCTTGAACTCCTGGGCTCAAGTGATCCTCCTGCTTTGGCCTCCCAAAGTGCTGGGAGAATTCTTGATTTGTTAAAAACAAGTGCCATACTTGAAACTCAGCAGCCATCCCCTTATCTTACACAAGTTCTCATTTTTATGAAACTTAAAAAAGTGCAGCCCATCCTAACATTTAGAATCCATCGTTCTACGCATTCGTGCTCCGAAAAGGACACTGCGCTTTCAAGGGCAGCACTGTCTAACACGCGATTTCCTTTCTCCACTTTTCTTCCAGCCAGGCAGCCCTTCACAAGTAAACTCCATCTTCCCAACTAAAGAACATTTTCTCGGGCCGGGCGCGGTGGCGCAGGCCTGTAATCCCAGCACTTTGGGAGGCCGAGGCGGGCAGATCATGAGGTCAAGAGATCGAGACCATCCTGGTCAACATGGTGAAACCCCGTCTCTACTAAAAACACAAAAAATTAGCTGGGCATGGTGGCGCGTGCCTGTAATCCCAGCTACTCAGGAGGCTGAGGCAGGAGAATTGCCTGAAACCCAGGAGGTAGAGGTTGCGCTGAGCCGAGATCGCGCCGCTGCACTCCAGCCTGGGTAACAAGAGCAAAACTGCGTCTCAAAAACAAAACAAAACAAAAGAAAAAAAGAACATTTTCTCTTCGGGGCCCAGAAGAGGCTGTGAGGTTAAGACTCTTCTGTGTCACTCTGGGCAGTAGAACCTCAGTCCCTCTGCACATTGGGTGGAGAGACTCATCCAGGGGGGGAAGACTGCCATGGCACTGCCTGTCTGAAGCTATGAGGCAAGGTTGCACAGAACATGCTGAAATTCAGGGCCGGCTGGGCTGGGTGTGGCCAGGGCACTGGCAGGATGGGTCTCCCTCCATGCAAGAAGGTGGGTACCATGGTCCTTCCACCTTCCACACCTTCGTTCTCTTACTTCCCCAGGCCCACCCCGCCACCCACAAAGCCACCGCTATACCCTGGAGACAGTTGGAGTTTGGGGGAAGGGAGACTAGCTCCTCCCACTGACCCCCATGCTTCTTTCATAAACTCGGAGTTTGATTAACTGCTTCGACATCGTAGCCAAGGATTAAGCTATCACTCCCTTTGCAAGTATCAATAACGGAGGATGGAGATCTCATGACTCTAATGGTGATCACCCGGCCCTGGGCAGGAGTGACCACCTCGAGCTACGGGTACAGAGCTCTCCAACCAACAGCCACGCCCGAACACCACGTGGGTTTTACGCAGCTTATCCCCGCACTGCCCAGCCCCAGAACACTCAAAGACTCTGGTTCTCAATGGCGTCTAAGTGCAGGCAAGATTCTGCAAACCCTGATCTTGGCGAGGCTTTGCCGCACTCGGAGGTGGTGCTCTCCGGCCTGTCAGTCACAGCCCTGCTTGTCTGAAGAAAAGGCAAAGTCCCCCATCTATCTCCAGGGTGCGCATAAGACGGGTGAGAAATGCAACACCATTCAGCTCCTGGAAGCACGGAAGCCACCTGCAGACGCTCAGGCCACGTCTTATTTCTAGCGAGTACTGAAGGGGTCGCTGTACTGAAGCATGAGACAGCGTCAGGGCTCTAAACTGTTGGGAACCAGTGCCCACTACCGCCCAGAGGCAGCCCCTCCAGGGTTGCCACCTGCGTGTGCACTCCAGCAACCTCCCCCCTGCCTCCGTCCCTACCCCGAAATGCTCTCTCTACTCAGACACGACACCACCCTTTCTTTTCTGAGACAGAATCTCTCTTGTCTCACCCAGGCTGGAGTGCAGAGTAGTGATTGCAGCTCACTGCAACCTCTGCCTCCAGGGTTCAAGTGATCCTCCTGCCTCAGCCTCCCAAGTAGCTGGGATTACAGGCGTGCGCCACCACACCAGGCTAATTTTTGTATTTTTAGTACAGATGAGGTTTCACCATGTTGGCCAGGCTGGCCTCAAACTCTTGACCTCAGGTGATCAGCCCACCTCGGCCTCCCAAAGTGCTGGGATTACAGGCATGAGCCACCATGCCCAGCCTACACTGCCCTTTTAATAACATGAACCTGATCACAGTGCTCTCCTGATTCAGAGTGTCCACTGCTATTCCATTCCACTTGGGGAAAAACTCACCCTCCAAGCAGCCCCAAAAGTCCTTGCCCCTCCAACCCCTGCTCCTGCCCTAGCCCCACATCGGCCCTTCACACTCGGGCCACAGGACGCCCCTTCCAGCTTCCACAACACATGGATCCCAGGCCACCTCTGGGCCTTGGTCCTGGAGGTTCCCTCTGCCTGAAGCCCAGTCCCCAGTCCTGCAAGAGTAGTTCCTGAACCTTCCAGCCTCAGCCCAAATGCCAAGACCTCTCGAGGACTCCCTGGCCCGAAGTCTCACAGCGCTCCTCGCTGCCCCAGGTCGGCCTCTCTTTTCCTTACCTTCCCCTGCCCGGTACCAGCCCCATGAGGACAAAGAGTGCTGGCCCCTGGTCGCTGCTGTGTGACCCCCAGAACCCAGCAGGGAGCGTAGCACAGGGCACGTCGCCCAGCACACACGGTTGTAGATCCCGGCAAAGTGCTGCCCAACCCATGCACTTCCTTCGAGGGACAAGCCCGCTCACCCGCTCACCCTGCCCTCTGGAGCATCTAGACAATGGCCCCATTCGGAGCCGGGCAACACCAGACAAGCCATGCAATGGGCATGCCTGCCCCACTACTGGCAAACCTGGACCAAGTCGTCATGGTCCTGACCCTAATTCTGTGCAGAATATTCCCCTCACTAGAGCCCAGAAACACACCCCCATGAAGAAAATTCGTCTGTGCCTACAAAATGAATGTTCTTTCATCAAATGTGTCAATAAGGCAGAGAGCTGATATGCTGGTGCTCAACAGAGATCTCACCCCACATTTACTAACAGACGTGGGTTTTCATCAGAGGCACTGAGACAGCACCATGCCAATCCTGTTTCATAACACTCAGTTTCTAGGAAGTGGACAGAACTGAGCGGAAGCGTCCTGCCCTGCCCAGCACCCACTCCCTCTCACTGCTGACCACTGGCGACCAGGGCAGTGGCTCGAAGCCTGCATCCTTCCGAGAGCCCCACCCACAGCCCCTGCCCGCGTGCCGAGTCACACCTGCCTCGCCAAACTGCACAGGCGGCTCTCCCAGGCAGGGCAAAGGCCACATCCAGAGGGAGCCCCTCGACAGCATGGCCACACCTCAGTCAGCCTCGGTGCTCTGGCCAACCCAGAGCCCTTGATTACAGCATGGAACCAGCCACTGTGCTGCGAACTCACACAGGTATGTATGCACACAGGCACAGGCACACATGCACAGCATCCACATATACAGCACACATTCACAGCTGCATGCACACGAATACACACCCAACACCTACACAAGCACAGACACCTGACACCTATACACACACACATTCACGTGCTCATTTGCACTCACATGGATGTGCATATACACTCACACACACATGCACTCACATGCTCCCTTTCATATTAGCACACCATGCACGCGCACACATACACTTCTACACTTGTGCACACACACAGACGCACACACAGCAGGGTCTCCCTGGGACCTTTCACCCTTGGATCTCATTAGCACCAGCCTCACTAATGTACATCCCTCCCCATCCCTCCTCCAGTAACCCCCGACCCAGCACATGCCTCCCGTACACCAATAAAAGCTCCTCCACCTGGAGCCTGGCTTAAGGGTAAATGGGTAAAGATTCTAAAGCCATCGCAAATTCCCAGGGATTTGATTAACCTTTTGCTGGAAACAATCTCATTAGGAAATAACCTTCCTCACTCAGATTGTAAGCCAAATGTCAGGATTTCAATATTACCCAGGCCAGCCCAAGTTCTATTTAAAATGTTAATGGCCAAAGATTTAAAAACATGAGCGGCTTCTGTTCCCCCCATGAACAAGTTCAGACAGAGTAACTAGGACATTTCACAGCATGTGGGTTTCTGGGGCCCTGGAGCTCTGGCGACTTCTACACTCTTATTTCTGGAAACACTGTCATTAGGCCAAGGGTGACCAAGACCACAGTGGCCAGGGCGTGCCAGCCAGTTGTGATTAATTCATCAGCAAAGTGCTGATAAAACCAGACCTTCTGATGCCTTCTAATGATGATGAGAAGGTGGGGGAAAGCTAGGACCACTGTACCTGTCCCCATTTGCATAATTCTCAGGCACCGGGAGGGTACCCGATGTGTCTCCTAGCTGGCTATGGCTTCTGCTCATGGGATTCCTAGCTACCGTCCAGCCAGGGCCACAGGAAAGAAGTGACCACCTCCAGGGGCCCCAGGAAGCCCTAGAAGACAGGTGGCCGCCAGCCCCAAGGGATAGTTAGGGACAAGCAGGACTCTCCTCCTGCCAATGGGCTCAGGAGAAAGGTGCCAGGAAATCCAAACACCACGCAGCCCCCCAATCACAGGTTCTGTGCCCACCCCTCATGAACTATCCACACACCTCCCCTGTGCGTTCAGCCTTCACCTCACTTCATCTCTTGAGATGGTTTGGTTGTCCCCACCCAAATCTCATCTTGAACTACAGCTCCCATAATCCCTATGTGTCATAGGAGGGACCGGTGGGAGGTAACTGAATCATGGGTGCAGGTTTGTCTCATGCTGCTCTCTGCACAGTGAATAAGTCTCACGAGATCTGATGGTTTTATAAAGGACAGTTCTGCATACACTCTCTTGCTTGCCGCCATGTAAGACATGCCTTTGCTCCTCCTTCACCTTCTTCCATGACTGCGAAGCCTCCCCAGCCATGTGAAAACTCTGAGTCCATTCAAACTCTTTTTCTTTATAAAGTACCCATGTCAGGTATTTCTTCATAGCAGAATGAAAATGGACGAATACCATCTCACTCCTGAGTCTGAAGAACCCTTGTGAAACAGGACTCTAAGCGACCCTCAGTGTTCCTCCTTTTGCTGGGAAATGTCACAACTACAGAAATAAGATCGATGTGCAGCTCGATGGCTGCAGTTGACAATGCCCTGCTGTGTAAGAGCTGGAACTTTGCTAAGAGAGTCAATTTCAGGCGCTCTCAGTGCTAAAAGCAAAAAGGTAACTGTGTGAGGAGATGCAAATGCTAGTTTGCCTGACTGCAGTACTCATTTCCCTATGTGTACACACAGCAAAATACCACACTGTGCACCTTACAATACATATAATTTTTACTCAAAAATACTCTTAAAAATAGAAATAGGCTTTGGGAGGCCGAGGCGGGTGGATCACAAGGTCAAGATATCGAGACCATCCTAGTCAACATGGTGAAACCCCATCTCTACTAAAGATACAAAAAATTAGCTGGGCATGGTGGTGCGTGCCTGTAGTCCCAGCTACTCAGGAGGCTGAGACAGGAGAATTGCCTGAACCCAGGAGACGGAGGTCGCAGTGAGCCGAGATTGCGCCATTGCACTCCAGCCTGGGTAACAAGAGCGAAACTCCGTCTCAAAAAAAAATAGAAATAGGTTCTTAAAAGAAATGAGATCACATGCTGCCCGCAGGATTTTTCTCAGCCCTCTCTAGAGGGAGAAGCCCCGGTCCTTGGTGTCCCTTCCTCCTGAACAGTTTCACCTTCTGCTTCTGGCACCTCCCACACTCTCCTCTTGGAGAGGGGGCATCCACAAAGGCAGAGCATTCCAGAGACACGCTGACCACAGGAGAAGGCAGCCACAGCTCTGCATCTGATCCCAAGGAGCCTTCCTGGTGCTGCCTGTCCCTTGTTCTGAGCACAGCACCTTGGTACCTACCCTATCCTGTCAACCAGGTCCCAGAGCACGTTGGGCGTGGGCACCAGTGGGGAGCCGTCGTACAAGACCATGGCCGCTCCTGTGGCCAGAAGGGACACCATCCAGTTCCACATCATCCAGCCTACCTGCAAAGACAGGAGAGGCACAGCTTCAGTGGGCAGTAGGCAGCTCCCTCCAGTGCTGCCCCTCAGCTTCCCATGTCCCCGGAAAAACACCTAAAATGGAGCCATGGGTGGATGTTAACTGGGCATTTCAAACACATGACACTTTGGCCCAGAAACTCCACATCTAAGAATATGTGCATGAAGATGTGTCACAGAATGTCTGTTGCACCCTTGCTGATGACAGAGACAAAGCAATGTAGGTGCTATCGACACAAGAAAGGCCACAGGAGGTGCACACGTGCTACTGACACTCCGAGACAATTAGGGAACACACACGAGGCCTTCAGAACAGGTCTGGCCCTAGCAGAATGAGGGGAGCCATTAAGCAGCCATGAAACAGAATGAGGCCTGGACTGACATGAAACCATATCCAAGACATCGTTCATACAAAACAGGCAAGGCAGAGTGCATGCAGCATAACCCTGTTAGTCTAGAGGAAAGGCCAGATATGTAAGCACACATGCAGACACATGTACATATGCACGCATGCACGGGCACATAGACACACACATGCGCGCACACACACACACACACACACACACACACACCCCTATGGGGCACCGATCCACGCTGAGGCAATGAAAATGCCTGACATGGCTGCCTCTGGGCCCTGGGAGGCATCGGCCTTTCCCCATGTATCCCACTGGGGCTGCTTGAAATTTTTACCATATCCAAGTAGATTTAATTTTTTTAAATTTTAACAGAAAACTATTACTAAGTTTAAAAATGTTAAGGCAAGATGGTGCAGATACACTCACAGCACCCTCATCTACACAGGGAGACTGTGCGGGTGGTCCTGGAGTGAACAAACATCATGACAGAGCGAGGGGTAAGCTCCAGCAGGAATCTTGGCCCTGGAGGCCAACAGGGAGCTCCCCAACCCCACCAACCACGGAGGCAAGGAGGTCATGAGGGATGCACACACACAGCCTGGGAGGACTGGAGTGAAAGTGGCTGGGCGTCCTGGGCCTCACCCCACATCCCCAAGGGCAGCCTCTCGGGAATCAGAGGGTGGGGATGCGGTGGCCATGTGACAACCCCAGGTCAGAGGGTAGGGATGCGGTGGCCATGTGACAACCCCAGATGGTTCTCCTTCAGCCCTGGGTCAGAATCTGGACAAGAGCTCACAGAGCTGAGGGTGAAACAGAGCACCGGGCCAGCAGGTCACCTATGGCATGAGCGATGTGGTTTAGCCTGTGTCCGGAACTTACCTCCTACCCACTGCAGCCTAGGGCTGTCCCCAATTTACGTGGGCTACAGTGACCCCAAACCAACATCCCCCAGCAGGTCCATGCACGCCTACTCCCCACTCACAAGGACACAGGCAGAGGCTCCCTTTAGTTGAGCTGCTTTTGGTTTTTTTTTTTTTTTCTTCCTGAAACAGGGTCTCATTGTTACCCAGGCTAGAGTGCAGTGGCACAATCAGCTCACTGAAGCCTCAACCTCCTAACCTCAAGGGATCCTCCTGCCTCAGCCTCCCATGTAGCTGGGACCACAGGTGTGGGCCACCACGCCCAGCTAATTTTTTTTATTTTTGTAGATGAGGTCTCGCTTTGCTGTCCAGGCTAGTCTTGAACCCCTGGCCTCAAGGGATCCCCCTGCCTCAGCCTCGCAAAGTACTGGGATTACAGTACAGGCATGAGCTACCAAGCCTGGCCACTGAGCTGCTTTCTGAACAGGTCTTAATGTACTCGATCAATTTCTCTCATTAAGGAACGATTCCCCAAAGAGGAAACCAGTGCCTGGAAGCCTCAAGCAGCATAGCGTCCCTGGCTACCTCACTGTCCAACAAAGCTGCTAAAAAGCTGAGTCAAGGCGTGGTGGCTCGCGCCGGTAATCCCAGCATTTTGGAAGGCCAAGGCGGGAAGATCACTTAAGCTCAGGAGGTTGAGACCAGCCTGGGGAACACAGTGAGACCTCGTCTCTATGGAAAAAGTTTTGTTTTGTTTTTTGAGACAGAGTCTCGCTCTGTCGCCCAGGCTGGAGTGCAGTGGCACAATCTCAGCTTACTGCAACCTCCGCCTCCTGGGTTCAAGCAATCCTCCCACCCCAGCTTCCCAAGTAGCTGGGATTACAGGCGCCCACCACCATACCCAGCTAACTTTGTATTTTTAGTAGAGACAGGGTGTCACCATGTAGGCTGGTCTTAAACTCCTGACCTTAAATGATCTACCTGCCTTGTCCTCCCAAAGTGTTGGGATTACAGGCATGAGCCACCGTGCCTGGCCCCTAGAAAAAGTTTTTTTAATTAGCCAGGTGTAGTGGAGTGCACCTGTGGTCTCAGCTACTTGGAGGCTAAGGCAGGACGATTACTCGAACCTAGGAGGTTGAGGCTAGAGTAAGCCATAATCACTGCCACACTCCAGCCTGAGCAACAGAGTAAGACTCTGATAAAAGAAAAGAAGAAAGGCAAAGGGAAAATGGGAAAGGAAAGGTAGGAAGGGAAGTGATATCCCAGGGGTCTGTCCCCTCCTGCATCTGTGTGTGACGCCAGGGGTCTGTCCCCTCCTGCATCTGTGTGTGACGCCAGGGGTCTGTCCCCTCCTGCATCTGTGTGTGACGCCAGGGGTCTGTCCCCTCCTGCATCTGTGTGTGACCCCAGGGGTCTGTCCCCTCCTGCATCTGTGTGTGACCCCAGGGGTCTGTCCCCTTTTGCATCTGTGTGTGACGCCAGGGGTCTGTCCCCTCCTGCATCTGTGTGTGACCCCAGGGGTCTGTCCCCTCCTGCATCTGTGTGTGACGCCAGGGGTCTGTCCCCTCCTGCATCTGTGTGTGACCCCAGGGGTCTGTCCCCTTTTGCATCTGTGTGTGACGCCAGGGGTCTGTCCCCTCCTGCATCTGTGTGTGACCCCAGGGGTCTGTCCCCTCTTGCATCTGTGTGTGACGCCAGGGGTCTGTCCCCTCCTGCATCTGTGTGTGACCCCAGGGGTCTGTCCCCTCCTGCATCTGTGTGTGACCCCAGGGGTCTGTCCCCTCCTGCATCTCTGTGTGACGCCAGGGGTCTGTCCCCTCCTGCATCTGTGTGTGACCCCAGGGGTCTGTCCCCTCCTGCATCTGTGTGTGACCCCAGGGGTCTGTCCCCTCCTGCATCTCTGTGTGATGCCAGGGGTCTGTCCCCTCCTGCATCTGTGTGTGACGCCAGGGGTCTGTCCCCTCCTGCATCTGTGACGCCAGGGGTCTGACCCCTCCTGCATCTGTGTGTGACCCCAGGGGTCTGTCCCCTCCTGCATCTGTGTGTGACCCCAGGGGTCTGTCTGCTCCTGCATCTGTGTGTAGTCCTGGGGAGTCTGTCACAAGGGTCACAGAAGGGCCCTGGGCATTGACCTCACAGGGGAGGCACGTGCTGGCCTCTTTCCACTCGGCATAAAAATTCAGCACAGAAGCACCACCCAGGACCAGTAGCTAGATCCTTCTGGAAGCTCTTGACGTTTTCAGTTCTCCTGTTCTGGTGTAGAACACACTTTCTTTAACTTGTCCTAACCATTTGTCTTTCTGGGCTCAACAAGGGCGGGAAGACCTCCAACCTCTCCAGTTCGAGTTCTGGCTTAATGGCATGGATTCCACGCTGCTGAGGCAGGCTGAGCAGGCCCATCTCCACATCGCACTGGGGAAGCCCTCACCGCAGTGGAGCACAGACAGTGCCCCGGGAAAGCCCCTACCATGTGTAGCACAGGCCGGAGACGAGGGAATCCCTTGCCACATGTAGCATACACCGGGAACCGGGGAAGCCCTGACCGCGTGCGGCACAGGCCGGGGACCGGGGAAGCCCTTACCGTGGTGTAGCACAGGAGGATATCACTGCTGGTCATGTTGCTGTGCAGCAGGTGCTCCTTCAGATGCTGGATGAGGGTGCCCTGCAGGGTAGACACAGGAAAGCAGGTGCCCTCTGTTAGGCGTACAGTACTGCATACCTGGTACCCGGCTCACACGCCGCTTAGATGCTGCCAGGAAGAAGCCCCAGCAGATCTCCATTTTATTTCCTGGGAGAAGCAGACTTTGGATGCTCCCTCCTCTCCCCTTTGACGAGCCATGCCCCCACGTCCCTCTGCCGCCCGAGAGTTAAGCGTGGCTTGTAGTCTGCAGAGAAAAACCCCGACACTCCTGCCTGCCCTTGAGCTCTCAGTGCCCAAGGCATCAAGGGCACCACGGAGGCCCACCAGCTTCAGGTAGAAGAGAAGTGACCCTTATTGAGAAGACAGTTGAAGAGCAAAAGACCAGGACCTGACCCTTCCAGGACGGGCGCTAGCCCAGCCTCATGGGGGACAGGGAAGGGAGGGGTGAGGGTGTGCTGTAGGGGGGCCTGCCAGCAACAGAGCAAGACTGTCGCTGGGACTCACATTCAAGGTTGGAGCTCAAGGGAGGCAGCATGAGACCCTCCTTCTGGCTGAAGCACCCAAGTAGACCCACTCCTCCCGCCCACTATGCACTATTAATTTTCTTATTTGTTTGTTTCTTTGAGACAGAGTCTCACTCTTGTCACCCAGGCTGAAGTGCAGTGGTGCGATCTCAGCTCACTGCAACCTCCACCTCCTGGGTTCAAGCAACTCTCCTGCCTCAGCCTCCTGAGTAGCTGCGATTACAGATGCCTGCCACCACACCCAGCTAATTTTTGTATTTTTAGTAGAGATGGGGTTTGACCATGTTGGTCAGGCTGGTCTCGAACCTCTGACCTTCGGTGATCCACCCGCCTCAGTATCCCAAAGTGCTGGGATTGTGTGAGCTAGTGCACCCAGCCACGCTATTAATTTTTAATTTTGTTGCTTAACAGGTAATATAATTGCATGGTCCAGAACGCTGAAGCAGATACTACGAAAAGCCTTCCTCTCTCCCTGTCCTATACCCAGTTCTCCCCAGAGGCAGCCAGGCCTAGCAGTTTCCTGTGAATATCTTTCTTGCCAATGCCAGCACATATTTATTAATGCCATTTTGTTCATTTTGACACCGTGTCCTGCCCTTTGCCTTTTCCCCCTAATAGCACACCTATGAGACCTTCCCTGGCATCCCAAACAGATGACCACCACCTGTCCCACCAGTAGCAGCAACTGCAGCCTCCAGAGACTGCCAGGCAGATGGGCAGACGCTGTCTGATATGGTTTGGCTCCATGTCCCCATCCAAATCTCACCCTGAATTGTACTCCCATAATTCCCACATGTGGTGGGAGGGGCCTGGTGGGAGGCAACTGAATCATGGGGGCTGTTTCTCCCATACTGTTCTCATGGCAGTGAATAAGTCTCATGCGATCTGACGGTTTGAAAAGGGAAAACCCATTTCGCTTGGCTCTCATTCTCTCTTTGCCGCTGCCATCCATGTAAGACATGACTTGCTCCTCCTTGCCTTCTGCCAAGATTGTGAGGCTTCCCCAACCACGCGGAACTGTTAAGTCCATTAAGCCTGTCTTTTGTAAATTACCCAGTCTCAGTACATCTTTATCAGCCGTGGAAAACAGACTTAATACACTGCCCTTGTGCGCTGGGAGGGACAGGCCCTTTTCTACAGTCCCCCGAGGCTGCCTCCAGGCTCTGGAAGCTATGCTGCAGGCTGGGGTTTAACAAGAGTCCCCAGTGAGGGTCGAGGCCAGCTTCCCCTTCTCTTCCCCAGGCACTCATAAGCTTCCTAGAAAGCTCCAGGACACTCTGCTCTCACCCGCAGCGCCAGGCAATAATTTGGGGGTGACAAACTTTTCAGGAACTGTCTCCATGAACTACATCTTTCCACGAATCCATTCAAAGGACAGGGAACTCTGATTCCAGGAGCCTGTGGCAAACCTCCCTCCCATTTTCTTCTTCACTTAAAATCAGCACTTAACTCTGCAGTTTCGCCCACGTGGTCTGCTGCGAGCACAGCGGAGCTGGGAGCCCACATTCGCTCAGTGGTTCACTCAGTGGTTCATCAGCCTCATTCTCTCAGACGGCACCAAACCAAAGACGAGCCCTCCTCTCTCAATAACTTACCTGTGTGAATCTTAACAATTCACATCCATCGTTTTCCCCTTAATTCTTAAATATTTATGGTCAAGTGTGAACGCTTTCCGTGAGGGTAAGGCAGCATAACAGCATGGTTTCCTGGGTCTCAGCACAGGAGAGTAATTTCATGTCAAGGAAGAGAAAGAGGAGCTCCTTTCTGACACCTTTCACAGACTTAGAAAACACAAACCCACAAACCAGTGCCACAACCCCCACCCCACTAAATCAGAAGGAGTGTGAGCAGCCCGAGGGCTCTGGCCTGTGTGGCCTCGCTGTTTTCAAGTTTGCAGTCAAGGTAACTCTAGAAAATGAGCAAGATGCTTAGTCACTTCTCTGGAGATGCAGGAGCCCAGTAAAGCTAGAGCACATATAATTTTTCCACACTCTAAATATACCAGGCACGATCATTTTATGAGCAAGCTATATTATATCTAATACATTTTTATGCTCCTCTTTAAAAAAAATGACATGCACTATGCAAAGAACACTAAAAATAAAAGTACAGTTATCCATTTCCATTTTTCCTAAAATGTCTTGTTTGGCCACATACACCCGCCCCACCCCTACCCTTGCTGCAAAATTTCTAAAAATGCTCATCTCCCTGGCTCATCAACAGCCCTGCGCCCAGGCGCACAAGGGCTGCCCTTTCACAGGGAAAGTGTGATTCCAACTATACCTCAGACTGTGAACACACCCAGACTGGCTTTCATAAAATCAGACGCTTTGAGCGACAGGACGGCTCACTACCTGCAAAGAGGCAACTCAGTTCAGCCAGTGTAACTGCCAGAAATAAGGCCTTTGCCCCCCACCACCAACACTGCCCCCTCACTCCCACCCCGAGTTTCTTGAGAATTAACCGGCTATGCATGGACAGGCTCCTGAACCTCTGGATCTATTCTTTCACAGCCTGCAACCAGACCGCCAGCGAATACAGACCCAGGTGATGAGGAAGCCTCGTTAACCCCTTTCTATATTCTGACGAAAACACTCTGTTAAAAAGCCTAATAAGGCTTTCAAATGATTCCAGTGTAAACGTTTCCTTTTTTTTTTTTTTAAGATGGGGTTTTACCAGGATAGCCAGGCTGGTCTTGAACTCCTGACCTCAGGTGATCCACCCACCTCAGCCTCCCAAAGTGCTAGAATTACAGGCCTGAGCCACCGCGCCTGGCAATGTTTCCTTTTTATGGAAGGGATTCAAACTGCTTCTAGGTAGAAGGAACATCTGTAGAAGCTAAACGAGCTAGAATGAGGGAACTTGTATATTTCCTTTTCAAATGCCGCTGTCTTATAAAGCAAAGGTTTTTCCATTTGGAGAATTCTCTTCTGAGTTTGGGGGGAAAAGCGGTGATCAGAAGGTCTGACCAAGATTCCGTGAATTTTTCTCCTCCCTATGGGCTGAGCCAACTGAGAGAGAAATGAGGGAATGAGCTATGGGGAGAGCTGAAGAGCTGGTCCAGAGGAGGGCCTAGAGCAGCGTGAGGGCAAAATCCACGTCGTGGAACAAGCATCTGACTCCCACAGACCAGCCCAGGAAAAGTCCCAGCGCGAGGTAGGGATTCAACCTGAGTCAGGAAGATGCTCTCTTATCCAGCCCAGGAGCAGAGGAGAATCAGAGAAAATAAAATTTGATAGCAGTTATTAGAAAACCACCACATTTGGCCAGGCGCAGTGGCTCACACCTGTAATCCCAGCACTTTGGGAGGCCAAGGCAGGTGGGTCATGAGGTCAAGAGATCAAGACCAGCCTGGTCAGTATAGTGAAACCCCATCTCTACTAAAAATACAAAAAATTAGTTGGGCATGGTGGCGCATGCCTGTAATCCCAGCTACTCAGGAGGCTGAGGCAAGAGAATTGCCTGAACCCAAGAGGCAGAGGTTGCGGTGAGCCAAGATTGCGCCATTGCACTCCGGCCTGGGTAACAAGAGCAAAACTGCATCTCAAAAGAAAAAAAATTAGCCACATGTGGTGCAAGTGCCTGTAATCCCAGCTACTCAGGAGGCTGAGGCAGGAGAGTCGCTTGAACCCCAGAGGCAGAGGTTGCAATAAGCTGAGATCGCGCCATCGCACTCCCGCCCAGGCAACAGTGTGAGACTCTGTCTCAGAAGAAAAAAAGAAAAGCACCACATTCACCCAGGTATTTCCTTTCTGAAGAGCAACCTAGTGAAATCACGAAAATGAAAATGAAATACACCACCAACATTGTGTCGCCCCCGATAGATGCACGGAGGAGGACACATCATTTCCAAGGTGTCCCTACCAAAGCTGCATACCTGGACCTAACCATGAGACATCAAACAGGCCCAAAGAGAGCCATCTGCCAAACCAGGAGTCTGGGCCCTTCAAAAATGTCAGTGTCACAAAAAACAAAGAAAGTCCGAGGAACTGCTCCAGATCCAAGGGCACACAGGTGACCTGGTGACTCACGCACTGCCGCCTAAACTGCTAGGACGCTACAGGGAAACCGGCGACCTGCTAGTATGGACCGCAGACTAGGGGAGGGCACTGCACCAACAGCAACCTGCCTGAATCTGATGAGCATGCTACTCTCTAAGAGAATGTCCTTGTTCCTGGGAGATACCTGCTGAAATATTAAAGAGTGAAAGATCATTATGGCTCCAGCATACTCAACTGGTTCAGCAAAAAGCAAAACAGCAAGATGTGAATATACACAGAGACAGAGAAAGAAGGCAAAGAGCCTTTTAGGACACATTAAAAATGGATGTTGACATCAGGCGCAGTGGCTTTTGCCTATAATTCCAGCACTCAGGAGGCTGAGGCGAGAAGGATCGCTTGAGTCCAAGAGTTCATGACCAGCCAGAGCAACATAGCAAGACCCCGTCTCTACAAAAACAAAAAAGTAGCACGTGCCTGTGATCCTAGGTACTTGGAAGACTGAGGTGAGGATCACTTGGGCCCAGGAGGTAGAGGTTGCAGTGAGCTGTGATCATGCCACTGCACTCCAGCCTGGGCAACAAAGTGAGAACCTGTCTTAAAAAAAAAAAGATGAGATTACCAAAATTAAAAAATTTAAAAATAAAAGAACATCAAAAATGTTAAAAAGAGAATGTTAACAACGGAAGAATCCAGCGGAAGGGTATCACGGGGCTTAGTATTCTCGCAAATTTTCTATAGGTTCCCTAGGTTTGGTTTGGTTTTGTTTTCAAAAATGAAAGGTTTGATTAAGCACGGTGGCTCACACCTATAATCCCAGCACTTCGGAAGGCCAAGGCAGCAGGATCACATGAGCCCAGGGGTTTGAGACCAGCCTGATTAACATGGCAAAACCCTGTCTCTACAAACCCCACACACACACACACATACACACACAAAAAAAATACAAAACAAAACAAAAAAACTAGTAGGGCATAGTGGTGCACACCTATAGTCTCAGCTATGTGGGAGGCTAGGGCGGGAGGATCACGTAAGCCCAGGAGGCAGAGGTTGCAGTGAGCAAGATAGCATGACTGCACTCCAGCCTGGGCGACAGAGCAAGACTCCATCTCAAATGTAATGATAATAAAAAAATAAATAAAAAGTTAAAAGTCACTAACCTATACATATCAATTCTATTGAGGGGTAGTAACATATTATTTCAGGTGCTTTAATAAAATTAGACTTTTGGTGAAATAAGAAATAAAAAATAAAAGCACATGTCATGGGCTGAACTGTGTACCCCCAAAATTCATATGTTGAAGCCCTAATCCCCAGTATCTCAGAAATGTGACCAAATGGGCTTTTAAAAGGGGACTGAGTTAAGAGGAGGATGTCAGAGCAGGCCCAGATCCAATCTGACGTCCTAAGAGAAGATGCTTGGATACACCAGGGATGTCACGTGAAAGCTGGTGCAAGGACACAGCAAGGCAGCGGCCGTCCACAAGCCGAGGAGAGAGGCCTCAGACGAGAACATCCGTGCGGCACCTCAGTGCTGAAGCTGACAGGCCATGGTATTTGTTAGGGCAGTCTTAACAGACTCAGCACAGGGAGGCTTTCTCAGTTCATTAGACTCCAAAACCTAAACAGCGGCTTTCACATTCTTTACCACAACCCACAGTCAGACGTAAGTTTTACAATGCCCCCAGCACATGCACACATCCATGTATACTCTGTGAAGGACAGCCTTACAGAACAACACCCATACCTCTTATGAGCCCCTATTCTGTGCTAAGATTTTATTTTTATTTTATTAGATAGGGTCTGGCTCTGCTGCCAGCTGGAGCGCAGTGGCATGATCTTGGCTCACTGGGACCTCTGCCTCCTGGATTCAAGGAAGTGTCCCACCTCGGCCTCCCAGTTAGCTGCCACCATGTCCAGCTAATTTTTGTATTTTTTTTTAGTAGAAATGGGGTTTGACCATGTCAGCCAGGTTGGTCTCAAACTTCTGGGCTCAGAGCAATCTGACCACCTTGGCTCCCAAAGTGCTGGGGTTACAGGCGTGAGCCACTGCACCTGGCACTGTGCTAATATTACCTATTCTTATCTATTCTGATTCATTCTTTTTAAAATGCTGGCAGGGCCCACCTGTTGAGTACACAATCCCCAGGTGGTCCCGACCTGCAGAGTGAATGTAGCTAGTTCAGCCAGCACACCCCCTACCTCCAAGCCTGTCATCATGGTGGCAGGTGCCATCCCAGCCCCTGGAGTGGCAGCTCTCCACCATCCTGGGTGCAGTGCCGCATCTCCACACTGCACCCCACTTGGAGAGAAGCTGCACGCTGGACTCTCGGCCATGGGGTGCAGCTTGACAACTCCAGCACTGCCATCATCAGCTGGGAGGCCCTGTTGAAGCAAACAGACAACGGGAGGCCCCTGCAGAGCCTTCCCAGGAGACCTACCCCAGCGGAATGCACCATGCACTTGGGCGCGCCTGTGGTGCCCGATGAGAACATGATGAACAGTGGGTGGCTGAAGGGCAGCTGCTCGAACTCCAGCTGTGGGGCCTGCTCGCTGGGGCCGGTGGCAAGAAAGTCATCCAGAAACACACTGTGGGCAGAAACGCAGGGAAACATGCCGTGAACGTCCCAGAACGCTCAGCTAGACCCGCTGATTCCACCTGCGCACGTCCCTCCGCTGCTACCCCAGGAAAGCCAGGATTTCAGGGGGACAGTGGCCTGATCTGGAAACTTTCCAGGATGAGGGGAGGATATCAGATCTCAGAGACTGAAGTTAATTGAAGGAAACACATTGAACCAGTGAAGGTTTCAAGTTGCTTAATCAGCACTGCTGACAGGGCCAAGGGCTGTCTTTCAGAAAATCTTTTAAGTGTTTTCTTAACCACCAGGGAGAAGGATCACTTACAATTAACAAGCCAGGTGTGTACAAACACTGCTGAAGGAGGGCTGATCACCTGATTAGTAAATGCTTTGTTTCCGATGATTCCAGTGATTGCCCCAAACCACTTGCCAAGTGGGTCTGAATTAAGATGCTTCCCCATGGGAAAAAGGGGGAGGAGGGGAGGAGGTGGTGCTGAATTAATGAGGCAGGGGGGGCGGGGGGGCAATTTCCCAAACCACAGCTCAATGACAGAAACCCCGAGACAAATAACATGTGTTACCACTAACTTACTAGATCCTGAGGTTTACAACAGCAAGACACAAATATTCGTCCAAGAACAAATAAATGTAATCCCAGTTACTGACTGTCACCCAGGAAGTATGCCCAGGCTGACCTCCAGAGCTGACATGCAGCATCGCTGCAGGTGGCCAAGAACCACAAGAGGGGCGACGGGAACAGATTTGTTTTTTGCCCCAGAAACCTCCGCAGACGCTACAAGCCATCTTGGGAAAGGGTGGTTTTCTATTTCGAGATCAGCAGCAACGTCCACCTCGAAACACTGGCCCTTACGCAATTGACAAATGGAACTTTCTTTCAGGGAAGGAGGCGGGAATCGGCTATGCACAGCCTGCAGCCATTTACTAGGGATAATTCCTCTGAAATACAAACGCCATACATCCTAAAATGAAGAATTTGGCTGTCTTGCGTGAGAAGGCATCTTTAAAGATAAGGGTTTCTCCTGGGAAAGACATGGTTAGAAAGGGCATCCAAGATAGTTCAACTCTAAGCAAGAAATAAACAAAGCCATCTGCTCCAGACTGTCAGGAAAAAACTACTCACTGTGGGACTTTACAGCCAATGAAATCCCATCCCACCTCCACCTCCTGTAAGAATTTCATTATAAAGTGCCCAATCTAATCGGATACTTCACACAGAGAAAAGCCTTTTCTTTCAAATGGCCCATAAATCACAGTACATAACGATTACCTTCATCGCTCTTCCAAGAATGAAAAGCCCACAGGGTGGCTCTCCCCCCCCTCCCTCCCCACCCCCCCCGTCAATTCTCCGCAGACAGGCACATGTGTGTTTCTGGTGTATATGTGGCATCCACAATCAAAGGATGGAGTGCAGTGGGAGTCCTGCCCCTGGGGTGCCGAGAGGGGGCTTTTGCATTGTGTCAGGCTAAATGAAGTGGCCAACCCGATTCTGCCGGATGCCCTCATTTTATATCAACTGCTGATGAATCTTATTCAGAAAATAAAAGCCGGGCCGCCGGGGAGCTTCTCAGTGCTGTCTGCTTTTCCTCTGAGCCTCCATCCATACAACTAGGGCGCTAAAGCCGAGGTTGCATGAACTAAAGCCAGGGTGCCAGCACCGGGCTGTGATTTACTAAGGTCCGCAGGGTCCCACAGTCCACAGGGACATGCACCCAGCCTGCCTGTGAAGGATCTGCCCATCCTGACCCAGGTACTTCAGGGAGCAGAGCCCGCCGCAGCCGCACAAGGACCGGTGGGATCACGTGCACGCTGACCGTTCACGCTCTGTAGAGCAGCAGCTTATTTAATCCTCCCAGGCAGCCCGAGAGGACGGTGCTGACAGAGTGTGGATGGTGGTCCCCACCCTCCTCTCATGTTGAAATGTAATCCCCAATACTGCATCTTGGGCCTGGTGGGAGGTGTTTGCATCATGAGGGTGGGTGGATTCCTCGTGAACGGCTCGGACCATCCCCTTGGTGATGAGTTCTCCCTCTGAGCTCACACGAGATCTGGTCACTGAAAAGTGTGTGGCACCCTGCCCCCACTCTCTCCTCCACTCCGGCTTTCCCTGCGTTGTGACCATATAGAGTGCTTGCTCCACTTCCCTGCCACCATGGTCACAAGCTCCATACAACCTCCCCAAAAGCAGATGCCGGCACTATGCCTCTCACACAGCCTGCAGAACCGTGAGCCAATTAAACCTCTTTTCTCATAAATTACCCAGTCTCGGCCGGGCACAGGGGCTCATGCCTGTAATCCCAGCACTTTGGGAGGCCAGGGTGGGCGAATCACCTGAGGTCAGGGGTTGGAGACCAGCCTGACCAACATGGAGAAACCCCATCTGTACTAAAAATACAAAATTAGGGCGGCGCAGTGGCTCATGCCTGTAATCCCAGCACTTGAGAGGCAGAGGGCAGATCACGAGGTCAGGAGATTGAGACCAGCCTGGCTAGCATGGTGAAACCCCATCTCTACTAAAACAAAAACAAAAAAAAAATTAGCCAGGCGTGGTGGCACACACCTGTAATCCCAGTTACTCAGGAGGCTAAGGCAGGAGAATCGTTTGCAACTGTGGGGCAGAGGATGCAGTGAGCCAAGATTGCACCACTGCACTCCAGCCTGGGAGACGGAGCGAGACTACGTCTCAAAAAAGAAAAAAAAAAAAATTAGCCAGACATGGTGGTGCACACCACCATTACACTCCAGCCTGGGCAACAAGAGCGAAACTCCAACTCAAAAAATAAATAAATAAGTGGCTCACACCTGTAATGCCAGCACATTGGGAGGCCAAGGCGGGTGGATCGCCTGAGGTCAGGAGTTCAAGACCAGCCTGACCAACATGGAGAAACCCCATCTCTACTAAAAATACAAAATTAGCTGAGCATAGTGGCGCATGCCTATAATCCTAGCTACTCAGGAGGCTGAGGCAGGAGAATCGCATGAACCCGGGAGACGGAGGTCATGGTGAGCCAACATGGCGCCACTGCACTCCAGCCTGGGCAACAAGAGCGAAACTGTGTCTCTAAATATATCAATGACGCAGTGTCAGGTATTTCTTTATAGTAAACCACCTAATACAGGTGCCATCTCATCTTTACTTTACAGGTGGAGAAACAAGGCTCAGAGAGGTTACTTGCACAGGGTCGCACAGCTGGGAGCTGAACCTGACAAGCTGGATCTGAGACTGCCGCATTTTCCAAGGCGCCATGCTGCATGCAGCACCCTTCAGCCTCTGGAATGTGCCCAGCACACATAGCTGTACCCACACCCTGCTCACACCTAAAAGCTACCCACAGATGCCACCTCCCCAGACCCTACAGAGAGGCAACCAGGCCCTGCTCCCAACTCCTGGGCACATCCTGTCCCTCCCACTCCTACTGTTCACAGCTCACCCTCCCTGCAGATGGGTCTTGCCTCTCCAACTGGACTGCAACTCCCGGAGGACAGGACACATCACATGCTTTGTACCTCTCGGCTCCCTGTGAACAACCTGAAAAATGGTGATAAGCCATGCACCAACCACCGCTCGCTGGAACAAAAAGGCCTCCGCCATCTCCTCCTGTCTTCCACCTCTGCTCCCATAGCTGGTATGAGGACACCTGCCATGTCTGTGCAGCCCCTCCTCACCAGGCCTCAAGGAGCCACACACGAGGTGCCTTCCAGCAGCCCAGACCCAAGGCTCAAGGAAAAGCTTACCCTGAGAGGGGAAAGGCCTGCACTCAGACCTTCCCCAACAGCTGCTTCAAGAAAAATTAAAGGAAGTAACTCCAAGAACTTAGGGACAAATTCAATTTTGACTAAACTATAATCCATTCCCTTAATCTCTATTCAAAATTAAGATTTTTACAATTCTACTTGGTACGTAGAATGTGGTTTATTCTTTTATAAATGTCAGAAAAACCAAGGAAGACATCATTAGCAATGGGGAGCACATGCATGCCCTAAAAGGTGAAAAATTAGGCCGGGCACAGTGGCTCACGCCGGTAATCCCAGCACTTTGAGAGGCCGAGGCAGGCGGATCACCTGAGGTCAGGAGTCTGAGACCAGCCTGGCCAACATGGGGAAACCCTGTCTCTACTAAAAATACAAAAGTGGACCAGGCGCAGTGGCTCACGCCTGTAATCCCAGCACTTTGGGAGGCCGAGGCGGGTGGATCACGAGGTCAACAGATCGAGACCATCCTGGTCAACATGGTGAAACCCTGTCTCTATTAAAAATACAAAAAAAACTAGCTAGGCACGGTGGCGCATGCCTGTAATCCCAGCTACTCAGGAGGCTGAGGCAGGAGAATTGCCTGAACCCAGGAGGCAGAGGTTGCAGTGAGCCGAGATCGCACCATTGCACTCCAGCCTGGGTAACAAGAGCGAAACTCCGTCTCAAAAAAAAAAAAAAAAAAAATACATAAGTTAGCCAGGCGTGGTAGCAGGCACCTGTAATCCCAGCTACTTGGGAGGCTGAGGCAAGACAATCGCTTGAACCCAGAAGACAAAGGTTGCAGCGAGTCAGGACTGTGCCACTGTACTCCAGCCTGGGCAACAAAAGCAAGATTCTGTCTCAAAAAAAAAGGTGGGGGGGTGAAAAATACATGTATGTGTGCTCATGTTTCCATAGTCATATATATACATGTGCTCATGCATGTGCACCTGTGCATATGTATAAATGCACCTGTAGATATGCATGTGCCCTGTGTCATGTGCACGTGTGTGCAGTGCATACAGCCACATGTGCACATACATGTACACGTGAATTCTAATGCAGAATTTCTGTGGCTAATCTGGGAAGGTGGGCTTGGCCCCATCAGAGCCCCCTACATAAAGGGACACCAGATCGGTAGAGTGAGGGTTCCTGGGACCTTCTCTCTTCCGCCATTCATTCACTGTGTGGCCCTGGGGGACTCACCCTGGGGCCTCAGGTGCCTCATCTACAAAATGATGCTTTTAACTAAGACCTCCTCCACTTCTAAAATGCTCTGAGTGACCCCAAGTGGAAAGATCCAGAGACCTACTTCCCTGCAGGAGGTCCAGTGGGTTCCACGCAGACCTGTGGGTCAGAATGCGGTGCATTACCTGTTTGGAATCTTCGAAATGTCTATTTTCTCTCTGGAGGACACGTAAGGAATCACCACTACTTTCTTCAAGTCTGGGAGGCCTGAAAGGAGCAGGAAGAGAAAACACAAGGGTACAGGAAAAAGATGCTTAGCTGCTGATTCTTTTTTTCCACAAAATATAACACAATCTAGGGCAGAGACTACCCAGGTTGACACCGGGGAGACTCCTGTGAATGCGCACACACAGCCACACCAGCTGGGAGCCGGAAGGGCCACGCACCTTTAACCACCTGCTGCAGCTTTTCCATGTGGTTGTGCTCTTTGCCGTTATAGACAACAGCCTCCACAGAGAAGATGAGCTTCGGCTGAATTTGAGAAAACCGGTCCAGCACACCCTAAAAGCAGGAGGAAAAAGTCATCACTGATCATCCAAAAGGCAAAAACCAGTAGGCATGGTGGTGGGCGCCTGTAGTCCCAGCTACTCTGGAGGCTGAGGTGGGAGGCTTGCTTGAGCCCGAGAGTTCAAGGCTGGAGTGAGCTATGCTTGCACCACTGCATTCCAGCCTGGGCACAGAGTGAGACCCTGTCTCTAATATAACAAAACGGCAAAAACCTTCAGTAGCCAACAGGACCACTACATTTCATGGGAGACAAAGAGCAGCAGCATCAGTGCATGACCAGGCCACTGTGTCCCAGCACCCATGGCCAATAAAGAAAGTTGATGAGGCCAGCCACAGTGTCTCACACCTGTAATCCCAGCACTTTGGGAGTCCGAGGCAGGTGGATCACTCGAGGTCAGAAGTTCAAGACCAGCCTGGCCAATGTGGTAAAACCCCATCTCTATTAAAAATACAAAAATTAGCCAGGTGTGGTGGCATGTACCTGTAATCCCAGCTACTTGGGAGGCTGAAGCAGGAGAATCACTTGAACCCGGGAGGCAGAGGTTGCAGTGAGCCAAGATCAAGCCAGCCACTGCACTCCAACCTGGGCGACAGAGTAAGACTCTGTTTAAAAAAAAAAAAATGTTGATCAAAGCACAACTTGTATCTGAGAAACCACCACCATGCCAAGGAAGGCATAAATACCAAGCAATACCAAAAGTGGCCGGGCACGGCGGCTCATGCCTGTCATCCCAGCACTTTGGGAGGCCGAGGCAGGTGGATCACCTGAGGTCAGGAGTTTGAGACCAGCCTGGCCAACATGGTGAAACCCTGTCTCTACTAAAAATTTAAAATTAGCTGAGCATGGTGGTGGCAGGCACCTGTAACCCCAGCTAGTCAGAGGCTGAAGCAGAAGAATCACTTGACCCTGGGAGGTGGAGGTTGCAGCGAGCTGAAATTGGGCCATTGCACTCCAGCCTGGGCAACAAGAGCAAACCTCCATCTCCAAAAAAAAAGAAAGGAATACCAGAAGTATTTATAGACATATACTGAAATAGGAAGACTACAGAGTGTATGTTTGCACTGCCAGAAAGATTTCCCGCCTTACAGAAAGAGCCTGTTAGCACAGCTCCACTTGGGTATACAAAGGAAGACCCATCTTCCTAAGAGGCAATGACAGCAAAGCACAGTGGTCCCATGTTTTGGTTCTCTTGGAATCTTCATTAAGGAGGAACCTGAATCCTCCAAGCAGTGCATTTATGCCAACCAATCACACAAGCCCATACGTGCATACACTAGTTAACGAGCCCCATCTTAAAAAAGGCAGGATCACCACACCCATGTCTCCATTTGCACTGCAAGCGGAATCTGCATCCAGCCAAGGGCATCTCTTTCCTAGAAGATGGGATTCCTCCTATGAAGGCATGAGCTTGTTTCTGGAACTCATAACACTCACGGATGCTCCCTGAGTGTTAGTCCAGATTATTAATTATTCACAGATGACTAACGTTAGTAACAGATTAAAGCACTGTTGGACAGGGCTTCCATTCACTTCCCTCCTAGCCATCCTCAAGGTTGCCCTGTGTTAAGAGTCTGCCATCCACAAACATGGATAGGCATCACCCAGATGGCCACTATTCCCTTGCACATGAGCCTGATGTAAGCAGTTCCAGACCCACACCTGGGCTACCCCCAGGGCACACAGAGTGGCCCCAGAACCTCGGAGTAAGAACTTCACAGGACAGGGCCCTCCACCCTGGCTGCCAGGTAGCACCACCTGCCGTGGGACTAAGTTAATTAAGCTCATTAGGATAACTAATTAACCGATAGAAATAGCTGGCATTTGTTTTCAGAGCGCCCCGTGACTCTTAGCAGGGAAGTAGAAGCGCTGACTCTGCAGGGCAGTGTTAGGGAAGGGAGGCTGGACAGCTCGAAGTGTGGTCCCCTGGGCAGGCAACGTCAGCGTCACCTGGGGCCCCAGACCTAATGAATCGGAAACCAGGCAGGGGGCCCAGCAATCTGTTCTCACCAGCCCTCCAGATGATCCTGAGGTGTATAAACTTTGAGAATCTCTGGGCTAAGAGTTCTAGGATTGAGCGTTTACTGTCAATGCTGTCCAATTTCCCAAACTAGAAGCTGAATTCACAGAGAAGGCTAGGGAGTAGAAAGCATTTGTTTATTCCAAGTGCTGGGTGCCAGGCACCATGCCAGGGAACCAGAGGGACAGGGTTCCCACTCCCTGGGACACTGATCTATCAGGAACACAAAAAGAAAACGATTGCAAATGTTATTGTTTTCCATTTCCAATGTTTTCAGGAAACCACACTAAACATGAGGTAGCCAGGGAGACGAAAAGAGAGAAGGAAGGAATTAAAGCTAATGATGGACTTAACCAGCAAAACAAAAATCATTTTCCCGAAACAACCAATAGCATAAGCTTCTTAGCAGGCACGGTGGCTTGCGCCTGTAATCCCAACACTTTGGGAGATAAGCTTGGACAGCTACAAATAATTTTTTTATTAAATTAGCAGGGCACCTGTAATCCCAGCTACTTGGAAGGCTGAGGTGGGAGGATTGCTTGAGCCCAGGAATTCGAGCCTGTAGTGAGCTACGGTCACACCACTGTACTCTAGCCTGGGCAACAGAGCAAGAACCTGTCTTAATCGGCCAGGCGCAGTGGCTCACACCTATAATCCCAGCACTTTGGGAAGCTAAGGCAGGTGGATCATGAGGTCAAGAGATCAAGACCATACTGGTCAACAAGATGAAACTCCGTCTCTACTAAAAGTACAAAAATTAGCTGGGCATGTTGGCACACCTGTGGTCCCAGCTACTCAGGAGGCTGAGGCAGGAGAATTGCTTGAACCCATAAGGCGGAGGTTGCGGTGAGCCGAGATCATGCCATTGCACTCCAGTCTGGATAACAAGAGCAAAACTCTGTCTCAAAAAAAAAAAAGAAGCTGTCTTAAAATAAAATACAAGCTGCTTGAAAAATCTGATCAAGAAAAAAACTAACATTTCAGCTAGGCAAGGTGGCTCACACCTGTAATCCCAGCACTTCGGGAGGCCAAGGCAGGCAGATCCCTTGAGGTCAGGAGTTCCAGACCAGCCTGACCAACATGGAGAAACCCCGCCTCCACTAAAAATACAAAAATTAGTTGGGCATAGTGGTACATGCCTGTAATCCCAGCTACTCGGAAGGCTGAGGCAGGAGAATCACTTGAGCCCGGGATGGCGGAAGTTGCAGTGAGTCAAGATCGCGCCACTGCACTCCAGCCTGGGTGATAGACCAAGACTCCGTCTCAAAAAAAAAGAAACCTAACATTTCCAGTTACTCTTTGCAGAACACCTACTGTGTGTCAGGTGCTGCCCTAAGCGCTGCACCAATATTCACTCATTTACCGCTCAAAATAACCTTGGACATAGGTGCTCTTATCCTCCACATACTGCAGATGAATAAACTGAAGCATGTGGCCTCTCAAAACCTGAAATCATACTTAACTATAGAATAAAAGATTCATGAGCAAGAAAACAATGTTTAGACCAGGCTCAGTGACTCACGTCTGTACTCCTGGCACTTTGGGAGGCCGAGGAGGGCAGATCACCTGAGGTCAGGAGTTCAAGACCAGCTTGACCAACATAGGGAAACCCCATCTCTACTAAAATCATGAAAATTAGTTGGTCGTGGTGGCACATGCCTGTAGTCCCAGCTACTCGGGAGGCTGAGGCAGGAGAATCTCTGGGAGGTGGATGTTGCAGTGAGCCAAGATCGCGCCATTGCACTCCAGCCTAGGTAACAGAGTGAGATTCCGTCTCAGAAAAAAAAGTTTAATAGATTTTGAAATCCAGATAGGATGGATGACTTCTCAAGAAAATATCAACTACCAAAATTTATTCAAAAAGCAGCACAACATCTGAAGCGACAAAGGTCTACCTCCTACAGAAACACCAGAGTGGGCAGCTCTGCAGGAGCACCACCAAGTCTCCGTGAGCTAGAGCACCCCTTCCATGTAAGCCACTACAGAAGGCAGAGAGACAGGAAACATACAAACCAAAAGAGAGAGAGAGAGAGACTGGCCAGGAGCAGTGGCTCATGCCTGTAATCCCAGCACTTTGGGAGGCCAAGACAGGCGGATTGCCTGAGGTCGGGAGTTCGAGACCAGTCTGATCAATATGGTGAAACCCTGTCTCTACTAAAAATACAAAATTAGCTGGGCATGGCGGTGTATGCCTGTAGTCCCAGCTACTCAGGAGGCTGAGGCATGAGAACTGCTTGAACCCGGGAGGCAGAGGTTGAGGTGAGCCAAGATTGTGCCATTGCACTCCAGCCTGGGCAACAAAAGTGAAACTCTGTCTCCAAAATAAAAAAAGAGAGACGGAGATTATACACCAATGTTACTGACTACAGCAATGGACTAATGAAGGGGGAAATCACATGATTATCTTGGAAGCTTGATAAAAGGCAACATGCTGTCCACCCAAAAAGCTTTAATCAGCTGGAAACTGAAGCAAGCTTCCTCACTGACAAAAGGTATCTTGCAGACACCTGACAGCACATATCACACTTGATGGTAAATGAGAAGATATCCAGTGAGAAGAGAACACGCAAGACACCCACCCCCAGCCCACCTGCACCTGTGCTGAACACCGCCACCTACGCAACGGGGTAGGAACTAGAAACAGCTTGCCCCCTGCATTCAACGGGAACAGCTGCACACAAAATCTGTGAAAATCACCAGAAAAACCACTAGAACGAACCAAAGTTAGGCAAAGTGGCCACATATAACTCAATCCGGCAAAATAAATAGTGGTGTTAAACCCCAGGAATACAGTTTGAAAAGGTAATGGGGACCGGACGCGGTGGCTCACGCCTATAATCCCAACACTTTGGGAGGCCAAGGCAGGTGGATCCCTGGCCAACATGGTGAAACACCATCTCTACTAAAAATACAAAAATTAGCCAGGCATGGTGGCACGTGCCTGTAGTCCCAGCTACTTGGCTGAGGCAGAAGAATCGCTTGAACCTGGGAGGCAGAGGTTACAGTGAGCCGAGATCACGGAGTTGCACTCCAGCCTAGGTGACAGTGAGACTCCGTCTAAAAAAAATGTAATGAGAAAAACAAAACAAAATAAAATGAGAAAGTCACTGAAGGATTTTTTTTTTGAGACAGGGTCTTGCACTGTCACCCAGGCTAGAGTACAGTAGCCCGATCACAGCTTAGTCAAACTCAACCTCCTGGGCTCAGGATCAGGCTGTGCACCACCGTGCCCAGATAATTTATTTATTTTTTGTAGAGATGGGGTTTCACCATGTTGCCCAGGCTGGTCTCAAACTCATGGACTCAAGCGATCCATCTGCTTCAGCCTCCTAAAGTGCTGGGATTACAGGTGTGAGCTACCATGCCCATCCCACTAAAGAATATTTAATCTGGGAGAGAGACGTAAGCAAACGTTGGTTCAAATCCACTTGTTAAAGGGTGTATACTGGATAGCAGAAAGATGAGTAAAGTTTAAAAAAAAAAAGAGGCCGGGCGCGGTGGCTCAAGTCTGTAATCCCAGCACTTTGGGAGGCCGAGGCGGGTGGATCACGAGGTCAAGAGATCGAGACCATCCCGGTCAACATGGTGAAACCCCGTCTCTACTAAAAAGACAAAACTTAGCCAGGCGTGGCAGCGGGTGCCTGTAATCCTGGCTACTCGGGAGGCTGAGGCAGGAGAATCGCTTGAACCTGGGAGGTGGAGGTTGCAGTGGAGATTGTGCCACTGCACTCCAGCCTGGGCAACAGTGTGAGACTGTCTCAAAAAAAAAAGAAAAAGAAAGAAAGTTGTATACTGGAGAGAAGCAGAAACAAGACTGGTGTGAAGCTACTGCAACAGCACACGTGAGAGACAGCAGAGCCTCACCGGGGTCACGGAGAAACCGAGGAAACACTGAATCAAATGTATGAAGGACAGTGGAGAGGAGGGAGAACAGCCACCTGTAGGGAAGGGAGAGGAATGGTGTGGGGCACCCCGGGTTCCTGGCTTGGCAGGGTGTGGTGGGGGCAGTTACTGACATGGGGGACCCTTGGGGACTTGTGAGCTCATCTGGGACTCCCTCAGTCTTGAGAACTTCTGGCAGCTCCCCAACCCCAGGGCAGACTGGACAGGAGTACGGAAAGATGGAAGCAAAGTCATGACAGGAACGAGGGGTCCTCCTCAAGCTGAACACCCCAGCTACCGCATAGGGCCCGGGAGGAGGGCGCACACCTGCAAGTCCCCAGCCAAGCTTCCCTCTACTCCCGCCACTTCCTCTGTCCCTCAGCATTATTACAGAGACGCCCTGGGAGCTGCCCCCAAACACCTTTTTTTTTTTTTTAAAGTAAAACTGTTAAGTAAAACATTGGCCAACTTTAGCACCAGTTTTTAAAAAAATGCCTGGGACATGCAGTTGGCAGGGACTTGGCCCCTGGCCTCAGGACAGCAGGCCCTTGGTCACTGTCTACCTCCTCCATCCTCCATTTTAAGGGTACCCCCAGCACCCCTTCCTCGGTGACACTCTTGGTGGGCAAAGACTATTTCCTACTTCTTCTTCTTCTACTCTAAACTGCTACACAGAGGTGGCTGCAGAAAGCCCCAAAATGGCGACCCCCAGGAGCCCAGAGGCACCAGGATGAGTCTGCAAGCAGGTGGTGGCACCCCAGTCCCACAGGCCACCAGGGCTGCCCTCCTTGGGTCTGATAGTAACACATACCCTGCCCGAAACCACCAGAAGGCAAGTGAGGACGCCCAGAAATGGCCCTTCCTGGCACCAAATCCTCCTGGACTGTGAATGCTACCTCTTCCTCCTTCCCCACCACCTCTGATGGGCAGGAAACTGGGACAGAAGCATCCAGGAGAGAAGGCTTCACCCTCTAGACCAGCGCCCAGGCACTGGCACTGAAACGAGGCGTCCAAACAGAAGTTCACCCCAGCCAGGTGAGCCTGCCCTCCCTGGACAGACAGCAGGTCCACTCACCTAAGTGCACGCAGTGATCTCCCAGACTCATTCATGTCCCGCTGGGACTCGAGTGTCCCTCTATTTACTTCTGAGGCTGTCTCTACGCAAATATCAAGGTAAAAGATTTGACCTACTTTGAGGCCATGGTCCTTACTCCTCTCTTTCCTGCCCATATGTCCTGGATGAGGCATCCCAGCACCTGGCTCCCTCCAGCCTCAGCCACCCCTTATGCAAAGTGAGTCCCCACACTCCTGACAGCCAAGCTCCCTCACCCGCAGATAAGGGGCCTGTCCAGATCTTTGCTGTGGCGAACACACAAACCACGAATGGCATGTCTATACTGGCGCCCTCTCTGTGCCCAGGATTCTAAGATGGACTGAGAGTCCTTGGTTTAGTGGGGAAGAAATGATTGCCAGTGAAACATACTGAGTGTTTATTGAGTGCTTACTATGTGCCAAGCCCCAGTCTAAGCTGGCTAGAGGCACTCACTAATTTGACCTTCAAGCCCTAAGAGAGGGGCAACAGTATCCATTCCCTATCCATGATGAGGTAGGAACGGGCTGAGTGACTTGCCCGAAGCCTTGCAACTGGCCAGAAGCACGGCCCGGCTGCAGCCTGGCTGGTCTGACATGGGTGCTCGCTCCTCACCGCTGTGCTGGCTCCACTCAGAAAAAACTAATACTGGACATGGAACAGATTCAGGTGCTGAGGTAACGCAGATGACTGCACCAGGAGGAACAGGGGGAAATCCAGAAAGCCTCTGGAGGCGGCATCTCCTACCTAAGCCAGGGGTCAAGGATAAGCGGGTCCCGCCAGGTAGGTGGGAGGGAGAAGAGGCCGTTCTGAACTGGGGACACAGAGTTCAAGAAGCAGGGGCAGGTGGGGTGGGGCCCAGAGGAAGACCTGCTAGGAAGCCCGAGGCCAGGGAGGAAACAGAGGGAGGCAGCCAGGGAGAGCCCTGGAGGTCGGCAGACAGTTTCCACATGGAAGCTGGCATCTCAGAGAACTAGCCCAGTGCAGGGTGACAATGATCTCAGGGTGAAAGAACCAAGCCTGCCAGTGATCTAGGGCTCACATGCCACAGTACCCCAGGCACAGTGACAGTGATCACGCTACAAAGACAAGTGTCTCTGAATCAGAGGTCTGGGCCCTAGCCCCATGAAAAGCCTGAGGAGTCCTCTGCCACTGCTGAGGTTTTCCTGGCTGGACAAGCAGGGGTCAAGATCTTGAGCATCGAAACCAGCTGTCAGCCTGTTCTGGCCCAGGAGAGCTGGGCTTTCATGTTGCAACAAAACAAACACACCCATGAACATGTGTCTGACCCGAATACGGTGCTTAGCAACCAATCAAGCATTGAAACCAACAGCCTGTGTTCAATCAGGCTGACAGCCACTCAGAGTGAGCGAGAATGGCTGTCCTATTTACACACACACACACACACACACACACACACACACGGCCACCTGAAGGCAGGCTGGGCCCTCTCATGTACAGGGATCAGAGGGTGGCCTTCCCTGGCATCTCTGAAGATGGCAAAGGCTCAAAGGTAAACAGTGAAACAAAAACCCCAAAGCCATCAAAAGACTCAGGACCTAGAGATCTTGCTAAGGCTGGAAAGGTTGGGAACCCGGAGAACAGAGCACCTCCCCAGCCTGCTGATGCCCTCCGAGCCCAAAGGCATTAGTAAGGCAACCTGAGATGCCCAGGTAGCCAGCAGAGAGCGGGCAGAGGGAGGTGGGCAACGGTGGGAGAGAGCCCGGAACAGGGTGGAAGTAAAGCACAGGGAGTGACGGAGCCAGAATGCATTCCGCCAGTGTCATCAAGGAAAGACGGATGCCCAGCCCACCGCGGCCTGTGGCCCTGCAGCAGAGGGTCCCTTCAGCACCCAGCGCAGCCAGCCAAGGAGCTCTCAGTGGGCAGGTGCGTGAACCTACAAGAACAACAGTAGGACTCCATCTGCGTAGACCACAAGTCAATGAAGAATGGCAATTTCCCTTTACAATGTTCTCTGTGATTCAAAGAAATGTGATTTCAAGGTAACAGAAAACATGACTCCAAAGGGAAGATATTCACGTTCCATTGCAGTTTCTGAAAAGCACCCCTAACCGAAAACGGGGCACCATCTGAAGCTTAACATGATGATGCCAGAAATTAAAAACGGGACCTCTTTTTTTTGAGACGGAGTTTCGCTCTCGTTACCCAGGCTGGAGTGCAATGGCGCGTTGATCTCGGCTCACCACAACCTCCGCCTCCTGGGTTCAGGCAATCCTCCTGCCCCAGCCTCCTGAGTAGCTGGGATTACAGGCACACGCCACCATGCCCAGCTAATTTTTTGTATTTTTAGTAGAGACGGGGTTTCACCATGTTGACCAGGATGGTCTCGATCTCTTGACCTCGTGATCCACCCGCCTCAGCCTCCCAAAGTGCTGGGATTACAGGCGTGAGCCACCGCGCCCAGCCAACGGGACCTCTTTTTAAAGCAGAGATCTGCAAACCGATGCAGGGAACCATCCACCAGCCCAGACCCCATCAGCCTTGGCTCAGTTCCAGCCCCAATTTGTCCGCAACTCCAGGAATTCGTTCCTGTCAGTTTTAGCCCCCGAACAAGGATGGTAAACAAAGGGTGAGCAGAGGCTTTGGTGCAGTTGACCCGTGCCAGGTCCTTACTCAACTCAGATAGCGGATGTCCAGGTGTGTGTGGCACCAAGCACTATGCCGTGTGGCATTCACGCAGGGCCTCCCATGCCGGGTGCACGCCCCAATAATGCCAGCCATGAAGCCGCCAAACACTGCCGGACTCCCTGCCAATGGCTGGATCTCATTCGAGTGTGAGTAATACACGTCACACACACCCCCGTCTCTGGTAGGATGGAGTCTATACCTCGGACACTAGCAAAATGAGGGACAGAGAGAAGCATCTCAGCAGGAGGGGGGGTGGCCCTGTCATTTTCTGACCTGAGACACCGCTGCAGGGCCTGGGACTGTTCTCTTCCCAGGAGCCGGGGGAGCCTCGGGGTGAGCAGAGCCATGCTGCCATCTAGTGCACCCAGTGGCTCGGCCAGCACTTCCCGCTCCAGAGGCGGCTCCAGGAGGCTGTGAGTCCATAAAACCCGGGACCAATCCCGGCCAGGTCCCAGAGACCATGTTTGCTACAGAGCCATGCATCCTTCCTGGGTCCTGCCAGGACGGGCAGATCCTGCTGGACGGGAGTCAGCGGGGAGTGACATGTGCATAGGACAATGACCCAGTGAGGCTGGAAGCAGCTGTGGGACAGGCTGGGGGCCAGCCCTGCTGCTGCAGACACGTGGAGTCAGAGGCTCTCCCTCTCTCCATCCGCTGGCTCCAGACGTGACACCAAAGGCCGATTCCAGGAGCTCTGACATCACCTCTCCAGGGGCAGAGGGGTGGGTCTCCAGCCATGGGAAGCTATGATCATTCCCCAGCCACACATGTCTCTCCCAGCCTCTCACAACCCGTTTACAAAAGGTTAAACAATCACAGTTTAACTCAAAACACACCCATCCCCTGACTGGTTAACAGTAGCTACCGCTTACTGGGCTTGCCTGGTGGGTCACACCCTGTCCCTGAATCCACACTAATGTGGTCACTGCAGTTGCATTGACATTGTCAACATTTTCCCTCTGGGGACACCAGGGCGCTTGCCCAAGGACACTGATCAAGGAAGCCATGTGGAGCAGAGGCAGCCAGCCCGCCCGGCCTTGAGCATACCCAGGGGTCCTGCCACGTCGCCCTGGGGCCTTTCCCTCTGCCCTGGACAGCATGGCTCAAGGTCGGCTGAGGGGTCTGAGGGCAACAGCATCCAGGAACCCCACCCCTCCAGACCCTCCCACAAGAACTCCGCTGGCCCCAGCAGCCCAGGCAGCCCCCACAGAGGGCCCTGGGACAGGAGAGGCCACAGGTTGAGTTTCTGCCTCAGGTCAGTCCCTGCTGACCTGGAGAGGTCCTGGGGTGAGATGGCCTGGGAAAGAACACAGGAAAGTTCCAGAAGGCACGGCACAGCCATCCAGCCACGAGTGCGGATCTATAGGGTGGCCACGCCCTCCCTGAATTCAACAGGGCTCCGTCATCAGCTGGGCTAGTGCCAAGGCCTGATGCACAGCCGGCCAGTCTCACCCCTCCAGGCCTGTGTCTTATCTCTCCTTCCACAGTGTGGAGAAAGGAGACTCCTCCTCCAAAACCTTACTGAAAAGCAAGCCTCCAAGTGGACACAGTTTCTAAGCTCACACCCAAACAGCCTCGCCTGTGGACAAGCACAGACACCAATGCCAGCCACTAAGCTCTAAAGGGCCACACCTGCAGTTGCCACTGTGGACTGACGTACGGTGCAGGGCCCGGCCCAGAACAGATGCAGCTGACCAGGAGGCACAGTCAGGGACATGGATGCCATGTGTCCTCTAACAGGGTCTCCTGGCTCCTGAGGGTCCCTGATGCCCAAGGTTCTGCAGCCAGGAGAGGGCCCTGCCTGGGGCGTGGGGGCCCTGGGAAGACCTGCTCTGCAGCTGCTTCATTCGCCCCGTGGAGGAACCGAGAGGCCAGGTGTCCCCAGCGGGGATCAGCACATGCTTCCGGCCCTGCCTGGGCCACTCTGGACAGCTGGACACACCCTGGGACAGTTTGGTGACAGAGAGGCTGCCCCCCAGGGTGCACACACACACACAACACAATCACAGGTCCAGAGGAAGGGGCTGGAAACAGCAGAAACCAGCACAGCGAGGTCCCGGGGAACTTCTGTGAGCAGGACTTTCAGAACAAACCTAGAAAACTGTCCTCAGAGGAGGCACACTTAGCAAACCTCATGTGGCCACTAACTCCCAGGTGAAGACAACGGGGTGACCTCACTAGACCTGAGCAACACTGGCTGCTGCACCCGCCACGTGCCGGGTCTTCCAAGAACACGGCGGGCAGGGAACGTCAGGACTACTTGAAAGAAAGAACCAGGCCGGATGCGGTGGCTCACGCCTGTAATCCCAGCACTTTGGGAGGCCGAGGCAGGCAGATCACGAGGTCAAGAGATTGAGACCATCCTGGTCAACATGGTGAAACCCCGTCTCTACTAAAAATACAAAAAATTAGCTGGGCACGGTGGCACGTGCCTGTAATCCCAGCTACTCAGGAGGCTGAGGCAGGAGAATTGCCTGAACCCAGGAGGCGGAGGTTGTGGTGAGCCGAGATCACGCCATTGCACTCCAGCCTGGGTAACAAGAGCGAAACTCCGTCTCAAAGAAAAAAAGAAAGAACCAGGCAGGGCGCGGTGCCTCACACCTGTAATTCTAGCATTTTGGGAGGCCGAGGCAGGCTGATCACAAGGTCGGGAGTTTGAGACCTGCCTGGCCTATATGGTGAAATCATATCTCTAGTAAAAATATAAAAACTAGCAGGGCATGGTGGCCGGTGCCTGTAATCCCAGCTACTCAGGAAGCTGAGGCAGGAGAATCCCTTGAACCCGGAAGGCAGAATTTGCAGTGAGCCAAGATTGTACCATTGAACTCCAGCCTGGACGACAGAGCAAGACTCCATCTTGGAAAAAAAAGGAAGAACCAGACGCAAGTCTTTCTGGCTCCTTCTCTCCCCAGAGGCCACTGCAACGCCACCTCCTCCCGCTGGGCTCACGCTGCTGTCCAGGTCCCGGGAATTCCGCCCATACTGCCCCTGCCCAGGATGCTCACAGGGCACGGGGTGCCCCCTCTGCCACAGACCCTGACTCACATTCACACCGAAGTCTGGGGACGTGGAGCTCCAGATAGCGCCGATGCTTGCCGCGGCCAGCATCGCCTCGACGGCGTGCTCACTGTTGGGTAAATAACCTGTGGAGAGGACACAGGAAGAAGCTTGGGTTCAGGGTGTATGGGATGGAGGCAGCAGGCATCCAAAAGGTTCCTCTGAGAGCCAGGGCCAGTGTGGGAGGTGGGGCTGGCCCTGAACTGCCTGAGGATCATGACCACCCTCCCCCACCCAGCTGAACTGCCTGTTGCCCACCATGCCCCTGCAATCCATTCTCCATGCTCTGATGAGAGTGACCCTGTGGCCTCTCCTCCCTCTGCTCCCCATCCCTCCCTGTGATCTGGTTGCAGCAGCCTTCTTCCCACTTCTCACTTGTCCTAATCGCCTCCTGCCTCAGGGCCTTTGCATAGCTGTCTGATCTGCTGAAAACTCCTCCACGCACACCAGCCACCTCCATTCAGTGTACACTCATCCTGCAGCTCTTCACTCAAACGGAACCTCATCAGAGCAGCCTTCTCCATGGCCGTCTTGCCCCCAACCCTGTGAACTCAGGTCCCCCAACTAGTCACCTGCAAAGGTCACTGCATTTCTTCTTTGCCACCAAACTGACTGTAACTGCAAATGAATAATCACTTGTGTAACTGATCGTTTAGTATCTGGTTCTCACATGAGGACTGGGACTTTGCCTGTCCTGTTCTTTGCTTTGCTAAATGCCTTCTACCATGCTCTGCACAGCAAGGGTCCTCAGATATTTGCTGGCTGGCAGATGGATGGAAGGACGAATGGAAACACAAGGATGGATATATAGACGGACGGATGGAAGGAAAGAAAGATGGATGGATGGCTGGATGGATGGATGATGGATGAGGGATAATGAATGGAAGATGGATGGATGCCAGATGGAGGATAGATAAATGGATGGATAGATGGATGATGGGTGAATAGGTAGGTGGAGAGAAGAATGTATAGACGGATGGATGGATGGATGGATAGTTCGATGGATGATGTATGAGGGATGGAGAATGGATGGATGAATGGGTAGATGATGGGTGGAGGATAGATAAATGGATGGACATATGGATGATTGGTAAATGGGCAGATGGAGGAAAGAATGTATAGACAGTTGGATGGATGGTTGGATAAATGATGGATAAGGAATGAAAAATGGAAGATGGGTGGATAAATGGGCAGATGGTGCGTGGAGGATACATGAATGGATGGAAAGATGGATGATGGAGGATGGGTAGGTGAAAAGAAGGATGGATGATGGATGGGGAGATGGAGGATGGGTAGGTGAAAAGAAGGATGGATGATGGATGGGGAGATGGATGGGCTGATGGATGGACGGATGGACAGGTGGACTAAGGGATGGCTGGGTAGATGGATAGAGAGGAGAGGGAACGACTGTACAGCAGTACAGTAAGGCCCATACAGGACAGAGGTCCTCGGGTCCCCCCCAGCAGGCTGGCTTTCATGACAACAGAAGCAGGGAATCCTCATGGCCACGGAGACTATGATCAATCAACCAGATCACTCTACACATTCCGGAGGAAAGGACCTGCACAGTCGAGCAGAAGGCAGTCGGGAGACGAAGGGCCACAGCCGAGGCCTCATCAGAGCAAGGTGCAACTGCTTAGGTGCTCCCCAGGGGTCCCTGGTCAGCCGGCTCCCTTTGTCCCTCCTTCTCCCCGATGCAGTGGGTATTTCTGTTTGTCTGGATTCACACACATTTCCCCGGCTGGGCCATAAGCATCCAAGGGGCAGGGGTCACACCCCATGGGTTTCCACTGCATCTGACAGACGGCTGGCGTTTGCCGAGTTTGCTTCGAGGATGAGACTTGGCTGAGTGTCAGCTGAAGCATCTCAACACTGTCAGCCCCGGGGACAGGGCAGGACTCGGTGCCCAGGGGAGGCTGCGTAACCAGCGGACTTCATGCGGCCGACAGCTGAGGAGGAGCCGGCCCATCTCCTGCAGCACAATATATGCCAACCCTGAGACCACTTCACAGACAAAGGAAAGCAGCAAGGCACAGCTTTAACTCCATCTTTCCAAGACTCTAAAGCACCTAACCCCATTAATCCTCAGAATCATTTTCTAGTGTTTTCTGGGAAACTCGAAGTCCCAGATCCTAGTAACTGTGGTCAGGCCAAATTGGTATCCAACGGAGACCCACAAAATGTCGGGACAGGGGACCAGCTCAACTCTGAAGGGCCCTGGGCACTGGAGCCAGGCATCTCCTCAAAGAAAGCACAGCCCAGAGGAACCCTGGCTGTCCCCAATATAACCTGTTCTGTCTTTCCTTCACTCGCGGAAATGTCTGCTTCAAAAGGAGATTTTTTTAAATGAGAATTGAAGGGAAGAAAAAAACTGGAGACTAGAACATTTTGCATTCCTATGCAAGACCTTAAAAGGATACAGATTAGGCCGGGCGCGGTGGCTCAAGCCTGTAATCCCAGCACTTTGGGAGGCCGAGGCGGGTGGATCATGAGGTCAAGAGATCGAGACCATCCTGGTCAACATGGTGAAACCCCGTCTCTACTAAAAATACAAAAATTAGCTGGGCATGGTTGCGCGTGCCTGTAATCCCAGCTACTCAGGAGGCTGAGGCAGGAGAATTGCCTGAACCCAGGAGGTGGAGGTTGCGGTAAGCCGAGATCGCGCCATTGCACTCCAGCCTGGGTAACAAGAGCGAAACTCCGTCTCAAAAAAAAAAAAAAAAAAGGATACAGATTAAATCAGACCAAGAAGAACCCAAAAGAAGGGCGGTTTCAGCTTCAAAAATGCCTGTTTTGCAGCTGGACACAGTGGCTCACCCCTGTAATCCCAACACTTTAGGAGGCCAAGGCAGCAGGATCGCTGGAATCCAGGAGTTTGAGACCAGTTGAGCAACATAGCGAGACCCTGTCTCTACCAAAACGACAAAAATTAGCCAGGCATGGTGGCACGCACCCATAGTCCCAGCTACTCAAGAGACTGTGGTGGGAGCGTCCCTTGGAGCCCAGGGGTTCGAGGCTGCAGTGAGCCATGATCACACCACTGCAGTCCAGCTGGGCAACAGAGTGAGACCTTGTCTCAAAAAGAAAAAAAAAAAAAGCCTGCTGTGATCATCAGCCCAATTCCCACAGTCGTTTATTCAATAAACACTTCTTAGATGCTGCCTGGGGCCAGGCACCTTTACAAAGTAACATACAGCTGTGAGGAGAAAAGAAAGCCCCTGTCCTCTAGTACCGAGGACACATGTGCACACACAGGATCCCCGAAAAGTCAAGTGAGCCATGAGGGCCACAAACAAAGCAGGTACAGGAAGAGCGTGAGGTACTTTTTGAAGGCTGACCAGGTACGGCCTCTGAGAAGGTAATGTTTGGACAGCAACCCCGACGAACCCGGGTGAACCCCGAGGACACGGCAGAAGGAGAACAGGCCACCAAGGGTCGAGGCAGGAGGCAGCTGGCATGCCCATCCCTGATTCCTCTCTAGTCAGCTGACACACACTGGGACACTGCATGTCCCGTCCTGTTACCCCAGGAGACAGGGCAGGGGAGGGGCCAGGCGCACAGGATTCTTGGTCCAGCCGTTTACTGCACTCGTAGACAACGAGGCCGCCCAGCTCCTCCTGCCTCTTTGCAAACAAGCTGATTTTTGCCAAAGTAATTTGCAATTTGCAGTAAGTTCCCTCAGGGAGGTACACCCGTGCCAAACACCAAGGCTCTAAAGCCTAAGCCCCTCCCCAGTGGCTTTTCCTGCCACCCACCTCCTGCGGTCCTTGTCCCATAATGTGGAGGGGAAAGGGAGGGAAGTTGGGAGCTGTGGCCACCAGGGCTGCACTGGAAGATAAATCACCCTCATCTGCACCTGCTCATCCCCATGTACACAACTGCCTGCATCTCAATTCACTAACAAGCTGCTTGGGGCAAAGAACAGGTCCATGTACAGACCTTTACATTTTTCCAGAAGCCAGGGGGAAAGGAAAATTGTAAGAAAAATACCTAAGTAGTTCTGAGCGGGAAATCCTCACTTGCTACCCCAGGGAACAAAGGAGGGGCCCGGCCCAGGGCGGGATGACAAGCAACACATCATGGGCTGCAGATTCCAGCCCCAGCTCCTTCCAGAAGAGTCCTCACATGGGGCCTGCTCTTTGCTCCTACTTCCCTTGCTTTATGGCTCTGAAGGGCGGTCAGAAGGGGACAGCACCTCAGGAAACAAGGCAGAGCAGAAGGTGGGCGAGGCCTTTGGGATGAGACCTGGGCACCGCCCCACCTCCTGCACTCCATGTTCCACCCCACAGAGCTCCCGTGGCCCCGTGACACCTCCCGCTAGCTGCTGCCCAGACCGCCCTTTCCTGCCCCGCCTGGCTGCGGGGCTAACTCTTCCGGCAAACCGATATTGAATGGTTTGAATGTGGCATGCCAACACTGAACATCAATCCCTTCATGTTCCCAGAACTGTTTTAGGCTCTGGGACAAAGCAGGACACAAAGCAAAGCGAATTCCTGCCTCACAGAGCAGGGTAATTTTTCAGCGATTTTCTTTTTTTTTTTTTTTTTTGAGACGGAGTTTCGTTCTTGTCACCCAGGCTGGAGTGCAATGGCGCGATCTCGGCTCACCGCAACCTCCGCCTCCTGGGTTCAGGCAATTCTCCTGCCTCAGCCTCCCGAGTAGCTGGGATTACAGGCACGCGCCACCATGCCCAGCTAATTTTTTGTATTTTTAGTAGAGACGGGGTTTCACCATGTTGACCAGGATGGTCTCGATCCGTTGACCTTGTGATCCACCCGCCTCGGCCTCCCAAAGTGCTGGGATTACAGGCGTGAGCCGCCGCGCCAGGTCCTTCAGCGATTTTCCTTCATCTATTTTCTGCCTTGCATGTAGAATCCAAGTCCCACAGGTAATATGACAGGACTCCCCCTTGTTCGAAAGTCGTCTTGACCGTCACACTGCCCACTCTAGCTTGATCTCCTCTCTCAAACCATCACCAGCACGCAGAATACTTACCAACGACCCGATCTCCTTTCTTCACTCCCATTTTCCTCATTGCTGCTGCCAGCAAAGCCACGTCTCTCCTCAGCTCTTCAAAGGTCACCTTCACAATTTCCTCTTTACCTTCCCCTGGAAGAAAAAAAGGGTAAATTGTACACAGGCCACCGTAAAAAGAAAGTTTGCAAGCCATAGACACTGACTGAAAAATCCCACCTGTTTTAATGCAGGTTATTAACCCACACCCAGGGCAAACAGACGCAGGGAACACAAGCCAAGATACAGGTCAACTCAACTTCGCGCAGAGGAAAGGCTGTGTGGGAGTCAGCCGAGGAAACGCACTAACAACATGTGCAGCGAAAAGATTCTCCACTCGGCGGGGTGCAGTGGCTCACGCCTATGATCTCAGCACTTTGGGAGGCTGAGGAGGAAGGACTGCTTGAGCCCAGGAGTTCAAGACAAGCCCAGGCAACAGAGGGAGACCTCCATCTCTACCAAAAATGTAAAAATGAGCCAGGCATGATGGCACGCCTCTGTAGACCCAGCTACTCAGGAGGCTGAGGTGGGAGGATGACATGAGCCGTGATCACAGCACTGACCTCCAGCCTGGGCGAGAGCAAGAACCTGTCTCAAAATAAATTTTTAAAAAATAAGATTTTCTACTGAGAATGCTTTTATTAACTGAAGAATCCTTCGATTATAATTGCAGGGGGTTTTTTAATTTTGAAATAATTACAGACTCACAAGAAACTGCAAAGAAAGTACAGAGAGGTTCCATGTCCCCCTCACCCAGCTTCCCTGGTGGTTACATCCTCCATAACTACAGTACACCAGCAACGTCAGGAAACAACATTCATGTGTGTGGTTCCACAAAACACGTGGATGCAGCTTGCCTGTGGGTGCAATGTGCATATGTGTGGCTTCCCGAAACAGACGTGGAGGCAACACGTATGTGCGTGGTTCCAGGAAAGAGACGTGGATGCAACGTGCATGTGTCCTCACTGCAATTTGATGAGTGACCACCCAGCTAAGCCACTGCTGGATTTGTAACCCACAGAAACTGGGAGGTAAGAAATGTCTGTTCTAAGCTATGGCTTTCAGGTAATCTGTGACATGAAAAAATAACCAATACAAGTAAGACTCAGAGTCGCGAAGGTACAGGAAAATGGTCTGAAGATCATTTCTACAGTACAGAAGTTATCCTGTGACCATTACTCTTGATGCAAAAATTTTGCTCCTGATTGATCATCGCTTTTCTTTCCTTTTTTTTTTTTTTTTTTTGAGATGGAGTCTCACTCTTTCACCAGGCTGGAGTACAGTGGTATGATCTCAGCTCACTGCAACCTCTGCCTCCCATGTTCAAGTGATTCTCCTGCCTCAGCCTCCCAAGTAGCTGGGACTACACCTAGCTAATTTTTTTTTTTTTTTTTTTTGCATTTTTAGTAGAGACAGGGTTTCACCATGTTGGCCAGGATGGTCTTGATCTCTTGACCTCATGATCCACCCACCTGAGCCTCCCAAAGTGCTGAAATTACAGGCGTGAGCCATCGCACCCGACTGAGCATCACTTTTCAATTCTATAACATGAATTATTTCTTTTCCAACGTGAATAAACATCCTGATTTCCCTTTGGCATACATCTGGCTTTTTCCAGCCAGATGTTATAGTTCACACCTGTAATCCCAGCACTTTGAGAGGCTGAGATGGGAGGAGCGCTTGAACCCAGGAGTTCGAGACCAGCCTAGGTAACATAAGGAGGACCCCATCTCTTAAAAAAAGAAAAATTTAAATAGCCAGCCATGGTGGCACATGCCTGTTACTTGGGAGGCTGAAGTGGTAGAATCACTTGAACCCAGGTCAAGTGTGCAGTGAGTCATGACTGCACCACTGCACTCCAGTCTGGGCAACAGATCAAGACCCTGTCTCAAAAAAAAAAAAAAAGAATCAGGCTGGGAATGGTGGCTCACACGTGTAATCTCAGCACTTTGGGAAGCCGAGGCAGGTGGATCACTTGAGGTCAGGAGTTCAACACCAGCCTGGCCAATATGGTGGAACCCCGTCTCTAATAAAAACACAAAATGACTAGGGCATGGTGGCACATGCCTGTAATTCCAGCTACTCAGGAAGCTGAGGCAGGAGAATATCTTCAGCCCAGGAGGCAGAGGCTGCAGTAAGCAGAGATCATACCATTACATTCCAGCCTGAGCAACAAGAGTGAAACTGCATCTCAAAAAAAAAAAAAATCATTTTTTGTTCCTATCTGCCTAGAGTTGTAAGAGTTTCCCCTTCATCCTTTCCTAGTTGCCCTGGGGCAGCCTTTTCCTTACCTCTCCCACACTCCCAGCCCAGGTAACTTTCTATCTTATGAAAATACTCGTAAACCTAATAGCTACTCTTCACGAACGAAATGTGCTGCGCAGGCAGCTGTTCTAACCATCTCAACACCGATGCTAATGCATGTTGTTTGCTCCACTCGCTGGAGCGTGAAGGCAACTGTGCACATATATAAATATATTTTTTAAGTAGGGCATTGCATGACTTTGACGGGGATCATCCATAGGAGAGATGAGTTCTGCGGAGAATGCCTGAGTGAGCGTAGAGCAGAGCATGAACACCTGCACGCAGCTGGGTACATAAGTCAGGAAAACATGCAGAAAACAAAACACAATGATCTTAAAGCCCCCAAGCCAATAATCAGCTGCTCAGGTACTGCTTAAGTAAGGGCTCCAGTTTGTAAATTAACTGTGATCACTGGCTGGAGGGTACTTCTTCCCACTGCAAACACAGGAAGGGAAAACTCATTAAAAGGAGGGGCTCTGGTGGGCAAGGTGGCTCACACCTGTAAGCCCAGCACTTTGGAGGCTGAGATGGACAGATCACTGAAGGTCAGGAGTTCGAGACCAGCCTGGTGAACATGGTGAAACCCCAACTCTACTAAAAATACAAAAATTAGCTGAGTGTGGTGGCGCAGGCGTACAACCTTAGCTATTCAGGAGGCTGAGGTGGAAGGATTGTTTGAAACTAGGGAGGTGGAGGTTGTAGTGACCCGTGATCAAGACACTGCACTCCAGCTGGGTGACAGAGCTAGACTCCGTCGCAGAAAGAAAAAAGAAAAAAAAGGAGGGGCTAAAATATTTAAAAGGGAAGAGAAGGTGGGAGTGAAGAGGAGAGAGGTTAAGGTAAAGGGGTGGGGGGTGTGAAACAGACACAGAATTATAACCCTACCGCCTTAACCCACCCTCGAGACAGGGCTGGGTTTAAAAAAATAAAAGGCAACTGGCTGAGCTCAGCCCACACGGTGGTATATAACTGAGAGAGAGAGAGAGAGAGAGAGAGACACCCCACCCAGTTCAGTCTCCACCCAGACACCAGTATTACAAGTTCTGAGAAGACTGGCTGATTTCATCACTAGGACTCAAGTATAGGGCCGGGCGCGGTGGCTCACGCCTGTAATCCCAGCACTTTGGGAGGCGGAGACGGGGAGATCACGAGGTCAAGAGACCGAGACCATCTTGGTCAACATGGTGAGACCCCGTCTTTACTAAAAACACAAAAAAATTAGCTGGGCATGGTGGTGCGTGCCTGTAACCCCAGCTACTCAGGAGGCCGAGGCAGGAGAATTGCCTGAACCCAGGAGGCGGAGGTTGCGGCGAGCCGAGGTCGCGCCATTGCACTCCAGCCTGGGTAACAGGAGCGAAACTCCGTCTCTAAAAAAAACAAAAAGACTCAAGTACATTACTGATTTTTAGTTTCGGGGCTTTGGTTTCTTTAAGAAGATTCACATTTGACAGTTTCTACTTTCCAGGAGAAACCAGGACCTCATGGAGCGTCTGAGACACTGGGTCGAAACACACATATTTAAAGGGACCAGGAAAAGAAAAGAGACACAGCGATCTCATTCTCCGTCACAGGATTACGGAAGAGGTGACTGAGTTGACTGGGTTGCCACCCTAGGGACGTCCCCACATGCATCGCAGTGCCTGGGGCAGGCCAGCCTCATAGGGGCGTCTGAGGGATCAGTAAAACGTGGTCTGTCCACACTGTGGAAGATTATCAGGACACAAAACAAATGAAATACTGATCCATGCTACGGTGTGGATGAACCTTGGTGATACTGTGCTGAGCAAAAGCAACCAGCCACAGAAGGTCACATAGTGTAGAATCGTTATACCACATGACCACACAGGGAAATCCGTGGAAGAACGCAGACAGGTGGGCGCCAGGAGCTGGGGAGGCAGGAGTGGGAGCGACTGCTAACTGGAATGAGGTTTCCTTTCAGAAAATGGAAATGTTCTGGAATTAGAGGTGGTGGCTGCACAACCTCTTGAAAGTGCTAAAAACCACTGAGCTGTGTGCTTTAAAAAGGTATTTCGTATGTGAATTATATGCCAATCGGAAAAAAAGACCTGGCTGGGCATGGTGGCTCATGCCTGTAATCACAGCACTTTTGGAGGTCAAAGTGGGTGGATTGCTTCAGCCCTGGAGATGGAGACCAACCTGGGCAATGAAGTGGTCAAACTTCATTTCTACAAAAAAAACTTTAAAAAAAAAACTAGCCTGGCCAGGCACGGTGGCTGACACTTATAATCCCAGCACTTTGGGAGGCCAACATAGGCGGATCACAAGGTCAAGAGTTCAAGACCAGCCTGACCAACACAGTGAAACCCATCTCTACAAAACACATAAATATTAGCTGGGCATGGTGGTGCACGCCTGTAGTCCCAGCTACTTGGGAGGCTGAGGCAGGAGAATCACCTGAACACAGGAGGCAGAGGTTGCAGTGAGCCAAGATTGCACTACCGCACTCCAGCCTGGGTGACAAAGCAAGATTCCGTCTCAAAGAAAAAAATTAGCCAGACACAGTAGTGCATGCCTGTGGTCCCAGCTATTCAAGAGGCTGAGATGGGAGGATCACTTGAGCCTGGGAAGTCAAGACTGCAGTGAGCCGCAATCATGCCACTGCACTCCAGCCTGGGCAACAGAGTGAGATCCTGTCTCAAAAAAAGAAAAGGAAAAGAAAAGTCTTTAACTCCTACCACTCCCCTTCCCAGAGCCCGGGCCACAGAGTCTCCCACCTGGGTCTGCCTCAGACTCATGTCTGAAGATTCACAGGGACATGCTGTGGGCCTGCCTAGCTACACAGGCAGCATGCTCCCGAAACATGGGTGTAAACCAAGCCTTCTTCTGAAGCAGTGAGGGAATCACCAGCCTTTAAAGAATGTAAAGAAATCCTGGAGGAGCGTCCTCACTGATCCATCTTTATGAAGCTGGGACTTACTATCATGATTTTCCTGAAAGCCAGGTATCACCGTGGACACTTCCACGTGTCCCAGAATCTTGCCTCTGAGCCACCTCCACCACTGCCAGAGGGTAACACTGGGATGCAGAGATGGAGCAGCCTCCTAAGTCTCCTTTCCCATGATGCAACCCCTTCCCGTTCTCCACCAGCAGCCAGGTCACCATGGAAGAGGACGGCCCACTGCCTCTCACACACTGCACGCTCCTGGACCCACCACCGAGGCCCCCAGCTCAGCCTTCCTGGCTGTTCCCCACAGCCCTAGAGCTTCCTCCAGCCCAAGGCCTTCTCTGGCTGTTCCCTGTGCCTGGGAACGTGACTTTCACAGAAGTAGGGGGAGGAGATCCCAGGTACAGGGGACGGCTAGAGGAAGGCTTCTCCTTTTTCTTCTTCAAGTTCCTGCTCAGATCTCATCTCCTCCAAACAGGCTTTCCCTGGCAACGCTGTCTAAAACACTGCACCCCACCCCATCATCCCTTTCCCATCACGATGCTGTACTTATTCTTCCAAGCACTAAGCGCTATCTGGAACTTTTTTCCAGGTTTTCTTACTTATTGTTAAACCGCCACGCTTTCCCCTCAGAATGTCACCCCGCCCCCCAGAGCAGGGAGTCTTCTTGCACAGAGGAGGCATTTGATATACATCTGAGGAATGAGAGGATGAACAGGCAGGTGGGCACGCAACGGGGAAGGGAGAGCCAGTTGGAGCCCTGTCCCCAGGCCACCCATCTACTCCACCCTGACTATATCAAGGCTGGGAACCAAGGAAAGGAGAATGGAACACTGAACAGCCCAGCTGGTACATCAGTACTTTGCTCCATGACTTCACCAGCAATGCGCATTAGAAATGACCATAGGAGGCCAGGTGCGGTAGCTCACACCTGTAATCCCAGCACTTTGGGAGGTCAAGGTGGGTGGATCATGAGGTCAGGAGTTCAAGACCAGCTTGGCTAAGATGGCGAAACCCCATCTCTACTAAAAATACAAAAAATTAGCCGGGCGTGGTAGCAGGCACCTGTAACCCCAGCTACTTGGGAGGCTGAGACAGAGAATTGTTTGAACCCAGGAGGCAGAGGTTGCAGTGAGCCGAGATCGCACCACTGCACTCCCGCCTGGGCAATAGAGCAAGATTCCGTCTCAAAAAAAACAATAATAATATATGGAAGCCTGGGCCCCAGCCCTGGAAGACGTGCTCCAGCAAGTCTTGGGGTGAACTGACTGCTGTGATCTTTAACAACTGCACAAGGGCTCTCGGTCCTTCCCATGATGGCAGAAGGGAGGCCCTGCTCTGCAACCTGGGCGGGGCCCCTCGGGGCCTATTTCCAGTGGTTTGGTTTCTTGTGCTGATCTAGGGAGCAAGTGAAGTTTCTTGGAAATTTAAGAAAATAGAAATTTGCTTTCTGATGAGTATTTTGCACCACAGTAAATTAATATTTCTCTGGCTTCTAATAAAAATTGCCAACTCAGGCTGGGCATGGGGGCTCACGCCTGTAGTCCCAGCACTTTGGAAGGCCAAGGTGGGTCGACCACTTGAGGTCAGGAGTTCAAGACCAGCCTGGCCAACATGATGAAACCCCAGCTCTACTAAAAATATAAAAATTAGCCAGGCGTGGTGGCAGGCGCCTGTAGTTCCAGCTTACTCAGGAGGGTGAGGCAGGAGAATCACCTGAACCCAGAAACAGAGGTTGCGGCAAACCAAGATCACCGCATTCCAGCCTGGGCGACACTGAAAGACTCCACCTCAAAAAAAAATATATGCCAACACAGACACTCATTTTGGCATTTAATAGAGACTGCCAACTGTCGACTGCTGCTGTGTATGTTGGCCTTATTTCCATGATTAGAATATAACATCCTGGAGGCAGATCATGGCTTCGGTTTATTTTTGAGTCTTACATGGCGAGATGTCTTAGACAAAAATGAGTGGCCAGTAAACTCTTGCTGAACATACAATTTAAAAAATAATGGTGGCTCACGCCTGTAATCCCAGCACTTTCCGAGGCCAAAGCGGGTGGATCACAAGGTCGGAGTTTGAGACCAGCGTGACCAACATGGTGAAATCCCATCTCTACTAAAAAATACCAAAAAAATGTTAGCCGAGCGCGGTGGCACATGCCTATAATCCCAGCTACTCAGGAGGCTGAGGCAGGAAAATTGCTTGAACCTAGGAGGCAGAGGTTGCAGTGAGCCAAGATCGTGCCACACTGCACTCTAGTCTGGGTAACCGAGTGGGACTCCCAGCTCAAAAAAATTAAAAAATAATAAATAATAAATTTTTAGGCCAGGTGTGGTGGCCCACGCCTATAATCCCAGCACTTTGGGAGGCCGAGGCGGGTAGATCACGAAGTCAAGAGATCGAGACCATCCTGGTCAACAAGGTGAAACCCCGTCTCTACTAAAAATACAAAAATTAGAAAAAAAATTTTTTTTTAAAGCTACACAGGGCTGAGTGCAGTGGCTCATGTCTGAAATCCCAGCACTCTGGGAAACCAAAATGGGAGGACTCCTTGAGCCCAAGATTTCAAGACCTGCCAGGGAGCATAGCAAGAGCTGTCTCTATTAAAAGAAAAAAAAAAAAACCCAGGCATGCACAGTGCTGTGTGCTCTAGTCCCAGCTACTCAGGAAGCTGAGGTGGGAGGACTGCTTGAGCCTGGGAGACTGAGGCTGCAGTGAGCCATTCATGATCAGGCCAGTGTGCTCCAGCCTGGGCCACCACTCCCAGCCTCTGTGCCCAGCCTCAACTTTATTTAAAAGGAAAAGCCAGTGGGAAGAGATTCTAGTTACAGCTCCATCACTAACTCTCTGAGTGACACGAGCTGGTTACTGAATACTGAGTGTCTCCATTTTGCCTGTAAAACATGACCACTCACTGACCCTCTCCCCTCTCCAGCAAAAATAAAGTAAACAGAAGTCTTAATTACATCAGAAAGGTGCCAACCTGTGGTTTAAAAATCCTGTCTCTCCAAACATGTGGCACATATGCACCATCTAGAACCTCCACGGGGGAAGCCCCGGGCCTCATCATCGGGACTCACTTGCAACGTAGAGGGCCACTCTGTCGTTCTCTTTGTGCCGCAGGAGGTTTTCTGCATAGTTGAGCCGACTGCCTTTGAACCACTCGGGGACATCTGCGATTCCTTTCGACGTGTCCACAACCTACAGAGAACCACAACAACTGAGACGCGCACATGCCAGACCTGGGCCGCAAGTGAGCTGAACGCGGGTCTGCTGCCCGGGAAGCTGACAACTCACTGGCCCAGAGCATTTTTTTTTTTTTTTTTTTTTGAGATGGAGTTTCGCTCTTGTTACCCAGGCTGGAGTGCAATGGCGCGATCTCGGCTCACCGCAACCTCTGCCTCCTGGGTTCAGGCAATTCTCCTGCCTCAGCCTCCCGAGTAGCTGGGACTACAGGCACGCACCACCATGCCCAGCTAATTTTTTTGTATTTTTAGTAGAGACGGGGTTTCACCATGTTGACCAGGATGGTCTCGATCTCTTGACCTCGTGATCCACCCGCCTCGGCCTCCCAAAGTGCTGGGATTATAGGCGTGAGCCACCGCGCCAGGCCACATTTTTAAATAATTTTATAGACTGAACTCTGAACTGGCCTAAAGGCTAGAAACTGAAAGTAGGAATTAATGCCCAGGGAAAATAACCATCCCAGTAATGTATGCATTCCACAAATATTTATTAAGCACCTACTTAATGAGAGACACTGAAGGCAAAGACGACGTCAGGCTCTGCCCAGGACAGCAAGCTCCGGGGACCACCTGCCCCTTTCCCACAACTTCCGGGAGTTTCAGCCTTTGCTTCCTTCCTTGGGGTCCTGAAACCTTGATTTTTATTGTCAATGTCCCAAAAGATCAACATTTCAAAATGGTTTGCCCCAAAGAGACAATAAATTAGACTTGGAACAAAAGCGCTCCCTGTTCCCAGATACGGATGATTTACAGTGTAAGGAGCTGAAAAGTTTTCTAAACTCCAGGTTACAAAAATAACAAAACTCCTGGCTAGGCACAGCAGCTCATACCTATAATCCCAGCACTCTGGGAGGCCGAGGAGGGCAGATCACCTGAGGTCAGGAGTTTGAGACCAGCCTGACCAACATGGAGAAACCCCATCTCTACCAAAAACACAAAATTAGCCAGGCATGGTGGTGCGTGCCTGTAGTCCCGGCTACTCGGGAGGCTGAGGCAGGAGAATTGCGTGAACCTGGGTGGTAGAGCTTGCAGTGAGCCAAGACTGAGCCACAGTGCTCCAGCCTGGGCAACAAGAGCGAAACTCCATCTCAAAAAAATAAATAAATAACGTAACTCCTAATAGTTTAAAAAACTATGACAATGTAGCCAGGCATGGTGGTTCACACCTATAATCCTAGCATTTTGGCAGGCCAAGGCAGGTGGATCACCTGAGGTCGGGAGTTTGAGGCCAGCCTGGGCAAAATGGCAAAACCCTGTCTCTACTAAAAATACAAAAATTAGCCAGGTGTGGTGACACATGACTGTAATCCCAGCTACTCAGGAGGCTGAGGCAGGAAAATTGCTAGAAACTGGGAGGCAGAGGTTGCAGTGAGCCAAGATGACACCACTGCACTCCAGCCTGGGAGATAGAGCAAGACTCTGTCTCAAAAAAAAAAAAAAAAAAAAAAAGCTGGGCACAGTGGCTTACACCTGTAATCCCAACACTTTGGGAGGCTGAGTGAGGCAGGCAGATCACCTGAGGTCGAAGGTTTGAGACCAGCCTGACCAACATGGAGAAACACTGTTTCTACTAAAAATACAAAATTAGCTGGGCGTGGTAGCGCGTGCCTGTAATTATAGCTACTCAAGAGGCTGGGGCAGGAGAATCATTTGAACCCCGAGGCGGAGGTTGCAGTGAGCTGAAATCATGCCATTGCTCTCCAGCCTGGGCAACAAGAGTGAAACTCCATCTCAAAAAAAAAAAAAAAAAAAAAATCCAGGCACAGTGGCTCACATCTGTAATCCCAGCACTTTGGGAGGCCAAGGTGGGCAGATCACAGGCTCAGGAGTTCAAGACTAGCCTGGCCAACATAGCAAAACCCCATCTCCACTAAAAATACAAAAATTAGCCAGGTGTGGTGGCGCGCACCTGTAGGCCCAACTATTCGGGAGGCTGAGGCGGGAGGATCGCTTGAACCCAGGAGGCAGAAGTTGCAGTGAGCCAAGACCACAACATTGCACTCCATCCTGGGTGACATAGCGAGACTGTCTCAAAAAAAAAAAAAACCTACCACAATGTAAATGTACTTAATATCACTGAAGTGTATGGTTAAAAATAGTTAAGATGGTTACATACATGAAAGTTTATGATGTATGTATTTAACATAATTAAACCTTTTTTGGGGGGGGACAGTGTCTGGCTCTATAGCCCAGGCTGGGTGCAGTGGGGCAATCATAGCTCAATGAGGCCTCGACCTCCTGGGCTCAGCCAATCCTCCCACCTCAGCGTCCTGAGTAGCATGCACCGCCATGCCAGCTAATTGATTTTTTTGGAGACACAGTCTTGCTATGTCGCCCAGCCTGCTCTCAAACTCCTGGGCTCAAGAGATCCTCCTATCTTGGTCTATCAGAGTGCTGGGATTATAGGTATAAGCCACTACACCTAGCCCCAAATATTTTAAAATTAAAAACAAACAAATACGATCACTCAAGTTCCTAGCACAGAGCCTGGGGTCCTCACACGGTGGGCTGCAAAGTTCTCAATGAGTCTGCAAAAATGTCATGCCAGTTCTCTAAGGCAATGACTTTTTCCCAGCCATATGAGATTGTGAAAAGAAGACATAATTCCATATTCCCCAAAATTAGCATTTCACTTTCAAGTGCCACCACAGAAATAAAGAGATCACATGCACAGAAAATCTCTACTTACCTCATCATATGTGCGTGAGAAGATGATTCCACTGAATTTCCAGAACTCTGCCCAGAAGTCTGAATATGACTCAACAGACCAATGGTACAAGTCATCATAATTCTCTAAAAACAAAATAGCTCAGATTAACCTTCAGAGGGAAATCTCAGCAATTCATTAAGATGGACACAGCTCAGGAGCCTCGGGCGTATCCAAGCAAGCCAAATTCATCTGAGAAGAAATGGTCCGGCGGAAGAAGGAGCTTAATTTTTATTGACACACCGGGCGTGGTGGCTCAAGCTTGTAATCCCAGCACTTTGGGAGGCCGAGGCGGGTGGATCACAAGGTCAAGAGATCAAGACCATCCTGGTCAACATGGTGAAACCCTGTCTCTACTAAAAATACAAAAAAATTAGCTGGGCATGGTGGTGCGTGCCTGTAATCCCAGCTACTCAGGAGGCTGAGGCAGGAGAATTGCCTGAACCCAGGAGGCGGAGGTTGCAGTGAGTTGAGATCACGCCATTGCACTCCAGCCTGGGTAACAAGAGGAAACCTCTGTCTCAAAAAAAAAAAAATTTTTTTTATTGACACAAACCCAACACCTCTAGTCTCCAAAAGAACAAAAGCTGAGGCGGTGATTTTTTGAGTCATCTCCAGTGATTTTATATCTTAGCCACCATGCCGAAGAACACAGACTCTGGAGCCCGAATGCCTGGGTTCAAATCCGGGTTCAGCCATTTATTAGCTTTGTGACCTCAGGCAAGTACAAAATGGGGATAATTAACAGCCCCCCTCAAGCCACAGGGCTATTGTGAGGATTTAAATGAGCACATGTAGAAAGTGCTTAGAACAGGGCCTTGGAAGCGACCACAGCGGCATTAGGAGTTTGCTATTATTACACCATACAACCTTAGGAAATTAAGTCAATACCTTGGAAAACCCAGAAGTTCAAAACTGGTAGTCTGTTGATGACTTCTCAAGGCCAGAATAAAGTTTGGGGGGTGGGGGAGTTACTTATTGTGATTTTTGAATAAGCAATATGTTCACAAGACTCAAAATTACAGAAGTATAAAAAGTTACACGGTAAAAGGTCTCCCTCCTTCTACTCCACAACCATCTAACTTTACGCCCAGGGGAGTTCCTCCTTGCAGATTCCACTCAATTAACATTCAAAACAACTTTTCCCCACCAGCCAGGCAAGAACTGGAAACTGATACAAAGAGAGGTATTTAAGTCCTAAAGGAAATTTGACTTCACTGTGAAATTGACCCCAGCCTAGCTGAGGACTCTACCCTCTCAAGTGCACAAGATTCAAGGGGACTGGCCGCAGTGAACCAATCAGCCCTTGGGGATAGGGAGAATTTCATCCTATGGGGGACCAAGTGAAGCCAAAATACAGTGTTTCTGTTGCAAAGCACAGCCCTGCTGGGGCTACAGGAAGGCAGAGACTGGCAGGGATATAATAACATATCAGGAAGATGGCCAGTGAGGTGTCAGGAATGGGGGAAAGGCATAATACCACTGCTGAGCTGAATTATCTTACTGCCATCAGTCAATCGAGATTGCCTATTCTGGCTCACGTCTGTTATCCCAGCATTTTGGGAGGATGAGGCAGGCAGATCACCTGAAGTCGGGAATCTGAGACCAGCCTGACCAACATGAGAAACGCTGTCTCCACTAAAAGTACAAAATTAGCCGAGCGTGGTGGCACAAGCTTGTAATCCCAACTACTTGGGAGGCTGAGGCAGGAGAATCGCTTGAACCCAGGAGGTGGAGCCGAGATTACGCCACTGCACTCCAGCCTGGGCAACAAGAGGGAAACTCTATCTCATAAAAAATAAACAAACAAACAAAAATTGTCTATCCGCCAGGCCTGGTGGCTCACATCTGTAATCCCAGCACTTTGGGAGGCCGAGGCGGGTGGATCACAAGGTCAAGAGTTCGAGACCATCCTGGTCAACATGGTGAAACCCCGTCTCTACTAAAAATACAAAAAATTAGCTGGGCATGGTGGCGCGTGCCTGTAATCCCAGCTACTCAGGAGGCTGAGGCAGCAGAATTGCCTGAACCCAGGAGGCAGAAGTTGTGATGAGCCAAAATCACGCCATTGCACTCCAGCCTGGGCAACAAGAGTGAAACTCCATCTCAAAAAAAAAAAAGACATGACGCTCTGCCCTTCAGCAGTGTACCCTCTGACTGTAGTGTCCAGGAATGGTCCTCAGTCACGCTGAGCTCAGAGGGATCACGAGAACTGTGGCAGCAGGGACAGCTGAGAGAATCGCTTTAGCCTGAGCTCAAGGCTATAGTGAGCTATGATCCTGCCCCTGCCCTCCAGCCTGGGTGGGTGACAGAGTGAGACCCCATTAAAAAAATAAAATAAAAGCCTATCACAAAAGTACATTCACCAACAGCATCAGTAAGGAAGGCAGGCGCGGCCGGCCCCACAAATCTGGAAGGAAGCAGCCACAAAGGCATCTGGAGACCACAAGGACCCTGGGAGACCCGTGGCGACTTCACATGGAAACTTGCGCACTGTTGGCAACTCAGCCTTCTCATTGAATATGGCTCTTCAGACACACTCTTCTGCTCCCCCACTCCCCGCCTGTACCAGGGAGGAGGCTGCAACCCGCCAGCCCAGGTCTGATTGAGCCCACAGCAGCTGCTCACACTTCAGAGCCTGTTCTTGTTTCTAAGGACTACTTTTGAATGGGCGTGTTACCGCGTGCAGGGATCATGATCATCTTTCCACCCGGTATATGTGCTGCCAAAGTAAGCACATTCATTCTTTTCTTTTTTTTTTTTTTTTTGAGACGGAGCTTTGCTCTTGTTGCCCAGGCTGGAGTGCAGTGGCGCCATCTCGGCTCACTACAACCTCTGCCTCCCAGGTTCAAGCGATTCTCCTGCCACAGCTTCCGGAGTAGCTGGGATTACAGGCATGTGCCACCACACCCAGCTAACTTCGTATTTTTAGTAGAGATGAGGTTTCTCTCTATGTTGGTCAGGCTGGTCTCAAACTCCTGACTTCAGGTGATCCGCACGCCTCGGCCTCCCAAAGTGCTGGGATTACAGGCATGAGCCACCATGCCCAGCCTTATAAATCCATTTTAAATGAAATTCTGGCTTCTCCTGAGAAAAGTGAGTACCTGACTGTGGTCGTCAGCCAGTAATTGTCACCTGCAGGCATTCATGCCCATAGATGGTCCTCTTCCCAACCTGAGCAGGGGTGATCTGTGTCACCAACAGGGTACTGTGGAAGTGGCCAAACATGACTTCCAAGGCCAAGTTGTAAGGGTCACTGCAGCCACGTAGCCCTCTGGGGTCACCTGCTCCGGGAGAAGCCAGGCATGGGTTGTGAGATGCTCACACAGTCCTAGCTGTCGTACGACAGACGCCTCCTACAGTACCTTGTTGCCACCACTAGCACTAACTTGCTGACGTGTGAGTGAGCTCGCAGGGACAGGTGCGTTCCCAGAGCAGCTCTGGTCAAGCCCGTAGATGACTGCAGCCTGAGGGACCCTGAGCCAGAACCACACAGCTAGCCACTCCCCAGACCTGGCCTGCAGAAACTGAGCGGTTGTAAGTCACTAACTTTTGGGCTGATTTGTCACCAGCAAGAGATAACAAACGCATTGTCCACACCACACAGTGACAATTAGCTAGAATTGGGAGCAAGGCCTCATCTGGCCCTCACGCAAATGCCAGGGGCAGCAACTGACCAGAAGGCTGACTATAGCTCCACCGCCTGCAGCTTTTTTTTTTTTTGAGATAGAGTCTTACTCTGTCACCCAGGCTGGAGTGCAAAGGCACAAATCTCGGCTCACTGCAGCCTCTGCCTCCCAGGTTCCAGCAATCCTCCTGCCTCAGCCTCCCAAGTAGCTGGGATTACAGGTGCATACCACCATGCCTGGCTAATTTTTGTATTTTTAGTAGAGACGGGGTTTCGCCATGTTGCTCCGGCTGGTCTTGAACTCCTGACCTCAGTGATCCGCCCACCTTTGGCCTTCCAAAGTGCTAGGATTACAGGCATGAGCCACCGTGCCCAGCCCCCAACAGCTAAAAAGTCTTAACTGAGACGTCATGCCTTGGTTTGTTCAGTTGTGAAATGGGGCTACAGGTCCCAGCTACTTGGCATGATTATTGAGAGAATTACATTAGCTGATACTTATGAGGTGCCAGAGGGGGCCTGGCATATACAGCAAGCTCACTAAATGGAACTATTATTAATATCTTGGGCACCTAGGCCGGGCGCAGTGGCTCACGCCTGTAATCCCAGCACTTTGGGAGGCTGAGGCGGGTGGATCATGAGGTCAAGAGATCGAGACCATCCTGGTCAACAACGTGAAACCCCATCTCTACTAAAAATACAAAAATTAGCTGGGCATGGTGGCGGGTGCCTGTAGTCCCAGCTACTTGGGAGGCAGAGGCAGGAGAATTGCTTGAACCCAGGAGGCGGAGGTTGTGGTGAGCCGAGATTGCGCCATTGCACTCAAGCCTGGGTAACAAGAGCGAAACTCCATCTCAAAAAAAAAAAAAAAAAAAAAAATATCTTGGGCACCTATCTGGTCCCTACAGGCTTCTGAATTTTCAGCCCTTCTTCCTCTCTACCTTTGAAAATTTGGGCCAGCTTACACCTTCCAATCTCAGCTGACTATTTTATCTGCCCTGTTTTTATTCATTTTTTTAGAGACAGGGTCTCACTCTTTTGCCCAGGCTAGAGTGCAGTGCCATGATCACGGCTCACTGCAGCCTCAAACTCCGGGACTCAAGCAATCCTCCTGCCCCTGCCGCCCAAGTAGCTGAGATTACAGGCTACCTGCCCTTCTAAACTGCATTCTCTGATAAGCCACTGCTGTTGTGCTGGACCCCCCTATTAACTCCAACAGATGGCAGCAGGTTCCAGAGATCTGGAAGCAGTGAACGTGACACAGGTTTTATTGGAAACTTACCTACATGGACGGTCTGGGGGTAGCAGGCTGAACAAAAGAACCACAGCCGCTTGTAAAATGAATGTAGTTTACAAAGCACCTTCACTTTGCACCCTCCTCTAGCACCTTCCACCTGGTAACCTTCACTTAACCCAAAAGAAAGGGCCTTGGTCCTCACGTAGAGCTTGTGTTCCATGGGATGGGTCAGGGGTTCCGATGTTTCTCATAGACAAGGGATAAATCGGGTTGGCCACTCCCGGATTCCTTGGCTTGAAACTACGAACACAAATTCTTCTCAAGTTCCGGCATCAGGTGCATCTGCCATACAGTAGTGCAGTACTCCAAATGTCAGCACCAATGCCCCATTTGTGGAACACCCAGCGTCCACTAATCTGTGGCACTATCTTCACATGAGCTCTCTCCCCCAGCCACCCTGAGCTATTTGAGAGCAGGGCCCAAGCCTTCTATTTGTGGGCAGACTCCACCCCAGCTGCTTGCACAGAGCCAACGTGCAGCTCGTGGTACACAGAAGGACACTTGGAACAGTCCTCTAAAAGAGCATGTCTTTGAAACTGGTGCCACCTCCCTGCCCCCCTAATTACAGACGGCTGGTGCATGTAGCACGTCTGCCAGAGCTTGCTAGAGCCTGGAACCACATGCACATATGCCAGGCTGGAGCTGCGGCCGCCCCCGAGGAAGCTGCATCAGAGCACCCCAGAGTCCCACATGGGTGTACAGGGAGTGCACAGGGGGGTTCAGCTGGATGCAGTGACAGGAACCAACCAACTTGCAGCTCCGGTAGTGGAAAAGAGGGTAGGTGCCCTACCAACGCCTCCCAAAATGCGGGGATACAAACTTCCTGCCAGCTTTGGTCTGGAGGACAGGCTCACGGGAGAGGCAGCCGGAGTGGGGAACGTCCCTCTCTTCCTCCCCGGGGCTTGCAGGGCTGGAGCAAGGCTGCTGAGGATGTGTGCCTTACTCTCTACAGACCTCCCATCCACAGCATGGCCCCATACTGTATACAGGCTACAAGCGAGCCTCTACTGGGACACAGAGGATACAAGTTCACGGGCACTGTCTTTAAGCAGGAAGAATGCCCACAGATTCACAAAAAGGCAGGGCGGGATGAAAGCCCAAATTACATGTGCTTGGCGAGAAGAGGGAAGGCAGAAATATTCAAAGAGAACAATGAAAAAAGATAGCACTGGAGCTGGATCTTCAAGCAAAGCCCAAAGCCTCCAGGGCCAGGTATATGAAAGGGGAGAGGCAGGTGGAAAATCACCTTCAAGAATGGTAAGAGGGCTGGGCTCAGTGGCTCATGCCTATAATCCCAACACTTTGGGACACCGAGGCGGGCAGATCACCTGAGGTCAAGAGTTCAAGATCACCCTGGCTAACATGGTGAAACCCCAGCTCTACTAAAAATGCAAAAAAAAAATTAGCTGGGCACGGTGGCGCATGCCTGTGATCCCAGCTCTTCTGGAGGCTGAGGCAGGAGAATTGCTTGACCCAGGACGGGGGAGATGGAGGTGGCAGTGAGCCAAGATCATGACACTGCACTCCAGCCTGGGCTACAGAGCCAGACTCCATCTCAAAACAAACAAACAAACAAACACTGAGCTCTATACCTTGAAGATCTTGTTGAAACAAAAAAAAAGAAAGAAAGAAAAAACTGAGCTCTAAATACCCAGGAAGGGGACTCATTCAGTTCTGGACAATGGCTGCCACGTTGGGAATGCAGACCCAGCATCACAGGCCTCGGGTTCTCAGAGGTTAGAAAGCTTGCTTTTCATATGTGCTCTCTCAACTTTTATTTATTTGAAACAGGGACTTACTCTTTCACCATCTGCAGTGACCAGGCTGGTCTCAAACTCCTAGGCTCAAAAGATCCACCCACCTCAGCCTCCCCAAGTGCTGGGACTACAGGTGTGAGCCCCCACACCCAGGCCCCTCTCCTAACTTTTAAATGCAGGCAATTCAGCAGTGTGTCTGCAGACTAGACCTGACCCGTGGCCACCAGTCTGAGAGCCTAGAAAGAGGGAAAGGAGTTCCGTAGCTATTCGAGCCCTCCCAGCACTTGCTCATGATTACGCCGCAACCCCACAGGCCCAGGGCAGAGCTGAGTGCTGGGCTTGACCATCTCACATAGTCCCCAGTGACTGAGGTCCTGTTATGCCCATTTTACAGATGAGGAAATGAGGCATGGGGAGATCTAATGAATTCCTCCTGGTAAATGGTAGAGCTAGTTCAAAATCCAGGTGGTCAGATTACAGATCTCCTCTCTTCGCCACTTCCCATGGAGGCAGGTGGTTTCACAGGGCTGCCTGTACCTAAATTATTTCATAACATCAGAGCTAGACAGGCGCCAGATCAGCATTCTATTACCTCTGGCAGAGGATAGGCAAGGTGACACAGAGGAAGAACCTAATCCCACATCGCAGCCTCCTGCTTCTTCCAGGGTCTCCAGGCTGTTCTGCCCTAATCCCACACACAGCGATTGACGAGCTGCTGTCTGGAAGCCCTGGTTGCCACAGGACTAAACCTGTTTCCAAGTGAGAGAAAGGGAAGGAGAGGAACAGTGCTGGCTTAGCATAGGAAAGGGACTCTGTGGAAGATTCCCCATGCTGTGGAGGGCCTGGCAGCTGCCAGGCAGTCGCCTGCAATTCTGTGGTCAACAAGGGACCACTGAGAACTTCTGAGCCAAGGAGTGGCAAAGTAAGTCCTGCGTGCTTCAAGGTTACTTTGGCAAAGCAAGCAGGAAGCAGGAAAACCAACTACTGTTGGGAGAGGAGGAAAGGAGGCCCCAGAATCCCTGGCATGTGGCGGGGAAGGTGGGGTGTGGCTGCAAAGAAGGGTTGAGAGAAAGACATGCAGCTGCCGCTCAAGACTTCTGGTGCCGGCCAGGTGACTGGAGTGTCCATTCCTGTGAGCCTGGGCAAGAACAGTAATGCCACCAACAGAAACAAGGGAGTCCCTGCCGCAGGTGGAGAGGATAAGGAGAGGCCCTGAGTTAAAAATCCAGAGGAACACCCAGGGGAGGCAGGGGTGGAGAGGTGGAGCTGGTAGTTGGGCAAGCCAGCTAGAGCTTGGAAAGAGCACCCCTACCCACCCACACCCAGAGAGGCAGTTTCTGATACAAGGAGATGGCTGGAAAGTCTTTTACTAGGTTCTGTTTGGGTGCCGGGAGTGTGGACCAGGGCAAGAGCTCCCACCTGACCATCCTAGGTGCTGGCCTCTAGCAGGGGCAGCTGGAGATGGGGGAGGTGAGCGGGGCAGAGTGCACGGCACTGGAGGCTGGCAAAGGACCCCCACAAACAGAGGAAGAGCTGCAAGTCAAAACTGCCCTATGTCTAGGAGGAAGCCCCCACAGGGGTGACCTTCCCGAGGAAAGGGCGACCCCCATATGCAGAGGAGACGCCGCAGAGTTAGGAGGTGCCGGGAGGTGCCGTGGAGGGGTGATGCTCCCCAAAATAGGAGGGAAAACCCCGCAGTCCGAAGGCCTCCCAGCCATCAAGTGGCTCCTCCAGCCCCAGAGCAGGAAACCAGCCAAGGGGAGGACACCCCAGTCACCCTGCACGGCCCCCGCCCATCCCCCGCAGGCCCGGCCGCGCGCCCGGCTCTCACCCAGCGCCAGGCCGCAGGCTGCGCCCACGGCCGCCCGGAAGCGGTCCATCTGCGTGTTCTTCTTGCTGTCAGGCTCCCACATCACCTGGCACTCCAGGATCTCCTCCCGCCCGGCGCGCTCCTCCTTGGACATGGTGGCGGCGGGGCGGCCGGGGCTAAGCGAGGGCTGGGGACCAGGGGCCGGGGTTGCGGCAAGGGCCGGGGATCGGGGACGGGAGCGGCGGCGGGCCGGGGAGTCCTGGAGGAAAGAGACGGCGGCGACAGCGACAGGGAGCGACCGGCCGAACCGGCGCCGCCACTTCCCCGCCGGCCACTTGGCCCAGGCCCCGCCCCGCATGCCCCGCCCCCCCCAGAATCCCCGCCCCCTTGTCAGGTCCCGCCCATCCGCGTGTAACCCTCCGCCGAGCGTCCTGCCGCGCAAAGGAGTGCTCGCCGCGAGCCCGCGGCAGGGGGCGGGACAGGGAGGGGCCTGAGGGTGGGGGGCGCGCAAGTGCCATGGCCCCGGCTCCCCAACCTCACCTGGAGCTGGAGGGCGTTAGGGCAGCAGATGCAGAAACCAGGCATCTCAGTCTGCTGGCTCCTTCCTGCACGTGTGCATCATTCATTCGCCAGTTCTTCCTACAGGTCTTTACTGAGCGCCTGCGGCATTCCGGGCACTTATGGGAGTTTTGCGGATACAGCAGCGAACAAAGCAAAAGTCTTGCTCTTCTGTCAAGGTACAGGTGTGAAGAGGACAGGAGACAATTAACAAATAAATACATCGTGTATGTACACAAGATAGTGTCATTGCATAATACAATAATACACATACTATACCAATGGGTATCAAAATATACATTTGTGAAAGGAAAATGAATCGTGGGCCCACTAACTAAGCTACTAAGGGAAAAGTCAAGCTGGGGACTGCTTAGGGCCAACCTGCCTCCCATTCTATTCAGTCACCCCTCTGCTCACTGAGATAAATGCATATATGATTGCCTCCTTTGGAAAGGCTCATCAGAAACTCTAAAGAATGCAACCTTTTGTCTCTTATCTATGACCTGGAAGCCCCCCCCCACACACACACACTTTGTTTTTCTGTTTTTGTTTTCTTTTGTTTTGAAACAGGGTCTCACTCAGTCTCCCAGGCTGGAGTGCAATGGCACCATCTCGACTCACTGAAACCTCTGCCTCCCAAGTTCAAGCGATTCTCCTGCCTTAGCCTCCTGAGTAGCTGGGTTACAGGCACCCACCATCATGCCCTGCTAATTTTTGTATTTTTGTAGAGACCGGATATAACCATGTTGGCCAGTCTGGTCTTGAAGCCCTGACCTCAGAGGATCTGCCCACCTCAGCTTTCCAAAATGCTGGGATTACAAGAGTGAGCCACTGACCCCGGCTCACCTTTGCTTTTTTTTTTTTTTGAGACAGAGTTTCGCTCTTCTTACCCAGGCTGGAGTGCAATGGAGCAATCTTGGCTCACCGCAACCTCCGCCTCCTGGGTTCAGGCAATTCTCCTGCCTCAGCCTCCTGCGTAGCCGGGATTACAGGCACACGCCACCATGCCCAGCTAATTTTTTTTATTTTTAGTAGAGACGGGGTCTCACCATGCTGACCAGGATGGTCTCGATCTCTTGACCTCGTGATCCACCCACCTCGGCCTCCCAAAGTGCTGGGATTACAGGCTTGAGCCACCGCACCCAGCTGAACATTCTTTTATTCTACTTTTCTAACAAACTGGCTTTTGCTTTATTACAGACTGGCCCTGAATTCTTTCCTGCATGACATCCAAAAACCTCTCTTGGGGTCTGAATTCGGACCTCTTTCCTGTAACATTAATTTATCCTTCCATTAGGGCACTCAGGGATCATGTAAGTTGTGCCACTGTTTGTTTTGCTTAACTGGTTTTTTCATTGTTTGTTTGTTGTTGTTGTTTTGGTCATTTTCTCACTGAGTGTGGTCAACTCTATCCACCTTGATCAAATCAAAAGGAAACTTCCGGCCGGGCATGGTGGCTCAAGCCTGTAACCCCAGCACTTTGGGAGGCCGAGGCGGGTGGATCATGAGGTCAAGAGATAGAGACCATCCTGATCAACATGGTGAAACCCTTTCTCTACTAAAAATACAAAAAATTAGCTGGGCATGGTGGCGCATGCCTGTAATCCCAGCTACTCGGGAGGCTGAGGCAGGAGAATTGCCTGAACCCAGGAGGCGGAGGTTGCGGTGAGCCAAGATCGCGCCATTGCACTCCAGCCTGGGTAACAAGAGCGAAACTCCGTCTCAAAAAAAAAAGGAAACTTCCAGATTTTGGGGAACAAGGACATTGAAGTGGCTAAATTCCCATCCAAAGAAAGATGATATGGTAGGAAAGAAAACAACCTGCAAAAGAAAAAAAACTTTTTTTTTTTTTTTTAAAGACAGGGTTTCACCATGTTGGTCAGGCTGGTCTTGAACTCCAGACCTCAGGTGATCCACCCGCCTTGGCCTCCAAAGTGCTTGGATTACAGGCGTGAGCCACCACGCCCCGCCTAGACAAAAGCTTTAAAGAGGAAAGATGTTTGATTTTGACTACTAAAGGGGCTTTTTCGACATGACAAGGCCACCTTTTTGTTAGCCAGGCCAAACTGAAAGCAATGGCCATTGCCCTACACTGCAGTCCCATCGCTGAGGCTCTGCCTGCTTTTTCAGCCCAGACTGCTTCCTAAATCAAGTCCTTTCTGCTTTGATACTTGGTACTTCCGAAATAGCAGCAATTTGTCCTAACAGGAATATAGTAATGAGAGGCTGGACCGGGTGGCTCACGCCTGTAATCCCAACACTTTCGGAGGCTGAGGCAGGCGGATCACAAGGTCAGGAATTTGAGACCAGCCTGGTCAATGTGGTGAAACCCCATCTCTACTAAATATACAAAAGTTAGCCAGGTGTAGTGGCAGGTGCCTGTAGTCGCAGCTACTCAGGAGGCTGAGGCAGGAGAATAGCTTGAACCCAGGAGGCAGAGGTTGCAGTGAGCTGAAATAGTGCCACTGCACTCCAGCCTGGGCAACAGAACTGCAACTCCATCCTAAAAAACAAATCCAAAGACAAGCAAACAAATGCTTAACCACATTCAGGGCACTGGTTTTTCTAGGGCAAAAAAAGGGGCTGAATTTAGGGAGGAATTTCCAAAATAGGTCATGTCCTATTAAGCTGGGAGGTGAGTACTTGGTCCACATTTATTATTCCATAAATTGCACATTGATGTTATATTCAGTATTTTTGTAGGCTTTCTACATCTCACAATTTAAAACAATTAATAGGCCAGGCACAGTGGCTCACGCCTGCAATCCCAGGACTTTGGGAGGCAGAGGCAAGTGAATCATTTGACATCAGGAGTTCGAGACCAGCTTGGCCAATATGGTGAAACCCCATCTCTACTAAAAATACAAAAATCAGTCTGGTGTGGTGGTGGATGCCTGTAATCCCAGCTACTCCAGAGCCTGAGGCAGGAGAATCACTTGAACCCTGGAGGCGGAGGTTGCAGTGAGCCGAGGTGGCACGCCACTGCACTCCAGCCTGGGCGACGGAGGAACACTCTATCTCAAAAAATAAATAAATAGAGGCAGGCAGATCACCTGATGTCAGGAGTTGGAGACCAACCTGACCAATATGGTGAAACCCTGTCTTATAAATAAATAAATAAAACAATTAATATAAGCAGGGCCCAAGACTTTGGGTGAGTCTTACTTCATTAAGCCTGGGGTGAAAAATTGGAAACCAACTGAAGTCCTTCAACAGGGGAATGGCAAAGTATACTGTAATCCATACTGTACAGTGCTATACACATCCACTGAGAATAATAACAGGCAGGGCGTGGCGGCTCACCCTCGTAATCCCAGCACTTTTTGAGGCTGAGGCGGGCGGATCACAAGGTCAAAAGATTAAGACCATCCTGGCTAACATGGTAAACCCGGTCTCTACTAAAAATACAAAAAAAATTAGCTGGGCACAGTAGTGTTCTCCCGCTTGTAGTCCCGGCTACTCAGGAAGCCGAGGCAGGAGAATCGCTTGAACCAGGAAGGCAGAGGTTGCAGTGAGCTGAGATTGCACCACTGCATTCCAGCCTGGGCAACAGAGTGAGACTCCTTCTCAAAAAAAAAAAAAATTTTTTGACTTGCAAATATCATGGTTCTCAAAGAGGTATTTTTTGTTTGTTTTTAAATAGAGATAGAGGGCTGGGTGCAGTGGTTTACCCCTGTAATCCCAGCACTTTGGGAGGCTGAGGCAGGAGGATTGTTTAAGACACGAGTTCAAGACCAGCCTGGGCAACATAGTGGGACCTTGTCTCAAAAAAAAAAAAAAAAATTAGTCAGGCATAGTGGTATGTACCTGTGGACCCAGCTACTCAGGAGGCTGAGGCGGGAGAATCACGTGAGCCCAGGAGCTGGCGGCTGCAGTGAGCTATGATTATGCCACGGCACTCCAGCCTTGGTGACACGGCAAGACCCTGTCTTGAGAAATGAATAAATACACAAATAGAGACAGGGTCTTCCTGTGTTGTCCCGAATGGTCTCAAACCCCTGAGCTCAAGTGATCCTCTGCCTCAGCCTCCCAAAGTGCTGGGATTACAGGTGTGAGCCACTGCACCCAGCCTCCAAGAGACTGTTGAAGAAGACAGAACAAATTGCTGAGTAACACGTACTACAAGAAAACACCTGTGTTTTAAACTTTCTCCATTGACATCTATAACATATATTTTCTATACATTAATGTATACCTGTAGAAAAAGAACTGGAAGGGGCTGGGGACAGTGGCTCACGCTTGTAATCCTAGCACTTTGGGAGGCCGAGGTGGGTGGATCATCTGAGGTCAGAATTTCAAGACCAGCCTGATCAACATGGCAAAACCTCATCTCTACTAAAATTACAAAAATTAGCCGGGCATGGAGGTACGCCTGTGTTCCCAGCTACTTGGAGGGTGAGGCAGAAGAATCACTTATACCTGGGAGGCGGAGGTTGCAGTGAGTTGAGATCACACCACTGCATTCCAGCCTGGGCAACAGAGTGAGACTTCATCTCAAAAAAAAAAAGTATATTTTCTTATAAGTAACGAAAAATTCAGATGACTGTATTATTATTCATTGAATCTAAATCAAGAAGATTAAGCCATAAATTGCCATTTTTGGTAACCTGGTAAATCTAGAAAATTCTGCTAAATCACTGAATTGATTATTTGGCAAAATGACTTTCAATGAATTGATTTTTGATGAATCGGCCCACTTCTGCTGGGATCACCTGACCCAGACTCAGCCAGTTGACAACTATTAAATGTTCCTCCCCACCCCCCAGTCACTGTCAACAAAATCTTGTTTTGCTTTCTTTCAGGTGCAAGGCCAAATCATCCTGAATTAATTTCATTAATTTCAATGAAATTAATACAATGATATTTCACAAAAGCAGGAACCTTTCTCCTTGTATTCACATGTGGCAGGCATGCAATAGATATTTGTTACATGAACGCAACTTATGCTACAGCTCACAGATATCTGCCACTGAGGACTCTTAGCAAATACTTGGAAGACACAGCTACATTTCTGCTACTCTTGGTAATTCAAGATCACTAACAACCAGGTGAAATACCCTTAAAGGGAGGTTAGGCAGTGCTAATCCTTATTAACCTAATGCTAATAGTCAAACAAAGGAGCGCCAGAGGCTCACTTAACCCTACAGAGGCTTAGACAAGCCATCTGAAGCTTGCTACACTCTGTTCTCCTGCTTCTAATAGGGCAAGGAAAGGTGGCTAGATGAGATGACACTCCACCCCCTGGCTTCTTTCTCCTCTTATGAAAGTGTAAAGTTCTCTCTTCTGGCTTCCGAAGAAAAGGATCCTGAAACATACAAAGTCCCTAGTGGCACATATGGTGAAGGGAGGGGACAGATGTTGTAATAAGACGAAATCTTACTTGCGCACACAAATGTCCCTTTCCTTTTTTATACTATCTCTTATGCAGAGTTAAAAACCTCGAAAAGTAATGAACAAATTTCCACCAAAAGAAAAAAGAAAAACCTCGAAAAGGCTGTTCCTAGATTGGGAGCCTTCCCCACCCCATGTCATAGCACGTGGTTACAATTCGGAGGAGCGCCCAGATTCTCCACTCCATCACCCCTCCTTGCACTTTCATCATCTGAAATGAAGCCCTTTGGATGCCTCCAAGAGCAAGCGCCGTGACAGCCGGGCTCTGGTCCCTGTGGCTCTTTTGGGGATTCCCCAGAGCCTAGCACAAGGCGCGGCACAGAGCAGCAGCTCTAAAAACAGTTCCAAAAAGATTAACGATGTTGAGGCTGCAGAATTTGCAGGTATCATCTGTATTTATTTTAAGTCTGTCCTGGGCATTTCTTTTCGATATTTTGGGGCAATTTCAGCCTTTCTTTTATTTTTTATTAGCCTTGGTTTATTTATTTGATTTGTCTTCATAATTCGTTTGGTGGTGTTCCTTTTTAACTTTTAAATTTATTGATTAATTTATTCTTTAGGATGTCACGCGAGAGTCTGAATCTGGAGAAGGAGTCCTTAGCAGTAGGGGAAGCCTCCTGGCAAAGCTGCCCGGCTCCGTTCGGTTCCTCTCCAACTGCCAGGACACGAGTCGTCTCTCCCAAGGCAACCCCGCGGGCCTCCTGCGCGTCCCCGCCCAGTCCCCTCCTTTCCTGGGACACAACGCCCCTGCGGCGGAGGGATCCCGGACTCACTCACGCGCCACACTCGGCCCGCGCGCTGATTGGCTGACGGAGAGCTAAGCCCACATCGGCCCAGGCCCCCGCGTGGCGCAAGAGTGGCCTGAGGGCCCACTAATCACGACGCGTTCCGGTGCCTGAGCCGCACCTCTCAGCCAATCCTGAGGGAGAGACAGAAAAGGGCGTGCCCAATTGCAATTGAGCAATGGGTTGGAGTCACCTTCCACCAAGGCCAGGCCGGGCGCTGTCACCTTGACAACCTGACTGCCCCGGCGAGTCGGTCCTGCCCCATCTGCCCTGCTTCCCAACCCCAAAACCACTGAGACTCCGGGCGTCACGACCTCTAGCTTGACTTCCGCGCTGCCCAGCGAGAGGTGTGCCCAAAATGCCTGCAGGGTGTTTATTCTTCCATCCGTGTATCCAAACACGCAGATGAGCTCCTAGGATGAGTGCGCTGGGGAATAGGAGGGAACCGCACTAAGCCCTGTGGGAGAAAGTGAACACGTTCGAAAGCTGAGTTAGTGACAAGTGCCCGAGATAATTAAAGGGCCACAGAATAGTGGCTCGGGCTCCTTTTGATAGATAGGATGGTCTGAGATAAAACTGGGCTCTCTTGGCAGGGCGCAGTGGCTCACCTGAGGCCAGGAGTTCAAGACCAGCCTGACTGAAAGTACAAAAAAATTAGCCGGGCGTGGTGGAGTGCACCTGTAATCCCAGCTACTCGGGAGGCCGAGGCAGGAGGAGAATCGCTTGAACCGAGGAGGTGGAGGTTGCAGTGAGCCGAGATCATGCCATTGCACTCCTGCCTGGGCAACAACAAAGCCGAAACTCCATCTCAAAAAATATAAATAAATAAATATAAATAAATTGGGGTCTCTTGCATATACCTTCTGGTGGGTGGAAGGTGGCATTTCCCCACCAATCCCTCTACTTGGCTATGGGGCGAGCAGAGGCGTGGAACCCCAGGCTGGATCCCCACAAACGCAGGTGCCTAGAAGGGAGATATTTTTGTATGGCAAGGACTAAATGCCATGTCTTCTTCCCCCTCCCTACCCCGGTGGTTCCAAACGGAATTTCTCATTACCCCTCCTAAACACAAAATGGATGTGAGTAACTGTCAGCTTGCCTCTCTAGGCCAGGGCCTGGTATGTCCGTTGTGAATTGTCTGTTGCTTAGGTTGGTCCGCCTTGGGGTGAGATCTGATGAGCTGAATAACCTTAGGAACAGAAAATGGTGGCTGGTCAGGTCTCATGACACCCACGAGCCAGGTAGGTTTTTCAAGGTGGCATTGCATCTTGCAGAGTTTAAATCCCTTCAGTGTGCCCCAACTCCCTGGGAATACAACCACAGAAAAAATGACCACTTTTCCTTGTAGGAATTCAGTTTTTCCATGTATCCAGAGCACTTCTTGTCTAAACAGTAACACACTACCCACCCAAAGGCAGTTTAAAGAGAGGGCCGGGCCACATATATAATGTGTAATCCCAGAACTTTGGGAGGCCGAGGCAGGCAGATCACTCGAGACCAGGAGTTCAAGACCAGCCTGGCCAACATGTCGAAACCCTGTCTCTACTAAAAACACAAAACAATAGCAGGATGTGATGGCGCGCGCTTGTAGTCCATACTTAACAGGCTGAGATGGGAGAATAGCTTGAACCCAGGAGGCATAAGTTACAGTGAGCCAAGATCTCGGCACTGCGCTCCAGCCTGGGCAACAGAACAAGACTGTATCTCAAAAAAAAAAAAAAAAAAAATTGCTGGGCACAGTGGCTCACACCTGTAATCCCAGCACTTTGGGAGGCCAAGGTGGGCAGATCACCTGAGGTCAGGAGTTCGAACCAGCCTGGCCAACATGGTGAAACTTCGTCTCTACTAAAAATACAAAAATTAGCCAGGCATGATGGTGCACGCCTGTAATCCCAGCTACTTGGGAGGTTGAGGTGCAAGAATCACTTGAACCCAGGAGGCATTCATTGCAGTGAACTGAGATACTGAGATCAAGCCACTGCACTCTAGCCTGGACAACACAGCAAGACTCTGTCTCAAAAGACCTCTAATTCCAACATCATCAATTGGTGTTCAAGACTTGTAAACTTGCCTGTCATGAGAAAATCATCTTTCTTTACTTTTTTTTTTTTTTTTTTGAGACACCTTTCTGTGTTACCCAGGCTGGAGTGCGGTGCTATAATCACAGCTCACTGCAGCCTCTACTTTCTGGGCTCAAGGGATCCACCCACTTTAGCCTCCCAAGTAGCTGGGACCACAGGTGTGCACCATCACACCTGGCTAATTTTTATTCTTTTATTTTTTGCGACTGAGTCTCACTCTGTCACTCAGGCTGCAGTGCAGTGGTGCGATCTTGGCTCACTGCAGCCTCTGCCCGCTGGGTTCCAGCAGTTCGCCTGCCTCAGCCTCTGGGTAGCTGGGATTATAGGTACGTGCCACGGCTACTGGCTAATTTCTGTATTTTTAGTGGAGACAGGGTTTTACCATGTTGGCCAGGCTGGTCTCAAACTCCTGACCTCAGGTGATCTGCCTGCCTCGGCCTCCTAAAAGTACGGGCATTACAGGCATGAGCCACTGCGCCCAGCCACACCTGGCTAATTTTAAAAAAAATGAAGCCAGACACGGGGGCGCATGTCTGTGATCCCAGCACTTTGTGAGTCCAAGGCAGGTGGATCATCTGAGGTCAGGAGTTTGTGACCAGCCTGACTAACATGGTGAAACCCCATCTCTACTGAATACAAAAAAATTAGCCAGCATGGTGGCACATGCCTGTAATCAGAGCTACCAAAAAAAAAAAAAAAAAAAAACTGTCAGAGATGAGGTGTCACTATATTGCCCAGGCTGGTCTCAAACTCCTGGTCCTTGGCCTCCTAAAGTGCCTGAATTACAGGCATAAGCCACCACGCCTGGCCAAAAAATAATTTTTAAAAAGTGTTTAGGCTGGGCACAGTGGCTCACGACCATAATTCCAGCACTTTGGGAGGCTGAGGTGGGCAGATCACCTGAGGTCAGGCATTCGAGATGAACCTGGTCAACATGGGGAAACACTGTCTCTACTAAAAATACCAAAAAAATTTAACTGAGCATGGCGGTGGGCACCCATAATCCCAGCTGCTCCGGAGGCTGAAGCAGGAGAATCACTTGAACCTGGGAGGCAGAGGATGCAGTGAGCCAAGATAGAGCCACTGCACTCCAGCCTGGAGGACAAGAGCGAAACTCTGTCTTTAAAAAAAAAAAAAGTGTTTAAACCCCCTCAGTCATGGCAGAAACTGTCCAACAGTTCTGAAGGACAAGAAAACAAAGCCCGAATTGTTAGCACACCTCAAGATTCTGGAGTAGACATTGAACTGCCACCAATAAACAAACTACTAATGAGAGATTTTACATTCTCTCTCTTTCTTTTTTTTTTTTGGAGACGCTCTTGTTGCCCAAGCTGGAGTGCAGTGGCATGATCTCAGCTCACTGCAACCTCCGCCTCATGGGTTCAAGTCATTCTCCTGCCTCAGCCTCCTGAGTAGCTGGGATTACAGGAGTGCAACACCACGATGGCTCATTTTTGTACTTTTAGTAGAGACGGGGTTTCCCCATGTTGGCCATACTGGTCTCAAACTTCTTTTTTTTTTTTTTTTGAGACGGAGTTTCGCTCTTGTTACCCAGGCTGGAGTGCAATGGCGCGATCTCGGCTCACCGCAACCTCCGCCCCCTGGGATCAGGCAATTCTCCTGCCTCAGCCTCCTGAGTAGCTGGGATTACAGGCATGCGCCACCATGCCCAGCTAATTTTTTGTATTTTTAGTAGAGACGGGGTTTCACCATGTTGACCAGGATGGTCTCGATCTCTTGACCTCATGATCCACCCGCCTCGGCCTCCCAAAGTGCTGGGATTACAGGCTTGAGCCACCGTGCCCGGCCCTGGTCTCGAAATTCTGACCTCAGATGATCCACTCACCTCAGCCTCCTAAAGTTCTGGAATTAGAGGTGTGAGCCGCTGTGCCCAGCTATTTTACGTTCTTTTTGGTACAATGTCTTCAAATTTTGATGTGTATTTTACACTTGCAACACACCTCGATTCGGACTAGCCACATTTCAAGCACTTGGTAGCCACGTGTGGCCAATGGTTACTCTATTAGATCGCACAGATCTAGGCAAGGGAGCCATCAACTTTTTTTGGTAAAAGGTCACATAGCGAATATTTTAGACATTGTGGCCCTGTTGCAACACCTCAACTCTGCCTTGTGACATGAGAGCAGTTAGAGACAGTACTAAATGAATGTGTCTGTATTCCAGGAAAGCTTTATGACCAAAACAGGCAGCCGGCTGCAGTTTGCTGACTCCTGCTATAAACTGTCATTTTTGATTATTCGTTCATTCATTTATTATTTACTTATTTATTTATTTATTTATTTTGAGACAAGTTCTTGGTCTAGTGCCCAGGCTGGAGTGCAGTGGTGTGATACAGCTCACTGCAGCCTCCACCTCCCAGGCTCAAGCAATTCTCCCACCTCAGTCTCCTCAGTAGCTGGGACTACAGGTGCACACAAATTCCTGAGCTCAAGCAGTCCTCCAGCCTTGGCTTCCCAAAGTGCTGGGATTGCAGGTGTGAGTCACCATGCCCAGCCAGTGATTTTGGATTCTATCCAAAAAAAAAACAGGAGAAACACAAGTAGGAGCTTCTGTTGTGCTCATTTGCACAGGTCTTTATTTATCCCCATCTTTTCTTGCCAGCTTTTTATCAGTGCTCAAGAGAGGCCACCAGAATAAATCACTAAGATGCCCAGAAATGAAGGACCCAGGCTGGGCGAGGTGGCTCACACACTTTGTGAGACCAAGGCGGACGAATCATTTGAGGTCTAGAGTTCGAGACCAGCCTGGCCAACATGCAGAAACCTGTCTCTTCTAAAAATATAAAATTTAGCTGGGCATGGGGGCATGCACCTGTAGTACCAGCTACTCGGGAAGCTGAGGCAGGAGAATCCCTTGAACCTGGGAGGTGGAGGTTGCAGTGAGTCGAGCTCGCACCACTATACTCCAGCCTGGGTGAAAAAGCAAGACTCTGTCTCAAAAGAAAAAATAAAAGAAACTAAGGACCCAGACTTTCAAAAGCACAAGAGAAGGCAAAGGAACTGCTCTCTTGGTGCTCCCTAATTCATTATTTTTTTGAGGCTGCCTCGTCTGTGATCGAATTTTTTTTTTTTTAAGATGGGGTTTCACCATGATGGCCAGGCTGGTCTTGAACTCCTGACCTCAGGTGGTCCACCCTCCTCAGCCTCCCAAAGTGCTAGGATTACAGGCGTGAGCCACAGCGCCCGGCCCGTAATCAATTTTTTTTCCATTACACTCTGACACCGCAAGTGCCTATGAATATGCAAACAAATGCGAGTTGGAAAGAGCCAGTTCTTTCCAATGGAAGCAGAGTGGCTAACTTGGCCTACATTTTATTTCATTTATTCATTTATTTTTTTGACGGAGTCTCACTCGGTTGCCCAGGCTAGAGTGCAGTGGTGTGATCTCTGCTCACTGCAACCTCTGCTTCCCTGGTTCAAGCAATTCTCCTGCCTGAGCCTCCCAAGTAGCTGGGATTACAGGTGCCTGCCACATACCCTGCTAATTTTTTTTTTTTTTTTTTTTTTTTTTGAGACAGAGTTTCGCTCTTGTTACCCAGACTGGAGTGCAATGGCGCGATCTCGGCTCACCGCAACCTCCGCCTCCTGGGTTCAGGCAATTCTCCTGCCTCAGCCTCCCGAGTAGCTGGGATTACAGGCACGCGCCACCATGCCCAGCTAATTTTTTGTATTTTAGGTAGAGACGGGGTTTCACCATGTTGAGCAGGATGGTCTCGATCTCTTGACCTCGTGATCCACCCAACTCGGCCTCCCAAAGTGCTGGGATTACAGGCTTGAGCCACCGTGCCCGGCCTTGCCCTGCTAATGTTTGTATTTTTAGTAGAGACAGGGTTTCACCATGCTGGCCAGGCTGGTCTGGATCTCCTGCGTCAGGTGATCCTGGGCCTACATTTTAAATACAGCCAAGCAACCATTTGCGAACTACAGGTCAAGAATGTACTCTCAGTTCTCCCAAAAACCTCTGTTTGTTTAATTTTGAGACTTTCAGGGATCCGGGTATGGACCAGCCAGGACTCATCTGTATGAACCAATCAGGACTGAATTGTATCGCCCAATCAGAACTAAGCAAGTTAGGACTGAATTATATTGCCCAATCAGAACTAAGCAAATTTGACTCATTCATTTGCCTGAAATGGACCTGATTGGGAACCTGGGTGGGAACTTTTGCTCTAAAACCCAGACCCTCCTTTTCTTCCCGGAAAACACCTTCTTTTACACAGCAGACTACATCTCCCCAGTCTGCAAGCTGTTCTTTGAAATACAGTCTCTTTCTTCCAAAATCCCTTGCAGAAAACTTGTTGACAAATGTTGGCTTGTTTGTCCTAAGGGTGAGATGCAGAAGTAAGATTATCTGCTGAGACAAAAAGTACACAGGAGTTTCCTGTGTGTTTGTTTCTTGTTTTGAGATGAGTCTCACTCTGAGACTGGAGTGCAGAGGTGCGATCGTGGCTTACTACACCTTCGGCCTCCTGGGCTCAAGCAGTTCTCCTGCTTCAGCCTCCCAAAGTACTGGGATTTCGAGCATGAGCCACTATGCCCAGGACTATCATTACCTCCCTCTCAAATTAAAAATATGGATCTACACAAAGGAAGAAAGACTAGAACACCAGAAATGGATGAGAACCACAGACTGACTGCCAATGGAAGAACCATGAGACAGGAGACAGTACGTGTTGGACAGTGTAAGACCCCAAACCAAAGGGCCACCGTGACTGCACAGAGGGACAAGCTGCTGAGATTCTGGAGCCCGGTGAGCTGTGGCAAGGTCAAAGCAGTGACAGCAGTCCAGCTGGTATAGCCACACCCTGCACACCTTCCCTTGCTGTCCAGCTGGCCTCCAGCAGAACCTGGAAGAAGGCCAGCAGGTAAGTGGGACCCCTGCTCCCAGTACTGCCCTTGTGTGAGGTTGACTGATATTTCAGCAGGTCCTAGAGAGAGTGCAGATTTGGTGATGACAAGCTCTTGGAAACAGTGTGACTGTCAAGTGTCTGCGTGTACACCAAGCAAAATCATTATTCCCAAAAGAGCTGGATTTTATTATTTGTTTGTTTTTCAGACAAAGTCTTGCTCTGTCACCCAAGCGACAGTGGTGCAGTGGTCCCATCTCAGCTCACTGTAACCTCTGCTTCCTGGGTTCAAGGCATTCTCCTGCCTCAGCCTCCCAAGTAGCTGGGATTACAGACACTTGCCACCATGCCCGGCTAATTTTTGTAGTTTAAGTAGAGACGGGGTTTCACCATGTTGGGCAGGCTGGTCTCGAACTCCTGATCTCAGGTGATCTGCCTGCCTTGGCCTCCCAAAATGCTATGATTACAGGTATGAGCCAAGTCCTGGCCTTGAATTTTATTTTTAATTCAAAATTAAGTATTTTGAAAGCCACAAGCGTCTTAGGTTTTTTTTTTTTTTTTTTTTTTTGAGACGGAGTTTCACTCGTTACCCAGGCTGGAGTGCAACGGCTCGATCTCAGCTCACCACAATCTCCGCCTCCTGGGTTCAGGCAATTCTCCTGCCTCAGCCTCCTGAGTAGCTGGGATTACAGGCACGCGCCACCATGCCCAGCTAATTTTTGTATTTTTAGTAGAGACAGGGTTTCACCATGTTGACCAGGATGGTCTCGATCTCTTGACCTCATGATCCACCCCCCTCGGCCTCCCAAAGTGCTGGGATTACAGGCGTGAGCCACCGCGCCCAGCGCATCTTAATTTTAAGTTTGAGAACTCATTTCTTTTCTTTTCTTTTGAGAAGGAGGAGGAGTTTCGCTCTTGTCACCCATGCTGGAGTGCACTGGCATCATCTCAGCTCACTGCAACCTCCGCCTCCCTAGTTCAAGCAATTCTCCTGCCTCAGACTCCTGAGTAGCTGGGCTTACCAGGCACCAGCCACCACACCCCACTAACTTTTGTATTTTTAGTAGAGATGGGGTTTCACCATGTTGGTGAGGCTGGTCTCTAACTCCTGACCTCAGGTGATCCGCCTGCCTTGGCCTCCCAAAATGCGGGGATTACAGGTGTGAGCCACAGCGCCTGGCCAAGTACTCATTTCTTTTAGAATAGGTTTAATATAGTGTCAAACATCAGATGCTTTATTTTGAGCTGATAATTACTGCTATCTGAAGATAACCAAGAAAAGGCCTCCCACAGCCCCTTCCCTTGTTTTTTGATGGAACAGAACTGTGAACTTTTTTTCCCTGTTTTAGATGGAGTCTCACTCTGTCACCCAGACTGGAGCACAGTGGCACAATCTTGGGTCACTGAAATCTCCACACCCCCTGGCACAAGTGATCCTCTCACCTCAGCCTTCCAAGTAGCTGGGACCACAGATGCACCCCACCATGCCTGGCTACTTTTTTGTATTTTTGGTAGAGATGGGTTTCACCATGTTGCCCAGGCTGGTCTCAAACTCCTGAGCTCAAGTGATCCAATTGCCTTGGCCACCCAAAGTACTGGGGTTATACACATAAGCTGCCATGCCTGGCTAGAATTGTAAACTTTGACTGCTTAAGATTAGGGAGAAGTGATGCTGCACTTCTGATTAGAAGCCTAGAAACCAGCCAGGCACGGTGGCACATGCCTGTAGTCCCAGCTACTCGGGAGGCTGAGAAAAGAAAAGAAAGAAATAGAAGCCTAGAAACCAGCACTTTGAGAAATTACAAATGCACATACACGTGTGTACTTACACTTTCTCACATAAATACATGCTTCACACATGTGTATACATGCACCAGTTTCTTTTTTCTTTTTTTGAGATGAAGTCTCGCTCTGTCACCAGGCTGGAGTGCAGGTCTGACTGCAACCTCCGCCTCCTGGGTTCAAGCAATTCTTCTGCCTCAGCCTCCCAAGTAGCTGGGACTACCGGCACAAGCCACCACGCCCAGCTAATTTTTTTTTTTTTTAATAGAGACAGGGTTTCACCTTGTTGGTCAGGGTGGCTTCCAACTCCTGACCTCAGGTGATCCACCCACCTCAGCCTCCCAAAGTGCTGGGATTACAGGCATGAGCCACCACATCTGGCTAATTTTTGTATTTTTTAATTTAATTTAATTTAATTTATTTATTTTTGAGACAGAGTTTCGCTCTTATTACCCAGGCTGGAGTGCAATGCCGTGATCTCGGCTCACCACAACCTCCGCCTCCTGGGTTCAGGCAATTCTCCTGCCTCAGCCTCCCGAGTAGCTGGGATTACAGGCACGCGCCACCATGCCCGGCTAATTTTTTGTAATTTTAGTAGAGACAGGGCTTCACCATATTGAACAGGATGGTCTCAATCTCTTGACCTCGTGATCCACCCACCTCGGCCTCCCAAAGTGCTGGGATTACAGGCATGAGCCACCGAGCCCGGCTTATTTTTTTTAAAGATGGAGTTTCACCATGATGGCCAGGGTGGTCTTAAACTCCTGACCTCAGGTGATCCACCCACCGCAGCCTCCCAAAGTGCTAGAATTACAGGCGTGAGCCACTGCGCCCGGCTAATTTTTGTATTTTTAATAGAGATGGGGTTTCACCATGTTGGCCAGGCTGGTCTTGAATTCCTGTTCTCAAGTGATCTGCCCACCTCAGCCTCCCAAAGTGCTAGGATTACAGGCGTGAGCCACCGTACCCGGCCACACACACATTTCTTTCCACTAATTAGATAATTTTCTGACTGACGGAACCTCCTCCGAGGCATTAAGGGAACATTTCATCTACTGTAGCTATGCCCAAATTAGTGCGTCCACAGGTGGCCAACCTGCTCTGCTCTCTGGGGGTGACTTAGGGCCTCAATCAAATAAAGCCTTTTTGCCAGGGCGCAGTGGCTCACACCTGTGATCCCTGCACTTGGGGAGGCCAAGGCAGGTGGATCACCTGAGGTCAGGAGTTCGAGACCAGCCTGGTCAACATGGCAAAATTCCCATCTCTGCTAAAATTACAAAAATTAGCTGGGTGTGGTGGCGCATGCCTGTTATCCCAGCCACTCCGGAGGCTAAGGCAGGAGAATCACTTGAGCCTGGGAGGCAGAGATTACAGTGAGCCAAGATTGCACCACCGTACTCCAGCCTGGGGGAGAGGATGTGTAGAAAAAAACCCAAAAAACAAAAAACAAGGCCGGGCACGGTGGCTCATGCCTGTAATCCCAGCACTTTGGGAGGCCGAGGTGGGTGGATCACCTGAGGTCAGGAGTTCTCAAGAGCAGCCCAACCAACGTGGTAAAACCCTGTCTCTACTAAATACAAAAGATTAGCCAGGCATGGTGGCACGTGCCTGTAACCCCAGCTACTCGGGAGGCTGAGGCAGGAGAATCGCTTGAACCCAGGAGGTGGAGGTTGCAGTGAGCGGAGATTGTGCCAGTGCACTTCAGCCTGGGCGACAAGAGGGAAACTCCGTCTTGAAAAACAAAACCAAACGAAGCCTTTTTTCATTTTAATTTTTTCATGTGGAGGCAGCCGTCTGTCTTATTAAGGTCAGGATGCTGTAATACAATACCATAGACTAAATATTTATTCCACACAGTTCTGCAGGCTGGGAAGTTCAAGAGCAAGGTGTTGGCATACTCAGTATTTGGTGATAGCCTTCTCCCTGGTTTTAAAACAGCCACCTTCTTGCTGTGTCTTCACATGGTGGAGTCGAGGGGTGTCTGGTCTTTTCCTCTGCTTATAAGGTCCCTCGTCACAGTATGGGGGCTCTACCTTCAGGACCTACCTCATCTAGACTAATCACCTCCCAAAGACTCTGTCTCCAATACCAACACACTGGGAATTAGCCTTCTACAAGGGACTTGCATTACGCTGAGCACTGAAGCTCCCAGCAGCGCCCTGTGTAAAACACTGTGCTAGCGGTTGCTTCACTGGCTGGTAATGGTCAAAGTATATTTAGATCATATTTGCAGCTGATCCTGGCATTATCTACACTGAAGCCACCAATGTCATCGATGATGTGCAGCTACTACATCAAAACCGGAGATCGCTTGTTTGGTTAACTTTTTGTTATTCATCAAAGATCTGACTATCATCTACTGGCTTGGTTTGCCTTTCTGTCTTTCCTTTTTCTGAGATGGAGTTTTGCTCTTGTTGCCCAGGTTGAAGTGCAAATAGAGCGATCTTGGCTCACTACAACGTCCACCTCCTGGGTCAAGCGATTCTCCTGCCTCAGCCTCCTGAGTAGCTGGGATTACAGGCATGCACCGCCACACCTGGCTAATTTTGTATCTTGAGACGGGGTTTCTCCATGTTTGTCAGGCTTGTCTTGAACTCCCAACCTCAGGTGATCCGCCCACCTTGGCCTCCCAAAGTACTGAGATTACAGGCGTGAGCCACCACACCCGGCCGTCTCTATTGTTTAAAAATCAAAAGTGAAAAAAACATAAAAAAGAGGCCGGGCGTGGTGACTCACACCTGTAATTCTTGGGAGGCCAAGATGAAAGACCAAGGTGAGCCAAGATGGGAGGATCACTTGAATCCAGGAGTTGAAGACCAACCTGTTCCTACAATACGATCCAGCCATTCTGCTCCTAAGTATTTACCCAGGGAAAGTGAAAAGTATGTTCCTACAAAGTCCTGTACCTAAGTGTTCATAGTCGCTTTATTTGCAATAGCCCCAAATAAGAAACAACCCAGAAGTCCATCAACAGGTGAATGGATCAGCAAATTGTGGTACCTGCATACAACAGAATACAACGCAGCAATAAAAAGGAGAAAACTATTGATAAGGGCAACAACTGGGATGGAATTCAAAATAATTACATTACGTGAAAGAAGCCGGGGGGTGGGCATGAAGAGACACATGCTGCATCACCCCATTTATAGAAAATGCAAAGCCTGAGTAGTGACAGAGAGAAGGTCAAAGGTGCCTGGGGATGGAGAGCAGCAAGGGGTCCCTAAAGGGCCCTGAGGTGATGGATCTGTTTGCTATTTTGATTGTAGCCAGTTTAATGTATATGGTGTGCCTATATATCGGACGTTATCCAAACTCAAACATGTGCAGTTTATCATATGTCTGTTTTACCTCAATAAAGCTGTTTTTTTTTTGTTTGTTTTTGTTTGTTTAACAAAAAACAGCCTGGGTGATGGCTCATGCCTGTAATTCCAGCACTTTGGGAGGCAGAGGTGGGTGGATCACTTGAGGTCAGTAGTTCGAGACCAGCCTGGCCAACATGGTGAAACCTCATCTCTACTAAAAAATACAAAAATTAGCTGGGTGTGGTGGTGCACGCCTGTAATCTCAGCTACTCGGGAGGCTGAGGCGGGAGGATTGCTTGACCATGGAGGTTGCAGTGAGGCGACATCTCGCCACTGCGCTCTAGCCTAGGTGACAAAGTGCGAGTCTGTCTCAAAAAAAAAAACAAAAAAAACGGCAGAGGGGCCCTTAGAACAGTAAACCGAAAAGTGACTGGGGCAGGTCTCAATGGAACAGTGGCTTATTTTGCCAAGGCTGAGGCCAGGCCTAGGGAAGAGAAACACAAGTCACAGTAGGATCTGTGGCCTGTGCTCTTTCCAAAAAGGGTTTTGAGGATTTCAATATTTAAAGGGGAATCAGCAAGCCACGGGGGAAAGACAGAAGAAAAATGTGGGAATGGTGGACAACGAGGCAGGGGTCAGATTCTCGCTTGGCTTTGACATGCACTCAGTGAATTTACATTTTATTTATTGATTTATTTAATGTATTAGTTTTTATTTATTTTTCTGAGACGGGGTCTCACTCTGTCGCCCAGGCTGGAGTGCAGTGGTGCCATCTCAGCTCACCTGCAACCTCTGCCTCCTGAGCTCAAGTGATCTTTCTGTCTCAGCCTCCACAGTGCTGTGATTACAGGCGTGAGCCACTAAATTCCAGCCCAAATCTACATTTTACACAAGATAAAGTAGGCAGCTATCTGTTTGGAAAACCAAAGGAAAGAAGTTTGTGTTTGTTTTTTGTTTTGTTTTGTGTGACTCAGTTCCCAAGCTTAACTCTGCCCTTGCATAGTGAGTTTTGAGTCCTGAGATTCTGTTTTTCCTTCATAGGTGCAAAGGGGCTGGTAGCAATGTTGCCAGCTGCCCTGGGGCTACAGCGGGATTGGCAGTGGCTGGCTGCAGGCAAAAGGGGCCATGGGAGACAGTGAGGCTGTAGCTGGCCGGGCTGGGGCAGGGTTCCCGGAACCTTCTACGGCCGAGAAACACTGCCCTCGGTGACTTCTCCTGTGAGGTCTCACTCCCCTGGAACTTGGCATTCCTTTTGATCCCCATCCCATAACCCACGCCCCTCCTCCTCCTCGGCCTCCCGTGAAATCTTGCTTTCAATGCATTCTTACAAAATTATTATTACTTTTTGAAACAGGGTCTCACTCTGTTGCCCAGGCTGGAGTGCAGTGGTACAATCATGGCTCACGGCAGCCTCAACCTCCTAGGCTCAAGCAATCCTCCCACGTCGGCCTCCCAAGTAGCTGGGACTACAGGCACAGGCACTTGCCACAAAATTTATTTATTTTTCTTTATATTATTTAGTTAAAGAAACAAGAGCAAAAACTCTTGATGTTGGCTCATGGCAACCTCCACCTCCTGGGTTCAAGCAATTCTTCTGCCTGTCTCCTGAGCAGCTGGGATTACAGGCGAGCGCCACCACGTCTGGCTAATTATTTGTATTTTTAGTAGAGATGGGGTTTCTCCATGTTGGTCAGGCTGGTCTCAAACTCCCGACCTCAGGTGATCTGCCCGCCTCAGCCTCCCAAAGTGCTGGGATTACGGGCGTGAGCCACCGTGCCTGGCCAAATTTATTTATTTTTCATAGAGGCAGGGTCTCACTATGTTGCCCAGGCTGGTCTTGAACTCTTGGACTCAAGCGATGCACCTGCCTTGGCCTCCCAAAGTGCTGGGATGAGAGGCGTGAGCCACCAGGCCTGGCCACAGAATGATTCTCTGAATCGCACGCAGGTGCTGACTTCACTCAAATGAGCTCTCCCCTCATTCTGGTTTCCTTCTCACCCCAAGCTGTTACTGTCACTACCTACTGGACATCCTCTGGTGCCTCACTGCCCCCACTCACCTGCCTGCTTTCCCAGTGACGGGCCACCCAGGCTGCCCACAGGTAAATTCACGATAACTAGCCTCAAATTGTCCCCTTATCGACCTATGAGCCTGTCTTTGCAAAAAAAAAAGCCAGGAGCAGAACTCTTGGGTCATATATAAATGTATTTATCTCGGTTATATTCCTGTTACATTTGCTCCTAAATGTTTACTAAGATTTTTAGAGCTGGGCATAATGGCTCACACCTGTAATCCCAGCACTTTGGGAGGCCGAGGCAGGCGGATCACTGAGGTCAGAAGTTAAGAGGCCAGCCTGGCCAACGAAGTGAAACCCCGTCTCTACTAAAAATACAAAAATTAGCTGGACATGCTCGCTTGAACCCAGGAGACAGAGGTTGCAATGAGCTGAGATTTTGCCATTGTACTCCAGCTTAGGTGAAACTCTGTCTCAAAAAAAAAAAGAAAAAAGGATTTTTAGGACCCAAGAAAGCAGCGTAAGTATGCATGGTGGGGCGGAGAGGCACACATCCTTTGCACTATCCTGCTAGGACTGTCAGATTTGGCAAATAAAAATACAGGAAACTTGGTTACATTTGAATTTCAGATAAGCAACCAACCCTTCTATAGTATACTAAAACACTACTGTTTGTTTATCTGAAATTCAAATTTAGCGGGCATCCTGTATTTTACCTTGCAACCCTACCTCCAACTGAATACATAAATTCAAGGTTTTATGGCTCTTCTCAGATTGAGGAATAGAACCATGGAATCCTGGTTACACATCAGAACTGGGGAAACTCCGTTTGGTTAGAAGTGATGGAATATATTTTAAAAGTCCACACGACAAAATGACAATAAACATTTATTAAGCTGTAATTTTCACAATATTTTAATTCTGTTCCGAGATCTACAAATACCTCTATGTAACACCAAAGCCAGTGATTTAATAAATAACAGGAATGTATATATCGCTTTGCAAAAAAAATAGGCCTGGTATGTTTATCTGTATATATTTGTAGAATCAGTTTCCCAAGGCTCATGAAACCAAAGTGCACACGCACGCCATGTACACACACACACACTATTATATTAAAATCAAATGGACTTAGCTTAGGCGCCAAATTAAATGCTATCCAAAATTGATAACCAGATACACAAAATATGAAGTTGGTCGTGAATACACTGTTGATAACGGGTACCACAGCTCACAAGTGTGACTTCCGGTTAACGAGGGAAACGACTGCTTCATTGGACGTTTAGTGTGTGCTAATCATCATCACCATCACAGTTAATCAGCTTAATTACACGGTATTCAGAGATTAAACACACATGCAGATATTAAATTGACACTACAATAAAACCTTTAACTCTGCAAAAAGACGTTAGAACACATGGGCGATAATACCACGAGCTGCCACAGCTTCTCAGCAGACAGTGCAAAAGGCAATCAGCATTTTAAGCCACCACAAGAGAGAAACTGGTACTGGTGCACCTCCTACATGTCAAGGCAAAGCAAAACACGACGGACTATGCTGAATATTTGTTTACACCAGATACTACACATCACACCGATGGTTGTCAGTATGAATTTTAAGAGTATTGTGTTCAACTCTGCAAAATATATTCCTATTATTCACAAGTAAGGAGTCAAAGTCCAACTATTCAAATGGCCATAAACAAAAATGTCGCAGAAGGTATAGACCATTACAAATAAAAAGTTGGAAGTGGGGCAGCTGACCCCTTAGGAACCTCAGGGATTCCTTTTAACGCTGGATTGATGGCAAGAGCTGGCTTTCTGGTTAAGTCAGCCAGTTTGAAACCCATCAGGAAGTTACCAGGTGTCAACCTGTAAGGCAGATGTCATTTGTCAAAAGCATCTTAAGAAGTAGCAGCGGTTACAGAGAGGAAGCAATTCAGGATTTCCACTAGCGACAAGCGACATTAACCATGTCTTTAGGTTCTGCCTAAATGGCAGCTGTTATTCTTAACTGCTCCCGAAGCCTGCTGAATCACAGGGCCACAGGAGCAACTGGAGCTGCCCAAAGCCTCCCTTCCAGCCATGCAAAGTCATGTTTCAGTCTTCTTAACCACTGACCTGAACTTTGTGTTCTGACTCAGTTCCCCACAGGGAACCGCTCCACTTGGTTACCTCCACCGTAGTCATGGACATAGTCCCAGGTCCCTGACAGCTCTGCCTCCCGACTCCTGCATGAGACAGGCTTCATGTGAGACAGGCTCTAGTTTTTGGGGAAAGTGTATTAAACACCTCTCTATGGCATTCACCTCCCCTTTGTGAATGAAGATACAGGCACAATTCACAAGGCCTGCTTTCCAGAAATTCTATTGCTGTGCTCTTACCAGAAATGATATGGGGCCAACACCCAAAGCAAAAGAAACCAAAGGGCAGGTAATGCCGATTGGTATTGAAAGGTGTGTATATATGTGTGTATAAGTGTGTGTATATATACATACACTTTTTTATTTGAGACAGGGTCTCACTCCCTGACTGGAGTACAGTGGCGCGATCTCAGCTCACTGAAACCTCTGCCTCCTGGGTTCAACTGATTTCCCCACCTCAGCCTCCTGTGTAGCTGGGACTACAGGCACCCACCACCACACTTGGCTATTTTTTTTATTCGCAGAGACAGGGTTTCACTGTGTTGGCCAGGCTGGTCTCGAACTCCCGACCCCAAGTGATCCACCTGCCTTGGCCTCCAAAAGTGCTGGGAATGCAAGTGTGAGCCACTGCACTTAGCCTGGAAAGTACATTTATGAAAGGTTTACACTCCACAAAAGCATCTTTGCTAGGGTGTCAAGGAAGAGATCACTAAACCAACCCCAACACGCCCCTACAATTCCAGCAATCTAGAGATGGCAGGTTGCTTTTGTTTTTTGGATTATTTTGTGTTCTCAGTAAAACAAGTTATTTATTGTGATGCTGAAACAGTGGGAAATTAACACTGATTAAGATATGTTAAACACTGAGTCTTCATTATAACAGAACCAGTTTTCCTCAGAATGTTTTTACATCACATTCAGTGAAGTGTTGCACTAATATATCCTAGAGCCCTAAAGACATAAAAAGGTGTCTCCAGAGGTGTACGGTACAAACACACTTTTCCACACACAACAGAGAGCAAAAACAAGGAGATGTGGTGTGGCGGGGAGGGGCAGGCCCAATCCCAACAGCCTACAAGCTTCCCAGAGAACACGTACCTCCCTCAGAGGAATCCAAGTTAAAATGATGATCTTACCAAGATCTCAATGGAGCACAGTGCCCTTCATGATTCAGGTAAGCGGGTGAGAGAAGGAACAAAAACCCCCAATTATTTTGGGTTAAGACGTGCCCAAATGCAGGTGAAAGATATGCAGTGAAAACCAGGAGTTTTTCAAACCTAGCATCCAGGATTTCTATCAGATTTTAAATAATGTTCTACCCTGAGGTGACACCCACTTACTGTAGGTTATTTCATTAAAAATGAAGGTATCTTTCACTGGAGTGTAACGAACTATAAAATTGGCTTCGGAGCCTAAAGTGGAAAAAAATTGTGCATATTTTCGACAGCAATGTTGAATCGATGCTTGAGGTCTCAATCCACCAGCACCCAGAGAGCACGACACCTCCCTCAGAGGAATCCAAGTTAAAATGATGACCTTACCAAGATCTCAATGGAGCACAGTGCCCTTCATGATTCAGGTAAGCGGGTGAGAGGAGGAATGAAGTGGGTATTACACCCAGTCCAGTGACAGCTTAAGCCTCAACATGCCGGCATCTCACAATGACCACAAACAAGGGAAGGGCCAACGATCACCGGCTTTCTGCACGGAACATCAGTCGTCCCCTGGCCACCGTGAGCAAAGCTGTTTTAGTACCTAAACGTGGTACGGCCAAACGCACAAAAGGAAAGAAGATGACGATGATGTCCCTGGTTATTCATTATTAGGTGCGAAAACAGGCTCATGTCCAAGCACCTAATGACAAAACTGGCATGTACATGGATAAAGATTTGCTCTAGTAAATTTTTTAAAAATTATTTTCTTTAAAATTTTTTACTTTCTTCAGAGAAGCTCTGATGCATGCTCCAGTAAATCTTTTATTATTTATTATTATTTATTTTTAGATGGAGTCTTGCTCTGTCGTTGAGGCTGGAGTGCAGTGGCACAATCTCGGCTCACTGCAACCTCTGCCTCCCGGGTTCAAGCAATTCTCCAGCCTCAGCCTCCTGAGTAGCTGAGATCACAGGCACATGCCACCATGCCCGGCTAATTTTTCAATTTTTAGTAGAGACGGGGTTTCACTATGTTGGCCAGACTGGTCTGGAACTCCTGACCTCAGGTGATCCGCCCGCCTTGGCCTCCCAGAGTGCTGGGATTACAGGTGTACACCACTGCGCCCGGCCTGCTCCAGCAAGTCTTAAATATCCATGCACATTGAATAAACATGTACCTGAAACAGGTACATGGTTCAGGAAATAAACGGAAGTCTCCAGGAGAGTTTGGGTCCCATCATATGTACCTTAAAAACAGAAGCCTCGTCAACATCCTGGAAAACATCTGCCTCTGTGTTCCAGATACTTGCAACCAAAAATCACACTTTACAGGAACACAGGACAAGCAGTGGTAGACAGCTAACCCTTCTCCAAACTGAGACCTGGGCCTAACAGATCTGGCAGGGGTATCTACAAACCAGCATGCAGGGGACTGTGAGTGGGTTGCCAGGGCACATCCGTGGGCAGGCAAGGGCCACGGAGACAGCGTGAGCCCCAGCAGCTTCAAAGCTACAAAATGCTAGGCTTCCTTTTTTTTTTTTCTTTGTTTGAGATAAGTCTTGCTCTGTCACCCAGGCTGGAGTGCAGTGGAGCAATCTCAGCTCAATGCAACCTCCACCTCCCAGGTTCAAGCAATTCTCCTGCCTTAGCCTCCTTAGTAGCTGGACTATGGGCGTACACTACCACGCCTGGCTAATTTTTGCATTTTTGGTAGAGATGGGGGTTTCACCGCGTTGGCCAGGTTGGTCTTAAACTCTTGACTTCAGGTGATCCACCCACCTCGGCCTCCCATAGTGCTGAGATGGTGTGTGGTCTAGGGCTTCCTTTTTTAAAAAACAAGTTGCAGTGACTCACTCCTATAATACAGCACTTTGGGAGGCTGAGGAGATGGATCACGAGGTAAGGAGTTCAAGACCAGCCTGGCCAACATGGTGAAATCCCATCTCTACTAAAAATACAGAAAACTAGTGGGGCATGGTGGCAGGCACCTGCAATCCCAGCTACTCAAGAGGCTGAGGCAGGAGAATCGCCTGAACCCAGGAGGTGAGGGTTGCAGTGAGCTGAGACCGAGTCACTGCACTGCAGCCTGGGCAACAGAGCAAGACTCTGTCTCAAAAGAAAAAAAAAGTCCTAGCAAAGGGGCATTTCTACCAACCCCTGACCCACACCTTCTGAAGCTCCCTTGCCCGGGACCCCCACAGCTGTCCACCTCGCATGTCCCACTCTCTGCCCACAGAGACCACCTAAAATAAGGACAGAACAGACTTCAGATAAAAAGCACCTAACGTGTATCGTAAAAATTTCAGGAAAAATAATTTAGACCTTTTCAAAGGCTTGCTTATTGCTGCTAATTGTTCCTGAGAATCTTTCTCGGCAGCAATACACCTGAGAATGTTATTAGCTGCTACTGTTTGTTCTCCTTTGAAGGTCCTGAGGCAAACAAAAGCAAAATGAAACAAAAAGCCCTCAAGGGTGCAGTTTTCGTGGACGGGCCTAGTGAGCAAACTGCAAACTGGGACACTGAACTGGTTCTGGCGCGGCCTCCAGTCCTTGGCCAGGTACTTCCTGGCATCAAATCCCCAAGACATTTCTTGGCCCCTCCTTGCATTTTCCTTTTCAAAATGTTGAGATTAAAATACAGTGAAGCACAGAGGGAAGAAAGTCTCAGGCCTTCCAGAAATGGCGATGCCTTCATTTAGAAGCAGGCCGGACGGGGGCTTGGCAGGGGTCTCCAGGATCCAAGAGGCTGAGTCACAGCCCGCAGCTCGACTGTCCACATTTAGAAGTGACAACATTCATGAACTAAGTCAACATCCACCAAAAAGAACATGAAATAAAGCTCACAGTTTGGGAACATGAAAATAACACACACAGACCTCACCCACCGACCCCTAAGCTGCGAAAACAACGGCATTTAAACTTTCCTCAAATGTCAAATTAGCATCTTCTTCCCCTCCATGTCAATTTTGATAAACTTGACTCAATCTGCCTTTATTAAAAAACCTTACAAAAGATGTATTTAAATGCTTGAAAAAATTAACTTTATGCTCTATGCACAGATAAATTTCTTACTGTTCAGCTAAATATGGTTCTATCCTTTGTTTAAAAAATATATTTTCCCCACTGATGACACGTGCGTGCAGTTCCACATTGATCTTTCTGCTCTTCTGGGAACGTGTCCTGAGAGCTGCCGGATGGGTGGAAATACCCTCACACAGCGCCACTTTCTTGCTCAGTCGTGTTTATTAAGATTGTTTGGGGTTTGGGTTTTTTCCTCCGTTTTCGTTTTCTGAGACAGAGCACTGGTAACTGCGGGCCCACCCGGCCAGCTGACCTTCACTTGTCCTTGGAGCGGTCCAGGCTCTCGAGCACCCGGTTGAGACGGATGTTGAGCAGTCTGACCTGCTTCTCCAGGTGCTCCAGCTTCTCCTCCACGCTGGGGCTGCTCGTGCTGCTGGGGCTGCTTCGCCAGTAGAAGCCCATGGGCCCAGTCATGAAGTAGATGGCCACCACGAAGCACAGCGGCAGCACCGCATTCTCGGGCTCGCCCTCGTACTTGTGCAGGATGTACACGCAGGACATGGAAAATAAGACGACCCGCACAATCCAGAAGAAGCGGCCAAACACCATGTGCAGGACGCTGAAGGTGAAGCCCAGGGTCAGGGACAGGAACCAGTAGGCCAGGAGGACGACACCGACCAGCAGGAGTGCGCGGGCCGGGCTGCTGGACACCGAGTTTGGGCTGAAATACTGGGATAGGTTGGAGACTGTGGGACAGAAAAGAGGAACAGGGCTGGTTACACAGGGGCCAGGAGCTTCTTGACAAACAGAGCTGGCCTGCTGGGCTTAAAAGGCCTTTGTCACAATCCAGGGAGCTCAAGGAGGTTCTTCTGTGAACAGTCACGCTAAGCTCTATGAGGAGACCCAGGGAGACCCGTTAAGATGGCCTGCCATGTTGAGTTTAAAACACCTCCTCAGGCTGGGCATGCTGGTTCACACCCGTAATCCCAGCACTTTGGGAGGCTGAGGCCAGCAGATCACCTGAGGTCGGGAGTTCAAGACCAGCCTGACGAACATGGAGAAACCCTGTCTCTACTAAAAATACAAAATTAGCCAGGCGTGGTGTTGTGTGCCTGTAACCACACCTACTCGGGAGGCTGAGGCAAGAGAATCGCTTGAATCAGGAGGCAGAGGTTGCAGTGAGCCGAGATCGCACCACTGCACTCCAGCCTGGGTAACAAGAGTGAAACTCCGTCTCAAAAACAACAACAACAACAACAAAAAACCCAGCTGGGCACAGTGGCTCACACCTGTAATCCTAGCACTTTGAGAGGCCAAGGTGGGTGGCTCACCTGAGGCAGAGGTTCAAGACCAGCCTGGCCATCATGGTGAAACTCCATCTTAAATTAAAAAAATATAATAATAATAAAACAAAACAAAAAAACCTCTCCATACACTGGTTTCTCTTCAAATGGTATACATCTTTCACCTGCAGCCTGGGCAACATAGTGAGACCCTGACCTAGTTTGGCTCTGTGTTCCCATACAAATCTCATCTTGAATTGCACGTGCGGAGGAAGGAAGCTTGTGGTGGGTGGCTGGATCGTGGGGGTGGTCCCCTCCTTGCTGTTCTTGTGATGGTGAGGGAGTTGTCATGAGATCTGAGAGTTTAAAAGTGCGTGGCAGCTGCCCCCTTTGCTCTCTCTCCTGCCGCCTTGTGGAGAAGGTGCTTCCTTCTCCCTTGCCTTCAGCCGCAACTCTGAGTTTCCTGAGCCATGCAGAACTGTGAGTCAGTTAAACCTCTTCCACTGACACATTACTCAGTCTCAGGTATTTTTTTTTTCTTTTTTTTTTTTTTTGAAAAGATGGGGTTTCACCATGATGGCCAGGCTGGTCTTGAACTCCTGACCTCAGGTGATCCACCTACCTTGGCCACCAGAAGTGCTAGGATTACAGGTGTGAGCCACCGTGGCCGGCTTTTTTTTGTTTTTTTGGAGACTGCAATGCAGTGGCACAATCTCGGCTCACTGCAACCTCCGCCTCTCATATTCAAGCAATTCTGCCTCAGCCTCCCGAGTAGCTGTGATTACAGGCACATGCCACTACATCCAGCTAACTTTTGTATTTTTAGTATAGATGAGGTTTCACCATCTTGGCCAGTCTCGTCTTGAACTCCTGACCTCAAGTGATCCACCTCCTCAGGCTCCCAAAGTGCTGGGATTACAAGCATGAGCCACTGTGCCTGGCCTCAGGTATGTTTTTATAGCAGTGTGAAAACAGATTAGTACAGGCCCAATCTCTAGAGAACATAAATTTTTACAAAACTAGCCAGGCGTGGCGGCACACACCTATAGTCCCAGCTACTCAGGAGACTGAGGTGGGAGGATCACTTGAGGCTGGGAGGTCACGGTTGCAGTGAGCCATGACGTACCACTGCACTCCAGCCTGTGTGACGAAATAAGACCTTGTCTCAAAAAATAACTTGTTTACAAAAAATAATTTTTTAGTAAAACACCTCTGGCAGTGGGGCATAGCCTGCAAATTGTCCTTCAATTTCCGCAGCAACAAATGCCCACTTTCAGGCTGGGCACACGAATGCCTAGGATTGAAGTGTTTCCCAGCCTCTCTTGCAGATACATAACTAAGCTTTGGCCAAGGAGAGGTGTGTGGAAGTCTTCTGCAGTAGCTTCAAAGGACTTTCCCTAAAAGTAGCAGAAATGTGTCCTTTATCTTTTCTGCCTACAGGAACATGGACACAATGGCTGGAGCTGGAGCAACCGTTTTGGAACATGAGGGCAGGGAAGTCACTCATGGACGAATAATGAAATGGAAGGTGCTTCCGTTCAGAGCACCACATGCAACAGGGCCATCCAACCTGCCTCACCACCTTCCTGAGAACTTCTGTATAAGAGGGAAATAAGCATCCACCTTGGTTAAGCCAATGTTATGTTGGATTTCTGTTTTGGCTAAACCTGATCCTATCTGGTACCCACACGCGAGTTTCATCTCAAGAATGCAATGAAACGTAAGAGTAGCATCTTCTGTGTGCCTGACCTAAGGAAATTCAAACAAAAAAGTTAAAAGAACAGAATATTCCTTTTGAAACTACCTAGACTGAACAATTATTAAAAATGACAAATGCTTTCTCTATTTACATGCTTTTTAAAATAACCCATTTGAAAGATGTACACATCATGCTTCATCACGCATCTTCTGAGAATAAAGACATCATTCAGCTTTTTCTTTTCCTCCCTGGCTGTGTGAGGATAGGCCACCATCATGAATGACATGGTAACTATCCACACTAGAAAGTTCATGACCAACCGACTACTTCAGAGGAAACAAATGGTCACTGATGCCCTTCACCCCGGAAAGGCAACAATGCCTAAGATAGAATTCGGGAAAAACTCGCCAAAATGTTCAAGCCCACCCTGGATGTCATCTTTGTATTTGGATTCCAAACTCGTCTTGGTGGTGGCGAGACAATGGACTTTGGCATGACTGATGAGTCCCTGGATTATGCAAAGAAAAAGGAACCCAACGTAGACGTGCAAGACGTGGCCTGCGTGAGAAGAAAACGACCTCAAAAGAGCAATGGAAGGAACGCAGGAACAGAATGAAGCAAGTCACGGGGACTCAAAGGCCAGTGCTGGCGCTGGCAAAGAGCTGGAGGAGGAAAGGCGCTACGAGGGTGCCGTCTGCGGCTGCTGTGGCTTTTTACGAGATCAATAAACTAAAAACTTTAAAAAAAAAAAAAAAAGACTTCATTCACCTCAAAACATGATGCTATCATCATTCGAAGAATATTAACAATTCCAGGCCGGACGCGGTGGCTGGTGCCAGCATTTGGGAGGCCAAGGTTAAGCGGGTCACCTGAGACCAGGAGTTTGAGACCAGCTTGGCCAACATGGGGAAACCGCATCTCTACTGAAAATACAAAAATTAGCCAGGTGCTGCGGCTCACGCCTGTAATCCCAGCTCCTCAGGAGGCTGAGGTACGAGAATCGCTTGAACCCGGGAAGCAGAGGTTGCAGTGAGCCAAGATGGTGCCATTGTACTCCAGCCTGGGTGACAGACTGATGCTCCCTCTTAAACAAAAACAAACAAAATTCCATATAGTATCACTTGAATTTCCCAGTTAGCCAGGAATACATTTATACCTGTTTCCTTCCGACCCTCACCAGGACCCAGAATTCGCACTCTGTATTCACTATCACTTTAGTCTCTGTTAATCGAGACGAGACCCATGATATTTTAGAAACACTGAAATTCTGAATTCTAACTTTTCCAGAATGGTTTTCCTGAAGGACGTCCTCGCTGCACCTGTTTGTTTCCTCATGGTGCTGTTTAACAAGCTCAAGGGGAGTTATATCCAAAGTGTTTAATTTATCCCCTGAGGGCTGAGCAAACAGGCTGCTGGGCCCCACCCCCAGGACATCTGATTCAATAGGTCCTGGGTGGGTCCAAGACTCTTTGCCTTTTTTGGGGGGTGGGGAGGGACAGGGTCTTGCTCTGTCACCCAGGCTGAAGTGTGATGGTGTGATCTCAGCTCGCTGCAGCCTTGCCTTTCTGGGCCGAAGCGATCCTCCCATCTCAGACTCCCGAGTAGCTAGGACTACAAGCCTGTACCACCACACCCAGCTAACTTTTGTATTATTTTTTATAGAGACAGTGATGTGGTTTGGCTGTGTTCTCTCCCAAATCTCATTTTGATTTGTAATCCCTGTAAGTCCAGGGAGGGACCTAGAAGGAGGTGATTGGGTTACAGGACAGTTTCCTCCATGCTGTTCTCATGCTAGTGAGTGACTCTCATGAGACCTGATGGTTTAAAAGTACCAGGCCGGGTGCGGTGGCTCAAGCCTATAATCCCACTGCTTTGGGAGGCCGAGGCGGGTGGATCACAAGGTCAAGAGATCGAAACTATCCTGGTCAACATGGTGAAACCCCGTCTCTACTAAAAATACAAAAAATTAGCTGGGCATGGTGGCGCGTGCCTGTAATCCCAGCTACTCAGGAGGCTGAGGCAGGAGAATTTCCTGAACCCAAGAGGTGGAGGTTGCAGTGAGCCGAGATCGTGCCATTGCACTCCAGCCTGGGTAGCAAGAGCGAAACTCCATCTCAAAAATAAATAAATTAATTAATTAAATAAAATAAAAGCACCTGGCAGTTTCCCCCTCGCTCTTGCTCTCTCTCTCCTGCCACCATGTAAGACATGCTTTGCTTCCCCCTCAACTTCCACCATGATTATAAGTTTCCTGAGGCCTCCCCAGCCATGTGGAACTGTGAGTCAATTAAACCTCTATTATTTATAAATTACCCAGCCTCGGGTAGTTCCCTATAGCAGTGTGGAAACCAACGAATACAGATGGGATCTCGCTATGTTGCCCAGGCTGGTCTTGAACTCCTGAGTTCAAGCAATCTGCCTGCCTTGGCTTCCCAAAGTACTGGGATTATAGACATGAGGCACCATGCCCAGCCAAATCTGCACCTCTTACAAGTTTGCCAGGGAGGCTCCTGCTACTGCTGCTGATCTGTGGGTCACTTTGAGATCCAACAGCTTAGGCACAATGAACTCTATGCATCTGGGGACAGAGGATGGTGGGGAAAAGTGTGACACAACCATCTGGAATGGGCAAGCGCAAATCTAGGGCAGGCCTGAGACAGGAGGCCTCACCCTGGGGCTCCTCTGGTCCCTAACGACACCTAAGGTGTGAACATCTCAGACTTCCCCAAAACGATCAGACTCCGCACGCCTGACCAGTGTCTAGAGTCCAACCTTGTAAACAGTGGCCATCTTTGGGACTAAAGACCCCGGGGTCAGCAGGACTATCCCGAAGGCAGGGTGTCTTCCCTCCATGTGCCTTCCTGAGGGATTGTGAGCATTTTCACTAAATGAGGTTGACCTGGGAGCTTTCATACCTACCCCTGCAGACTGGAGACTAAACCAGTGTCTCCCAAACCTCTTGGTCTCAAGACCCTTTTGTACTCTTCAATCTTATTTAAAAGTCCCCAGAGCTTTTGTTTTATGTGGGTTTTACCTATTGATATATTTACCATACGAGAAAATTAGCTAGTTTTTAATTTTTTTTAATTGTTATTGATTGATTGACTGAGACAGGGTCTGACTGATTGAGACAGGGTCTTGCTGTGTAGCCCAGGCAGATCTCAGCTCATTGCAACCTCTACCTCCTGGGCTACAGTGAGATATAGCTAGCCTAGAGTTAGAACCTGTACACTGCCATCTTATAAAGGACAAAACTGCTCCCATTCTCCTCACAAGGACTGCTGACCTTGGTTTTTGCAAACTGCTACATTACTTTGCAAAAAGGTAAAGCTGCATAGTTTCTCTGTAACTCCCAGAATTGCTGGCCTTTGATCATCAGTAATGGCCAAGAGTAAGCACCCCCGAATAATTCCAACCTGGTGCCAAGTAACTCCCACCCAGACGATGTGTAAGCAAATGGTTATCTTAAGTTCTACAAACCTCTCCCCTGGCCCTAGGAATGTCCGGAACCCATCACCCTCCTCTCCTACCCAGGAGGTGATTTACAGCCCACCGAGATATCTCGGTGGGATGAAGGTCTTCTTTCGTCTCTGCTCCTTCCCCCCGCTCCCAAAAGTAGTTTAGTGGGTATAAAAAGTTCTTGTCTCTCTTCTTTCGGGGCCACGGGTTGGAGAGACGTGAGTCCTCTGTGGTCACCGGCAATAAACCCTGCAATTTGGCATACTTTTGTTCTGGTGTTGGCTTTCTGTGCTCAGTTCGATATAACAAAAGCAATCCTCTCACCTCAGCCTCCTGAGCAGCTGGGACTAAAAGCATGCACCATAAGCTAATGTTTCGATTTTGTGTAGGGTCTCACTATGTTGCCAAGGCTGGTCTCAAACTCCTGGGCTCAAGCAATCCATCTGCCTCAGCCTCCCACTGTGCTGGGTTTACCAGCATGAGCCACTGTGCCCAGCCACTGTTAATAATTTTAAAACACTGCTATCCTTAACTCGCTTTCAAATAACAACGCATTATAGATGCTAGGCTTTGAATGTTTGTGTTCCCCACAAAATTCCTATGTTGAAATCCTAACCCCTACAGCGATGGTCTTAGGAGGCGGGGTCCTGGGGAGGTGATCAGGTCATGGGGCTAGAGCCCCCATGAATGGGTTTAGTGCCCTTATAAAGCGGTCCCGGAGAACTGCCTTGTTTCTTCCACCACGTGAGACAGTGAGGCATCGTCTACGAGAAAGGGCTCTCCCCACACCCTGCATCTGCCAGCACCTTGATCTTGGACTTCCAACCTCCAGAACTCTGAGAAATGAAAATGTCTGTTAGGCCGGGCACAGTGGCTCACGCCTGTAATCCCAGCACTTTGGGCGGCCGAGGTAGGTGGACCACCTGAGGTCAGGAGTTCGAGACCTGCCTGACCAACATGGCAAAACCTCGTCTCTACTAACAAAATACAAAATTAGGCAGGCATGGTGGCAGACGCCTGTAATCCCAGCTACTCGGGAGGCAGGAGAATTGCTGGAACCTGGGAGGCAGAGTTTGCAGTGAGCCAAGATTGCACCACTGCACTGCAGCCTGGGCAACAGAGTAACATGTCTCAAAACAACGACAACAACACGGGAACATGCTTGTTGTTGATCTGCACCGAGTCTAGGAATTTCCTTACAGCAGCCTGAACTGACCAAGACAATGTTAACACGAAACAGTTTTCACGAAAAACTGCTGTTTCTAAAGCAGAACAAACCACGGTGAAAACAGTGAGTGCTTTGAATGTTTGCCCGTCTCCTTCCCATACAGCTTCTTAGAAGAGACCTGGCCCCTAAATCTGTTTCTGAATTCAAAGGAACAGAACACCAGCCACAGATGTGAGTCAGTTTTTCACTGACAAATTTCAAGTACTCACAGCAAACAAACAAACAAAAAGGTGAAGTTAATGTTAACATTTTGTTTAATCCAATATATCCAAAGTATCATCATCTTAACATGGCATCAACACGTGGAAGTACTGAAGTGTGTACTAAATCCCTGACCTCACAGACATGTTGCTGGAGAAGAGAGGAACTTGCAGTCACCCCTCCTAACCAAAAGGGTCTCAGGGACCCTGCCCCAGGGTTCCTCCAAGCATAGAGAAGCACCATTATGTCAGCAAGGGACCGAGACAGGTGATCAGCCAGGAAAGATGCCCGGAGATGAGAATGCCACCCCTGCCTTCCACCCCCTGGTGACTTCAGTAAAAGCTGTCATACGTGCCAAGGAAAGGGTGATCCAAAGCAACGTCACTCCCTGACGCCCTCAAAATCCTAAAGAGAACAAGAGTGACCCTGGATGTTCTGCCTGACAGCAGAGGGGTACCATCTGACTTCCCTGGCACTGCCACGGCCAAGCAGTTACAGAAGAATAGCAGGCTGGGCATGGTGGCTCAAGCCTATTAATCCCAACACTTTGGGAGGCTGAGGCGAGTGGATCACCTGAAGTCAGGAGTTCCAGACCAGCCTGACCAACAAGGTAAAACCCCATCTCTACTAAAAATGCAAAATTAGCTGGGTGTGGTGGTGGGTGCCTGTAATTCCAGCTACTCAGGAAGCTGAGGCAGGAGAATGGCTTGAACCTGGGGGGAGGAAGTTGCAGTAAGCTGCGATGGTCCTACTGCACTCCAGCCTGGGTGACAGAGCAAGACTCCGTCTCAAAAAAAACAAAACAAAACAAAAATTAGCCAGGCATGGTGACAGGTGCCTGCCATCCCAGCTACTCGGGAGGCTGAGGAACAAGAATTGCTTGAACCCGCGAGGCAGAGGCTGCAGTGAGCCGAGATCGTGCCACTGCACTCCCACCTGGGCAAGACAGCAAGACTCCATCTCGAATATGGGAGGACACAGTTCAGCTCCTAACAGGCACCGCTGAAGAAAAGTGACTGTTTTGGTGGCCGACTTGCTTCTCCACGTGGGCGCGTTTACAGCCCAGCACAGCTGTCAAGTCCTGAAGGTGCAGCAGGGGAAGCTGGCTCTGGGCGCGACTGGCCAGAAGGCCCTCAGTGTGGAGAATCGAGATTGCGCAGGTCCCAGAGCTACACAATGTCGTGCATTTTGGAGGAGGGCCCCTCCAGAAGCCCCCGAGTGTTTATGAGTACTGACCGTGGGCTGGGCACCATCTGACCACCCTACACACACAGTCATCCCGTCCTCATGCCTTGCTGATGTCGTAAACAGCATCTCCCACATAAAGACTCCTCGCCCAGGGTCCCACAGCTAGGACCAGGCAGAGCTAGGATCCGGAACCAGGGGATCCAGTTTCCGGAGCCACAGAGCCCCTGCCCTGCGCCGACGCACCATTGAGGCAGGATTCATTTTCCCCACTTTACTGGAAACTTTGTTGGAAGTGGCCACAGCAGCTTCAGAGGAAGTAAGCAACATGACAAACACAAGAGCCTTAAATCCATCCTTCTAAGCCATCCCTCCAGCTCCTGGGCACATGCTTTGTGCCAGCAGATCTAGAATGGGGGCAAAGGCTGGGCCATCTATCGTGTGCTGAGCCCTTGAAGTGTGTGACAGGTCAGAACTGACACGTGCTCTAAGTGTCAAATAGAGTTTCAAAGGCCTTAGTACCCGAAAAAAATGTGAGATGCCCTGTTAATAATTTTCTATTAATTGTAAGTTGAAACGTCTTGAATATATTGGGTTAAAATATTAAAATTAATTTCAGCTGGGCATGGTGGCACCTGCCTGTAATCCCAGCACTTTGGGAGGCCAAGGCAGGCAGAGCACTGGAGCCTAAGAGTTTGAGACCACCCTGGGCAATGTGGCAAAACCCCACCTCTACAAAAAATACAAAAATTAGCCAGACGTGGTGGCGCACACCTGTGGTCCCAGCCAGTCAGGAAGCTGAGATAGGAGGATCACCTGAGCCTGGGGTGGTGGAAGTCGCAGTGAGCTGAGATCGCGCCACTGCACTCCAGCCTGGGCACAGAGCAAGACTCTGCCTCAAAAAAAACAAAACAAGAAAAAAAAGAAAGAAAACAAAGAAAAGAAAAATTAATTTTACCAGTTTCTTTTTACTCTTTGACATGGATACCAGAAAACTTCTCATCACCCACGGGGCTCACATTCTTTTTCTTTTCTCTTTTTCTTTTTTCACTGCCCACCTCCCTGCATTCTTTAGACCACTCTGGGCCACGGAGTTCCCATTTTAACCACTCTAAAAAAAAACACTGAAGAAAGAAATTGTAGGATTGTGCTCACAGAAACCGTTTTCTTTTTTACCAGAATATCCAGCGTTGGTGTATGGTTTCCTGTAAAGCATTCCGCACACTCAAACTTCTATGCATAAGACACAAATTCCAAAGGCCTTCGGATGCTTTGACGCTTACGCGTCAAACAGAACTAGAAAAGCCACGACACGGAAGCAAGCTTGCCTTGCCTCCGGAAGGCGCCAGCTGCTCTCCTGATGAATGCAGGCATTCAGCCTCCTGGATCCGCTGCGGATGCCTCTATTCTGGGCTTCTCCCATATGATTAGGAGGCTGTTCCTACTCTGCACTTTTTCATTCCAAGCTGCTGCGATTTTCTGCAATCAGGTTTGTTTCTCCAGGGTTCAGTGGGTGGGGATGAAAACATGGAGAGTTTAACAATCCGGGCAGGTGGTGGATACGGAAGCTAAGAGGATCGCATGCAGTGGCTGCACCTGGGGGAGGGGGCGTTAGCTCAACTGAGTCCCAGGAGGGGCCATGAGTAGCCCCGGGGGCTGCCAAGTGAACAATGAATGTCCTCTCAACTGGCTCTGCTGACACCTCTGATTCTTTGAGCAGTGAGGTGGCTGAGTTGGCCTAGGGTCTTTTAAAGTTTGAACTCAATAAATTAAGGCTGAAGACGTTTCCCAATGGCCTGGGGTGTCAACAGGTATGAACCAGTGTGCCCAGCATGGCCAGTGGACCTCACTCCCCCATCACTGATCAGTAAAATGGGGGTGTCAAGGATGGATGGGAGGTGCTGAGAGATGCCGCACGTGACAGGGCTGTGGTAGAACAGTTTCCCCTGGCTGCTGCAACAAACCGCTACAGACTGGGTGGTTCACAACACAAGTGCATCCACTTGCAGTTCTGGAGGCCAGAAGTGTGAAATCACGGTATCGGCAGGGCCACACTCCTGTTGAAAGTTCCAGGGAGGATCCTGCCTCGCCTCTTCCAGCTTCTGGTGGCCCAGGTGTTCCCTGGCCTGTGGCTCTGTCCCCCGAGTACCTGTCTCTCACTCCACATGGCCGTCTTCCCCCTATGTTTCTTGGTGCTTCTGTGTCCACATTTCCCACTTCTTTTTTTATTTTGAGGCAGGGTCTTGGCTCTGTCGCCCAGGCTGGAGTGCAGTGGTGCGATCTCAGCTCACGGTAACCTCCCCGTCCCGAGTTCAAGCGATTCTCCTGCCTCAGCCTCCTGAGTAACTGGGATTACAGGTGCGCAGCACCACACCCAGCTAATTCTTGTATTTTTAGTAGAGACGGGGTTTCACCATGTTGGCCAGGATGGTCTCAATCTCCTAACCTTGTGATCCACTCGCCTCAGCCTCCCAAAGTGCTGGGATCACAAGCATGAGCCACTGCGCCTGGCAATTTTCCACTTCTTATAAGGACATCAATCATAGATGAGGGTCCACCCTAATCCAAGACGATCTCCCTTCACTCAATTACATCTGCAGACCCTATTCCCAAACAAGGGCTGACTCACAGGTCCAGGGGTTAGGACTGGAACACATATTTGTGGGGAGCACATTTCAGCCCACATGACTGGCTCTCTTCCCAGCTGTAAGCATGTGACTAGCACTGCACTGTCAAACTGTGCTACCCTCCTCCCCTAACCCACAGAAGCACCAGCTCCCCTGGCCATTCTCGCCCCATGCAGTGGGTCTGGTGGACAGACCTGTGCAGCATCGGATGACACCTGCTCCCAGCCTGCCTTCCCGGATGGCGGAAGCTGGAGAGCTAAGAACTGCATTAGCCTGACTCCCTCGCACCTAAGGGCTGCACAGAAATGAAGTTCCACCTTGCAGTTCCCCCACCACATATACGACTTTGAAAATTAAGTAAAGTGTTGCCACCGATATGCATGGTTCCAGAAACGGCAAGAGTCCCAGCAGCCACGTGCAAAGTCTACTTGTTGTGGTAGCAACAGTGGCCTCCTGGTGCTCGAGTTATACTACACTGTGTGACCCTGAACTCAATGGTTTCACCAGCTGCAACCCTGGACGGCCAGTTTGGCAGCGTCTGAGGCCATCCATCTCTCCCTCAGCCCTTCTGATTATTCTGTGAGTGTCTCTGTCTCCACGGAATCCTCTTCTACCTAAATAAGTTTCTTTTAAGGATCCTGGTAAACCACAGACCCTACCTCTGGTCCATGTGTTTTGTCTAAGGACACACAAGTTGGCGCTACCCAGTTGGACCTTATCCTAACTGGCATCTGAGAAGCCTCAGCTTTGATGGGCCATTTGTTTTTTATTTTTATTATTATTAGAGAGGAGTCTTGTTCTGTCGCCCAGGTGCTGGAGTACAGTGGCACGATCTCTGCTCACCACAACCTCTACCTCCCGGGTTCAAGCGATTCTCCTGCCTTAGCCTCCTGAGTACCTGGGATTACAGGCGTGCACCACCACACCTGGCTAACTTTTGTTATTTTTAATAGAGATGGGGTTTCACCATGTTGGTCAGGCTGGTCTTGAACCCCTGACCTTGTGATCTGCCTGCCTCAGGCTCCCAAAGAGCTGGGATTACAGGTGTGAGCCACCACACCTGGCCATGCACTTTTTTTGTAGAGATGGGATCTCACTGTGTTGCCCAGGCTGGTCTTGAATTCTTGGGTTCAAGCAATCCTCCTACTTAGGCCTCCCAAAGTCCTGGAATTACAGGCATAAGCCACCATGCCTGGCCTACATATGAAACTACTAAAATAAAAAGCGTTCACTCATATCCTCACTGACCCAGCCCTCCCCCCACCTTCCCAGGTATTACTGTGAGTACCAGTTCCACCCTTTGAGAACCACCAAAATAAAATGACGTTACATGAATGCCACCTCCGCACCTACCGTCAAGTCCAAGAACATGCAAGAGCTCTGTCCAGAGTTTCCACAGTGTCTCCACGAACATATCCACTCCTAGCACGAACCTCTCGGTCAGCCTGCTCAAGAACTGCAAAAACAAGAAAACGGTCACCACCCAGTTACCCACCACGCCACTGCGTTCCTCCATTAGTCAAGCAGGGAACCCGGAGCTCGGGAGTTTATGCCTGGGAAGGGGAAACTAGCAAGCCCATGATGAACGCCACATGAGTGGTCTGCTGGTCCAGGGGACTGACCCGAACTGGGTACTGACCACAGCCCAACTGAGAAAAACTGGTCAGAACAACCCCTTCCTTGGAAGGGCTGACCAAGGCATCTGAGGAGGCCGGGACACTCTGCAGGCTGCATTGTGCCACCTGCCATTGCTCCTGCTATCTTTCATGCTCCCTCTTTATTCAGGGTCTCTGCTTTCCTCTGCCTGGTTTCTCTGAAGAGATGGGGTCTTGCTGTTGCCCAGGTTGGGGTGCAGTGATGCGATGACAGCTCGCTGCGGCCTCCAAGTCCTGGGCTCAAGCAATCCCGCCTCAGCTTCCCAAGTAGCTACAGGTGCAGCCAACACACCAGGCTTTATTATTACTATTATTGTGTAGAGACGGGGTCTTGTCATGTTGCCCAGGCTGGTCTCCAACTCTAAGCCTCAACTGATCCTCCTGCCTGGGATTACAGGCGTGAACCCCTGCACCACACCCTGCGGGCCTCATTTTTAAAGCATGGACGTTTCTGTTTCTAGGAAGCTGGTAATGACAGAGCCCCATGCTCTAGCCCAGTTTAAGGACCCGAGGCCTCTGAGGTCTTTATTTGGCCTCCAGGTGACTCTGCAGAACCATAGGGCTAAAGAAACATGAAAACAAGGTGCAGCCCCATTTTAACTTTTTTTGTATGTGTTTTTTTTTTTGAGACAGAGTCTTGCTCTGTCACCCAGGCTGGAGTACAGTGGCGCAATCTCAGCTCACTGCAGCCTCCACCTCGCACGTTTAAGCGATTCTTTTGCCTCACCTTCCTGAGTAGCTGGGATTGCAGGCATGCACCACCACGCCTGTCTAATTTTTGTATTTTTAGTAGAGACAGTGTTTCACCATGTTGGCCAGGCTGGTCTCGAACTCCTGACCTCAGGTGATCCACCTGCCAGGCCTACCAAAGTGCTGGGATTACAGGCATGACCCACCACACTCAGCTGATGTCCAGTATTCTAACAGAAGCATAGACTCCAAGATGACCTGTGAGGACACCAACATTTTAGCCCTAAAAAATAGTATAGAGGCTTGGCATGGTGGCTAACGCCTATAATCCCAGCACTTTGGAAGGCTGAGGTGGGAGGACTGCTTAAGCCCAGGAGTTGGAGACCAGTCTGGGCAACAAAATGAAAACCCAACTCTAATTTACCTTAAAAGAACATTTTAGGCCAGGCGTGGTAGGGCTCACGCCTGTAATCCCAGCACTTTGGGAGGCCAAGGCGAGCAGATCACCTGAGGCCAGGAGTTCAAGACCAGCCTGGCCAACACGGTGAAACCCTGTCTCTACAAAAAATGTAAACATTAGCTGGGCGTGGTGGTGCACACCTGTAATCCCAGCTACGTGGGAGGCTGAGGCAGGAGAATCGCTTTAACCCAGGAGGCAGAGGTTGCAGTGAGCTGAGTTTGTGCCACTACACTCCAGCCTGGGCGATGGAGGGAGACTCCATCTAAAATAGAAAAAAAAAGATTCTCGTATGAGCATGCACCCTATCGTGAAGGATCTAGGTTGCCTGCTCCTTATGAGAACCTAAGGCCTAATGATGTGTCACTGTCTCCCAACAGCCCCAGATGGAACAGTCTACTTCCAGGAAAACAGGCTCAGTGCTCCCACCGATTCTACATTAAGGTGAGTTGTATCGTAATTTCATTCTGTATTACAATGTAACGATAATGGAAGTCAAGTACCCATAAACTCATGTGCTCAAATCATCCTGAAACCATCGACGCACCCGGTCTGTGGAAAAGCTCTCTTCCACAAAACCAGTCCCTGCTGCCAACAAGGTTGAGGACCGCTGCGTTAGAGAGAAGGGAAGCTGACTGCCCCTCCCTTGGGTGGGGGTAGGCGGGGGGGGATCTGGGAGGAGGGCCTGCAGAAGACCAGCATGAATCAGAACCACAACCGTGAAGGGGTATTCCAGAGACTCCAAGTCACAGTACACATCCCTGCTCGGTGGTTCTGAGGGCGGTGGTGTCCGGACTGGCAGGAGCACGTCACCCAGGAGCTTCCAGAACTGCAGACTCCCAGTCCCTGCCTCAGGCTCTCCAGGGATGGGGCCCAGCCATCTGTCTCTACAGCCCTCCTGGTAGCACCGGTCACCTCAGCACTCGAGGCTGAGGACCATGACTGAGAGGCAGGTGCACGTTACTTCATAGCACCGCTACACTGAAAAGCTGCCAGCAGGCCAGACATACGAGGTAATGGGAGGGACACGTCAGACAGCGACCTCCTCACAGAATGGAGCACGATTCCACAGCAACGGAAAACAACGACGGACAGAGCCAGCAACAAACAGCAGCAAATGATACTAGGAAAGAAACAGATCTCAAGTTGAGCGATGAAGCAAAAAAAAAATAAAAGTAGTGGTAGATCACAGAATGTATGCTTTTTTTTTTTTTTTTTTTTTTGGAGACAGGGTCTTGCTCTGTTGCCCAGCCTGGAGTACAGTAGAGCAATTATGGCTTATTCAAACTCTTGGGCTCAAGCAATCCTCCTGCCTCAGTCCCCCACGTAGCTAGATCATGCCCAGCTCTTCCTGCTACAATCCTCTCTTTTCTGAGACAGTCTTGCTTTGTCCCCTGGGCTGCAGTGCACCAGCGCCATCTCAGCTCACCACAACCTCTACTTCCCAGGTTCAAGCAATTCCCCTGCCTCAGCCTCTGAGTAACTGGAACTATAGACACACGCCACCACGCCGGGCTAGTTTTTGTATTTTTAGTAGAGACAGGGTTTCATCATGTTGGCCAGACTGGTCTCAAACTCCTGACCTCAAGTGGTCCGCCCGCCTCAGCCTCCCAAAGTGCTAGGATTACAGGTGTGAGCCACGGCACCCAGCCTGCAATTCTTTCAAGTGTGTGTGACTTGTACACGCTTGTCAATATATAGCAATTTTGGGGGGGAACAGAGTCTCTGTCGCCCAAGCTAGAGTACAGTGGCAAGATCTCAGCTCACTGCAAGCTCCATCTTCTATGTTCAAGCAGTTCTCCTGCCTCAGACTCCCAAAGAGCTGGGATTACAGGCACATGCCACCACGCCCAGCTAACTCTTGTATTTTTAGTAGAGACAGGGTTTTGTCATCTTGGCCATGCTGACTTTGAACCCCTGACCTCAGGTGATCCACCCACCTTGACCTTCCAAACTGCTGGGATTACATGCATGAGCCACCGCACCCAGACAATATATAGCAATTTCTATAATTTGTTCAAACAGAGGGGAAAACAAAGGCTTGAGAAAAGAATAGCGGGCCTTTAAAATGGCACCAAGTGCCCTGGCAAGGGTGTGCGGAAGCAGTTACTTTTGGAGGAACAGACATTCCTGCTCACGCTGTCGAACCTTTCTGTGCCTCAGTTTTCTCCCCTGTAAAACGAGACCGAGAGAGGATTCAAGAACAGAACCTGTAAAGACCTCCCCGGTGACCAGTGCACGGCAGGCACCCAGCGCGTCGGAGTGGCTGAGGTTCTGCTCGTTGGATTCATGGGCTGCAGGACGGCAACCTGGAACTCCTGCAAGCTGAGTGGTCACCTCCCACGTAACACAAGCTGACAGGCAGGTGCTCTGAAACCTGCCGTGCCTGAGACGCTGGCATGCTCAAGCAGCTCCTGGCAATGTGGAGAAAAGTGCGGGTCAGAGGTTCTTTCTCACGGTGGAAAGAACAGCACCTCTCCCCTGCTGAAAACCGGCCCGGGGCAAGAGAGGGTGAATCGGGGAGGATCCTGTCACTTGCATCTGGCTGGAGAACTTGCCGTTCATGCAGGGCCGGCTCTGCCTGCTCTGGTGTGTGACACCCTGACCCACTTTGTGTGGATGTAGACACGGGAGCCCTAAGGGGAATAATATGGGCTGAGCGGTGTCCCCCAAAAGGCTTATGTGGAAGCCCTAAGGCCCAGGACCTCACAGTATGGCTGTATTTGGAGACAGAGTACAGAGGTGATTAGGTTGAAATGAGATCTTTGGGGTGGGTGCTAATCCAATGTGACTGGCGTCCTTATGCAAGTAGGAGATTAGGACCCAGATGTACAGAGGAAAGACCACTCGAAGACACAGTCTAGGAGAGGGCGGCCATCTGCACGCCAGGATGAGGGGTCTCAGGAGAAACCAGCCCTGGCACTTTGAGCTCAATTTCCAGCCTCCAGAATGGAGAGAAAATGTATGTCTGCCATTTAGGCCCCTGGGCTGTGGTGCACACAGATACAGGAGCTTACAGCGAAGCTCCGAGCCTGGGAGCGCTTCCATCAGAAATCAGAGGAAAAGGCAAGCCTCAATCGTATCAGGCCTCTATACCTTTTTTTTTTTTTTCGGAACACTCTTGCTCTGTCACTCAGGCTGGAGTGCAGTGGCGTGACCTCTGCTCACTGCAACCTCTGCTCCCCACCCCATGAGTTCAAGCAATTCTCCTGCCTCAGCCTCCTGAGTAGCTGGAATTACAGGCATGGCCACCGCACCCGGCTAATTTTTTGTATTTTTAGTAGAGACAGGGTTTCAACCATGTTGGCCAGACTGATCTTAAACTCCTGACCTCAAGTGATCTGCCCACCTCGGCCTCCCAAACTGCTGGGATTACAGGTGTGAGCCACCATGCCTGGCCAGGTCTCTAGATCTAACCACTGGTTCTTGGGGATATGGGGAATGGGGCACAGGAAAACACCACCATGAGGATGCACCCGGCCAGATGCAGATAGGGGATGAGACCCAGCTTCTCCATCAAATAACATGACAGCCAAGAAAAAGCACTAGGTGGGGGCATTAAAATTAAAAGCGACTTAAATCATGATGATTTGCTGCACACTGGATGTGATAGGATGAAAATGGTCCTTAATTCTGTGTCTTCCTCCCAAAACCCATCACCCAGTCTCATCATGAGAAAAATATCAGGCCAATTCTAATAGGGAGCATCCTACAAAGTCCTGACCAGCCGGGTGCCCTGGCTCACACTTTAATCCCAGCACTTTGTGAGGCCAAGGCAGGCAGATCATTTGAGTTCAAGAGTTGGAGACCAGCCTGGCGAACACGGTGAAACCTCTCTTCTCTACTAAAAGGAGGCTGAAGCGGGAGAACTGCTTGAACCCGGGAGGCAGAGGTTGCAGTGAGCTGAGATCATACATACCACTTCATTCCAGCCCGGGTGATAGAGTGAGACTCTGTTTCAAAAAAAAAAAAGAAAAGAAAAAGTCCCTGACCAATGCTCCTGCAAACTGTCAAGGTCAGAAACAAGGAGAGCCTGGAAACTCCCAGCTGAGAGGACCTGGGAGACCTGAGGACCAAAGGTCAGGTAGAACCCCGGCTGAGGCCCGAGACAGAAAAGGGCGGCAGGAAAACTCCGGAAATCTGACTGTAGTACAGACTTCAGCAAACAGTGAGGTACCAATATTGGTTCATTCATGGAACCAATGTTCTCCATGAATATACAACATTAATAATGGGGACACTGGGCGAGGGGTATGTGGTGACTCCCTGAACGATCTTCACAATTTTTCTGTAACGTTAAAAGAACAGACTTTATTGTTTAAACTCCACTTATAAAGAAGAATAAAGTTAATAATAAAAAAAAAAAGGTTTGAGGCTGGGCATGGTGGCTCATGCCCATAATCCCAGCACTTTGGGAGACTAGGACCAGAGAAGTGCCTGAGTCCAGGAGTTAGAGATCAGCCTGGGCAACATGGCAAGACACTGTCCCTACAAAAAATTTAAAAATTAGCTGGGCATGGTGGCATGTGCCTGTGGCTCCAGCTACTCGGGAGGAGGTTGGGGGATCGGTGAACCTAGGAGGTGGAGTGGGCAGTGAGTTGTGTTATCGCCACTGCACTCCGGCCTGGGTGACAAAGTAACACTTTGTCTCAAAAAAGTAACAATTGCCGGGCGCGGTGGCTCACACCTGTAATCCCAGCACTTTGGGAGGCCGAGGCGGGTGGATTACCCGAGGTCAGCAGTTGGAGACCAGTCTGACCAACATGGTTAAACTCCATCTCAATAAAAAAAAATAATAATAACAATTTAAAAAATTTTTAAAGAGACTTAAAAGACTCTACAGGCTCACGCCCGTAATCCCAGCACTTTCGAGGCCGAAGGGAGAGGATAACAAGGTCAGGAGATCAAGACCATCCTGACTAACACGGTGAAACCCCATCTCTACTAAAACCACAAAATATTAGCTGGGCATAGTGACAGGTGCCTGTAATTCCAGCTCCTCGGGAGGCTGAGGCAGGTGAATTGCTTGAACACGGGAGGCAGAGGATGCAGTGAGCTGACTGCATGCGTAGACTTACTTTAGATCCAAATTCAAACAGTGTTTTGTAAGAAGACATATTTTGGCTGGGCACGGTGGCTCACACCTGTAATCCCAGCACTTTGGGAGGCCGAGGCCGGTGGATCACAAGGTCAAGAGATCGAGACCATCCCGGTCAACAAGGTGAAACCCCGTCTCTACTAAAAATACAAAAATTAGCTGGGCGTGGTGGCGTGCGCCTGTAGTCCCAGCTACTCAGGAGGCTGAGGCAAGAGAATTGCTTGAAACCAAGAGGCGGAGGTTGCGGTGAGCTGAGATCGCACCATTGCACTCCAGCCTGGGTAACAAGAGCGAAACTCTGTCTCAAAAAAAAGACATATTTTGAGCCAGGGAAATCAGAAAACGGACCTACATTAGATGTTAAGGAATTGTTAGAAGCTGTGATGATGGTATTTTGGTGGGCTTTTTTTTTTTTTTTGAGATGGAGTTTCACTCTGTCACCCAAGCTGGAGTACAGTGGTGCGATCTTGGCTCACCGAAACCTCCACCTCCTGGGTTCAAACGATTCTCCCGCCTCAGTCTTCTGAGTAGCTGAGATTACAGGCGAGTATTACAACAGCCAGGTAATTTATATATATATGGGGTGGGCAGGGAGAGAGGGAGTTTTGCTCTTGTTGCCCAAGCTGGAATGCAATGACGCGATCTTGGCTCACTGCAACCTCCGCCTCCTGGGTTCAAATGATTCTCCTGCCTCAGCCTCCCGAGTAGCTGGGATTACAGGCACGCACCATCATACCCAGCTAATTTTTTTGTATTTTTAGTAGAAACAGGGTTTCAGCACGTTAGCCAGGCTGGTCTTGAACTCCTGACCTCAGGTGATCCGCCCACCTCAGCCTCCCCAAGTGCTGGGATTATAGGCGTGAGCCACTGTGCCCAGCCAGTATTGTGGTTTTGATTTTACAAAATTTTTATTTGTTAAAGATGCTAACTGAAATATGCAAGGGTGAACTAATGTATTGGATTAGATTTAAAATAGTATTCCAGGCACCCCAAAACATTTTAGAAAGAAAAGATATAACCAGAATGGCAGAAAGTTGCTGTGTGGGAAGACCCGGGTGAAGGAGGGTTCACACCCTACTCTCCCTACCTTTGTGCATGTTGGGCAATTTTCAGAATAGAAAGGTAACCAAACTGTGGATGCCTGAGGCCTTGGGCAAACAAGGCCCAGCCATCAGCACCGTGGGAGGAACAAGATCACTTCAAGCCTGGGATTTCATCAGCCCTCCACTTGCAGCGGTCAGCCGGGGACATCCAACACCCGGGGTTGGGTGACAATGGCCTTCCTACATCCTAGTCTCTCTTCACCCCCATCATCCCCAGGCATGTACAAACTGGCCCTATGAAAAATCAGGCCATGAGGGCAAAGGCGTCTTGAGGAGCAAGCCAGGGAGACAGGGTGGGAGCCTTTGCAGTTCAGAGGTTTCCCAAGCACCTGAAGAACATACAGAAATGCAAACGCCAGATGAACAGAAAATGCTGGAACATACAGACAGACCACGCATGAACCACAGAGGGGAACGAGCACCCCCAGCATGGCGGGCCTGCCCAGCCTTGACCCAGGGATCAAACTCAACACTGACCAATGAGAAAGCAACGGCATAAACAGATACCACGAGCCCTGATGTGTGGTGCTGCCTCAGTAAGGACACGTGATGCCTTCTGTAGAATTCTTGCCAGGAAAGCTAAGGCTGAACCTAACCCGGAGGAAATAATCAGATAATACACACTGTGGGGCATTTCAAAAGGCAGTTCCGGGCCGGGCACGGTTCTCACGCCTGTAATCCCAGCACTTAGGGAGGCCGAGGTGGCCGGATCACGAGGTCAGGAGATCAAGACCATCCTGGCTAACATGGTGAAACCCTATCTCTACTAAAAATACAAAAAAACTAGTCAGGCATGGTGGCAGGCATCTGTAGTCCTAGCTACTCAGGAGGCTGTGGCAGGAGAATCACTTGAACCCGGGAGGCGGAGGTTGCAGTGAGCCAAGATTACGCCTGGGCAACAGAGTGAGACTCTGTCTCAAAAAAGAAAAAGAGGGCTGGGCACGGTGGCTCACGCCTGTAATCCCAGCACTTTGGGAGGCCGAGGTGGGTGGATCACGAGGTCAAGAGATCGAGACCATCCTGGTCAACATGGTGAAACCCCATCTCTACTAAAAAAATATAAAAATTAGCTGGGCACGGTGGTGCGTGCCTGTAATCCCAGCTACTCGGGAGGCTGAGGCAGGAGAATTGCCTGAACCCAGGAGGCGGAGGTTGCGGTGAGCCGAGATCGCGCCATTGCACTCCAGCCTGGGTAACAAGAGCGAAACTCCGTCTCAAAAAAAAGAAAAAGAAAAAAAGACAGTTTGGTTCTGTCAGAACCACAATGATATCACTTCACCTCCACCAAGATAGCTAGAATCAACAACCCAGACAGTAACAAGTGCTGACAAGGATGTGGGGAAACCAGGCCCCTCCTACCTTGCTGATGGGCAGGTAAAATGGTACATCTGCCTTGGAAAAGGATAACGGTTCCTCAAAGTGTTAAGCAAAAGGTTCCCATATGACCCAGCAATTGTACCCCTGGGTATGCACCACGAAATACCGGAAACATACGTCCACACAAACATCCGCACGTGATGCTCACAGCAGCATCATTCACAACAGACAAAACGTGACACAACCCCACGGGTCCATCAGTTGATGATCAGGTAAATAAAAAGCCATGAAGAGGAATAAAGTACTGATCCTACAATATGGATGAACCCTAAAAACATGAAGCTAAGTGAAAGAAAAGGCCAGATTGTACAGGACTCCATTTATACAAAAAGCCCACAGTAGGCCAGGCGCGGTGTCTCACGCCTGTAATCCCAGCACTTTGGAAGTCCAAGGCGGGGGGCTCACCTGAGGCCAGGAATTCAAGATCAGCCTGGCCGACATGGTGAAACCCTGTCTCTACTAAAAAATACCAAAAAAAAGTTGGCCAAGCGTGGTGGCATGCACCTGTAATTCCAGCTACTTGGGAGGCTGAAAGAGGAGAATCACTTGAACCTGGGAGGCAGAGGTGAGCTGAGATGCTGTGAGCTGAGATCACACCATTGCACTCCAGCCTGGGCAACAGAGTGAGACTCCATCTCAAAAAAACGAAAAAAAGGCCAGGCATGGTGGCTCACGCCTATAATCCCAGCACTTTGGGAGGCCGAGGCGGGTGGATCACGAGGTCAACAGATCGACCATCCTGGTCAACATGGTGAAACCCCGTCTCTATTAAAAATACAAAAATTAGCTGGGCATGGTGGTGCGCACCTGTAGTCCCGGCTACTCGTGAGGCTGAGGCAGAATTGCTTGAACCTAGAAGGCAGAGGTTGCAGTGAGCCGAGATCGTGCCATTGAACTCCAGTCTGGGTAACGACAGCGAAACTCCGTCTCAAAAAAAAAAAAAAGCCCACAGCAGGCACATCCATACTGAAAGTTGCTTAAGGCTGGGAGTTGGGGCATAGGAACGAAGCAGTGACTGCTAATGGGTGGAGTCTCTTTTTGGGGTGATGCAAATATTCTAAAATTGACTAGTGACAGCTGTACAGTGCTGTGAATATACTAAAAACCGCTGAGCTTTCAGTGAATACATTGTATGGTATACGAATTATAGCCCCCCCCAAAAAAAGGACATTTAGTCTGTACTCTTCAAAAATGTCAATGTTGTAAAAAGTCCCTTCATAGGCCAGGTGCAGTGGCTCAACCCTGTAACCCCGGCACTTTGGGAAACCAAGGCGGGAGGACTGCCATCAGCCCAGGAGTTAAGAGATCAGCCTGGGTGACACAGGGGTTTCAAGGAGAAATTCTGTCTCTACGAAAAATACAAAAAAAAAAAAAAAAAATTAGCTGGGCACGGTGACACACGTTTGTAATCCCAGCTACTCAGGAGGTTAAGTTGGGAGGACTGCTTGAAACTGGGAGACGGAGGTTGCAGTGACATGAGATTGTGCCACCGCACTCCATTCTGGGCTACGGGGTGACAGCCTGTCTTAAAAAAAATTAATAATTAAGTCCCTTCCTCCACCAAAAGTGAGGGAACTCTGACACACTGGAGACATGAGCACCAAGGCACGAGCAATCCGTGACTCAGTGTTGGATTTTTTATGAGCTTTAAAGACAATGTGAATATGGACTGTAGATTACAAATACTGTATTATATTTAAGTTTCTTTTTTTTTAGACGGAGTTTCGCTCTTGTTTCCCAGGCTGGAGTGCAATGGCGCGATCTCGGTTCACCGCAACCTCCACCTCCTGGGTTCAGGCAATTCTCCTGCCTCAGCCTCCTGAGTAGCTGGGATTACAGGCACGCGCCACCATGCCCAGCTAATTTTTGTATTTTTAGTAGAGACAGGGTTTCACCATGTTGACCAGGATGGTCTTGGTCTCTTGACCTCGTGATCCACCCGCCTCGGCCTCCCAAAGTGCTGGGATTACAGGCGTGAGCCACCGCGCCCGGCCTATATTTAAGTTTCTTAGCTGAGACAACAATATTGCGGATCTCTAAGAAAAAGTACGCAGATGACTGCAACTAACTTTCTTTTCTTTCCTTTTTTTTTTTTTTTTTTTTTTTGAGACAGAGTCTTGCTCTGTTGCCCAGGCTGCAGTGCTGCAAACTCCGTACCCTGGGTTCAAGCAATCCTCCTGCCTCAACCTCCTGAGTAGCTGGGGTTACAGGTGCACACCACCACGCCAGGCTAATTTTTGTATTTTTAGTAGAGACGGGGTTCCACCATATAGGCCAGGCTGATCTCAAACTCCTGACCTCGTGATCTGCCCGCCTTGGCCTCCCAAAGTGCTGGGATTATAGGTGTGAGCCACTGTGCCCAGTCAACTGCAACTAACTTTCAAATAATCCCGCCAGCTTTGCGCAGCGGCAGTATCAGAGCCAATGAGGTTTATCTGAGGCGCGATGATTGCTAATCGAAAACGCAAATGATCCTGCCAAAAAATAAAAATAAATGTGTGCGTGTATGAGATGTATGTGGAGAGAAAGAGACGACTTTGGGGGAAAATGTAACGAGCTGGTGACTTGAGGTGAGACCTTTACAGCTATTCTTTGTTCTGTTCTTTCAACTTTTTGGTACTTCGAAAAATTTCCAAAACACAAAATCATAGAAAACATTATCTTGATGGTGGTAATTTTTCCTAAGTACATATGTCAAAAGGTGTCAGCCTGTACACTTTAAATACGTGCAGCCTACTGAGGTGTGGTGCAATATACCTAATAAAGCTGCTAAAAGGTTGGTAGGAAAAAGGACTGGAAAGGTCCAAGCTGTTTTGCTCAAAACACTTTCTTGCAAACAGCAAAAAATGCAAGCCTCTTTATGGAAAAAAAAAAAAAAAAGTAAAAACAAAAGAACCCAACAGCTCAACAGAATGGCAAAAAAAACAAAGGGCAGTGCCCAGAAAATACCCATGGATTCTGAATAAATGAAAAGGCCATCTGTCTCATACATCATAAAGCCAAAAAGCCACGTTGTTGGGAAGGGCTTGGGAACTAGCCTTCACACTCGGCTGGTGAGCATGAAACTGCTATCACTCTGTGAAGGACCACTGAGTATCTCACAACATGAACAAGGCATGCAGAGCCCTTCTATGCAAGGGCACAAGCAAACAGAGTTATTGTACATGGGTAGACACCAATACAGTAGTAACCTAGGGGGGTCAGTGACCATGTGGGAGCAGAAAGGGACTTCTGGAGGCTGGAACAATCCACTTTCAGATCTGCTGGTCACAGGAGTATGTTTGGTGTGGGACAACTCATTATGCTGTAGATTGACGTATGGAAAAAAGTACACCAACTACATTGCAATTAAAAATGTAAAAGAGTGGGGAGGGTAGGTCAGGCATGGTGGCTCATTCCTGTAATCCCAGCACTTTGGAAGGCCAAGGCGGGCAGATCACCTGAGGTCCAGAGTTTAAGACCAGCTTGGCCAACATGGTGAAACCCTGTCTCTACTAAAAATACAAAAATTAGCTGGGTGTGGTGGCAGGTGCCTGCAATCCCAGCTACTTGGGAGGCTGAGGCAGGAGGATTGCTTGACCCCAGGAGGCAGAGGTTGCAGTGAGCCGAGATCGTGCCACTGCACTCCAGCCTGGGCGACACAGCTAGACTCCATCTCAAAAAAGCAAAAGAGCGTGAAGTGCTTGCTCACCCCTGTAATCCCAGCACTGTGGAAGGGTGAGGTGGGAGGATCATTTGCAACCAGGAGGTCAAGGCTGAAGTGAGCTATGTTTGCACCACTGCATTCTAACCTGGGTGACAGAGCAAGAATCTGTCTCTTAAAAACAAACAAAAAAGCAACTTTTTAAATAAAATGTACAGACCCTTTGGACTTAGCAATTCCATTTCTAACAATTTTACAGATGAACGTGTCTATGTGCACACAAAACAATACATACAGAACATACAGAAAGACCCACACTGCAGCCAGGTTTGGAGTGGCCCAAGATAGGACCAACGTTAGCCATCAGGGGTAGGTTCAACGCCGGCACATCCTCACAGCAATGTGCTCTGCAGCCCTTCACGAGGAGGAAAATAAGTTCATGTACTGATAAGGTCTGATCTTCAACTTTTTTTTTTCTTGAGACAGAGTCTCACTCCATTGCCCAGGCTGGAATGCAGTGGCGTGATCTCCACTCACTGCCATCTCCACTCCCCGGGTTCAAGCAATTCTCCTGCCTCAGCCTCCCAAGTAGCTGGGACTACAGATGCGTGCCACCACACCCGGCTGATGTTTGTGGTTTTGCATAGAGATGGGGTCTCACTACATTGCCCAGGCTGGTCTCAAACTTCTGGGCTCAAGTGATCCTCCCACCCACTACTAGGCCTCCCAAAGTAGTGGGATTACGGATATGAGCCACTGCACCTGGCCAAGTTTTTTTTAAAAAATTGTATCATATACACATAAAGTTGGCCATTTTAACCATTTTAAAACGTACAATTCAGTGGCAGTGAGTAATTCATGTTATGCAACCTCATCATTATCTAGCCCATGCTTCGTCATCACCCCAAAAGGAAACCCTGATCAATTAAGCAATAATTCCTCCATGCTCCCTCCCCAACCCCTGGAAACCACCCGTCTGCTTTCTGTCTCTATGGATCTTATTCCAGATATTTCACATAAATGGAAACATATCATATGTGGCTTTTCGAGTCTGGCTTCTTCCATTTTTTTATTCAAGGTTCATCCAAGTAGTAGCATAAAGCAATACTTCATTCCTTTTTATGGCTGAATCGTATTTCATTAAGCAGACACACCACATTTTCCCTCTCCATCACCTGATAGGCATTTGGGATATTTCCACTTTTTGGCTATTGTAAAAAGTGTTGCTATGAACACATGTGTGTAAATCGCTTAATAATTTTTTTTGAGCTGGAGTCTGTCACCCAGGCTGGAGTGCCATGGGATGATCTTGGCTCACTACGTCAGCCTCACAGGCTAAAGCTGTTCTCCTGCCTCAGCCTCCCAAGTAGCTGGGATTACAGGAGTACACCACCAAGCCCAGTTAATTTTTTTTTTTTTGAGACAGTTTCCCTCTTGTTGCCCAGGCTGGAAGTATAATGATACAATCTCAGCTCACTGCAACCTCTGCCTCCTGGTTCAAGCAATTCTCCTGCCTCAGCCTCCCCAGTAGCAGGGGTTACATGCATGTGCCACCACGCCTGGCTAACTTTTTGTATTCAGTAGAAATTGGTTTCACCATGTTTGTCAGGCTGGTCTCGAGCTCCTGATCTCAGGTGATCCACCTGCCTCGGCCTCCCAAAGTGCTGGGACTACAGGTGTGAGCCACAACACCTGGCCTAATTTTTGTATTTTTAGAAGAGATGGGCTTTCGCCATGTTGACCAGGCTGGTCATGAACTCCTGACCACAGGTGAGCTGCCCAGCTCGGCCTCCCAAAGTGCTGGGGATTACAGGCGTGAACCACCATGCCCTGCCATCACTCAATACTTTTTAAAGGAATTAATAAGTCTATCACTCTTCTACCGGACAAATCCCTTTCATATAGAAATATTTTACCATTTACTAAATGCTTATTCAGTGCCTGGCATTGTACAGCCCAACCAATCTCCTCTAATTCCCCAATTTATCTCCTCTGCACAAATGAGACACAGAGAAGTAAAGCACCTGGGCCTTGCACCGTGGCTCACACCTGTAATCCCAGCACTTTGGGAGGCCAAGGTGGGCGGATCACTTGAGGTCAGGAGATCAAGACCAGCCTGGCCAACATGGTGAAACCGTCTCTACCAAAAATATAAAAATTAGCTGGGCATGGTGACATGTGCCTGTAATTCCAGGAAGCTGAGGCAGGAGAATGGCTTGAACCTGGGTGGCAGAGGTTGCAGTGAGCCGAGATCGCACCACTGCATTCCAGCCTGGGCAACAGAGTGAGACTCCATCTCAAAAAAACAAACAAAAAGAATAAGTCAGGTCAGCCTCTGGATGCTGCACTGACTTTAGGAACAGGGAAGGGGTCATGAGGCAGGAAAACAGGTGAGAGACACTAATGTGAGCTCCGTGCCCCTCTCTGCCTGGGTTCACATCCTGGCTCTGCCATTCGTCTGACCTGAAACCGGCCACTTCACTGCTGTGTGTGCCTGTTTCCTCATCTGTCAAATGGGAACAGTACCTATGGCACAGGGTCATTCTAAGGCTTATGAAAGGCTACTCTATCTACAAAAGCACTTAGTAATCCTTAGCATCTCTATTAAAGGAACAAACCCTGGTTTACCCCAGGAAGAGCTCTGACCAGCTGATTCTCAGATGCTCTGCAGAATGGATTGTCTTATTTAAGAAAAGGTCTTAAATATCCACTCACGTGTCATGTTTACTGGCCTTAGATTGTCATACGGAACCACCGTCAGTAGAGACATGGGGTCCTGTGGTCACCCTGGGTGAAAAAAGACAGGCTTCTTTTTGCTCTAAAACAAATCGATTTCTATCTTCAAATGGCTCCGGAACAGCATTAAGAGGAAGTGTAGACTCCCTTCGCTCACACTCCTGACCTCCCCACCAGACTGCGGTGGGGCAACCTTTAGCATTCAGGAGCTCAGCCCTGCTTCCGCCTCCCTCCTTGGTCACCTACATAGCGGTCTCTCCCCCACATGTATGAAGACACAGACGCACCTCTGCAAGAGGTGCCCCCTGCCCATAGGACAGGGAGGTCAAAAGTGACTGTTTTCCTTATCAATTAACCTTTCATTTTATCCAATAAGAACATCCATTCAATCTGATTTGGGCCTTAATGTTCCTTTCTATTTCCCCCTCCCTCTCAATGAGCAGGAAACTAATTTTTAGCCATGATTCTGGGCCAGGAAGGTATCAGCTATTCATAAACAACCTCACGACCAAGGAGCTTTGATTACTATCCCCGTTTAACAAAAAAAGGAAACTGAGGCTCAAAGAAGTGAAGTCACTTGCCCAAAGCCATCCAACCTGTAGAGCTCCAACTTGAACCCAAACTCCTCTGACTCCAAAACTCCAGGGAGGCTGGCGGCAAGCAAGACTCCCCCTCCTCCGCAGGGAACAGCAAAGGAACCGCAGTACCACACACAACTGTCCCCAGTAACTTCCTCCTTCTCAGGAGCTGGTAGGCGGACTTCGGCCTGGAATCGCACCCCTATTCCACCCAGCTCCAGAGGGCGGGAATGGGGGAAAAACTCCCTGCGTCCTCCTGGGACTCAATACCCTTCCCAGGAGGCTGCAGGGTCCTGGACCATCCCAAATTAAACAAAAGGCTCCAAGCGAAAAGCCCCCCACACAGTAGGTGCTCGGTTTCCCAAAGCAACCGAGCCAGTCGCCTTGCTCCCTTCTTTTCCTGTAAAGTAAAATCAACTCCATGAATCTTCAAAACAGGAGGAGTGGGGCACAAGGTCCCAGGGGATGGGGGTCGGGGTGCGAGGCCAGGACAAACCCGGGGTAGATGGAGAGGGCGCAGCCGCGTGGGGACCCGGGGCGCGAGGGCGCCGCCTGGCTCACAGTGGGAGCCATTCAAACGCGGTCAATGAATGAATGAGACGCGCGGCGGGCGTCAGCGCAGCCGGGAGAGGGCTCCGACCGCACCGCCCGCGGGGGCAAGGTCCAAGGAGAAGCGGGGCGCGACGGAGAGGGCGCCCCGAGGCCCGGCCGCCCAAACCCACACTGGCCAGGCCCGACGGGGGCCGCGAGCGGCAGGCCCCGAGGCGCAGGCCGGACCCCCTCTTCCCGCGCGCCAGCCGGCCGGGCAACCCCGGAGGCCGCGCTCCTCGCAGGCCCGCCCCTGGCGCCAGGTGCGCGGCGGCCGGGGCAAGGTGACCGTGGGCGCGGGCCCGGCGCCCACCTTCTGAGCCGCGCGCACGTTGTCCTCGCCGAACAAGCTGCTGACGCTCTGTGAGAAGGTGTTGACTGTGCGGCGGTAGCTGTTCTTCTCGGCACCGCCGCGGCCCCGCGCCCCCTGCACGCCAGCGGCCAGCAGCCCGAGCAGCAGCAGCAGCAGCAGCAGGAGCCCGGCCCGGGCCACGGGCCCCCCTGAGGCGCGCGCGCCCATGCTCGGCCGGCGGGGTGCAGGGTCGCGGTGCGGGGTGAGGACCGGGCGCTGGGCCGCCACGGGCTCCGGCGAGGACAGGGTTGGCGCGCTCGGGGGCCGCGCGCCGCACGCCGCGCTTTTACCCACCGCCGCCGCCCGGCCGCCGCTGCGCCACCCGCCCCGCCCCGCGCACAAAGGCGCGACGGCCCAGCCCACGCCGCGCCCCGCCCCCGGCGCGGGACCAACGCGACCGGGCCCCGGGGCCCCGCGCCCGCCTTCCGGAAGCCAGCCCGAGCCGGTGCGGCTTCTCATCATTTAAAAAAAATAATTCTCTTTTTAAACTTATCCGTGGAAAAGCAACCCGTGCCTGTAAAACTTGCAGCAGCTTCAACCGGGTGACTGCTGCTGATTGGAAAACAGGAGGTAGATGTATATGTAATCTCCCTGAATTTATTATAATAGTACCCCCAAAATTGGCCATCGTGAGCATCAGCTCATTCGTTCTCCAAATTTTAAGCAACAAGAAAGCGTCAAACATCCTCCTGCCCTTCCTGAACTGTATTTCTGAGCCCCAAAATGGATGGGGAGGAAAACTTTCTTTTAGCAAAGTCCAGCTAATACATGAAGATGAATGAGTCAATTCCAAAGTTATTCGGCACCCCTCAATGGAATCATGGATTCACGAGACGATCACCAGAAAAGGGTGAAACCAAGAGGCGAGGGTTTGGTGGGGGAACTTGAAAATGGAGGGGCAAAAAAAAAAAAAAAGAAAATGGAGGGGCCAAGCCGCGAAGTCCCGGTCCCGCCAATCGATCTTAGTGCCAGGAAGTACCAGCGCCACCTGCGATGGAGTCTTGCCAAGACACGTTAAGCAGGAACCTGATGGGGCCTCTAGATCAAACCTACAGTTTACAGGAAATATGGGAGATAAGGGAAACGCGGAAACAGCAGAAGCAACCAGCCAACTCCAGCATGTGGGGCATTCTACGAGACAGGGACCCAGTTTGTTCAATAAATAAGCGCCATAAAAGGTGAGCGGAGAGGAGGATAACTAGTCTTAAAGACTTAGCCGCAATAACCTATGCAATGCAAGGACCCTGTTTGCATCCTAAATCAAACAAATTAAGTCTAACCAACATTTTTTTAGACAACCAAGAAAATAAAACTCAATTTTTGCCAATCCAAAGAATAAAAAATGCTTTCTTTTCTTTTTTTGAACTTACATTTTCTGGATTCCTGGTAAGGTTTTCATGGATGTATTGGCCATTTGAGTTACTTCTGTGAATTACCTAGTCATATCCTATGCACACTTTTTTCCTGTGTTGTTTATATTTTAGAAAACTTTTTTGTAGGCTTGGTGCGGTGGCTCATGGCTGTAATCCCACCACTTTGGGAGACCAAGGGGGCAGATCACCTGAGGTCAGGAGTTCGAGACCAGCCTGACCGACATGGAGAAACCCCATCTCTACTAAAAAATACAAAATGAGCCAGGCATACGGGGGTGCATGCCTGTAATCCCAGCTACTGGGGAGGCTGAGGCAAGAGAATCACTTGAACCCAGGAGGCCGAGTTTGTGGTCAGCCGAGATAGTGCCATTACACTCCAGCCTGGGCAACAAGAGCAAAACTCCATCTCAAAAAAAACAAAAAAACAAAACTTTTTTTAGGCCATGTGTAGTGGCTCACGCCTGCTTTGGTAGTGCAAGGCAGGATTGCTTGAGCACAGGAGTTCAAGACCAGCCCAGCCAACACAGTGAGACCTAGCTCTACAAAAAAGGATAATAATCAAAAACTTCTAAAATTAAGGTATAACATACAGAAAAATACAAAATCATGTAAGTTTTATGGATTTTCACAAACTGAATACAAGGTAACCAGCACCCAGATTGAGAAATGATATGTTACTAGTTCCCCCAAAAGCCTCCTTTGCCCCCTACCATTCACTGTCCCTCTTAAAACTTAGGGTATTCATTTTGCCTGTGTTTGAAGTTTATGTAAATGGAACCACACAGTATGAGTCTAGGGTAGGCTTTTTTTGGTTCAACTTTATTTATTTATTTATTGAGACAGAGTCTCACTCTGTTGCCCAGGCTGGAGTGTAGTGGCACGATCTCAACTGACTGCAACCTCTGATTCCTGGTTTTGAGTGATTCTCCTGCCTCAGCCTCCCCAGTAGCTGGGTTTACAGCCATATGCTCCCATACCTGTCTAATTTTTTTTTTTTTTTTTCCGAGACAGAGTTTCGCTCTTGTTACCCAGGCTGGAGTGCAATGGCGAGATCTCGGCTCACCGCAACCTCCACCTCCTGGGTTCAGGCAATTCTCCTGCCTCAGCCTCCTGAGTAGCTGGGATTATAGGCACGCACTACCATGCCCAGCTAATTTTTTGTATTTTTAGTAGAGACAGGGTTTCACCATGTTGACCAGGATGGTCTCGATCTCTTGACCTCGTGATCCACCTGCCTTGGCCTCCCAAAGTGCTGGGATTACAGGCGTGAGCCACCGCGTCTGGCCCTAATTTTGTATTTTTAGTAGAGAAGTGGTTTCTCCATGTTGGTCAGCCTTGGCTCGAACTCCCGACCTCAAGGTGATCCGCCCTCCTCGGCCTCCCAAAGTGCTGGGATTACAGGTGTGAGCCACCACGCCCAGCCTGTATCTGCCTTCTTTTTGCTGTCTAGGATGGTCTTTATATCTTCTGGAAGGTACAAATGTAGTACAAATTACATTTTAGTAGGAAATATAGGCAAATGTACCACTACCTACTTAATGTTTCATCAACATTTCTTAAACTTTTAATTTATTTAAATAAACATATTTAAAGAAGAAACTTTAGATCACTGCCATCCTAACAAAATCCATAAAAACACAGATTTGAGCCTGGGTACAGTGGCTCAGACCCATAATCCCATCACTTTGAGAGGCCAAGGCAGACGGTTAATTGAGGTCAGCAGTTTGAGACCAGCCTGGCCAACATAGTAAAATGCCATCCTTACTAAAAAAAAAAATTAGATGGGCATGGTGGCAGGTGCCTGTAATCCAAGCTATTGGGAAGGCTGAGACAGGAAAATCGCTTGAACCTGAGGTGTGGAGGTTGCAGTGAGCAGAGATTACTTCACTACACTCCAGCCTGGGCAACAGGGAGACTTCTGTCTCAAAAAAAAAAAACCAGACCAGTCACCGATGCTCACACCTGTAATCCCAGCACTGTGGGAGGCCAAGGCGGGCGGATCACCTAAGGTCAGGAGTTCAAGACCAGCCTGGCCAACATGGAAAAACCCCGTCTCTACTAAAAATGCAAAATTAGCCAGGTGTGATGGCACATGCCTGTAATCCCAGCTACTCAGGAGGCTGAGGCAGGAGAATCACTTGAACCCAGGAGGCAGAGGTTGTGATGAGCTGAGATTGCACCATTGCACACCAGCCTGGGCAACAAGAGCAAAACTCTATCTCAAAAAACAAACAAACAAAAAACCCCACAGATTTGACATACTAATTATATAGATATATATATATTTTTTGAGACGGAGTTTCGCTCTTGTTATCCAGACTGGAGTGCAATGGCACGATCTTGGCTCACCGCAACCTCCGCCTCCTGGGTTCAGGCAATTCTCCTGCCTCAGCCTCCTGAGTAGCTGGGATTACAGGCACGTGCCACCATGCCCAGCTAATTTTTTGTATTTTTAGTAGAGACGGGGTTTCACCATGTTGACCAGGATGGTCTCGATCTCTTGACCTCGTGATCCACCCGTCTTGGCCTCCCAAAGTGCTGGGATTACAGGCGTGAGCCACCTCGCCTGGCCCTAATTATAATTTTTTTTTTAAATGTCAATAAGGCATTTGCAGTGGCTCATGCCTGTAATTCCAGCACTTTGGGAGCCTGAGACATGCGGATCCCTTGAGCCCAGGAATTTGAGACTGCCCTAGGCAACATAGGGAGACCCCATCGCTACCAAAAAAATAGAAAAAATTAGCTGGTCGTGGTGGTGTGTGCCTGTGGTCCTAGCTACTCAGGAGGAGAGGTCAAGGCTTCAGTGAGCCGTGATTGCACCACTGCAGCCTGGCCTGGCAGACAGGCCCAGACCTCATCTCCTTAAAAAAAAAAAAAAAAAGGCTGGGCATGGTGGCTCAAGCCTGTAATCCCAGCACTTTGGGAGGCCGAGGCGGGTGGATCACGAGGTCAAGAGATCGAGACCATCCTGGTCAACATGGTGAAACCCTGTCTCTACTAAAAATACAAAAAATTAGCTGGGCATGGCGGCACATGCCTGTAGTCCCAGCTACTCAGGAGGCTGAGGCAGGAGAATTGCCTGAACCCAGGAGGCGGAGATTGCGGTGAACCGAGATCTCGCCATTGCACTCCAGCCTGGGTAACAAGAGCGAAACTCCGCCTCAAAAAAAAAAAAAAAAGCCAGGCGCGGTGGCTCGTGCCTATAATCCCAGCATTTTGGGAGGCCAAGGCAGGCAGAACACCTGAGGTCAAGAGTGCGAGACCAGCCTGGACAACATGGTGAAACTCTGTCTCTACTAAAATACAAAAAGTAGCTGGGCATGGTGGTGGGCACCTGTAGTCCCAGCTACTCGGGAGGCTGAGGCAGGAGAATCATTTGATTCTGGGAGGCAGAGGTTGCAGTGGGCCAAGATTGTTCCACTACACTCCAGCCTGGGTGACAAAGGCAGACCTTGTCTCAATAAAAGTAAAATAATGATGCATTGTTTCCGAGTGCATTACAATGTGATGCAGTAACAGGAATTTAAAGTTGCCTAATAGAGGCCTCCTTTTAGATCTTCCATCTGTCCCTGTGATGGAAATAGTTGGTGCCTTTTTAAAACTAGACGACTAATACGTTTCTTGTAGGAATATCAGAAAATGCAGATGCGCAAACCGGAGTTGGGGAGAAGTCTGGAGTATTGGGGGCAGGGGCACATTTTAAAAGGTGACAAAACACTCCCACTCTCAAGCAGCCAAATTAGTATCAGTAGCTATAATTCAGATTTAAACTCAGACTACCCCAAGCGAGAAGAGCCTGGGTCTGAAACTCTGGCCAGGGCTGGGATATCAGGCCCCGCCCACCTCTCTAAATAGCCACTACCCCTGCCCGGCCTGGCCCCGCCTCTCCCTCTCTTCACGGTTTCTCTTCCAACCCCGCCCCTCAGCGGCAGGGTCAGTTACGGTTCTCGCGATAGCGAGACCCGGAAGTCTTACGGCGGGAGTTGGTAGTCCGGGAACCCACGTGGGCTGGACTTGGGATTTCTCTGCTTGTCCGGTCCGCTGGAGCCCCCACCAAGCCGAGGCGCCATGGGGAAGCTACGCCGGCGGTACAACATCAAGGGGCGCCAGCAGGCGGGTCCTGGCCCCTCGAAGGATCCCCCCGAGACGCCCCTGGTGCAGCTGGAACTAGAGGGTAAGATGTCCCGGGACGAGGGTTGGATTTCGGGGACTTCCCAGGGGGGGCCTGTGCCCTGCCTTCAGGACTCTGGGGTGAGGGGTCCCAGAGAGGTGGGATGGATCGTGTGGAGTGGGGAAATGGGTCCCCCACCATTTCGGATGATCCAAATGAGAGGGGCTTAGTGACAGCCAAGTTTTAACAGTGTATATGGAATACCCGGGGTTTCTCTTGCCCTCAAATAGTAACATGGAGAATTTTGCAAAAAATAAATAAATAAATAAATAAGTAGTTTCATCCGTTCCCATGACTTCTATTATAATCTCCAAGGAGCCCCAAATGTGCTTTTTTCAGCCTAGTCTTGTCTGTTCAGCTTGCAGGCTGGCTGACATTTCTCTCAGACCCCTTTTTAGTAGTAGCTCCTAATACATGCCAGGCACTATTCTAGGCACTGGAGAAACACCAGAAAGGGAGATTTTTAGAAAATCCCTGAGTTTATCTGCTTATAAGAGGCGACAGGCAAACAATAACATGTAAAACATAGAAAGTTCTGTGGATACAGTGGGCAGATAAAACAGAAGAGGCCATTGGGTGAGTCGCCGCATCCCACAGAGTTGCTGGAGAAGACTTCACTGTGTTAAAGATCTGAAGGAGGCCAGAGTGGCTGCCTGAAGTTGAGAGAAAAAACAGGGGGCCAAAGCAGGTTGGCCTGGACTGGGGTCTTGGCCAGGACTGGGGCTTTTCCTCTAAGTGAGAGGGCAGCTGTGGGAGTGTTTAGAGCAGAGGAGGACAGATGAGGGCTTATATTTTAACAGCATCCCTTTGGGAGCTGTATTGAGGAAAACCAGTAGAGATCAAAGGTAGAACCAGCAGCAGGAGGAGGTGGAGCTGATGCTTGGCCAGGGGGCAGCAGCAGGGAGGTGAGAAGTGGGTGCATTCAGGATGTGTTTTTTTTTTTTTTTTGAGACAGAGTCTCACTCTGTCCCTCAGGCTGGACTGCAATGGCCCGCCCTCGGATCAGTGTAACCTCCACCTCCCAGGTTTAAGCAATTCTCCTGCCTCGGCCTCCCAAGTACCTGGGATTACCGGTGTGCACCACCACACCCGGCTAATTTTTGTATTTTTAAGTAGAGGCAGGGTTTTACCATGTTGGTCAGGCTGGTCTCGAACCCCTGACCTCGTGATCCGCCCACCTTAGCCTTCCAAAGTGCTGAGATTACAGACATGGCCCATGATGCTCAGCTCAAGATGTGTTTTGAAGGCTGAGCTGGCAGTATTTGTGGCCTGACTGGGCTTGTGCTCAAAAACAGTGGAGTTGACAAAGAATGACTCCCAGGGGTTGAGTGGGCAGCTTGTGGAGAGGATCAAGAAGTCAGCTTAGGGTTTGGGTGGTTTGGGGCCTATTAGGTATCCGGGCAAGGAAGGTAGGCAGGCAGCTGTTGACTCAGATACTCAAGAGACGCAGTCCAGGTGGAGATACCCATTTTGGAGTCGTCAGTATATAGATATTTATTTAAAGTCAGATGACTGAGGGCAGGAGTCCAGCCCTGGAGAAGAGGGAAATAAGGAGGCTGCAAGGGAGATGGAGCGGCCCAGAACGTGTGTGGTGAGCTGCAAGAGTATAAATCCTGAGGCCAGGGAGAAGGACTCTCGCCGTGGGTCAGGTGCTGCTTTGGAATCAGGAAGGGAGGGAAGGACCACTGGATTTAACAGCGGGAGGGCAGTGAGCACCTCGGTAGGGCTGGTTTGGAGTGAAGCAGTTGTGTGGGTTCAAGGATGTCCTACAGGCCCCTGAAACTAAACATGTTCTAAAATTGAACTCATCCAGCCACTTATGTAAGACCCCAAGGGCCAGGCTGATGTGGCCATGAAGAAAGATTCTAGAAACAGAAAGAAGGGTCACCAGGGCTGCTGGAGGAGTTTACTTCCTTCCACCCACCAATGAGCATTCTCTTCCACACTGTCGATGGACCTGGAAGGCAGTGAAGGTATAGGGATGCATGTTAGAGTGCAAATCTGGAAGTCTGAGTTCACGCCTCGGATGTTGCACAGACAGGCTGGGCATGGTGGCTCACACCTGTAATCCCAGCATTTTAGGAGGCCAAGGCAGGCAGATCAGTTGAGGTCAGGAGTTTGAGACCAGCCTGGCCAACATGGTGAAATCCTGTCTCTACTAAAATACAAAAACTAGCTGGGCATGGTGGCAGGCACCGCATGGAGAATTTGGCAGATACTCAGGAGACGGGACCTACTCGGGAGGCTGAGGCAAGAGAATGGCTTGAACTCAGGAGGCAGAGGTTGCCATGAGCCAAGATCCACGTCACAGCACTCCAGCCTGGGTGAGTCAGACTCCATATCAAAAAAAAAAAAAAAAAGAATTGCACGAGAGGCTGGGAATTGAGGCAGATCCCCTAACCTCTCTGCACCTTCCTTTTCACGTCTGCAGAATGGGGCCATTGGCACACGTTGAGGGTCCTTAATCCAATATGCTCCAAAATTTCAAAAGTTTTTAAATGTCAGCATGACACTCAAAGGAAATAAATGCTCATGGGAGCATTCCAGATCTCAGGTTTTTGGATTAGGGATGCTCAACCAGTAAATACAATACAGATATTCCCAAATCTAGAACATATCTGGTCCCAAGCATTTCTGATCAGGGATTTTTTTTTTTTTTTTTTTAGACAGAGTTTCGCTCTTGTTACCCAGGCTGGAGTGCAATGGCGTGATATCGGCTCACCACAACTTCCGCTTCCTGGGTTCAGGCAATTCTCCTGCCTCAGCCTCCCGAATAGCTGGGATTACAGGCACAGGCCACCGTGCCCAGCTAATTTTTTGTATTTTTAGTAGAGACGGGGTTTCACCATGTTGACCAGGATGGTCTCGATCTCTTGACCTCCTGATCCACCTGCCTTGGCCTCCCAAAGTGCTGGGATTACAGGCTTGAGCCACCGCACCCGGCCGGGATCAGGACTATTTAACCTGTCGTAGCCATCCTACCTGCTGTCAGGGTTTCAGAGGTGGCAATTTGGGAAAATATGTTGGTGACTGAAATGAGAATGCTTTGAAAAGTGAAGAAAGGTTACAGAGGTGGGGTGTATCCTGGGATAGGTGACAATTCTGTGACAATTATGGCAGTGACAGTTCAGGATGGCGCCTCAAAGACAGCCATAGACACTGGGCTGACACTTGAAACTAGGCCATCTGAGCAGAGGGGCTGAGGTCTTTGAGACCCAGAGATTTGGGGAATGTTACTGCTTACATCAGAACAGGATGTTTCCGGGTATCCCTGCCTCTGTCAGGGACCAGAGGAACCTCATAAGAATATGAGTCAGATGCCAGCCAGGTGCAGTGGCTCATGCCTGTAATCCCAATACTTTGGGAGGCCGAGGCGGGTGGATTGCAAGGTCAAGAGTTCGAGACCATCCTGGCCAACATGATGAAACCTGGTCTCTACTAAAAATACAAAAATTAGCTGGGCGTTTGGCACGTGCTTGTAGTCCCAGCTACTTGGGAGACTGAGGTGGAAGAATTGCTTGAACCTGGGAGGTGGAGATTGCAGTAAGCTGAGACTGCACCACTGTGCTCCAGCCTCGCGACAGAGCAAGACTCCTTCTCAAAAAAAAAAAAAGAATATGAGTCAGATGCCTTCTTTGAAGAGTCCACCCGACAACCCATCTGATATCCCCATCCACTTACTTATTCTTTTTTTTTTTCCTTTTTTTGATAACAAGTGTGTGTGTGTCTCTCTCTCTCTCTCTCACCCAGACTGGAGTGCTCACTGTAACCTCTACCACCTGGGTTCAAGTGATTCTCCTGCCTCAGCCTCCTGAGTAGCTAGGATTATAGGCCCTACCATGCCCAGCTAATTTTTGTATTTTTAGTAGAGATGGGTTTTCACAGTGTTGGTCAGGCTGGTCTCGAACTCCTGACCTCAGGTGATCCACTCGCCTAGTTCTTCCAAAGTGCTGGGATTACAGGCATGAGCCACTGCACGTGGCCCACTTCCTTGTTCTTAACACAATTCCTTATTCTTATCATAGTGGTTCTCAGACTTTTTGGTCTGAGGATCCTTTTAGAATTCTTAAAAAATTGAGGACCCCAAAGAGTTTTTGACTGTGTGGGTTATATCAATTGATACTTATTGTACTGGAAATTAAAGCCTAGATATTTTTGCAACACAAAATTATAGGTGCAGGCATGTGCTCCAATAGCCATCAGCAACATTATCACAATTTGAAGCCTGCAGAAAAACACCACACCACTGTCCTCCAGCCCTTTTTTGTTTCCTTTTAGTTCTATTGGAGAACTACAGGATAGGGAGAAATAGGGGATAGCTTGGATTGCTTAACATTATTTCATCAAAAAAAAATGTATGGCTAAAAGGGATTTGAGGAGAAAAACCAAAACATTTTAAAAAGAATCTAAAAAAAATATATCAAGAGAGGAAATTTTTTCTAATTATCTCCTTTTTGATTTTTGTTTTTTCTTTCTTTCTTTTTTTTTTTTTTTTGAGACGGAGTTTCGCTCTTGTTACCCAGGCTGGAGAGCAATGGCGCAATCAGAGCTCACCGCAACCTCCGCCTCCCGGGTTCAGGCAATTCTCCTGCCTCAGCCTCCTGAGTAGCTGGGATTACAGGCACATGCCACCATGCCCAGCTAATTTTTTGTATTTTCAGTAGAGACGGGGTTTCACCATGTTGACCGGATGATCTCGATCTCTTGACCTCGTGATTCACCCGCCTCGGCCTCCCAAAGTACTGGGATTACAGGCTTGAGCCACTGCGCCTGGCCCTTTTTTTTTTTTTTTTTGAGACAGTCTTGCTCTTGTTGCCCAGGCTGGAATGTAATGGCTCAATCTTACCTCACTGCAACCTCCACCTCAAGCAATTCTCCTGCCTCAGCCTCCCAAGTGGGTGGGATTATAGGTGCACACCACCACGCCTGGCTAATTTTTGTATTTTCAGAAGAGATGGGGTTTCATCCTCTTGGCCAGGCTGATCTCAAACCCCTGACTTTAGGTGATCTGCCCACCTCAGTCTCCCAAAGTGCTGGGATTACAGGCGTAAGCCACCACACCCAGTCCATTATACTTAATTAGGGTCACAAAACTGGTCCTCTTTCTGACATAAAGACATAAAAAGCAAACAGTTTATCAAAGAATCAGATACTGCCCACACGGGAGCACCAGAGAGCAAACTCCAGCATCAGACGTCAGACAGACACACGTATCTGCCAAGGTCCATCCTACCCAAGATTCTGTGCTTGGTGGAGTTGAAGAGTGATATGGTGACTGAATTTTTCTAAAATGGTCTGGGATGCATACTTTCAAACTATTATGTTTAGAAATAGGTATGACACAAACTTAGCCTAGTCCACTATACACTCTTTCTTTTGTTTTGAGACAGAGCCTTGTTCTGTCGTCCAGGCTGGAGTGCAGTGGAGTGATCTCTGCTCACCGCAACCTCTGCCTCCCAGGTTCAAGCAGTTCTCGTGCCTCAGCCTCCTACACACTGAGATTACAGGTGTGTGCCATCACACCTGGCTAGCTTTTGTATTGTTTGTAGAAATGGGGTTTTGCCATGTTGGCCAGGTTGGTCCCCAACTCTTGGCCTCAGCTGATCTTTCCAAAGTGCTGTGATTACAGGCATGCACCACCGTGCCCGGTCCCACTGTACATGTGAGAACACATCAGGCTGGTCATGGTGGCTCATACCTGTAATCCCAGCACTTAGGGAGGCTGAGGCTAGCGGATCACTTGAGGTCAGAAGTTCAAGACCAGCCTGGCCAACATAGTAAAACCCCGTCTCTACTAAAAATACAAAAATTAGTGGGCGTGGTGGTGCATAACTGTAATGCCAGCTACCAGGAGGCTGAGGCAGGAGAATTGCTGGAACCCGGGATGCGAAGACTGCAGTGAGCCGAGACCGCTCGCACCACTACATTCTAGCTAGGGTGACAGAGTGAGACTCCATCTCAAAAAACAAAAAGAGAACATCATAGGATTTTTTTTTGCGGGGAGTTTTTTGAGACAGAGTCTCGCTCTGTCACTCAGGCTGGAGTGCAATGGCATGATCTCAGCTCACTGCAACCTCCACCTCCTAGGTTCAAGAAATTCTCCTGCCTCAGCCTCCCAAGGAACTGGGATTACAGGCATCCACCACCACGCCTGGCTGATTTTTGTATTTTTAGTAAAGACAGGGTTTCACCATGTAGGCCAGGCTGGTCTCAAACTCCTGACTTCAAGTGATCCACCCTCTTCGCCTCCCAAAGTGCAGGGATTAAGGTGTGAGCCACCACACCAGTCCTTGAGAACATCACAGTATTGTTATGAAAATAGATTTGACCTCACAGCTCAGGAGGAGGCCCCCATGCAGGTCAGGGGACCTGTAGGAGGCGGGACTAGAGCCACCTCCAGGAGAATGGGGCCCTTTTTTTTTTTTTTTTTTTTGAGACGGAGTTTCCCTCTTGTTACCCAGGCTGGAGCGCAATGGCGCGATCTCAGCTCACCGCAACCTCTGCCTCCTGGGTTCAAGCAATTCTCCTGCCTCAGCCTCCCCAGTAGCTGGGACTACAGGCGCACACCACCATGCCCAGCTAATTTTTGTGTATTTAGTAGAGACGGGGCTTCACCTTGTTGACCAGGATGGTCTCGTTCTCTTGACCTCGTGATCCACCCGCCTCGGCCTCCCAAAGTGCTGGGATTACAGGCGTGAGCCACCGCGCCCGGCCGAATGGGGCCTTAATAAGCGTCTGTGCTCTTTTAGAAAAGGACACGTTGAAGGGAGTTGATGCAAGCAACCCGCTCGTTCTCCTGGGGAAGAAGAAAAAGAAGACCAAAGCCCCTCTGGCGCAGAAGCAGAAGAAGCCTCTGACCAAGAAGGAGAGAAAAGTGCTGCAGAAAATCTTAGAACAGAAAGAGAAAAAGAGCCAGGTATGCCCCGCCCAGGCAGGGGCTGCCTGCGGCTCTCCAGAGTAGAGAGATGGGGGGTCTCTGTGGTGCAACTGATAGAACTTTCTGGAATGAGGAAAATTCCAGTGCACGGTCCGGTGCAGTAGCCACTAACCACCTATGGCTGCTGAGGCAGAGGAACTGAACTCAGCTATTCCACAGAATGTCAGACTTTTCTCCTTAATTGTTTTTTCTTCTTTTTTAAAATTTATATTTATTTTTCTTTTCTTGTTTTGTTCCCCCCACCACCACCCTGCCTTTTCTAGCTCTACCAAACCTTAAATGTTTTATAGAGGAAAAAAGTTTGTCGTGGAAAATTCAAACACGTGCAAAAGTAAAGAGAATCGTACAGTGAACCCCCACGTGCCCGTGGCCAGCTCCAACACTGCTCAGCCCCTGGTCGGTCTTGGATTATCTCAAGTGCTGGTCACTTTCCCACACCTGGGTCATTTTGAAGCAAATCCCTGGTAGAATGAACCTGTGCCAGTTGCCTAGGGATGCCATACAAATGACCACAAACCGAGGGGCTTGAGACAATAGAAATTTGTTCTTTCCCAGCTTGGGAGGCCAGAAGCTCAGATGGAGGCGTTGGCAGGGCAGTGCCCTCACTGGGCTCAGGGGCCCTTCCTGGCCTTGTCCTGCTCCGGGAGGCTCCAGCTTCCCTTGGCTTGTGGCTGCATCACTCCACAGAAGAGGGAATCTCTGCCTCCCTCCTCCCTCGGCCTTTCCTCAGTGTGTCTCTTCGAGGGGCGCTTCTCATTGGATTTAGGATACTCAGATACTCAGGATCATGTAATCTTGGGAGCCTTAACATAATTACATCTACAAAAAACTGTTTTCCAAATAGGGTCACGTTCACGAGTTCTGGGCTGTGAACACATCTTTGAGGGAGGCCGCCATTTAACCCACTATACATAGCATTTTATCCATAAATATTTCAATTTGTATCTCCAAAAGTAGAGACTTCTTTTTTTTTTTTTTTTTTTTTTTGAGACGGGAGTTTCACTCTTGTTACCCAGGCTGGAGTGCAATGGCGCAATCTCGGCTCACCACAACCTCCGCCTCCCAGGTTCAGGCAATTCTCCTGCCTCAGCCTCCTGAGTAGCTGGGATTACAGGCGTGCACCACCATGCCCCCAGCTAATTTTTCTTGTTTTTTTAGTAGAGATGGGGTTTCACCATGTTGACCAGGATGGTCTTGATCTCTTGACCTTGTGATCCACCCGCCTCGGCCTCCCAAAGTGCTGGGATTACAGGTGTGAGCCACCACACCCAGCCCCAAGACTTCTTTTTTTATGAGACGGTGTTTCACTCTTGTCACCCAGGCTGGAGTGCAATGGTGTGATCTTGGCTCTCTGAAACCTCCGCCTCCCAGCTTCAAGCATTCCTCCTGCCTCGGCCTCCTGAGTAGCTGACATCACAGACATGCTCTCCCGCGCGTGGCTAATTTTGTATTTTTATTAGAGACAGGGTTTCTCCATGTTGGTGAGGCTGGTCTAGAACTCCCGGCCTCAGGTGATCCACCTGCCTCGGCCTCCCAAAGTGCTGGGATTACAGGCATGAACCACTGTGCCCAGCCAAATAGAGACTTTTAAAATAGCCAGAATACCGTTAGCACACCTAATCTTTTTTTTTAATATCAAATATCCAGTAAAGGTTAAATTTCCCGGGTACTCCTCACCCATCACTTTTTTCTTCTCCTATTGTAATTTATTCGTTTGTCTTACAGAGTTTCCTACCTTCAGATTTTTGACACTTCAGTTTAAACATGCTCCTCTGCTGTCAGGTTTTTTACACTAGTGTTTAGATCTGCAGCAGTGACTCTCATCTGGGACAGTTTCACCTCCCCCCGTCCGGGGACATTTGGCAGTGTCTTGAGACATTTGGGGTTGTGACAACTTGTGGGTGCTGCTGGCATCTGGCGGGTGGAAGCATGGGATGCCGTTAACCGTCTACGATGCACAGAAAAACAAAACCTTATTTGGCCCCAAATGTCAACTGTGCTGAGATTGCGGAACCCTGATCTGGAGGCTTCGTGAGAATCAAGTTTGGCTTTTGGCAAGGCCCCTGCACGCGGGAGCTGTGTCTGCATCAGGAGGCTTGAGGGTCTGTCCCCAGCAGCTGTGGATGGGCCGTCCCCAAAGCCTTAGTAAGGGAAGACTCACTCACCTGTGAGCATGTGCTTTTTTGGGGGGCGGGGACAGCATCTCGCCCTGTCACCAGGCTGGAGTGCATTGTCGTGATCTTGGCTCACTACAACCTCCGCCTCCCAAGTAGCTGGGACTATAGCTATGCGCCACCACGCCCAGTTAATTTTTGTATATTTAGTAGAGATGGGGTTTCAGTGTGTTGGCCAGGCTAGTCTTGAACTCTTGACCTCAGGTGATCCACCCACCTCAGCCTCCCAAAGTGCTGGGATTACAGGCATGAGCTACCGCACCTGGCCAATTGTGTTGTTTTTATTTGGGCCAAGGTCTTGCTCTGTTGCCCAGGCTGGAGTGCAGTGGCACAATCTCAGCTCACTGCAACCTCTACCTCCTGTGTTCAAGTGATTCTCCTGCCTCAGCCTCCCGAGTAACTGATACCACAGGCATGCGCCACCACACCCAGCTAATTTTTATATTTTTAGTAGAGACGGAGTTTCACCATGTTAATCAGGCTGATCTAGAACTAGTGACCTCAGGTGATCCGCCCGCCTCGGCCTCCTAAAGTGCTGACATTGCAGGTGTGAGCCACTGCACCTGGTCAATGTGTCCTTTCTGAATCCTATGGAGGGTGCTTTCCCGCTGTGCTGTACTTTGCTGTGTGTGTGTGTGTGTGTGTGTGTGTGAGATACACACATAGAAGTGTGTATAAAACCTACATGTACAATTACAAGAACAATAAAGCAAAAACTCAAGAAACCCTCACCCAACTGAAAGAAGCCCACTGGGTACACCCCCTGCACACAGCATTGCTCAGGGTAGCTTGGCATCGGGCACACAAAGCTGCCTCCTTCCTCAGAGCGGTTAGGGAGCGTCGCTCTGCATGACTGGGCCGTGCTTCATTCGAGTCCTGCTGTTGGACATCTGGCTGGGCCATCGTCTTCTACTGTGATGCCCTGCTGGAAAGAGCCGTGTTTATACAGCCCCAGATTCTGTCAAAGGGGTTAAAAAAGCCCATGCCAAGCTTGCTGTGTCTGCTGATAGAACTCCATGCAGCAATGGAATTGCAATTTGACCTCTGGTTTTAAAAACTCCAGATGTTAATGGTGCTGAATTTTTTTTTCCTTTTTTTGAGGCAACCTCTCACTCTGTCACCCAGGCTGGAGTGCAGTGGCACTATCAGGGCTCACTGCAAACTCCGCCACCCGGGTTCAAGCAATTCTTCTGACTCAACTTCCTGAGTAGCTGGGATTACTGGGGCGCACCAGTACACCCGGCCAATTTTTGTGTTTTTAGTAGAAAAGGGGTTTCACCTTGTTGATCAGGCTGGTCTGGAACTCCTGACCTCATGATCCGCCCACCTCAGCCTCCCAAAGTGCTGGGATTACAGGTGTGAGCCATAGTGCCCAGCAGAATTTTTTTTTTTGAGACGGAATCTTGCTCTGCCGCCCAGGCTGGAGGGGAGTGGCGCGATCTTGGCTCACTGCAACCTCCACCTCCTAGGTTCAAGCGATTCTCCTGCCTCAGCCTTTGGAATAACTGGGATTACAGGCACCCGCCACCACACCTGGCTAATTTTTGTATATTTAGTAGAGATAGGGTTTCACCATGTTGGCAGAGCTGGTCTCAAACTTCTGACCCCAGATGATCCTCCCACCTTGGCCTCCTAAGTGCTGGGGTTATAGGCACGAGCCACTGCACCCGGCCATGATGTTGAAATTTTATTAGAGTCTCGCTTCCCTTCTTAGGAGAGGGTCGTGATGGCAGATGGATAACACACTCGTTTGCTTTCCCAGCGAGCAGAGCTGCTGCAGAAGCTGAGTGAGGTCCAGGCTTCCGAAGCTGAGATGAGACTCTTTTATACCACTTCGAAGCTGGGCACTGGGGACCGCATGTACCACACCAAAGAGTGAGTCAGCCAGTCCTTTCCTGACCCTTCCCTCCCTCCAGGGCCCCCTAAGGAGGGCCCACGGGTTATGGGGTCCTCTGGGGTCGGGACAGTTGAGAAAATACCTTTGTGTTGGCCCGAGCAGCTGACAATTGATTGTTGTCCTAAACGCCTCAGGTGGGTGAAGGCCATCGCTGCTGCTGAACCTTCTGCGACACACAGGACAGCACAGTTTGTCACTCCAGTGAGGTCCATGTTTTCTTGTATTGCAGAGTCCCACGTCACAGGCTCTTCCAGCTTTTGCACAGCTGATTAAGCCAGAAATTGCTATTAAGTGGTCAGAGGCTGGATGTGGCCCATCGGTGGGTTTTGTTTGGTTTATGTCGTGTTTTAAGGCATGAGGGCTATTCGTCAATATGTTAGCTTCTTGGAACTGCCATAACAAATTACTACAAACTGGTGGCCTAGAACAACCAAGCCAGACAGGTGCCACGGCTCATGCCTATAGTCCCAGCACTTTGGGAGGCCAAGTCGGGAGGGTCACCTGAGGTCAGGAGTTTGAGACCAGCCTGGCCAACATGGTGAAACTCTGTCTCCACTAAAAATACAAAAATTAGCTGGGCATGGTGGGTTATCCTAGTAGTCCAAGCTACTCTGGAGGCTGAGGTGGGAGGATCACCTGAGCCTGGGATGCCAAAGCTACAGTGAGCCATGGTTGCACCACTGCACTCCATCCTGGGCGATAAGGTGAATTCATGTTCCCATCCAGTCCTGACTAGTTGGATGATCGGGCCACTCCAGCAGTGTCCCCACCAAGCTGCTGACCCTTAAATGGACAGTGTGCCCCTCCCATCCAGTCCCACCAGTCTCCATGTTCGCACTCAGCCTGTGCTGCTCATTTGTTTACACGAGGCCTCCCCAAGCCTGCGAGCACTGCTCGTGTGACTGTTTATCAAGTCAGACTGTCCAGGCTCTCTGCCGGGCCCTGGGGATAGAGCACAGAAGCAAAGTGCCTTCTCTTAAGGAGCTGCCAGGGTCATGGGGGGAGATGCGACAATGGGAAGTCATCAGGCGAGTGCATCTGTGTCCCGTGCTGGAAGTACTGAACAGCAGATGAAGCAGGGAAGAGTGCAGTGGAGGGAGGAGGGGAGGTGTGGGTCTGTGTGGCCAGGGAGTCTCCCTGACAGGTGGCGTTTGAGCAGAGCTTTGGTGGAGGGAGAGGAGGTATCTGCAGGAAGGGCGTTTCCGGGAGTGGAACAGCAGGTGCAAAGGCCCTGAGGCAGAGAGGGGCGTGGCACTGGAGTCCTGACCTCTGGGCGTTGAAATGGGGCCTCTGTGTCTAAAGTCTCTGCTGTCTCAACAGGAAGCCTGATGAAGTGGCAGCCCTGGGCCAGGAGAAGATAAGCAGCCTCAGTGGTGCCCAGCGGAAACGTTGCCGCCAGCCGTCGGCCGAGGAGGAGTCCGAGGAGGAGTCGGAGCTGGACGAGGACCCGGCTGCTGAGCCGGCTGAGGCTGGTGCGGGGACCACCGTGGCGCCCCTGCCACCAGCTCCAGCACCCAGCAGGCAGCTCATGCCAGCTGGGATGCCTGCTCCTCCTCCTCCAGCCGCAGCCCCCGCCCTGCCCAGGGTCCCAGCCAAGCCTGCTGTCTTCATCCCTGTGAACCGCTCCCCGGAAATGCAGGTTCGGCACCCCGTGTTCGTGATTGGGAATCTAGGTTAGCAGGCAGGGGGTGCACAGAGGGCGTCCTGGTGAAGTGGGGCAGGAGCATCCCCTCTCCACGCCTCCGTGTCCCCATCTTGGAAAGGGGAGAGTGACTGCACCTCCCTTGAGGTTGTGGCAGGGATTGGTGTTCGAGGAGGATCACAGCACAGGGCGGGTGTCTGGTGGCAGGCTCGGGGCCCGCCATTGCCATTGCCCTCTGACCACTGGGTCCGACCTGGGTTGCCCCATCCAGATAAGAGTTTGAGCTGGCTGGGCACAGTGGCTCACGCCTGTGATCCCAGCCCTTTGGGAGGCCGAGGCAGGCAGATCACAAGGTGAGGAGTTCAAGACCACCCTGGCCAATATGGTGAAACCCCGTCTCTACTAAAAATACAAAAATTAGCTGGGCTTGGTGGCGCATGCCTATAGTCCCAGCTACTTGGGAGGCTGAGGCAGCAGAATTGCTTGAGCCTGGGAGGCAGAGGTTGCAGTGAGCCGAGGTCATGCCATTGCACTCCAGCTTGAGAGATGAGCAAAATTCTGTCTCAAAAAAAAAATTTAAAAAGACTTCGGGCAGTTCATCAGTTGATCCAAAATCACGTGCTGATTCCACTGCTTTCCAGCTTACTTCCTGCACCTCATTTTCTTTGTCTGTAAAATGAGGGTACTCCGGCTACTGAAGGGGCTCCCCCTCTCAGTGCCTCGGTTTCCTTCCTGGTACAGTGAGGGTCTCACTGGGTTGTGATAACAATGGAAGGGTTTGGGGCATGGAAAGTCCACAGCCCATGTAGAAACTCTGGAGCCCTAGAGGTGTCATCTAGTAGCAAGGGGGATGTATGACGTCACCTAGGAGTAAACTTCTGTGATGTGAAGCCACTGGCACCTGGGGGTCATTTGCTAGAGCAGTCAGCTTAGCCTGATGAAGAATTACAGCGGCCGAAGAATATACCGAGGAGCAGGATCGCAGTTCTGTTAAAGGGCCAGAGTTCCTACGTGGGCTGTGGGCTGGCCTCCTCCATCCCATGTCCCTGCCATCCCTTGGGACTTCAGTTCCTGCTTTTCTTTTTTTTTTTTTGAGACAGAGTTTCGCTCTTGTTACCCAGTCTGGAGTGCAATGGTGCGATCTCGGCTCACCGCAACCTCCGCCTCCTGGGTTCAGGCAATTCTCCTGCCTCAGCCTCCCGAGTAGCTGGGACTACAGGCACGTGCCACCATGCCCAGCTAATTTTTTGTATTTTTAGTAGAGATGGGGTTTCACCATGTTGACCAGGATGGTCTCGATCTCTTGACCTCGTGATCCATCCGCCTTGGCCTCCCCAAGTGCTGGGATTACAGGCGTGAGCCACCGCGCCTGGCCTAGTTCCTGCTTTTCTTTGTGAATTTTTTCCTACCCGTGTTCCTAAGCAGTCCATACCGTAGGTTTGCCTGATTGAAAAGCGGCATCATGCCATTGACATTATTCCACAGTTTGCTTTTTGTTACTCAGCATTATGTCCTGGGATGTATCCGCGTTGACGCAGATCGCTGAGGTTCGTTTACTCTTTTCCCCACTGCTACTGAGTGTTCCACGGTGCGAATACAGCCCAGGATCAACATTCTGTTGCTAAATAGCTGGTCATTGGAGCTCTTTGCTGTTGTCTTCACTACGGTTTTTGTTGTTGCTGTTTATTTATTTATTTATTTTTTTGAGACGGAGTTTCGCTCTTGTGACCCAGGCTGGAGTGCAATGGCGCGATCTCGGCTCACCGCAACCTCCGCCTCCTGGGTTCAGGCAATTCTCCTGCCTCAGCCTCCTGAGTAGCTGGGATTACAGGCATGCACCACCATGCCCAGCTAATTTTTTTTTTTTAATTGCATTTTAGGTTTTGGGGTTCATGAGCAGAACATGCAAGATAGTTGCATAGGTACACACATGGCAGTGTGTTTTGCTGCCTTCCTCCCCTTCACCCACATTTGGCATTTCTCCCCAGGCTATCCCTCCCCAGTTCCCCCCCTCCACTGTCCCTCCCCTCTTCCCCCCAATAGACCCCAGTGTTTAGTACTCCCTTCCCTGTGTCCATGTGTTCTCATTTTCCATCACCCGCCTATGAGTGAGAACATGCGGTATTTCATTTTCTGTTCTTGTGTCAGTTTGCTGAGAATGATGTTCTCCAGATTTATCCATGTCCCTACAAAGGACACGAACTCATCATTTTTGATTGCTGCATAATATTCCATGGTGTATATGTGCCACATTTTCCCAATCCAGTCTATCATCGATGGGCATTTGGGTTGGTTCCAGGTCTTTGCTATTGTGAACAGTGCTGCATTGAACATTCGTGTGCATGTGTCCTTATAGTAGAACGATTTATACTCTAATTTTTGTATTTTTAGTAGAGACAGGGTTTCACCTTGTTGACCAGGATGGTCTCGATCTCTTGACCTCGTGATCCACCCGCCTTGGCCTCCCAAAGTGCTGGGATTACAGGCGTGAGCCACCGCGCCCAGCTGTTGTTTGTTTTTGAGACAGGGTCTCACTGTGTTAGTGGTGTGATCTCAGCGGACTGCAACCTCCGGCTCAAGTGCTGCTCCTGCCTCACCCTCCCAAGGAGCCTGAGACTATAGGCACGTGCTAGTATCCTTGACTAATTTTGTATTTTTTAATAGAGACAGGGTTTTGCCACGTTGCCAGGCTGGTCTTGAACTCCTGAGCTCAGGCAGTCTACCCACCTTGGCCTCCCAAAGTGTTGGGATTACAGGGTAAGCACTGTGCCCAGCCTTCGCTGCTGTTTTAAACGTTCTTGTCCCTCTCTCATGAACACATGTGCAGAAGGTTCTCTTGGGCAGTGTTTGCAAATAAGGTCATAGCCGTCTTTGGGTCATGAACTGAGTAGTTTTTTCTTCTCTTCTCTTTTTTTTTTTTTCTTTTTTTTTTGAGATAGTGTCCTGTTCTATTGCCCAGGCTGGAGTGCAGTATGCAGTCACAGTTCACTGCAGCCTCTACCTCCTGGGCTCAAGCAGTCTTCCCACCTCAGCCTCATGAGTAGCTGGGACTATGGATGTGTGCCACCATGCCTGGCTTTTTTGTTTTTTGTAGAGATAGGGTTTGCCTATGTTGCCCAGGCTGATCTCAAGCAATCGTCTCCCTTGTCCTCTCAAGTCACCAGGATTACAGGTGTGATTCATCACGCCTGGCCTCATTTTTTTTTTTTAAACAAATGGAATAGAATGGAAATAGAACAAAATTAAGAATATGAGCTTGTTGGCCAGGCATGGTGGCTCATGCCTGTAATCTCAGCACTTTGGGAGGCCAAGCCAGGCAGATCACCTGAGGTCAGGATTCAAGACCAGCCTGGCCAACATGGTGAAACCCCGTCTCTACTAAAAATACGAAAATTAGCTGGGCGTGGTTGCAGTTGCCTATAATCCCTGCTACTCGGGAGGCTGAGGCAGGAGAATCGCTTGAACCTGGGAGGCAGAGGTTTCAGTGAGCTGAGATCGCGCCACTACATACACATTAGGGTGAGCTGTGCTTCACAGTTCCATGTATAATACATATATGTGCCTGTGTGTGTACTGAGTCATGATATAAAATGTTTCTTTCCATGAGTCATAGGAAAAGAATGTAGAAGCCCCTGCTCTGGCATGTGTACCTGGAGAGGAGCCACAGGGCCACACATCCTTGACTTTGGGAATATTTATACCAGATTGCTTATTGACGTGGCCGTGCCATTAACTGAGACTCCGGCCAGCAAGAGCGAGGGTTCCCATGTCTCTGAGAGGCTGCTCTGCCCCAGCCGAGCTGTGCCGGGGATGTCAGGCCTGGTGTCCCGAAGGATGCGGTCCCTGCCTCTGTCTGTCTCTGTCTCTCCTGGGCCATGGCTCCTAGCTGCCAAGGCCTCCATTCCCCAGGAGGCACATCTGTTCACCACCCACGTGTCAGCTGCCACCTTCCCTGAGATCCTGTCACTGTCTGTAGTCTGGCTGTTCCCTAAGTGCCGACTCGTTCTTCCAGGAAGAACGGCTAAAGCTCCCGATTCTTGCTGAAGAACAAGTGATCATGGAGGCCGTAGCCGAGCACCCCATCATCATCGTGTGTGGCGAGACCGGCAGTGGGAAGACCACACAGGTGCCGCAGTTTCTCTATGAAGCAGGCTATAGCAGGTAGGGGCTGGACACAGGGTTCTCTGTGGGTCCCTGGGTGACACTGGAGATGCCCCAAAAGTCTATAAGAGCCTGGGCTCCCTGGGATCTGATCCTGTGCATGCTGTGTAACTTCAGACAACCTACTTAACTTCTCTGGGCCCCAGCTGTGAGATAGGAATAATAGCACCTACTTCACAAGGTTGTTGTGTGGATTAAGTGCGTGGACTATGTAGCACACTTGGTCCCTGATGTCCCTGACACATAGAGCCATGTGCTTTTCTCTGTCACCCTGGCTGGAGTGCAATGCGATCTCTGCTCACTGCAACCTCTGCCTCCCGAGTTCAAGTGGTTCTCCTGCCTTAGCCTCCTGAGTAGCTGGGATTACAGGCATGTGCCATCGTGCCCGGGTAATATTTTTTGTGTATTTTTAGTAGAGACGGGGTTTCACCATGTTGCTCAGGCTGGTCTCGACCTGCTGACCTCATGATCCGCCCGCCTCAGCCTCCCTGAGTGTTGTGATTACAGGCGTGAGCCAGCATGCCTGGCTTTTTTTTTTTTTTTTGAGACCGAGTCTTGCTGTATCGCCCAGTCTAGAGTGCAGTGGCACAATCTCTGCTCACTGCAACCTCTGCTTCCCAGGTTCAAGCTATTCTCCTACTTCAGCCTCCTTAGTAGCTAGGATTACAGGCGTCTGCCACCACACCTAGCTAATTTTTATATTTTTAGCAGAGATGGAGTTTCACCATGATGATCAGGCTGGTCTCGAACTCCTGAACCCAGATGATCCATGCGCCTCAACCTCCCAAAGTGCTGGGATTACAGGCGTGAGCTACCACGCCCAGCCAGTGCCAACTCTTTTCACTGCTTAGCCTCCTATGGCACTTTTGACCCATGTGTGTTGGGGTCCCCAGGACCACGCACAGGTTCAATGATTGATGGGGGACTCCCAGGACTCACCGTGCCATCCTATGCACGGCTATGGTGTATTACAGCAAAGGTCGCAATCGGCAGAGGGCAGTGGCAGCTGGGGAGGCCCAGCTCCCGATTCCAGAGTCCCCTCCTGGTGGACTCACATAGGATGCGCTTGATTCTCCAGTAACCACCTGTGACCGCACAGGACATGTCCTCCACCAGGGAAGCTTGTTAGAGACTCAGGGCCCACGGCTGTTACTGGGGTCTCCTAAGCCCACCATGCCTGCCAGGAACGAAAGCCTCGATGCCAAGAAAGAGAGTAGGTGTTCAGCATAAACCAACCTGTTTGTGCAAACAGCCTGGCGCAGTGGGCCCTGCACCTATAGGGAGTGGAGGGAGCTCTCCTGTTGTCTAGGTTCAGGCACCAGCGAGGGCCAGCCCCACCAGCAGCCTCTTGAGGGAGAGCAGCCCAGGCCTGTGGTGTTAGTGTTTGCAGAGAGCTGGGAACAGCCACCCACTGGCTTGGGGGGTTCCTGTGTCTGGAGGAGCATGTCCTTGACCGGGGCAAACAGATCTCCTGGCCTGATTCCCCCAGAACCTGTTCCTTCTAGGGGCCGCCTGGTGTCTGCTACACCGGGAATGTTGAACCATTTTCTGTGTGTGGCTGACGTTTGGGATGTTCCCTTTGCTGTTAAAAGTAGTGCAGCCTGACATCGTTTCCCACGGGGCCTGGGCGAGCACCAGGTCAGGACAGGAAACTGCGTGAGGCTCTGGGCTGCGCAGTGGGGCCGAGCACTGTTGATGGCCTCGTTCTTCCTCCCCCAGTGAGGGCAGCATCATTGGCGTCACGGAGCCCCGCCGAGTGGCTGCCATGGCCATGTCCCAGCGAGTGGCCAAGGAGATGAATCTGTCGCAGCGGTGAGAGCTCTACTTCCTGGGGAGGGCTACGGGGTGGTGCTGTGGCCTTGCCCAGACGTGGGATGTCCAGGAGGAGGTGAGTGGTGTCTGTGCCGAGGGTGCTGGGTGGAGTGTCGCCTCTGCATGGAGCACTGGGAATCACTGTGGGAGAGAGCTTTCCAGGACCTGCCCAAACAGCGGCCCTCCAAGCAGGCCCTCGGCTTAGACCCTGCACAGTGTGCTGAGGGGACAGAGTGGCCCGTCCAGGGGCTCGCACGCAGAGCAGGGTGTCAGATGCAGTTAGTACCTAGCATTGCCAAGTTATTCTAAAGCTCAAGGTTCTAAAGTACCAAGCCTCCGGCAGTACGTCTGCAGGACTTGCTTTGGAAAGGGATCTTGAACACGCGGGCGCAGCACGTGCTTTACAGTGGTTGGGAGCATGTGTTAATAAGGCGGGGGCCTGTGTCTAACACATCCAACGTGGCCTGAAATGCAGAAAAGGCACAAGAGAATGCAGAGTGAGAGCCGGCCTCATCCGCCCACTCATCAGATGTTACTGGTCCGTCCGGGGCACTCAGGACGTGCTGGTGGACTAGATAGAACCACCGGCCCCCTGGGTCAGCAGGGCATCAGGGGACTTGTATTTGTAGGTTAGGCTGGGAAGACACTAAAGCAGGGATGGAGTACTCCATGGGGGAGGGGGACCCTTCTCACCCAGTGCCCTGCCTCCCTCTCCTGGTGGCAGCCACCACGGCCTGTTTCCTGCACATTCTTCTGGACGATTCTGTGCATAGTCAGTGTGCATCTATAAAAAGCTGCCTCGTCCTCTCTTTAACTTGTTAAATATTATAAAAATTGGGGGCATATACATAAGAAGAAAGGATGGTATCGTGAGCCCCCAGGTAACCAAGACGCAATCATAATAATTGTCAACTCCCGGCCTACCCTGTTGGGCCTGCACTCTCCTCCCGGCCCCGCTCCCTACCAATGTTGAGAAGCAAATCTTAGATGCCTTGTTTTATCCTCAATATTTCCCTGTATAGATCTGAGGGATAAGCACTGATTTTTTTGTTTTGAGATGGAGTCTTCCTTTGTCACCCAGGCTGGAGTTCAGTGGCATGATCTCTGCTCACTATAACCGCTGCCTCCCGAGCTCAAGCGATTTTCCTGCCTCAGCCTCCCGAGTAGCTAGAATTACAGACACATGCCACCATGCCTGGCTAATCTTTGTATTTTTAGTAGAGTCGGGGTTTCACCATGTTGGCCAGGATGGCCTCCAATGCCTGACCTTGTGATCTGCCCGCCTCAGCCTCCCAAAGTGTTGGGATTACCAGCATGAGCCACTACACCCAGCCCAACAGGCTAATTTTTTTTTTTTTTTGAGGCAGAGTCTCACTCTGTCACCCAGGCTGGAGTGTAGTGGCACAATCTCAGCTCACTGCAACCTCCACCTCCCAAATTCAAGTGATTCTCCTGCCTCAGCCTCCTGAGTAGGATTACAGGTATGTACTACCACGCTCAACTAATTTTTTGTATTTTTTGTAGAGACAGGGTTTAAGTGTTAGCCAGGATGGTCTCAATCACCTAACTTTGTGATTTGTGTGCCTCAGGCTCCCAAAGTGCTGGGACTACGGGCGTGAGCTGTCATACCTATCCCAGGCTAAGTTTTAAATTCAGACAAAGATTTTTTGGCCAGATGTGGTGGCTTATGCCTGTAATCCCAGCACTTGAGGAGGCCGAGGTGGGCAGATTATGAGATCAGGCATTCAAGACCAGCCTGGCCAACATGGTGAAACCCCATCTCTACTAAAAAACTACAAAAAAATTAGCTGGGCATGGGGGTGTGCGCCTGTAATCTCAGCTACTCAGGAGGCTGAGGCAGGGGCATTGCTTGAACCTGGGAGGCAGAGGTTGCAGTGAGCTGAGATCGCACCATTGCACTCCAGCCTGGGCAACAGAGCAAGACTCCATCTCAGTTAAAAACAGAAAAAACGACTTTTTATAAAACACACACAGCCGCGGTACCCCATCATAGCTACATGTCTGCAAAGTCTCCCCAACACGCTCCAGTCCGTGTTCCAATCTCCCCAGCGCTTTCCAGTACAGGGGTCGTCCGTGGCTGGCCTGGCTGGGGTGTTTGGGGCCTGGCTCCTCCATTGGCCTTAACAGCTCCTTCCCCTTCCCTTCCGAAACCAGGATTTTGGAGGGGGAGAGTGGACTGGGAGAGGTCTGGGCTGTCTTTCAGGTTGGCGGTGGGTCCTGGCCCCTCAAGCCGCCAGCTGGCTGCGCTGCCTGCCTTGTGGTGGCCACCTGGCACCAGCCCCAGCAGCCTCAGCTCTGCCCTAACCGAAGTCTGCCCCCACAGGGTCGTCTCCTACCAGATCCGGTATGAAGGAAATGTGACCGAGGAGACCAGAATCAAGTTCATGACAGATGGCGTGCTTCTCAAAGAAATCCAGAAGGTTGGTTGTGGGTCCTGGCTCACAGAGCAGAGCCAGTGGGCACGGGGGCAGGGTGCTACGATGTCACCTGGGAAATGACCAGCCGGCACTCCTACTGTGCCACTGTGCAGCTCAGCCTCTCCAAGCTCAGTTTCCTGATGAATGTGTTGCTGCATTCTTCAGATAATCATTTTGAAGTGGAGGTGTGGGATGCATGCTAACAGCTTAGCACAGTGTCGGATATCTGGTAGGTGCTCATGAAATGTGACCTTGTATTTTTATTATGACTGGGGTCACCAAGTTCACGCATTGCCCGGGGTGTATTGCGCGCCTGTGGCGTACAGGCTTTGCCCTGCAGGGGACCCGGACGCAGCCCCGTCTTGGGAAGTTCAAGTCCAGCTGCGTTTGGGAAGGAGCAGCAGCAGCTTTGGGATGGGGGGGTTTGCCTCAGGCTGAGGAACTGGGTGGGCCTTGCCCTCGAGCAGGGGGGTGTCTGACCACAGAAGCTGTGCCCCAAGGACTTTCCGTTTGTAAATCAGAACCCCAGCTGCTGCCTGCCCAGCCAGCCCATTTGGGCCTTGGGGAAGCCCCCCATTCTTCCCAGGGAGCCGGCCATCCAGTCAAGTGGGGGCATGCAGGGACCGGGTGGGGGACTGCTGTCCTGTGAAGGGGCTGTGCGTGCTTCGTGCTGGCTGGGACATCCCCTCAGGCGGGGCCAGTCTTGAGGAAGGCAAAGGTGATTCCAGCCCTCCTGGCTTTGAATCCATTAGGATTCCTGGGTGTGACAGTGGATGTGGTTTTGGTCTGGGTGGCCCCTGTCTGGGTGGGACCTGCTGTTCGACTTCCCACAGCCCACCCCGAATCTCATGTCCGTTTCCCACCTGCCCTCCCACTCTGCGGGCACCCGAAGTTGGGCAGGTCAGTTCTGATGAAGAGCAGCTGCCCCTCCTGTAACACTGTCTCAAGCGGGAGTGCTGGGAGGTGAAGCATCCCGGGGGGGCTCAGGCTGGGAGGGGGCCTCACCCCCACGCCTCCCCCAGGACTTCCTGCTGCTGCGGTACAAGGTGGTGATCATCGACGAGGCCCACGAGAGGAGCGTGTACACTGACATCCTCATCGGTCTCCTGTCCCGCATCGTGTCTCTCCGAGCCAAGGTAGCGCTCCCTTCACCTGTTCCCTGCTGCACCTGCTGCTCTAAGCAGGTCCCTGAGAACAAGGCCCTGTGCCAGGGCTGTGAACCTTGGAGCATCCCCTGTGTGGTCCCCTCCCCACCGCCCAGCACCAGCCTCATAAACTGATGTCCTTCCTCCCACCCAAAGCAAGAGGCTCAGGCGCAGTGTTGGTGCCTGGCCAGGCCCCCTGGGGCCAGATGACAAGGCCACTGGGCCTCTGGGATCATCACAGCAGGTAGGCCTGTCTGGCTAAGAGTCAGGCTCCCAGAGCTCCGAGAGGGGCTCCCCAGGGCCTCTTTCACTGTCTCCCTGCCCCAACCTGCCACAGGCCTGCTGAGTGGGGGACCATCCTGGGCCGGGGCTCCATGCAGTAGGCCTGTCCCACCCTCCCAGCGGTGAGAGAGGCCTGCACTCCACATGTGCCACGAGCCTGGCCACGTTCAAGGCCCTGAACATCGTGGCCCTGAGCATCTACAGTGAACGAGATGCCGTCTTGTTCTAACAGGTTCCTGCCCTCCTGGGGCTTCCATTTCAGCAAGGGCAGTGGGCAGGACACAGACTCAGAGTCTGTGAGCCAGTGACGGCCAGAGCCAGGGGCAGTGGAGGGAGGGCACAGGGCTAGCCAGGGCCTCACCCGAAAGGTGACCTCTAAGCTGGAACAGGGGCTGAGTGAGGGAGGGGCGCGCAGCGTGCATGGCAGAGCGAGGAGAGCAGTGCACAGGCCCTGAGGCGGGCGTCTGCCTGGTGCCTTTTTTCTTTTGGTAACAAGCTTTATTGGGCTATTTTTCACATTTCCTGTCATTCATCCATTGGAATGGACAATTCAGTGGTTTTGAGTCCATTCGCAGAATGTGCAGCCAGCACCACAGTCAGTTTTGCCTGTTGTCACTCATCCAAAAAGAAACCGTAGGCCGGGCACAGGGGCTCACACCTGTAATCCCAGCACTTTGGGAGGCTGAGGCGGGCAGATCACCAGGTCAGGAGTTCGAAACCAGCCTGGCTAACATGGTGAAACCCTGTCTCTATTAAAAGCACAAAAATTAGCCGGGTGTGGTGGTGCATGCCTGTAATCCCAGATACTCGGGAGGCTGAGGCAGGAGAATTGCTTGAACCCAGGGAGTGGAGCTGGCAGTGAGCTGGCAGAGATCACACCACTGCACTCCAACCTGGGTGACGGCGAGACTTTGTCTGAAAAACAGAAACAAACCCTGTACCTTTTACGGTTTTCTGTGGTGGTTTTTGTTTTTGTTTTCTTTTCGAGGCAGGGTCTCATTGTCCCCGAGCCTGGAGTGCAGTGGTGCAGTCACAGCTCACTGCAACCCCGACCTTCTAGGCTTAAGGAATCCTTCTGCCTCAGCCTCCCACGTAGCTAGACCATGGTCACTTGTATGTAGCCATTTGCAGATGATGTCCCACAGCACGGCGGAATTCCATGTGACTTCCCCAGCAGTGGTGTCAGAGCTTCCGGGATGTGGAATCTGCCGACACTTGTCATTCGCCATTGTTATTCTAGACGTGGGTGGAAAGTGATATCTCACTGTGCTCTTGGTTCACGTCTTTGGGGGCCATCAGGGTGTCTAGAATGGCCAAGCAGAGAGGGCGATGTGGGGTCAGGAAGGCACAGGGTTGGGGCAGACAGGGACAGTCATTAGGGCAAGAGAGGGGCCTGTGCTGGGTGCCATGCCTCACGGAGGCACTCCCACCACTCCTTAGCTTCTGGGTTTGGGGTTAGAAGTAAAGGTAGCAAGGGCTTGAAGCAGAGCTCACCATGAGGCTATCAGGCATTGCTGAGCAAGCTGGGGACCAAGGGGCCCCCCACAGACCCGAGAATCAGGCAGCTCCTGCCTGAGCCCTCAGAACCAACAGCCGCTGAATCTCAGTGTCAGGTGGGAGCCAGGTCGGGTGGCCCCAGTCTCAGCCCTCCTGCCTCGTATTCCACCATGGAAGCCTGACTTGGAAGGACCCCCCGGAACAAGCCGCTGCCCTGAGAATCGCAGACCCCGCTGTCGGCTCACTTTCTCCAAGGAGCCTTTGGCATCCAGAAAGGGGCAGAGGGTGGTGGCTGGAGGGGAACGGGGTGGACAGCAGGGCCTCCCCATGCCGTTTTCCCAGGCTTCAGACCCTCCTGTGGTCCTGGGGCCGCAGTCACCGAGCCTGTCCTCCCACAGAGGAAGCTGCCACTGAAGCTGCTCATCATGTCAGCCACGCTGCGGGTGGAGGACTTCACCCAGAACCCGAGGCTCTTCACCAAGCCACCCCCAGTCATCAGGGTAACACAGGGTCCCGGGTCCTCTGTGGGCTTGGAAGGCGTTGGGAGCCTCCTGAAAGATCTCACTCGGTCACGTGAGGGAGTGACAGCAGCTTGGAGGGCGTGTTGGAAACCTTGATTCTGGGTGATGGGGAAAGGAAAGGCAGCCCTGGGCCGAAGTCACCCCCACGCCTTCCTTGGCATCCCACAGGTGGAATCCAGGCAGTTCCCAGTGACCGTGCACTTCAACAAGCGGACGCCTCTGGAAGACTACAGCGGAGAGTGCTTCCGGAAGGTCTGCAAGATCCACCGCATGCTGCCCGCAGGTGAGGCCCTGGCCGGGAACAGGCCTCCCTTCCTACAGGGAGGCACTGGGTGGGAGCGCCCATCTCCTGAGTGGCTCAGAGCAGTCCCTTGTCCCTGCCAGGCCTCGGCTTCCTCATTGGCTCGAGTGTTCACAACACCTGTCCTGCCCCATTCCACCCAAAATACGAGGAGGCCTCAGCCGCTTCCAGAGGGTGGAGCTTGCCATCTGTCCCTATCTGATAAGCAGAAAAACCCACGGGGCACAGGCCGGTGCTGGCAGGTGACCATAGACACTGAGGCACTGCAGGGGAACAGGCACGTCCCCCGAGAGTCAGGGATCCCCTTCACTGTCCCGCGTTGTCCACATCACAGCCGCTCCATTACCTGCCTCGTGTTACTGAAATGGGTGTGACCCTTTCTGTGTGAATAGATTGTGATGGCTTCCAGCCAGAGACATTTATTTATTTATTTGAGACAGTCTCGCTCTGTCGCCAGGGGCCATGCTGGAGTGCAGTGGTGCAATCTTGGGTCACTGCAACCTCCACCTCCCAGATTCAAGCAATTCTCCTGCCTCAGCCTCCCGAGTAGCTGGGACTACAGACATGCACCACCATGCCCAGCTAATTTTTCTGTATTTTTTAGTAGAGACAGAGTTTCACCATGTTGGCCAGGATGGTCTCGATCTCTTGACCTTGTGATCCACCCACCTTGGCCTCCCTAAGTGCTGGTATTACAGGCGTGAGCCACCAAGCCCAGCCTTATTTATTTATTGAGGCGGACTTTTGCTCTCATTTGTCAGGCTGGAGTACAATGACAAGATCTCGGCTCACTGCAACCTCTGCCTCTTGAGGTCAAGCAATTCTGCTTCCTTGGGATTACACGCAACCACCACCATGCCCAGCTGATTTTTTTTATTTTTAGTAGAGATGGGGTTTCACCATGTTTCCCGGGGCCGGTTTTGAACTGCTGACCTCAGATGATCCACCTGCCTTTTTTTTTTTTTTTTTTTTGAGATGGAGTTTTGCTCTTGTTGACCAGGCTGCAGTGCAATGGTGCGATCTCAGCTCACTGAAACATCTGCATTTTGGAGTCAAGCAATTCTCCTGCCTCAGCTTCCCGAGTAGCTAGGATTACAGGTGCACACCGCCCCGCCCAGCTAATTTTTTGTATTTTGGTAGAGGCAGGGTTTTACCATGTTGGCCAGGATGGTCTTGCACTCCTGACCTCTTGACCTTGTGATCCACCCACCTTGGCCTCCCAAAATGCTGGGATTACAGGCCTGAGCCCACTACACCCATCCTAGCCAGAGACCCTCATGTGCTGCATTGAGGCCCAAGGCGGACTTTCTCCATGTTAGGGAGGCCAGGAGCCGTGGGGTGCTTCCTATGAAGCTTGACCTCGTTCTTTGAGGAAGCCAAGGTCGCTGCTTCGAGATGCTCTGTCCTTGCTCTGCATAAGGCCTCTGGGCATTCAGGGGCTCTTGGGGCTCCCGTCCATTCTCTGGGAGAGTGGGGCTGGCGGGAGGCGAGGTGAGGTGGGAGTTGGACAGTGGGGCTCCCGTCCATTCTCTGGGAGAGTGGGGCTGGCGGGAGGCGAGATGAGGTGGGAGTTGGACAGTGGGGCTCCCGTCCATTCTCTGGGAGAGTGGGGCTGGCGGGAGGCGAGGTGAGGTGGGAGTTGGACAGTGAGGCTTCCTGCAGCCTCGGGTCCCAGGGCAGCTGCGGCGTTGTCACAAGTGTGCTGTGCAGGTTTCCGCTTGAGCACGTTTCTCCTGGTTTTTAGGTCTGTGCCTAGGAGTGGCGCTGCTGGGCTGTGCGGTCGCCATGTTTGTTGAACTCCCCCCAGCAACTCCTTCAGTCTGGGGGTGCTGCCTCCTGCTTATCCGCATCTGTGCACCCCTGTCCTCCCAGTTACCCCTGGAGCCCTGACTCTCAGCGCAGGGCCCGGCAGGTGCTCCCTGCTAAGTCAGTGTTTGTGAGTGACTGGCGGATAACAGAGGGGCCCGTTCTTTTCACAGGTGGCATCCTGGTGTTCCTGACAGGGCAGGCTGAGGTGCACGCGCTGTGCCGCAGGCTCAGGAAGGCTTTCCCACCCTCCCGATCCCGGCCGCCAGGTAAAGAGGACGCCCCCAACCAGCGCTCTGCCCTGAGCAGCCGGGGTGCGGCTCTGAGTTTCCCTCTGGGAGTGTCGGTCAGCGCCTTTGCCATTCCCCACTTCACCCCCAAATAAACGGCCACCACTGAGTGGCCTTGTCCTGAACAGCAAAGAGCAGCGTGCTCGTGACCACGCTGGCCACAGATGCCTTTATCCCCAACCTGCCTCCCCCAGAAAAGGATGACGATCAGAAAGACTCAGCAGAGGAAATGCGGAAGTTTAAGAAGTCCAGGGCCAGGGCCAAGAAGGCTCGGGCCGAGGTACGTGGGGCTGGGAGGGACTCCTGGAGAGGAGGCTGTGTATCCAGGTGGCGGCCTCCAGCCTCATGTGGCTGCTTAAGTAGAAGTGTAATTGGGATTAAATGAAATTAAAAATCCAGTTCCTGGTCGGGCACAGTAGCTCATGCCTGTAATTCCAGCACTTTGGGAGGCCAAGGTAGGAGGATCATTTGAGGCATACAGTTTGAGACCAGCCTGGGCAACATGGTGAGACCCTGTCTCTACAAACAATTTTTGAATTAACCCGGTGCAGTGGTGTGTGCCTGGGGTCCCACTGCTCAGGCTGAGGCAGGAGAACCGTCTGAGCCCAGGAGGTCACGGCTGCAGTGAGCTGTGATGGCTCCACCGCACCCCAGCCTGGGCAACAAAGCAAGACTCTGTCTCAGAAAAGGAGAAGAAGGCCAGGCGTGATGGTTCACGCCTGTAATCCCAGCACTTTGGGAGACTGAAGCGGGTGGATCACCTGAGGTCAGGAGTTCAAGTCCAGGCTGACCAAAGGCGCAGCAGGGCACTGGACTGTCTGCAGTCATGGGGCCCCTGCAAGCACACAGTGCTGGGTAACACTCCACGGCCCTGAAGGCTGTTGTCCCTCAGCAACAGGGTGGGAAGCCCCCGTTACATTCAACACGGCAAATGCTCGAGGCCTCCTCATGCTGGGTGAATCCCCGTCTCTACTAAAAATACAAAATTAGCCGGGTGTGGCGGTGCGCGCCTATGATCCCAGCTGCTCAGGAAGCTGAGGCAGGAGAATTCCTTGAACCTGGGAGGCGGAGGTTGCAATGAACTGAGATCGTGCCATTGCACTCTAGCCTGGGCAACAAGAATGAAACTCCATCTCGGAAAGAAAAGAAAAGGAAAAGGAAATCCAGTTCCTCCATTTCCCCAGGCCTGTATCAGCTGCTCTGTAGCCACACGGGGCTGCAGGACCTACCCTGCTGGACAGCACAGGTCTGCGGCAACCCTGCATGTCTGGGCCTGGGGCAGTGGTGGAAATGGATTTCTTTTCCTTTTCTGAGACAGAGCCTGTGGCACTCCTTGTGAAAGACAGTTCTGCTGCACTGCACAGCTCTCGGGGCTGCAGGGTGGGCTGGGGTTTGAAACCGTCTCTGAGGACGCTTCCAGAAAGCCAGGGGCCTGTGAGGACCCCCTGGGAGAGCTGGCAGACCCCTGATGCTGGCTGAAGAGGCGGGACAGCGAGGATGCTGGGCTGGGAGGGGCTTGTCTCTAGTGTCTGCGCGAAGGCACCGTGGGTCTTATGGTCCCTGACAGCGGGAGCGGGTACCTGTCTCCAGCTTGCCTGTTGCCCTACCGGCATGTCAGGCAGTGACCCACGTTCCTCATGTGTCCACAGAATCCTCCCAGCAGGCTGAGAGACAAGGTCCATGATAGTCCTCAGGGTTTAGGTGGGGAAACTGAGGCAAGAACAAATAGTTATATGGCCTGCCCTGGGTCACACAGCCCATGGGTGGGGAGGGATTGAGGACATCTGTCTTTCTGCCTGTACATGCCACGTCCCCACACCAGGGTCCCCTGCAGCCCAGGTATCCACGTTGTGTGGGTGGGATCGGGGCTTTCATGCAAGGATGTGTCTTCCTGCACATGCCACGTCCCCACACCAGGGTCCCCTGCAGCGCAGGTGTCCATGTCTCATTTACTGTAGGTGCTGCCCCAGATCAACTTGGATCATTACTCAGTGTTGCCGGTGGGCGAAGGTGACGAGGACAGAGAGGCAGAAGTGGACGAGGAAGAGGGAGCCCTGGACTCTGACCTCGATCTGGACCTGGGGGACAGCGGGCAGGATGGAGGTGTGGCCCTGGAGCCGCTTTCTGCTCACATTCAAATAGCTCTGCCCTGAGGATGTGCCCAGAGCCCTCACTGCTTGCCGGGGTGTAGGCCCCTCAGGGGCTGGGGTGCCAGCAGCTTTGTCCCTGATGCTTCCCGAGTTCCTGAAGCTGCCCTGCATGAGGAGGCCTTGAGCATTTGCCATGTTGAATGTAACAGGGGCTGCCCACCCCGTTGCTGAGGGACACGGGCCTCCAGGGCCTGGGAGCGTTGTCCAGCACCGTGTGCTCCAAGGGGCCCCATGAATGCAGACAGACCTTGCCCTGCTGTGCCCAGCCAGGGGCTGAGTGGGGCAGTAGAGGGTACCAGACTCAACCTGACCCCCACCACAATGCTGCCTGGATGCGAGGGGCAGAGTCAGGCCCCAGGATCCATGCCAGGGGATTGAAGAGGAGACTGCAGTGAGGCAGGGGTTCAGACCGGGCTCAGGGCAGTAGAGATGAGAGCCCTGGGAAACTCAGCAGTCCCCCCAGGCTTGGCCTAGCTGGTCTCGAGGCGACCCCCCTAGCAGGGCAGGACAGGAGCCCTGGTGGGGCAGCCTGGGTGTGCAGGGCCATTGTAGCCGGCTCCTGCCTGTGGGCATCTGTCCTGGCTGGGGTGCCAGCAGCCTCTGCATTCCCTCCAGGTGAGCAACCAGACGCCTCCCTCCCGCTCCACGTGCTTCCGCTGTACTCTCTGCTGGCCCCAGAGAAACAAGCACAGGTAACCATGCCGGGCCGGGTGCCCAGCTTTTGGGGAACTTTCGAGGGCAGTGCAGTGGGCTTAGTCAAGCCCTTGGTGGTCCCCTCCATCTGCTGTTTGACTGGCAGCCCCGGAGTTCTGAGGACTATTGAGGTAGTTGTGGAGAATAGAAAACCCTTCCTGCCCCCGGGCCCTGCGGCCCAAGTGGCATGGCTTGTCCTTGCTGCCTCTCCAGCACACAGGCCTGGCTGACTCTGTCCTTGCGCCTCCATTCCATGGTCTATTTCCTGACTCCGGTGTTTTCCTGCCATCCCCTCCCCAATCCTAGGTCTTTAAGCCTCCACCAGAGGGGACTAGGCTGTGTGTCGTGGCCACCAACGTGGCTGAAACGTCTCTTACCATCCCTGGCATCAAGTACGTGGTGGACTGTGGGAAGGTCAAGAAGCGCGACTATGACCGCGTCACGGGTGTGTCCTCCTTCCGTGTCACCTGGGTCTCCCAGGCATCAGCTGATCAGCGAGCAGGCAGAGCAGGCCGGACAGAGCCCGGCCACTGCTACAGGTGGGTCACCAGGTTCCTCCCCAGGGGCGTTGGTGCCGCCCTGCAGTGGCCACTGAGGAACAAAGGAAGGACGCTGCCTCCATCTGTAGTGCATCCCATGTCCTACCGGGCCCCTGTGACTTTGGGGCGCTCCCCAGCCCTTTTGCTGGCTTTCAGATACACACACTATTTATTTTTTTGAGATGGAATTTCGGTTTTGTCACCCAGGCTGCAGTGCAATGGCAGTCTCGGCTAACTGCAACTTCTGCCTCCCGGGTTCAAGTAATATTTCTGCCTCAGTCTCCCGAGTAGCTACAGGCGCCTGCCACCATGCCCGGCTAATTTGTGTATTTTTAGTAGAGACAGGGTTTCACTGCATTGGCCAGGCTGGTCTCAAACTCCTGACTTCAGGTGATCCACCCGCCTCGGCCTCCCAAAGTGCTGGGATCATAGGCGTGAGCCACTGCCTGGCCTCACGCTTGCTTTATTCTGCGACCGGGACCAGGCACCGGTTTTGAGTCCCGTTTGTTTTGTTCACAGCTTGATCAGGATATGATTCACATACCATAAAGTGTGCATCATTGTAAAGTATACAATACAGGAGTTTTTAGGACAGCCAGAGTTTTGCAGCCATCACCACAATGTCAGAACTTCCCATCAACCTAAAAAGAAACCCGTGGCCATAGCGGTCGCCCCCGATTCTTCGCCACCCCAGCCTGTGGCATGTGCCGCTCCACGAGTTTTTGTCTCTAGGGAAGCGCCTGTTGTGGACAACTCAGATAAATGCCGTGTGTCTGGCCTCTGCCGCTCAGCACAGTGAGTTTTCAAGGCCACCACGGGTGGCAGGTGGAGCGCCCCATTCCTGGCTGTGGCTGAGTGATATCACACCTTATGGATGTGCCGAGTTTTTGTTGTCGGTTCACCAGCTGGTGGACATTTGGTTGTTTTCACCTCTTGGCTACTGTGGAGAGTGCTCCGGTGCAAGGATTTGTCTGACTCTCTGTGTTCACTGCTCTTGGAGTAGAACTGAAGAGACTACCGGGCCGTATGGTAACTCCAGGTTTGATTCATCGAGGAACCACCCGACTTTCCCACAGCAGCCACCCCATTTTACACGCCTGCCAACAATGAACGAGGGTTTCGGTTTCTTCACATACTCACCAACACGGTTGTGTTTTTTTTTTTTTTTGAGATAGTCTTGCCCTGTCAGGCTGGAATGCCGTGTCACGATCTCAGCTCACTGCAACCTCCACCTCCCAGCTCAAGCGATTCTCCTGCCTCAGACTCCCGAGTAGCTGGGACTGCAGGCGCCCGCCACCACACCTGGCTAAATTTTGTATTTTTGGTAGTGACGGGGTTTCACCATGTCGGCCAGGATGGTCTCAGTCTCTTGACCTTGTGATCCCCCCGCCTCAGCCTCCCAAAGTGCTGGGATTACAGGTGTGAGCCACTGCGCCTGGCCAGCACCGACACTTATTTTTAATATTTTTGTTTTGCTGGGATATTTTTTGAAAGACAAGGTCTCGCTCTGTTGCCCCGGCTGGAGTGTTGCGTGCGGCACAGTATAGCTCACTGCAGCCACCACCTCCTCGGCTCAAGCAGTCTTCCCGCCTCAGCCTCCCAAACAGCTGGGAGTTAGAGGCACGTGGCACTGTGCCTGGCCGTGTGTGTGTGTGTGTGTGTGTGTGTGTGTTTGTTTTGTTTGAATGTGTGACTGTATCCTGTCACACAGCTCTGTGAGTCCTGAGAACGTGTACCCCTACTGCCCCCCTTTTTTGTTGTATGAGGGCCTCAATACTTTTGAGCCTAGCTCTCCTAGTGGGTATGACGTGCTATCGCACTGGTTTCGGTTCCTGTGTCCCTAATGACTAATGATGCTGGGCCTCTGCATATGCTTGTGGGCCATTTGTGCATCTTCTTGGGGAGCTGCCTATTCAGATCTTTTGCTCATTTTTTAAATTAGGTTACTTGTCCTTTTATTATTAATCTGTAAGAGTTCTTTATATAACCTCGATATTAGATCCTAACCAGATGTGTCATTGACAAATAGCTTCTCCTAATCCGTGTGCTGTGATTATGTGTGTGTGTGTGTGTGATCTATAATAGTTTGTGGTTGTGTGTGTGTGTGGTTGTGTGTGTGTTTATTTATTTATTTCTATAATAGTTTTATTGCTGTTCCTTTTGTCAGGGCTACATGTTAACTTCAAAAGTAGAAAATTTAGAAAGTATACAAAGAAAACCAGTAGGAAGCAATTAAAGTGTAGAGTGCTATGCACCATCCCCTGTGTTAAGCAGTCACTCTACATGGAATAATAGCTTTTGTTTGTTTTGAGACGGAGTCTCGCTCTGTCACCCAGGCTGGAGTACAGTGACCCTATCTCGGCTCACCACAACCTCTGCCTCCTGGATTCAAGCGATTCTCCTGCCTCAGCCTCCCAAGTAGCTGGGATTACAGGCAAGCACCACCATGCCCAACTAATTTTTGTATTTTTAGTAGAGATGGGGTTTCACTATGTTGGCCAGGCTGGTCTCGATCTCCTGACTTCGTGATTCACCCACCTTGGCCTCCCAAAGTGCTGGGATTACAGGTGTGAGCTGCCACACCCAGCCTGTGGAGTAGTAGCTAATTAATCTTTATCAATTCTCCACCAGGCAGCTGCAATTTGAGCTGCATTTCACAGGTGAGGAGAACGAGGCAGGAAGAGGTGAAGCGCCATGGCTGGTGGGTGTCTAGATCCCATCCCAGTGGCATGACTGAATGCTGTTTGCTTTCCCGACTTCTCTCCCCAGGCTGTATTCCTCTGCGGTTTTTGGTGACTTCGAACAGTTTCCTCCTCCAGAAATCACCCGGAGGCCTGTTGAAGACCTAATCCTTCAGATGAAGGCTCTTAACATTGAAAAGGTCAGTTGCTGCCCCAGCCCCACTCCCAGCCACCCAGGGGCACCTCCCTTTCCCCAAGGCAGGGAGCCCAGAGCTGAGCCTGCTGCTGCCTGGCCTTCGGCAGCTACTTACACAGCAGTGTGTGGGCAGGTGCTCCCAGAGCCTCTGGGCTCCTGTGACCACCGCCTCCCCAGTGCTGTGTTTCCCGTGGGCACCCAGGGGAGGGCTGCCTGGAAGAGAGGCAGCCGGGTCCTGCATGCTGCCCATGGGCCATCCGTCCTGGGGCACACAGAACACGTTGCCGGCTCTTCCTGGCTGCAGGTTTCTCTGACCCAGTCCTTCAGTGGAGGGGGGATCCCTCTAGGGTCACCCCCTCCCCCTGCTCCAGGGCAGGCTGAGCCAGGCACTACCCCGTGCCATGCAGTGTGCTGTCCTGTGGTTGTTCAGATCCCCATTTAACTGATGAGGAAACTAAGGCAAGGAAGTGAAGGTCTTTGTCAGGGACACAGAGCTCATAAGTGACAGAACCCACATGGTCTTCCAGTGCCTTTCAAACATCTGTGTGTACTGATATTTCTGGATGTTCATATTAATATGTTCAAAATTATAAAAAATTCAGATACTTCACACCATCAGGGAGAAGGTGAAGCACATCCCACTGTCCACTATTTGTGGCCTGTGTCCCCAGTTATGTTTCCAAGCACATGAGCTCCTGTTCTTTATTACTGACTGGGGTTTTCTGAATATTGTGTGATCTTTTACACACTGATTTGGGCTTGATTTTTTCACCTCATAAAATCATGGATGCCAGCCGGGCATGTGGCTCACACCTATAATGCCAGCGCTTTGGGAGGCTGAGGCTGCTGCACCACTGAGGTCGGGAGTTCAAGACCAGCCTGGCCAACATGGTGAAGCCCCATCTCTACTAAAAATACAAAAAAAGCTTAGCCAGGGAGGCCAGGCATGGTGGCTCATGCCTGTAATCCCAGCATTTTGGGAGGCCGAGGCAGGTGGATCACCTGAGGTCAGGAGTTTGAGACCAACCTGGCCAACATGGTGAAATCCTGTCTCTACAAAAGATACAAAAAATTAGCCAGGTGTGGTGGTGCATGCCTGTAATCACAGCTCCTCAGGAGGCTGAGGCAGGAGAATCACTTGAACCCGAGAGGCGGAGGTTGCAGTGAGCTGAGATCACACCATTGTACACCAGCCTGGGCGACAGGGCAAGACTGTATTTCCAAAAAAAAAAATTAGCCAGTCATGGTGGTGGGCGCCTATAATTAAAGCTACTTGGGAGGCTGAGGCAGGAGAATTGCTTGAACCTGGGAGGCAGAGGTTGCAGTGAGCTGAGATCACACCATTGTACTCCAGACTGAGCGACAGAGCAAGACTCTGTCTCAAAAAAAAAGGTAAAAAGAAAAAAATAATGGGTGCCAAGTATGTACTGGGTGCTCTGCACGTGTGACTTCAGGTTATCCTCCCAGCCACCCTAGGAGGGAGTTACTAGTGTTATCACCCCATTTTTCAGATGAGGAGCCTGAGGCACTGAGACAGACAGGCCTGACTGTGGGTCACGTGGCTAGAAAGAGTCAGGTGCGGACTGGGGGCTCAGCATGACTGGGACCACTCTCTGGGGTGACATCAAGTCCCCTCTGTGGGAACTCGGCAGTGGTTTCCCCTGGCTCTTGAGTCAGCTCGGAGCAGGCCCCCACCTGTCTTCCCCCAGACCTGGGCCTAGCGTCCCCTCCGCACCTGCGTGCCTGCTGCGGGCTCACCACCCCGCCTCCAGCTTCGTTGAGATCGAGTTTGTGTACCACACAGTTACCCGTTGAAAGTATGCTTAGAAAGTTGAGCAAACATCACCACCGTGACCATTTTCATCACCCCAGAAAGAAACCCTGTACCCTTTATCTGTCACCACCCCCAGTCCCTGGCCCCTCTGCCCTGTCCTCTCTATGGCTTTGCCTATTCGGAACATTTCATGCAGATGGAATCCTACAGCATGTGGCCTTTGTGCCTGGCGCCTTTCCCTGAGTGTGATGCTCTCAAGGTCCACCTGTGGTGTAGCGTGTGCCGCTGCTTCACGTGTTTTTGTGGCTGAATCATAGTCCGTTTACGGATAGATGACGTTTTGTTCATCCGTTCCTCCGCTGATAGACGTATGGGTTGCTTCTACCTTTTGGCCATTGTGATACATTTATTCACATTATTACTATTTTTTGAGATGGGGTCACACTCTGTTGCCCAGGCTGGAGTGCAGTGGCACGATCTCGGCTCATGGAAACCTCTGCCTCCCAGGTTCAAGTCATTGTCCTGTCACAGCCTCCCAAGTAGCTGGGACCACAGGCAAGTGCCACCACACCCGGCTAATTTTTGTATTTTTAGTAGAGATGGGGTTTCACCATAGTGGGCAGGCTGGTCTCAAACTCCTGACCTCAGGTGATCCACCCGTCTCGGCCTCCCAAAGTGCTGGGATTACAGGTGTGAGCCACCACACCTGGCCAATTTATTCACATGATGCCTCACTGACTACCTGCAGCCCCTCCTGGTCAAATGCCACTCAGTCCTCATGAGTGTAACAGTACGTTTAAAAACAAAAGCCAGAAAAAGCACCCAGCGGCGCAAAGCACAGCCCCCAGGGCCTCGCCAGTGCTTGGGACGTGTTTTTGAGTGAGTGGATGATGTGAGTTCCCTTGGCCCCAGGCCTCTGTGTCCCTGCTGGCATGAGCTGAGCCCAGAGCGGGGTGGAGGGAGCACCTGCCGCAGACAGAACAGGAGCACTGGACCTGCTTCTCAGCACTCACCCTATCCCTGCCACGTCTCCTCATGTCCCAGGTCATCAACTTCCCCTTCCCGACGCCCCCCTCTGTGGAAGCCCTTATTGCTGCCGAGGAGCTGTTGATCGCACTGGGTGCCCTGCAGGCGCCCCAGAAAGCAGAAAGGTAGGTCCAAGAGCATGCCTGCATGCTGCGCCGAGTGGGGCCCTCTCCCCCCTTTTCTGGGCCTGAGCCGCCTCAAGCGTGGGGCCTTCCGGCTCTGGCTCCAGAACCTCCTCTCGGAGCACCATCACCACCTCCATCTGCAGGGTGAAGCAACTGCAGAAGGACCGGCTGAGCTGCCCCATCACCGCGCTGGGCCGGACCATGGCCACTTTCCCCGTGGCGCCCCGCTACGCCAAGATGCTGGCACTGAGCCGGCAACACGGCTGCCTGCCCTACGCCATCACCATCGTGGCCACCATGACGGTGCGGGAGCTGTTTGAGGAGCTGGACAGGTGCGAGGTTAGCGGCTGGGCATTCGGGGCCAAGCTTAGTCCCAGTGGGGGCTCTGGGCTGAGAGGTGACCTGCACCCCAGCTTCCTGGGGAATTGCCGGCTTGTCGGGTGGCCTCTTGCAAGACCCTCGTTCTGTCTGAACCCATCTGCATTCTCATCTCTGCAGTGGCCTTGGTGGTCCCTGTCTGCTGCCCCTTATAGGTCACGTGAAATAGTGAGACTAGGAGGTGGGGTGGGGGTCCTCCACTCATCATCAGGGGGTCATAGATTCCAGAAAAAGGACACTTTGAGTGAAATCATTTAAAACACAGACCAAAGTAGGGAAAAGCAATATCCTTGAAAGGTGGCACTAAGTAAGGCCAGGTGTGGCGGCTCACACCTGTAATCCCAGCTGCTCAGGAGGCTGAGGTGGGAGAATCACTTGAACGCAGGAGGTAGAGGTTGCAGTGAGCCGAGATCATGCCACTGCACTCCAGCCTGAGTGACAGAGTAAGACCCTTTTCAAAAAGAAGAAAAAGTGGCACTAAGACTGTGAAAGTACGTTTAGTGCATTATATATTTAACAAAATTGGCTTCTTTTCTTTTTCTTCACACCCACATATACCTAGAAAAATTTAGATTATGACTACATGCTACTTCTTAGAATGAACAATTCTTTAGAAATTCCTGGCATCCTGTTGCATAGATCTCCCTCTGGCAGCTGGATGATAAAAGGGGTCGTTTCTGCAGAAATTTATGGAGGCAACCTGAGTTTCTCAGGGGCTTGGTCAGTCTTCAGCATTCACAGCATTCCTCATGAAACAGCCTTTCCGACATCAGGTTTTTTTGTGTTTTGTTATTAGATCTGTTGCACCTTAATTACTTTATTTTTTATTTTTTTGAGACGGAGTCTTGCTCTGTCACCAGGCTGGGGTGCAGTGGCACAATCTCAGCTCACTGCTGCAACCTCCACCTCCCGGATTCAAGCGATACTCCTGCCTCAGCCTCCCAAGTAGCTGGGACTACAGGCGCCTGTCACCACATCCAGCTAATTTTTGTATTTTCAGTAGAGTTGGGGTCACCATGTTGGCCAGGATGGTTTCGGTTCCCTGACCTCGTGATCCACACACCAAAGTGTTGGGATTACAGGTGTGAGCCACTGTGTCTGACCACGTCATCAGTTTTGACCGTCCCTCTCTCAGCTATGAGCCAGGCTTCTGCTGCCACCATCTCTCATCAACTCGGAATGGTGCAGGCAGGCCCTCGACATCACTTCAGTGACTTTATGAGCCTTTGCCTCTGTGTAGTCTGCTGCTTCCCTTGGGGTCAGTCTGCCTGTGTTTGTATCATCTTGTCAGATGACAGAGCAGACACTAGCTGGGGAGGCAATCAGGTGGACACTGGGGAATCTTCAGATTTGGATGATTTTTCTTTGCTTATCCCCCTCCTGCCCCCACCCAGCCCAACCCACCCTAACCAGGAACTTTGCTTTATACCGCATCACTACGTGAGCCATTGCACACTGCAGCCTGAGCCTGGGAAATGTGGCAATTTTTTTTGAGACGGAGTTTCGCTCTTGTTACCCAGGCTGGAGTACAATGGCGCCATTTCTGCTCACCGCAACCTCCGCCTCCTGGGTTCAGGCAGTTCTCCTGCCTCAGCCTCCCGAGTAGGTAGGATTACAGGCACGCGCCACCATGCCCAGCTAATTTTTTGTATCTTTAGTAGAGACGGGGTTTCACCATGTTGACCAGGATGGTCTCGCTCTCTTGATCTCGTGATCCACCCGCCTCGGCCTCCCAAAGTGCTGGGATTACAGGTGTGAGCTGCTGCGCCCGGCCCATGTGGCAATTATGGTAACAAACTGACTTAAGATCTTACCTGTTTTTAAGTACTTTAAACAGCCACATGTGGCCAGGGGCCAGCTATTGATGAGTGCAGTTCCACACCTTTCCCTGCGCTCTGCACCGACAGAGACTTAGCAGGGGCCAGTTACTGATGAGTGCGGTTGCAGACCTTTCACTGCGCTCTGCACGGACAGAGACTTAGGGGCCAGCTATTGATGAGCACGGTTCCAGACCTTTCCCTGCGCTCTGCACCGACAGAGACTTAGGGGCCAGCTATTGATGAGCGCAGTTCCAGACCTTTCCCTGCGCTCTGCACGGACAGAGACTTAGGGGCCAGCTATTGATGAGCACGGTTCCAGACCTTTCCCTGCGCTCTGCACCGACAGAGACTTAGGGGCCAGCTATTGATGAGCACGGTTCCAGACCTTTCCCTGCGCTCTGCACCGACAGAGACTTACCTTGCAGAAATGGGACCAGCCGACACTGCAACTTGCTTTCTCTGCATCTTGTATCTTTTCGGGGTCCGTGAATTTGAACTTTAAAAGCAGCTTTTGCCAGGGGCATGGTGGTTCATTCCTGTAATCTCAGTCTTGGTAGGCCAGAGCAGGCAGATGAGCGGTCAGGAATTTGAGATCGGCCTGGCCAAAACGGTTAGACCCCGTCTCTACTAGAAATACAAAAGCTGGGCATGGCGGTGGCACCTGTAATCCCAGCTACTCATCACAATCCCATGGGAGAATAATAGAGTTCTCCAGAGAAGCAGAAAGTGGCGTCAGTTTCAGTCGGGGTCTGAAGACCAAAGAACCAGGAGTGTCAAGGGCAGGAAAGACCCAGCTCACACAGGTGACCCCACAAGGCTTCTGAGCCTGTCCTGGCGATTAGAGGTGTTCCTGCCACTGAGGCCCTGAGGGCAGCTGGGGCCACAGCCCAGACAATTTGTGTGTGTGTGTGTGTGTGTGTGTGTGTTTACAGACCAGCGTCCAGTGACGAGGAGCTCGCCAGGCTGAAGGGCAAGCGGGCCCGGGTGGCCCAGATGAAGAGGACCTGGGCAGGGCAGGGGGCTTCTCTGAAGCTCGGCGACCTCATGGTGCTGCTAGGTCTGTGTCCTGCCCGGTGGAGGGTGTCGGAAGGGTCACCCCGGCCTGGGATGGGTCAGGGAGGGAACATGCCCCCGCTTTGTCTCCCAGGCGCCGTGGGAGCCTGTGAGTACTCTGGCTGCACACCCCAGTTTTGCGAAGCCAACGGGCTGCGGTACAAAGCCATGATGGAGATCCGGCGCCTGCGGGGCCAGCTGACCACCGCAGGTACAGCCCGCGCCGGCTCACGCCTGGACTCGGCGGGCAGTCTGAGCTGCGTGCTTATAATGTTTAAACTTGTTCTGAGCAAAGCGATCCATAGAGTCCATGTTTGCAAACTTGCGACTCACCAAAATGTATTTATAACCCTAAACCAATATTTGGGGAGCGTTTGTAGGCACGAGGGAACACGCACACGAGCAGGGCACTGACGGATTCGAGCCTCACCCTGCACCCTCCACCACCAGGCTGTCTCTTGGTTTTGCCTTTTCCCTGATTCCCCCTGCCATTTTCCATCGCCACCCTGGCCTAGAGCCCTCTTCCCTCCCAGATATCCCCAGACCCTTCTCATGCAGAAGGATGAGACCTTGCCCTGGACGCTGTAGCTTGTCTCAGCAGCACTGATGCTTCCTGCCGCCAGCACCTAGGGAAGCTTAAGAGGAAGGGTCTTCCAATGTATGGCAGGAGGACCCTGCACAGAGAGGGCAGCGTGGACACTGGGTCTCTTCGAGGCAAGCCATGTTCTTTTACCCAAGGCTAGTGGGGAACTTGCCTTCCGTTCAAGCAGATCCCAGGATTTGATGCCAGACTTGATGGCTCTCTTCCAGCTCGTCCTTCTCCCAGTGCCAGATGCTCTGTGTCCCTCTGGCTGTGGCTTTCCTGAGCAGCCCATCCCAGGTGCATGGTGGTGGCCCTGTCACCGTGCTCTGCGTCTCTCTGGCTGTGGCTTTCCTGAGCAGCCCATCCCAGGTGCATGGTGGTGGCCCTGTCACCGTGCTCTGCGTCTCTCTGGCTGTGGCTTTCCTGAGCAGCCCATCCCAGGTGCATGGTGGTGGCCCTGTCACCGTGCTCTGCGTCTCTCTGGCTGTGGCTTTCCTGAGCAGCCCATCCCAGGTGCATGGTGGTGGCCCTGTCACCGTGCTCTGCGTTTCTCTGTCTGTGGCTTTCCTGAGCAGCCCATCCCAGGTACATGGTGGTGGCCCTGTCACCGTGCTCTGCGTCTCTCTGTCTGGCTTTCCTGAGCAGCCCATCCCAGGTGCATGGTGGTGGCCCTGTCACTGTGCTCTGCGTCTCTCTGTCTGTGGCTTTCCTGAGCAGCCCATCCCAGGTGCATGGTGGTGGCCCTGTCACTGTGCTCTGCGTCCCTCTGGCTGTGGCTTTCTTGAGCAGCCCATCCCAGGTGCAGCAGCTCAGAATTATATTCAGCCTGCAGACAGCACAGGTTACAGTGGCTTGGTGACGTTAGATGTTTATTGTTGCAAGGAAGGGGAGCCACTGGGTCAGCAGCCCAGGGCGTTTCTCTGCCGCCATCCTCCCACCATTCGCTGTGGCCTCCATCCTAAGATCACCTTGTGGGCTGAGAAGGTAGTTGGAGGCTTAGTCACCTCTGCCTTCCAGGAAGGAAGGAGAAGGGAAGGACGAGACCAGGGCACCTGCCAGCTGTCCTGTTCCTGTATTGACCATTTCCAGGAATTTCATCGGCAAACCCCTTCTTTACATCATGGACCAGGACTGAGTCTGAGGCCGCCTGGGTGCTGGGGAGGGTCATCTCCGAGCAGAATGCGCTGCTGCCCGGGCAGGACTTAGGGCTTTGTCCCAAGAAAGAAGGAGTGGGTGGGGCCAGCTGCAGTCCTGCCTGCTGGGGGCTTTGTGTCCTGCTGGTGGCCTCTGGGGAGTGGCTGGGATGAATAGGTGGCTGAGGCCAGATCACTAAGTGTGGTTGGGATGCTCTAGGAGGTCAGAGCAGAGCTGGCCCCGGGCCTTGCTGCCACCGTCCTCACCCTTGGCTCTCCCCTCAGTCAATGCCGTGTGCCCCGAGGCTGAGCTCTTCGTGGATCCCAAGATGCAGCCGCCCACCGAGAGTCAGGTGACCTTCCTGCGACAGATCGTGACGGCTGGCCTGGGGGACCACCTGGCCCGCAGGGTACAGAGCGAGGAGCTGCTAGAGGACAAGTGGAGGAATGCCTACAAGGTGCCCCCCCCACACCTCCCTCTCAGCTGTGGGTCCCCAAAAGCTCTGGGAAATACCCCACCAAGGAACAGGTAGGGCAGTAGAATCCCATTTTCCTTGGTTCAGTTCTCACTCCCAACTTTTTTTTTTTTTTTAAATAACAGTTTAATTGAAATAGAATTCACACAGCATATAAATTCTTTTTGGGTTTTTTTGTTTTTTTTAGAGACAGGATCTTGCTGTGTTGCCCAGGCTAGAGTGCAGTGGCACAATCATTCCTCAGTGCAGCCTCCAACTCCCAGTTGCAAACAATCTCACCTCAGCCTCCTGAGTAGTTGGGACTACAGGGGCACACCAGCACCCCTGGCTAATGTTGTTGTTGTTATTTTGTTTTTTGAGACACTCTTACTCTCTCACCCAGGCTGGAGTGCTGCAGTGGCAAGAACTCAGCTCACTGCAACCTCCACCTCCCAGGTTCAAGCAATTCTCCTGCCTCAGCCTCCCAAGTAGCTGGGATTATAGGCATGTGATACCACAGCCAGCTAATTTTTGTATTTTTAGTAGAGAAGGGGTTTCACCATGTTGGCCAGGCTGGTCTCGAACCCCTGACCTGAGGTAATCCACCTGCGTTAACCTCCCAAAATGCTGGGCTTAGAGGCAGTTACCCAGGCTAGCTTTGAACTCCTGGCCTCTAGCAATCCTCCCACCGTGGTCTCCCAAAGTGTTCGGATTACAGGTGTGACCCACTGCATCTGGCCTGCATTTGAACCCTTTCAAAGTATTCAATTCAGTGGTTTTGGTACTTTCACAGAGTTTTGCAACCATTACCATAGTTAACTTTAGAACATTTTCATTACCCCACAAAGAAACCCCACACCTCTTAGCTGTGGGTCCCTGGTTCCTCTTCACCCCCGTTTTCATGATCCTGCTTTCTGTCTGTGGATCTGCCTATTCTGGGCGTTTGGCACAAGTGGAATCTTAACACACGTGGCCTTTCACGTCTGGCCTCTTTCACTGGGCGCGATGCTTTCAAAACCTAGCCACACCATGGCGGGAGTCAGTGCTTCCTTCTTTTTATGGCTGGATCAGACTGCAGTGTTGTGGATGGGCCGCATTTCCTGGCTGATGGAACGTTCTCCTACTTTTGTGGCTGGGAGTGGATAGTCAGATTCTCCTGGGTTGAGAGCATGTGGAAGCCCTGGGTTGGGTTCCTCACTGACCACATAACTCTCCATTCTCTGCAGACCCCTCTCCTCGATGACCCCGTCTTCATCCACCCCAGCTCTGTCCTTTTCAAAGAGCTCCCCGAGTTTGTAGTCTACCAGGAAATCGTGGAGACCACCAAGATGTACATGAAAGGTACTGAGGCCTGCAGACAGCCCTTCATCCCTTCACGGTGGCTCTGATGGGCCTGTGGCTGGGACCCTGGAGTGGAGGCATAGGAGCCCCTCCCATGGAGGGTGCCACTGTGATCCCAGCCTCCTCCCCCGGCCCCCAGGCGTCTCCAGCGTGGAGGTCCAGTGGATCCCGGCCCTGCTGCCCTCTTACTGCCAATTCGACAAGCCTCTGGAGGAGCCAGCCCCAACCTACTGCCCTGAGCGGGGGCGGGTGCTATGTCACCGTGCCAGCGTGTTCTGTGAGTTGGGGCAACATCCTGGGCATCCTGAGCCTCCTGCAGCCCTGGGCTTCTTGGACACACGGCCCCATCCCCTGTCCCTGGACGTGTGTGTCTCGGGTGGGTCAGGGATGGGACTTGGGAAGACCGCTGCAGAAGGGTCCCTGGCTCACTGGCTCCTGCCCTCCAGATCGCGTGGGCTGGCCACTCCCCGCCATCGAGGTAGACTTTCCAGAGGGCATTGACCGCTACAAGCACTTTGCCCGGTTCCTGCTGGAAGGGCAGGTAGGTGGCACAGCGGCCCCTGGCCCTCGTCTCGGTACTGTGGGCAGGGGGCAGCCCAGGGCCCACCCCTTCCTGTGGTCTCTTGCCAGGTCTTCTGCAAGCTGGCCTCATACCAGGGCTGTCTGCTGTCTAGCCCCAGCACCATGCTGAAGACATGGGCCAGGTACAGCCTTTGTGGGAGCCTCACGGTGGGCAGGAGGGGTTGGGGGCCTGGATGACTTCCCCAGGGCAGCTGGGACAAAGGGCCACACACGGGTGTGCAGCAGCTCTCGCTCGAGGCGGGTCCCTCTGTCTCTGCTGGCCTCCCATGCTTGTGGCCGAATCACTCTCATCCCTGCCTCCATCTGCATGTGGCCATGTCTCTGTGTGTGTCTGGGTCCCTCTCTGTGCTCTCTCCTTATAAGGATAACAGTCCTTGGATTCAGGGCCTAGCCTATCCAGGATGAACTCAGGGGAAGGGAGATACTGGGCAGCTCCCACAGACCGCCAGGTATCAGTGGCAGGCATCCTGCCCTCCTGGCCCTGGGGGCCTCCTCCCAGCTGAGTACAGACCTGCCCTGCCCCTCCCCACCCACCACCTCTGCTCCAGGGCTCATCCCTGCCCTCCGCCTCCTGCTTCTGCTCTCCTGCCTGTGGCCCAGACCCACAGACACTCCCCTTGTCCTGGGGCTGGCAGAGCCTCTGGTGCAGGGGTTTGGGGCACAGGGACTGGGCTGTCAGGAGCCACGTCAGTCACCAGGGCACGTTTCCCTGTATGACCCTGTGCTGGCTAGGTTCTTGGGGCTGGGATCCTGGCACCATCCATGTGCCACGGCAGGACACAGGTAAGGCCTCAGTGGGCAGGGGGTGGAGTGCGACTGGGCTGGGCAGGGAGAGCCTGCCCAGACTCAGAGGAGGCAGGGTTGGAGCTGGGCACAGATATGGGCAGATTCAGAGGAGGCAGGGCAGAGCCAGGCACAGATGTGGAGGCAGGTTCTAGACGGGACATTTTGCATGCACTGAGCAGCCTTGGTGGGCAAGGAATGTGGACCAGAGGCGGCCAGAGTGGATGGGAGGAGATGGGATCAAGGGTCTTCTGTTCTGGGATAATTAGAGGAAAGGGACCCTTCACCTTCTCTTTTATTTTGTTGTTTATTTTTTAGGCCTGTCTAGAGAATTGTGTTTTTTTGCTTTTGAGTTTCATTTGTTTGGGGCAGAGTTTCACTCTTGTTGCCCAGGCTGGAGTGCAACGGTGTGATCTCGGCTCACTGCAGCCTCTGCCTCCTGGGTTCAAGGGATTCTCCTGCCTCAGCCTCTCAAATAGATGGGACTACAGGTGCACACCACCACACCTGGCTAATTTTTTTTTTTGTATTTTTAATAAAGATGGGGTTTCGCCATGTTGGCCAGGCTGTTCTTGAACTCCTGTCCTCAGGTGAGCTGCCTGCCTCGGCCTACCAAAGTGCTGGGATTACAGGCTTGAGCCACCGTGCCAAGCCAGTTTGTTTTTGAGTCAGGGTCTGGTTCTGTCACCCAGGCTGGAGTGCAGTGATGCAATCATGGCTCACTGCAGCCTCCAACTCCCAGGTTCAAGGGATCCTCCAACTTCAGCCTCCCAAGTAATTGGGGATACAGGTGTGCGTCACCACACGCTCCTGGGCGGAGCTGGTGGTGGGGTGATGCCTGCCCTGCTTTCCGACCCCAGCAGCAGACAGTCTGTGTCCCGGCCGCCTGCCACCAACCTGCCTCCTGCCCCACAGGCTACAGCCCCGGACGGAGAGCCTCCTGCGGGCCCTGGTTGCAGAGAAGGCTGACTGCCGTGAAGCCTTGCTGGCTGCTTGGAAGAAAAACCCCAAATGTAAGTTTGACCAGGGCCAGGGGGTAGGAGTGGACGGGACGGGGTCGCCGAGGCAGGCCTTGAGCTTTGTGCCTGGTGAGCCCTGGCTTGGTGGGAGGATCTGGCCCCACCACTGCTGGCCGGCTTCCTGCCACCTCAGGAGAGTCCCTGGACCCAGGTCACTCTGACGCTGTCCTCCTTCCCCCTGCAGACCTGCTGGCCGAGTACTGCGAGTGGCTTCCACAGGCCATGCACCCCAACGTGGAGAAAGCCTGGCCCCCCACCACTGACCACTGACCAGACACCTGGCTGCAGGGCTGAGGACTGGTTTGGGGCCTGGAGGGCCGGCAGCAGCTCGTCACCCTGCAACTGTGACTGCCTGGCATGGGCTCCATGGCCTGCTCTCAGGAAGCAGGTCAAGCCCTGGGAATCCCCGTCCATCTCAGCTCCATCCTGTATGAAGCTTGCTACTGACCGTGCCGTCTCACCTGCGTGACTTTTGAATTGTCAGTTCTGCAGATGATGATTTCATCTCACGTACTGGACGCTGTTCTGTTCAATGTGCTCTTTGGACTACGTTAGTCCCTGTGGAACGGTAGGGCTGGAGACCCCTGTAGTCCCCGCCCACCCTGCCAGAGAGCCGAGGAGGCAAGTGGAGGGCGTGTCCTTCCTGCCTTTCTTCCCTCTCTGGCATCAGGGAGGGCCGCCTAGCCGGGGCCTCAGAGCCATCCCAGACATTATGTGAGCCTCTGAGCTCTGCTTTCATCTTGAAGGGGCTGGCCGGGGACTCCTAGGCCCCATGCCTTCGTGGAAGGGTGGCTGCCAGCTCCTTTCCTGTGCTGCAGCTGCAGGGAGTGGGCATCTCATCTCCTCGTGGTCAGCTCTCAGATGGCAGGGAGCAGAGCTGATCTTGGCCTTGCTCAGGCCCCGCTGCCATGCCGCAGAGGAGGAGCCTTGAATGGGGCCTGCAGACCCCTCCGTGTGCCTCCCTTGTTCCTCTGTGGCCAAGGTGGAAGGGAGAGCATGGGGTAGGTCCTCCTGCAAGAAGGAACGACAGGAGTGCCCCAGGCAGGACCAGGGAGTGGGGAGGCCCCTGTCCTTCCATCTTCCACGGCAAGAGCCCAGGGAGCCAAGATCACACCATTGCATTCCAGCCTGGGAGACAGAGTGAGACCCCGTCTCTCTCAAAAAACAAAGCAAAACAAACAAAAACAAAGTTAAACATCCTAGAAACTATGAAGGAAAGGGAAGACATTTTATCAAAATCTTAGATCGACATGTTAAATTGTATAAACGAAGATGAAAGATACTGCAAAACACGACAAACAGCATCATACTATTGGATGACCTATTGCAATTTGGCGAGAAAAACACAAAGGGCAAAGGCCATGAAGAAGTGAGGTCAGGAGTTCGAGACTAGCCTGACCAACATGGTGAAACCCCATCTCTACTGAAAAACTACATCTAAGGCCGAGTGCAGTGGCTCATGCCTATAATCCCAGCACTTTGGGAGGCTGAGGCAGGTGGATCACCTGATGCCAGGAGTTTGAGACCAGCCTGGTCAAATGGCAAAACACCATCTTGAATAAAAAATATAAAATTATCCGGGCATGGTGGCGCGTACCTGTAATACCAACTACTCGAGGTTCAAATGAGAATCATTTGAACCCAGGAAGTAGAAGTTGTGGTGACTTGAGATCGTGACACTGCAGTCCAGCTTGGGTGTCTGAGTAAGAGTCCCATCTCGAAAAAAAAACAAAACTGCATCCACATTGCTGGTAGATACCTGAAAACATGCTCACCCAGAAAGTGGGCAGGAAAAAAGCAAATAATTCAGTTCTACTTCTTTCCCAATAGAGTGGGGAAATGCTGATGAGAATATAAGGAAAGGGGCACCTTCATACATTGTTACTGAATATGTAAGTTGCCATAGCCTTTAAAAAAAATTTTTTTTTTATTTACTTTTTCTGAGATGGAGTCTTGCTCTGTTGCCCAGGCTGGAGTACAGTGGTGCTTTCTCGGCTCACTGCAACCTCTGCCTCCAGGTTTAAAGCGATTCTTCTGCCTCAGCCTCCTGCATAGCTGGGACTACAAGTGTGTACCACCACACCCAACTAACTTTTTGTATTTTTAGTAGAGAAGAGGTTTCACCATGTTGGCCAGGCTGGTCTCTAAACCCCTGACTTCAGGTGATGCACCCACCTTGGCCTCCCAAAGTGCAGGGATTACAAGTGTGGCCCACTGCACCTGGCCCCAAATCTAGCAATATTTAAAACAAACCAGGCATGGTGGTTTCCACCCGTAATCCCAGCACTCTGGAGGGCTGAGATGAGAGGATCACTTGAGGCCAGGAGTTTGAGACCAGCCTGAACAATATAGCGAGACCCCTGTCTCTGTAAAAAGAGTGAAAAATACTTGCTGGAGGTAGTGAAGCATACCTGTAGTCCCAGATGCTGGGGAGGCAGAAGTGGGAGGATTGCTTGAGCTCAGCAGTTTGAAGCTGCAGTGAGCTATGATTGCACCACTGTATTCCAGTCTGCGCAGCAGAGAAGTGCGTATTTAAAGCATCCATGCCCTTTGACCCTACGTTGCTCCATATGGAAATCTGCCCCATCGGGACCAGCACCAGAAAGCAAGGAAAATTCATGTGCAATTAAACACTTCAGTGAGAGGAAACCAAATTTCCCGACTCACTAGGAGCAACGGTGAAATAAAGCGTGCTGCCCCTACGTTAGGAAATCATGCAGCCACGTCCAGAATTTGTCCTGAACTCCATCACGCTGGCACCTCCTCTCTGCATCCCTGGAGGGAGACTCCAGCAGCTCCCTGAGCGGTGGTTGCCCCTCCTTCCCGGTCTCCCCACTCCCACCCACGCCCAGGGTGTATTCTCCGCATGGCAGCCAGAGGGAGCCTTTGCAAACCTGAATCTGGTTCGGTTCCCCAGTGTCAGGTTCCCCAGATGCCTTCCAGCGTCTTCCAAAATAAAGTTCATCCTTATTCACTAAGCTCCGGGACGGGGCTTTCTCCTTGCCCCTTAACACGGAGCGCCCTTCCTGCAACCTCAGGACCTTGGCACCTGCCGCTTCCTCCGCTTGACGCACTGTTTCTGCAGGGGTCGTCCCTGGCGGCTTATCTGAAGCAGCCCCTACCCATGCACCCCTGAGTTTCCACCTCATCGCTGTTGTCTTCATAAAACGTATCGCTACTTGCTAGGGCCGGGCACAGTGGCTCATGCCTGTAATCCCAGCACTTTGGGAGGCTGAAGCAGGCGGATCACCTGAGGTCAGGAGTTCAAGACCAGCCTGGCCAACATGGTGAAACACATCTCTACTAAAATATAAAAATTAGCCGGGCAAGATGTCGCATGCCTGTAATCTCAGCTACTGAGGCGGGAGAAACGCCCGGGAGGCGGAAGTTGCAATGAGCTGAGATCGTGCTATTGCACTCCAGCCTGGGTGACAGTCTCAAAAAAACAACATATCACTACTTGCTTATTGTTAGTCTCCAAGACTGGAATATAGTCCAAGAAGGCTGAGAAAGCTTGCCTGGCCTGCCTTACCCAGGGATACCAGGACATGTACACTTTACCCAGCACACAGTAAGTGCTCAGTGCATGCACAGAACTTAACATGAGGTGCTCAAGAGTTAATGAATGGTCAGCTGCAGAACCTTTCTTAGGAATCCAGTGTTTTTCTACTTTATGAAACTAGTAACTGGAAGCTGTTCATTTTAAATGGCAGATTCCCGGGCCCCGTCGCCGACCTGAATGCGGATCTCTGGTGGAGTGGCCCAGGGAATTTTTGACTGGAGGAAGGGACTTGCGCTGGTGCAGCTCCTTCAAGTGAGCTTTCTTCCCAGGCAAGTTGATGGGGCTGTCAGGGTTATGCCTGACTGATTTGCAAGAAAAAGACGAAAAGAAAAGTGTGGAGATGCCGGGGATTGAACCCGGGGCCTCATACATGCAAAGCATGCGCTCTACCACTGAGCTACATCCCCTCGTTGACAAGGCTCCTTCCTGGGAATGGTGATACAGGAAGTGCCCTTCATGCTGTTAGTTCAGGTGCTTTAGCTTCCGGACGTGCAGTGTCTCCAGCCACTCAAGGGACCTTCTGCCTGCTCCAGGAAAGCCCAGCAGCCAGGGCGCCCAGCGCCAAGCCTGGGTGGCCCGGAGACGGTAGGAACTACAGCGGGAGAACCCCGCTGACATAGGAACTCAGCTGGAGAAAGATGAGTAAGGTTTGTCCTCGTTAGTATAGTGGTGAGTATCCCCGCCTGTCACGCGGGAGACCGGGGTTCGATTCCCCGACGGGGAGACCAAAGACTTCTTTTTTTCTTTTTTTTTTTAAACACGGGAGACCTTGCTGGCGATGATTTTCAGTGTTTCAAAATATACTGAGTAGGTACACGAGGATGTGCGCCACACAGGTGTGCCTGTAACACTGAATTACGGCCCTTCCAAGGATGCCCTGCCCTCACAGGAGAGCTGCGAGGCAGAAAAAAGGGAGGGCTCAGCAGTGTGCACAGTAGGTTCATTTCTGTGTCAAAAAAATGTTATATATGCACACAAATATGTGGGTATATTCATGTTTCTGGTTGGCATCATGGTAAAAAGAGCCTCAGCAACTGCCAACAATATACAGCTCTTAACATGTGCGGGAGTATGGGTAAGTGCTGTAGTGTTCACACTGCATCCTCAACCATCCTACCAAGGTTTTCTCCACATCAGACTGAAAACTACAGGCACGGACAGAGGCTCCGTGACTCACCCAAGGTCACATCAGTCACAGTCGCTGTAGACATAGGGGCCTTTGGGACTAGGGTGGCAGGTGGGAGTGACTCTTGACTCTCCAAGTCTGTACCTTTCTGGACTTTTGGAATTCTATTTTTCTCTGCTTTCTTTTCTTTCCTTTCTTATTCGGTTTTTATAAAAATGATATACCTAGTTTTTAAAAGTCAGATACAACTAATATGCTTTAAAGAAAAACAGTAGGAGTCCTCCGATATCGACCCTTGTTTTTCATCTATTACAATTTTTTGTTGTTTTTGAGATGGGAGTTTCGCTTTTGTTACCCAGGCTGGAGTGCAATGGCGTGATCTCGGCTCACCACAGCCTCCACCTCCTGGGTTCAAGCAATTCTTCTGCCTCAGCCTCCCGAGCAGCTGGGATTACAGTCGTGCGCCACCTCCCAAAGTGTGAGCCACTGCACCTGGCCTCTCTATTACAATTTTTTTTTTTTTTTTGAGACGGTGTTTTGCTCTTGTTACCCAGGCTGGAGTACAATGGCGTGACCTCGGCTCACCACAACCTCCGCCTCCTGGGTTCAAGCAGGAACCTGCCTCAGCATTCAAGTAACTGGGACTACAGGCGCGCACCACCGTGCCCAGCTAATTTTTGTATTTTTAGTAGAGACGGGGTTTCACCATGTTGACCAGGATGGTCTCGATCTCTTGACCTCGTGATCCACCCGCCTCGGCCTCCCAAAGTGCTGGGATTACAGGCGTGAGCCACCACGCCCGGCTCTATTACAATTTTTTAAACCTTGTACTTCATATTTTTTAAAACGACATGATGGGCTGGGCATGGTATCATGTTGTTACCCAGACTGGAGTGCAATGGCGCGATCTCGGCTCACTGCAATCTCCACCTCCTGGGTTCAAGCAATTCTCCTGCCTCAGCCTCCCAAGTAGCTGGGACTACAGGCACGCACCACCACGCCCAGCTAATATTTGTATTTTTTTAGTAGAGACGGGGTTTCACGTTGTTGACCAGGATGGTCTCGATCATCTTGACCTCATGATCCACCCGCCTCAGCCTCCCAAAGTGCTGGGATTATAGGCATGAGCCACCACACCCAGCCTTTTTTTTTTTTTTTTTGAGACAGAATCTTGCACTGCTGCCTGGGGTGAAGTGCACTACAACTTCTGCCTCCTGGGTTCAAACGATTCTCCTGCCTCAGTCTCCCGAGTACCCGGAATTACAGGTATGCACCACCACGCCTGGCTAACTTTGTATTTTTAGTAGAGAAGGGGTTTCTCCATGTTGGTCAGGCTGGTCTCGAACTCACAACCTCAGGTGATCTGCCCGCCTCAGCCTCCCAAAGTGCTGGGATAACAGGCGTGAGCCACCGCGCCCAGCTGTGATGGGTAATTGTAGTGGGATGAATAGTGATCCTCTATGAGCTGTGTCTGCCCAGAACCTCAAAAGTTGACCTTACTTGGAATCCAAGGGTCTTTGAAGAGGTAATTAAGGTAAAGAGCTCAAGATGAGATGATCCCGGATTAGGGTGGATCCTAAATGCTGTGACGTGTGTCCTTATAAGAGACAGAAAAGGAAACAGCAGGTCACTGTGGTAGCTGACACCTGTAATCCCAGCACTTTTGGAGGCTGAGGTGGGAGGATGGCTTGACCCTGGGCAGCATAGTGAGATTCCCATTTCTACAAAAAAAAATAACAACAAAAGGGGAAAGTACACAGAGGCATGGAGAGGAAGGCATGTGAACAAGACAGCAGAGAGTGCGGTGATGAAATTACATGAGAAAGTACACTGAGGCCACTGCCAGAGCTGGGGGTGGGTGGTGGCATGGGACAGTTTCTCCCTCAGAGCCTCCAGAAGGAGCAAGCACTGCTGACCCCTTGACTTTGGGCTCTGGTCTTCAGAACTGGGAGAGAATTAATTTCTGGTTTTTTTTTTTAAGATGGGGTTTCACCATGATGGCCAGGCTGGTCTTGAACTCCTGACCCTCAGGTGATCCACCCACCTCGGCCTCCCAAAGTGCTAGGATTACAGGCATGAGCCACAGCACCCGGCCTTAAATTTTTTTTTTTTAAGATGGGGAATGTCTCTTGTTTTAAGCCACTCAGTTTGTGGTGATCTGTTACGGAAGCCTTAGGAGACATTAAATAATTAATTAAGACCCAGCAACCTGTTTATCCAAGAAATATTCATTGACAGCCTTCTATATGCAAGGTATGGAGCTGATACATTATAAAGTGAGAAAAATAGGAGATTGGTTTTATGAACTGAATGATTTGAGAAAATGCTATGGGGAACAAAGTGAGTAAGTAGTTTAAAAATCATTAACAAATAGCAGGGCACGGTGGCACGTGCCTGTAGTCCCAGCTACTTGGGAGGCTGAGGTGGGAGGATCGCTTGAGCCCAGGAGTTCTGGGCTGTAGTGTGCTATGCCGATCGGGTGTCCACACTAAGTTCAGCATCAATATGGTGACCTCCCAAGTGCGGGGGGACCACCAGGTTGCCCAAGGAGGGGTGAACAGGCCCAGGTTGGAAACGGAGCAGGTCAAAACTCCTGTGCTGATGAGTAGTGGGATCGTGCCTGTGAACAGCAACTGCACTCCAGCCTGGGCAACATAGCGAGACCCTGTCGCTATTAAAAATAATAATAACAATTGATACTGAGCTCGAGTTGGAAGAGGCGAGTCCGGTCTCAAAGTGGAGGTAAAACCGCTGACTGGCCATCGCCATGGCCGCCGGCGGGAGGAGGGCCATGATCCAAAGGAAACAGAGCGGTTGAGGAAACTGTTTCATGGTGGTCGGAGCTTTGGAACGACAGATGACAGTTTAAGAGAACACTGAGAAATGGGCACACTTGCAGATTGTGTGTTAATGAGAGATCTCCCCACAAAACGTTCCAGGGGCTTTGGTTTTGTGACTTATTCTTGTGTTGAAGAGGCGGATGCAGCGACGTGTGCTGATGGGCGTGTAGTGGAACGAAAGTGAGCTGTTTCGAGAGCGGATTCTGTAAAGCCTGGCCCCATCTAACAGTGAAGAGGATTTTTGTTGGTGCTATTACAGAAGATACAGAAGAGTATAATTCGAGAGACGACTTTGAAAAGTATGGCAAGATTGAAACCATAGAAGTTATGGAAGACAGGCAGAGTGGAAAAAGAAGAGGAATTGCTTTGGTAAGTTTTGATGATCATGATGCAGTTGATAAAACTGTTGTTCAGAAACACCACACTGTTACTGGGCCCTTCTAAACAAGAGGTGCAGTCTGCTGGACCACAGAGAGGCTGTGGACGTAGATCTGGCAATTTTTTTTCCCATTAAGTTGTCTTTAGTATTTTTTTCTAGAAAACAGGTGACATTTGTATCTATGATAAAATTTTTTTTATTGCATGTTAGGTTTTGGGTACATGTGAAGAACATGCAAGATTGTTGCATAGGCACACACATGGCAGTGTGATGTGCTGCCTTCCTCCCCATCACCTATATCTGGCATTTCTCCCCATGCTATCTCTCCCCAACTCCCGGATCTGGCAATTTTATGGGTCGTGGAGGAAACTTTGGAGGTGGTGGAGGTAATTTTGGCCACGGTGGAAACTTTGGTGGAAGAGGAGGTTATGGAGGTGGAGGTGGTGGCAGCAGAGGTGGTGATGGAGGAGGTGATGGTGGATATAATGGATTTGGTGATGGTGGTAACTATGGCAATGGTCCCGGTTATAGTAGTAGAGGGGGCTATGGTGGTGGTGGGCCAGGACATGGAAACCAAGGTAGTGGATTTGGTGGCGGTGGTGGAGGAGATGATGGTTACAATGAAGGAGGAAATTTTGGCGGTGGTAACTATGGCGGTGGTGGGAGCTACAATGATTTTGGAAATTATAGTGGACAAGAGCAATCAAATTATGGACCCATAAAAAGGGGCAGTCCCTATGGCGGTGGTTATGGACCTGGTGGTGGAAGTGGTGGATGTGGTGGCAGAAGGTTCTAAAAACAGCAGACAAGGCTCCAGTTCTTAGCAGGAGGGAGAGCGAGGAGCTGTCGGGAAAGCTGAGGTTACTTCGAGACGGTCGTCCCAAATGCATTAGATGACCTGTAAGACTCTGCCACAGAAGGACGATGATCCATGGTCAGAAAAGTGACTGCAGCTTGAACAGGAAACCCTTCTCGTTCAGGACTGTCACTGCCTCAGTTTGCAAAAAGTGCAGCTGTTGACTGACCCAATGTAGTGTCAATTACATGTACATTCCTGAGGCCTTTCATCTGTTGTAGCTTTGTCTTTTGCTTTTGCTTTTCATGACATCAGGTATATTGCCCTGTAAACCATGGTAGTGGTACCAGAAATAAAAAATTAAGGAATTTTTAACTTTTCAAAAAAAAAAATGAACAATTGTCATGAGACTCCAGTTTTCCCTCCTCAAGTCCTTTAGCAACACACATTTGCAAAACACACATCTTGCTTTGGGATTGCTGTCAACTGAAAATCCGGACGGACACTAAATCCCACTCCTCCTCTCACAGGCTCGGAGCTGGATGTGCTGCATTGCTGGCCTAGCTATTTGGAGCTGGATCTAGCCAGACCTGATACCCAGAAATGAATACGCAATGCTGGGCTCCCCAAAGGCCATTTGCCATACTTATGCAGAGGGATCTTCAGAAGGGGCTCTATTCTTGACAGGAAGGGAGTGAAGAATCTCAGAAGGGAAGCAATGTGAAATCTTTCCACTCTTCCGGAAAATCCAGCCACAGTGAGTGTTAGGTTGGAAGGTGTATTAGTCTTCTCAGGCTGCCATAACAAAATACCATAGGCTCAGGGGCTAGAGATACAGAAATGTATTTTTTCACTTTTCTGGCGGCTGGAAGTCTAAAACCTAGGTGCTGACAGGCTTGGTTTCTCCAGGGCTTTCGAATGGCTACCTCTCCACCCACGCCCCCGCCCCCATGTCCTCACATGGTGGTCCTCCTGCGCCTGTGTCTGTGTCCCAATCATAATCTCCTCCTCTCACCAGGACAGCACTCATAGTGGATTAGGGCTTCCGCTAATGACCTCATTTCAGCTTAATCTCATTTTTAAAGGCCCTGTCTCCAAATATGGTGACATTCTGAGGAATTGGGTGTTACAGCTTCAAGATACACATTTTGGAGTGATAGAATTCAGCCCATGACACCAGGTTTGAGAACCCTTAAGGGGACTCTGGTTTGCTCCAGGAAGTTCAGGAAATTGGCTGACCCAGTGCTTCCATTTGGAAGTCTAATGGGCAGGTCAAAACATAACATGCCTGTGACAGAAGGCTGGATTTCCTTACTCACCCTGAGGCACCTGCCCTCGGGCAAGAGTGTCCACCGGGGCCGGGCGTGGTGGCTCACACCTGTAATCCCAGCACTTTGGGAGACCGAGGCGGGTGGATCACGAGGTCAAGAAATCGAGACCATCCTGGTCAACATGGTGAAACCCCGTCTCTACTAAAAAAAAAAAAAATTAGCTGGGCATGGTGGTGCGTGCCTGTAATCCCAGCTACTAAGGAGGCTGAGGCAGGAGAATTGCCTGAACCCAGGAGGCGGAGGTTGCAGTGAGCCAAGATCGCGCCATTGCACTCCAGCCTGGGTAACGAGAGCGAAACTCCGTCTCAAAAAAAGAAGTGTCCACCATCCATCCAGTAGCCCAGAGAGCCGCTGGGTGTCATCCTTCACCCCTTCCTTTCCCCATTCCCTATATGAAATCTATCAAATCCTCCCACCCTCCTTCCGAAGCCTGTCTCAAATTCATCCCTTCATCAACACCTCCAACTGCCTCCTTGCGGACTTCCTGCCAGAGCGACTTTGCAGATGTCAATCGTCTCACTCCCCCATGGCTTTCCAAGACCCAGAGCATCCAGGCTCCTCTCCTGTGCCTCCAAAGATGGCAAGATCTAGTCTCTGTCCACCACTCAGACCTTCCTGTTTTCTTTCCTCCTCTCTACCTCTTCCATCACGACTTTTTTTTGTCCCTCCAACAAGCCAAGCTTGTTTCAACCTCAGGATCTTTGGACTAGCTGTTCCCTCCACCTGGGATGCTCTTCCTCCAGGTCTTCCCATGGCTGGCTCTTCAGTCTTGTTCGATCTTCCCTTCTCTTGCTGACCCCACGGTGCAGGTATTTATTTTTCTTCTTAGCGTTTTCTATTATATGGACTTATTTTGTTAGTGTATTTGGCTTTTTTTGGCCCAGGGGTGGGGGTAGAGATGGGGAGCTCACTATTTTGCCTAGGCTGGTCTCGAACCCCTACCCACAAGCGATTCTTCTTCTACCTGGGATTCGCAGAAGAAGGAGGCTCCCAAAGCTCTGGCATTCTAGCCTGAGCCACCGCAGCTTGCCTGTGATTGTATTCGTTGATGGGTCAAACGGTCACTAAGTGCTCGGCGAACACTTACTGAATGACTTCAGGTCATGAGGCACCTCTGCACTTCCTCATTCTCTCCCGGATGACAGCTGCACCGTCCCACCGCCCACTTCCCAAAGCGAAGAGCCCAGCCTAGTTGCCGACCTGTTGACGTCTTCCTGCTGGGAAGCTGAGCAGGTGCGCACAAGCATGGAGGCCACGCTCAGAGGCCGGATCTGAGTCACTCCTGGCCCGAGGAACACTGCGTTCCAAATGACACGTCCTCCCGCAGGCCTGGTGGGGTTGGCATCCCTGGCACGCCTCGAGCTGCGCCCAGGGAGTGACCTTTTTCCTTTGTGCAGAGAAGGGGGCTTGAGAAAGCCGAGCTCTGAGCTTGATAGGATTCATTCATTCATTCAGTCGGTCAGTCAACAAGGAAAACAGTAAAGCTAACAATAAACAGTAAGGGCTGGATCTTGTCAGGAGATGTGATCAGAGAAGGCTTCTCGGAGGTGGTGGCCTTGGCAGACAGAGGCCACCACACGCGGGCCCTGGTGAACCTGCATTCCCAGCTTCAGCTTCAGGTGGGCAGAAGACCCGGGGCGGCAAAACAACCAGGAGGATAAAAGCGCAGCTCAGCTGAAACAGCTGCCGAAATAGCTCAGTTGGGAGAGCGTTAGACTGAAGATCTAAAGGTCCCTGGTTCGATCCCGGGTTTCGGCAGTTCTACTTTTCCCTTTTTCCTAGGCCAAAATCAAAAAGAAAGTACATAAATGAAGCCGATTTTTTCCAATTAATAAAGAGCTTTCACTTTTTATATTTAAGAAAGCCCCGAGGAGCTGGAGGAAAAGGAAATTTCCCCACCACTTCCGGTTTGGGTAAATCAGCTAAGGTCAAGTTTTTCCCGTCTTCTCCTCCTTTCTGTCTCAAATTCGCATTCTCTAATCTCTGTTCATGTTTGTTGATGCCTGTCTGTTCATTTTTTTTCCTGTTTTTTACTGTCTGTTTTCTGAACTCTCACAGCAAAATCGAAGACCGAGCAGGAGATGATCGCCTTAAAACGGCATGAAGTCAAGTTGGACTAGTTGTTTTGTGGGAAATGTAGGATATTTAATTCTCTGCAACATGTTGTTTAGCGAAAGCTACATTTACCTTAAGGGAGTCCCTTGAAAAGACTCCATCCAGGCCACTCCTCGTTAGTATAGTGGTGAGTATCCCCGCCTGTCACGCGGGAGACCGGGGTTCGATTCCCCGACGGGGAGGCTAATGACAACTTTTAGTGTTCATTTGTATTTTTCTTCACCCTTCCTAGAAGAATAAACCCAGCAGGTGAATGGGACTCAGTTCTGTGGTTGTCTGTGGCTTTGCTGCATGTCACACAGTCACAGGAAAGCAAGAAAAAGGCGGTGCTCACATGCGGAAGTGTTCATCCATTTCTTGCACCCCTGCTGCGAAGTGTTTGGTTTATGTAACAGTTTCTCAGAATAAGATTATCAACTTCTGGGGCCAGGAACTGCTCCTTCTGCTTCCATCTTAGGGTTTGCTCAAGCCCCAAGTCAGGGCCCTTGGAAAATGTTGATAGATTTGAGATGTTTTCTTGTCTTTATGCAGTGGCAGACTCAGCTTCCTGAGCACAGCGATCACCTTTCCAGGGGCTCATCTTTATTAACTTTTCATATTCATTTCACAAATGTTTACTGAGTACCTATTGTGTGCCAGGCACTGTTCTAGGCACCAAGACAGAGAAGGTGCTGCCCTGTTGAGATTACCACCTAGTGAAGGACCTGGCATTGAACAAATAGGATAAAATGGGTAACTGTCATGAAGAAACAAACGGCAAACCAGAGGCATGGGATAGGGAGTGGGATTCACAGGCTCCTTTAGAGGTCAAGGCTGAGTGTGGTGGCTCAGGCTTGTAATCCCAGCAGTTTGGGAGGCGGATCACAAGGTCAGGAGTTCAACACTAGTCTGGCCAATATAGTGAAACCCCATTTCTAAAAAAAATTGCAAAAAATTAGCCAGATGTGGTGGTGTGTGCCTGTAATCCCAGCTACTCGGGAAGTGGAGACAGGAGAATCCCATCAACCCAGGAGGCAGAGGTTGCAGTGAGCCGAGACTGCGACACTGCACTCCAGCATGGGTGATAGTGCTAGACTCTGTCTCAAAAAACAGAGAGGTGGGCAGACAGGCCCTTCTGAGGAGGTGGCATTTGAACCAGAACCTGGACAATGAGAAAGAGTCAATCAAAAGAGCTGGGAGCAGCATTCTAGGCAGAGGGAGCAGGAAGTGCCAGGGCCCTGGGAAGAAACAGTGAGGAGGCTGCTGTGAGAGAGAGAGGGAGGAGGGGGCAGAAAGGTGAAGTCAGAACCGGATTACATCGTATCTTGAAAGGATATGGAGGACAGGAGGTGTGCATTTGATTCTGAGAGTTTCATGCAGAGACAATCAGGTTTTTTCTGAGCAGTGCCCTCTGGCAGCCAGGTGGGTGGGCACAAGAGGAAGCAGGGGCACCTTCGGACTGAGTACAACCTGTGACCTTGCTCCTCTGCCATGTCCAAAATAATGCCACCTACAAGGCCGGACACGGTGGCTCATGCCAGTAATCCCTGCACTTTGGGAGACCTAGGTGGGTGGATGACCTGAGGTCAGGAGTTTGAGACCAGCCTGACCCACATGGAGAAACCCTTTCACTACTAAAAACAAAAATGACCCAGGCGTGGTGGCACATGCCTGTAATCCCAGCTACTCCAGAGGCTGAGGCAGGAGAATTGCTTAAACCCGGGAGGCAGAGGTTGCAGTGAGCCAAGATCTCACCACTGAACTCCAGCCTAGGGAACAAGAGCAAAACTTCATCTCAAAACAAACAAACAAAATTAATAATGCCACCTAGGGTGCCATCCTGCTTTTCTGCTGCCAGGGTATCTCCCGTGGTTCCCACTTAGGCTAGAGGAATGAGGTCGGAAGATGGTTTACAAAGTGGCCCCATTCCTCACCTCCCCACTGCCCTCCTGCTCTCCCCCATCTCCCCAAAACATGTCAATAAAGCATCACCCCGGGGCTGAACAGAAGCAACTGCCCTCCAGCAGAGTTCTACGATAACACATTTGCAACAGCCAGACTCACATTTCGGAGTCCCTGCTTTCGTATTTATTCATTTATTTATTTATTTGTTTTGGTTTTGGTTTTTGAGACAGAGTTTTGCTCTTGTTGCCCAGGCTGGAGTGCAGTGGTGGGATCCCGGCTCACTGCAACCTCCACGTCTCAGGTTCAAGTGATTCTCCTGCCTCAGCCTCCCAAGTAGCTGGGATTACAGGCATGTTCCACCAAGCCTGTAGAGGGAAGACCCTATAAATGCTGAGGCAGGAGCTAGAAGCCTCAGCCTATTTGCATATAATGAAGAAGAAAGTAACTAGAAACATAACCGTAGTAGTTATTAGTTATTCATAGGAGATCTTAGTTATTCATAGGAGATCTTAGTTACTCATAGGAGATCTTAGTTACTCATAGGAGATCTTAGTTACTCATAGGAGATCTTAGTTACTCATAGGAGATCTTAGTTACTCATAGGAGATCTTAGTTACTCATAGGAGATCTTAGTTACTCATAGGAGATCTTAGTTACTCATAGGAGATCTTAGTTACTCATAGGAGATCTTAGTTACTCATAGGAGATCTTAGTTACTCATAGGAGATCTTAGTTACTCATAGGAGATCTTAGTTACTCATAGGAGATCTTAGTTACTCATAGGAGATCTTAGTTACTCATAGGCGATCTTAGTTATTCATAGGATATCTTAGTTATTCATAGGTGATCATAGTTTTTTTTACTAATGCCATTCAGGTTGTGAAGTGTGAACCTGGAGTGACACTGTGAAAGGAATGACCCTGGCTGGGCGTGGTGGCTTAGGCCTGTAATCCTAGCACTTTGGGAGGTGGAGGTGGGTGAGTCACCTGAGGTCACTTTCCATCTTGTTAGGAAAGAGCAAAGACATTAAGATTTATATTATTTTACTGATTATCTCTTCTAAGAAAAGGGGAACCAGGTGCAGAAGCAGAGCATGAGTGGACAGGGAGCGTGACCACTGAAGGACAGCATCACATAGAGAGAGTTAAGTCCCCAGATGTCTGCGGGCCTCCCTGACAGTGTCAGGCCTACCGCAAGAGCTTGGAGGAACGGAGTTTTCTCCTAACTCCCCCGAGGAAGGAGACGTCTCGGCCATCTTGGTCGTCTCCTTCCCTAGCTGGCTAAATAGCAGGCGCTTTCCCAGCGCCGGCGCTGCCGCACAGTTGAGGAGCCCTCCAGCAGCCCTTACACTGGCATGACAGAGGGCTTAAAGCATCTTGCCTTAAGGTCATTCCTTTTTTTTAAAATTATTATTATTTTTTTAAAGATGGGGTTTCACCATAATGGTCAGGCTGGTCTCGAACTCCTGACCTCGGGTGATCCTGAGGCGGCTGCCTCAGCCTCCCAAAGTGCAGGGATTACAGGCATAAACCACCAGATCTGGCCTTATTTATTTAGGTATTTATTTATGAGGCAGGGTCTTACTCTGTCACCCAGGCTGGAGTGCAGTGGCACAATCGTGGTTCACTGCAGCCTTGACCTCCCAGACTCAAGAGATCCTGTTGCCCCAGCCTCCCCAGTGGGGCTGGAGTGGGGTGTCTCACTATGTTTCCCAGGCAGGTCTTGAACTCCTGGGCTCAAGCAATCCTCCCACTTCAGCCTCCTAAAGCACTGGGATTACAGACTCCACCCGGCTCAGAACCTGTGCTTTCTGAGCAGAGACCAGACAGTCTTATGCATGTTTTATGTGTAACTCATTAAATTGTCACAACAAGCAGGTGAGGTAAGTGCATTCAAATCTCTGTTTCACAGATGAGGCCCAGAGGTTAGGCGATGCAATCTCAGCTGCTGTGGCCAGCACTTCCTGACAATTCTGCATGGCCTTTGACTGGGAAGAGTTTTAGGTACCAGCAACTGTCAGGGAACTATGGAGAATGACGTGGCAGAACATTTTGGAGGTAGGGTTTCCTTATCACAGTAAGCGTCTATTTTCCAGCCAAGAAATCTCAAGGCTGATGGAAAGAGGCATACCCTTCAGTTTTCTGCCGTCTCTAAGCTCTTCACCCACTCTTTCCCCATGGAATGGCTTTTGATGACCTGAAGGACACTAAACACTGTGGCCTCTCTCCCCTGGTGTGCCTAAGAAACCCTCTGGAAGAGAGAGATGCAAATTCACAGTTAAGAATGGCTCTTAGCTGGACACTGTGGCTCACGCCTGTAATCCTAGCACTTTGGGAGGCTGAGGTCAGGAGTTCAAGACCAGCCTGGCCATCATGGTGAAACCCCATCTTAAAAATAAATAAATGAATAATAAAAAAAATTAAAAGGCCGGGCGTGGTGGCTCAAGCCTGTAATCCCAGCACTTTGGGAGGCCGAGCCGGGCGGATCACGAGGTCAAGAGATCGAGACCATCCTGGCCAACATGGTGAAACCCTGTCTCTACTAAAAATAGAAAAAATTAGCTGGGCACGGTGGCACGTGCCTGTAATCCCAGCTACTCAGGAGGCTGAGGCAGGAGAATTGCCTGAACCCAGGAGGCGGAGGTTGCGGTGAGCTGAGATCGCGCCATTGCACTCCAGCCTGGGTAACAAGAGCGAAACTCCAACTCAAAAAAATAAAATAAAAAATAAAAAGGCCGGGCGCGGTGGCTCAAGCCTGTAATCCCAGTACTTTGGGAGGCCGAGGCAGGTGGATCACAAGGTCAAGAGATCGAGATCCCGCCATTGCACTCCAGCCTGGGTAACAAGAGCGAAACTCCGTCTCAAAAAATAATAATAATAATAAAAATAAAATAAAGAATGGCTCTTTTCAGTGGGCTGTTGTAAAGAGACTCCCTCCTGTGAGCCAAAGCCCTGGTTCTGGGGAGTGGATCTGTTTGTTTTCAGTCTGCTCATTTTTATAGTCACAGAGGGTTTGTTTGTTGTCTCCCTCCGTCTCCCAGGCTGGAGTGCAGTGGTGCGATCTCGGCTCACTGCAACCATCGCCTCCTGGACTCTAGCAATCCCCTCTCCTCAGCCTCCCAAGTAGCTGGGACGACATGCACTCACCACCACACACGGCTAATTTTTTGTATTTTTGGTAGAGACAGGGTTCACACCATGTTGGCCAGGCTGGTCTTGAACTCCTGGCCTCAAGTGATCCACCCACCTTGGCCTCCCAAAGTGCTGGGATTACAGGCATGTAATCAACAGAAGCCATGACACACAACCATAATAGTTCTTTTGGGAGGAAAAAAAGTCTTCCAGCTGATACGACAAACCTCAAAGTCACTGAAGGTTGGTAGGTTTTAAAGGATGAGAAATCAGAGGTTTCTGGGTGGAGGTACAATCAAGACGATGCACTTACTTATTGGAAAGAAACTTGATTCCCTCTCCCCTCTCCCCCCTCCCCTCTGAAGAATGGGTCAGTTTTGACCTGGCACAGTGGCTCAGGCCTGTAATCTCAGCACTTTGGGAAGCCAAGATGGGCGGATCACCCAAGGTCAGGGGCTCAAGACCAGCCTGGGCAACATGGTGAAACCCCATATCTACTAAAAATAAAATTAGCCAAGTGTGGTAGTGCATACCTGTAGTCCCAGCTATTTGGGAAACTGAGGCAGGAGAATCGCTTGAACCTGGGAGGTGGAGGCTGCAGTGAGCTGAGATCACACTATTGCACTCCAGCCTGGGCAACCAGAGCAAAATTCTGTCTCAAATCAAAAAAAGAAAAAAAGAATGGGTCAGTTTTCATTAGTTCCTTGGTTGCGGTATCTGCTAGAATTTTAGTTGCAAGGTTATGAAGAGCTGACCTACTTGGGAAACATAAAACAATTTATTTTGTTGTGCTTTTGCTAAACTCTAACATTCACTTAAACACACAAAAGTTTTATTTAGGAAAAAACCTTGGCTGGGCGCAGTGGCTCATACCTGTAATCCTAGCACTTTAGGAGGCCGAGGCAGGAGGATCACCTGAGGTCAGGAGTTTGACACCAGCCTGGCCAATATGCTGAAACCCCCATCTCTACTAAAAGTACAAAAAATAGCCGGACATGGTGGTGCACGCCTGTAGTTTCAGCTACTTGGGAGGCTGAGGCAGGAGAATCGCTTGAACCCAGGAGGGGGAGGTTGCAGTGAGCCAAGATCATGCCACTGCACTCCGGCCTGGGTGGCAGCCAGACTCCGTCTCAAAACAAACAAACAAAAAACTAAAAACCGTTTGCACTCCCATGTGTATTGCAGCTTTGTTCACAAGAGCTACACGTGGAATCCACCCAAGTATCCGTCAACAGATACATGGATAGAGAAAATGTGGTGTACCTACACAGTAGAATACTACTCGACCTTAAAAAAAAAAAAACAAAAACGCAACAAAATGAAATCCTGTCATTTTTCCTCTACAAACAAAAATAAAAACATGGGTAAGTTTGGAAGACATTACATAGTGAAATAAGCCAGGCACAGAAAGATAGATACTGCATGATCTCACTCACATGCGGAAGCCGAAATAGCAGGTCTCACAGAAGTGGAGAGCAGAATAGTAGTTATGAAGGCGGGGAAGGGGTGAGGAGGTGGGAGCAGCCAAAGGCGGGTTACGGGATGCGAAAGTACAGCTAAATAGGAGGTAAGTTCCAGTGTCCCCGAAGGGTGAGTACAACAACTTACTGTACATTTCAAATAGCTGGAAGCATGGAGTCGTAATGTCTCCCAGCACAAATGATACATCTGAAGGGATGGATGTGGTCACTGCCGATTTGAACATTGCAAATTGTGTACATAGATCACAACATCACACCACACCTCATGAATGTGCACGATTGTTATGTGTCGAAACGATTATAAAAGCCAAAAATAAAAGTAAAACACAGAAACACGAAAACATCTTTAAGAATAGACTATAGCAAAGCCTTTCAAAAGCACCATGGAAAAGGAGGGGGATGTAGCTCAGTGGTAGAGCGCATGCTTTGCATGTATGAGGCCCCGGGTTCGATCCCCGGCATCTCCACTGTGGTTTTGCTGACTTGTCTATTCATTTTGGCCCGCGGTTCTTTGTCAATAACGTGCCATGGATGTGATTACTATAAGTATTATGATTCCAGGTATTACTTGGAGCTCAGATTTTCACACCAGGCATGATCTTCCCATTCTCAAATCTCTAATGTTTTCAATGCACGTGAACTAGAAAAGGCTGATGGGAGTAATCAGCAGAAAAGGGTTAAGGCAAAACCAGACTCAATGATTGAAACCACAGCAAAAGTGAGCAGGATGATCAGCTGGGGAGTTTACGCCACATCTGTGCCACTGTGATGGCAATGCACTGGCCCGGAGGGCTTTGACGAATTTCTGGCCATCAGAGGGCAAGTGTGTAAGTGGCTGGAAGGTCTGGGCCCCCCTGTTTGCCATCTCACTCCTCTGCACTGCCACTAACCACCTCGTTTGCATGGGAGGAACCCAAAAGCAAACTCTCATCCCAGCGGGGCTCTGCCCTCTGCTTCCTCAGCAACACATCTCCATGGATACGACAAACCAGTGGCTTAATTGCACGTATGATTTACATTTATATTCATATGCTGTGTTCCGGGGTGAGCAGGCCTATGCGAACCTACCCCCAAAGGCCAAGGGAGCTGAGAGGCCAAAGAAAGGGGCTGACAACCCCAGTTTCTCAGAAAGAAACATTTATTAGGGACTTATCAACAGAAGCCATAATCTAAGTGGCCATCAGAGGATATGAGGTTTGCTGCGCCATAACCCCCAGATCCAGGGCTTCTATACATACCATAGGGAAAGAATACGGAGGATAACTGAAGTCGAACCCTCAGGCAAAGGCAAGCATGTTATGTGAATCTGCCTAGGGGCAGGATTTATGATCTAGGTTGTCCTGATCTAAGCGCAGAATTTACGGTAAAAGTGAAGTAGAAATCTTAGAAGCCTTCCTGGAAGAGGCATTAATTGGAAGTTACCTTGGCAGATTAGCATCCAAGATGGAGTTGCTTTCACCTCCACTGCGTTTCTGTATTTTATCACTGAAAGCAAAACACGGTGGCTGGACTCAGTGACTCAGACCTATCATCCCAGCACTTCGGGAGGCATGAAGCGAGAGTAGAGCAAATTTAGCCCAGGAGTTTGAAACCAGCCCGGGCAACAAAGGGAGATCCTGTCTCTACAAAAAAAGAAAATAAGATTTACGTGCATGCATAATCTTTAGGTAAAAATAAATAAATAAAAATAAATAATATTTTTTATTTTTATTTTTTTTTTAGACGGAGTTTGGCTCTTGTTACCCAGGCTGGAGTGCAATGGCGCGATCTCGGCTCACCGCAACCTCCAACTCCTGGGTTCAGGCAATTCTCCTGCCTCAGCCTCCTGAGTAGCTGGGATTACAGGCACGCGCCATCATGCCCAGCTAATTTTTTGTATTTTTAGTAGAGACGTGTTTCACCATGTTGACCAGGATGGTCTCGATCTCTTGACCTCGTGATCCACCCGCCTCAGCCTCCCAAAGTGCTGGGATTACAGGCGTGAGCCCCCGTGCCCGGCGTCATCAAGGTTTTAGGGGAAAAACATTGAGGAACATTTCTGAAGTCGTCAGGCCTAACACAAAACTGACGTGCTTCCATAACTGCCCACCAGTTTCTCCTCTCCTGCTGCCTGGACAGAGCCAATTTATTAAGACAGGGGAATTGTGACCCACCCACCTCAGCCTCCCAAAGTGCTGGGATTACAGGCATGAGCCACTTCTCTCTGCCATAATAGAGAAGTTTAATTCACGCACAGCTGGCAGTGTGGAAGACAGGAGTTTTACCATTACTCAAATCAGTCTGCCTGAAAACTCAGGGGCTGGAGGTTTTAAGGATAATTTGATGGGTAGGTGGGATCGGGAAATCAGGAGTGCTGATGGGTTGGGTCAGAGATGAAATCACAGGGAGTCCAAACTGTCCCTTTGCGCTGAGTCAGTTCCTAGGTGAGGGCCACGAGACTAGACGAGCCAGTTTATCAATCTGGGTGGTGTCTGCCGAAGTGCAGAGTATGCAGAATACCTCAAGCACTGATCTTAGGTTTTATAATAGTGATGTTATCCTCAGGAGCAATTTGGGCCTGAACGGAATTTTGCAGTCTCCAGCTGTGCTGTGTACCAGCTCAGTTGGGAGACCCCCCGACTCAGGCCAAGGCAGACAGCCAGATAGAACAGACCGGATCTATGTGGGTGGTGGGGGAGGGCAGCAGCCAATCGAGCTGAGAGCCTCAGGGCCTGGCAGCATTCCAGGCTGTAGGCCCCGAGCAGATTCTCAGCCACGTAGTTATTCTTAACAGGCGACTATTAATAAACAGGTGTTCTGTATTTACTCATAACTCAAAAATATACCAAGTAGGCAGCTGTTACCCACCTACCACTAATTACAAACTAAAAGGTATTCTCCACAAGCGAGCCATGGGGGCAGGGTCAACCTCTCTCGACACAGCTGCATCACTCACAAACCACAGTTTCAAATCTTGGCCAGGTGTGGTAGGTCACACTTACAATCCCAGCATTTTGGGAGACTGAGGAAGGTGGATTACCTAAGGTCAGAAGTTCGAGATCAGCCTGGCCAATGTGGTGAAACCGTGTCTCTACTAAAAATACAAAAGTTAGCCGAGCGTGGTGGCGGGTGCCTGTAAACCCAGCTACTTGGGATGCTGAGGCAGGAGAATTGCTTGAGCCCGGGAGGCAGAGGTTGTAGTGAGCGGAGATGGCGCTACTGCACTCAAGCCTGGGCTACAAGAGAGAAACTTTCTAAAAAACATTTCTAATCTTGTGGATCTTGTGGCCAATTTGTTAGTCCTGCAAAGCAGTCTAGTGCCCAGGAAGGAAGGGGGATTGTTTTGGAAAAAGGCTGTTTATCACCTTTGTTTCAAAATTAAACTATAAACTAAGCTCCTCCAAAGTTAGTTTGGAGGTTAGACACAAGATGGACTCAGTGAGGTCCAATCTCTTTTGCTGTAATAATTTTCTGTTTTGACGTTTGCAAAAGCAGTTTCACTTTGTTTCTTTTTCCTTTTAATTCTTTTTCCTTTTTTTTTCTTGAGTCAGGGTCTGTTTCTATTGCCCAGGCTGGAGAGCAATCACAGCTCACTGCAGCCTCAAACTCCTAGGCCCAAGTGATCCTCACACCTCAGCCTCCTGAGCAGCTGGCTGGAGGCATGCACCAGAGCCTGGCTAAGTTTTGCTGCTTGTTTGTTTTGATAGACACAGTGTTTCACCGTGTAGCTCAGGCTGCTCTTAACTCTTGGGCTGAAGTGACCCTCTTTCCTTGGCCTCCCAAATTGCTGGGAACTACAGGTGTAAGCCACCATGCCTGGCTTTTTTCAATATTTTTTTATTTTTATTTTTTATTTTTTTGAGACGGAGTTTCGCTCTTGTTACCCAGGCTGGAGTGCAATGGCGCGATCTCGGCTCACTGCAACCTCCGCCTCCCGTGTTCAGGCAATTCTCCTGCCTCAGCCTCCTGAGTAGCTGGGATTACAGGCACGTGCCACCATGCCCAGCTAATTTTTTGTATTTTTAGTAGAGACGGGGTTTCACCATGTTGACCACGATGGTCCCGATCTCTTGACCTCGTGATCCACCCGCCTCGGTCTCCCAAAGTGCTGGGATTACAGGCTTAAGCCACCGTACCCGGTCTGTTATTTTTTTGAGACGGAGTTTTCACTCTTGTTACCCAGGCTGGAGTGCAATGGCATGATCTCGGCTCACCGCAACCTCCGCCTCTGGGGTTCAGGCAATTCTCCTGCCTCAGCCTCCCAAGTCACTGGAACTACAGGCGCATGCCACCATGCCCAGCTAATTTTTGTGTTTTTAGTAGAGACGGGGTTCCACCATGTTGACCAGGATGGTCTCGATCTGTTGACCTCGTGATCCACCCACCTCGGCCTCCCAAAGTGCTGGGATTATAGGCGTGAGCCACTGTGCCCGGCCTGTTTTTTATTTCTTACTATGACCCCCACTTATATGACATTACTTTGTACGTTATAATTTTTTTTTTTTTTTTTTTTTGAGACGGGGCTTCTCCATATTGGTCAGGCTGGCCTTGAACTCCTGACCTCAAGTGATCCGCCCGCCTTAGCCTCCCAAAGTGCTGGGGTTACAGTGGCTCATGCTTGTATTCCCAGCCCTGTGGGAGGCCAAGGCAGGAGGATCACTTGAGCCCAGGAGTTCAAGACCAGCCTGGGCAACATGGTGAAAACCCCCATCTATTTTAGTTTATTTTATTCTTTTTTTTTGAGACGGAGTCTTGCTCTGTTGCCAGGTTGAAGTGCAGTGGCATGATCTTGGCTGACTGCAACCTCTGACTCCCTGGTTCAAGCTATTCTCCTGCCTCAGCCTCCCGAGTAGCTGGGATTACAGGCATGTGCCACCATGCCCAGCTAATTTTGGTATTTTTAGTAAAGACAGGGTTTCACCAAACTTCCTCCTCCATGGTTCAAGTGATTCTTCTGCCTCAGCCTCCGGAGGAGCTGGGATTATGGGCATGAGCCACCATGCCTGCTATTTTTTTTTATTTTTAGTAGAGACAGGGTTTCAACATGTTGGCCCACCTTGTCTGGAACTCCGGACGTCAGGTGATCTACGTGCTTCAGCCTCCCAAAGTGCAAAACCCTCCTCTCTACAAAAAAAAAAAAGCAGAAATTAGGTGTGGTTATACATACCTGTAGTCCTACCTACTCAGGAGACTGAGGTGGGAGGATCACCTGAACCGGAAACTCGAGGCTTCAGAGTAAGACGTGATCATACCCCTGCATGACAGAGCCAGATAGTTTCAAAAAATAAACAAACAGGGCCGGGTGTGGTGGCTCACGCCTGTAATCCCAGCACTTTTGGAGGCCGAGGTGGGTGAATCACCTGAGGTTGGGAGTTTGAGACCAGCCTGACCAACATGAAGAAACCCCGTCTCTACTGAAAATACAAAATTAGCCAGGTGTGGTGATAGGTGCCTGTCATCCCAGCTACTTGGGAGGCTGAGGCAGGAGAATTGCTTGAACCTGGGAGGCAGATGTTGCAGTGAGCCAAGATTGTGCTATTGCACTCCAGCCTGGGCAACAGAGCAAAACTCCATCTCGAAAAAAATAAACAAAGAAACAAAGCCAAATATTTCTACTAGTGCAGGACAAGGAAGAAAATACCACAAGGAGCTGTTATTGTTAAAGGCTTGTGTCAGGAATTGGAGCTTCCTAGAAATGCTCTTTGAAAAAAAGCTTTTTCAACTATTACATTTTATTTTACACGTAAAGCTTATTATATGAGGTCATCTGAGTAGTCAAATTCACAGAGACAGAAAGAATGGTGGACGCCAGGGGCTGCGGGAGGGAGGAACGGGGAATTAATTGTTCATGGGTACAGAGTTTGTTTTGCAAGATGAAAAGAGTTCTGGAAATGGATGCTGGTGATGGCCGGTGTGCAGCACTGAATGTACTCCATGCTACGGAAATGCACACTTGGCCGGGCGAGGTGACTCAGCCTGTAATCCCCGCACTTTGGGAGTCAGAGGCGGGCAGAGAACCTGATGTTAGGAGTACAAGACCAGCCTGACTAACATGGAGAAACCCTGTCTCTACTAAAAATACAAAATGAACCGGGCATGTTGGCGCTGCCTGTAATCCCAGCTACTTGGGAGGCTGAGGCAGGGGAATTGCTTGAACCTGGAGTCAGAGGTTTCGGTGAGCTGACATTGCGCCATTGCACTCCAGCCTTGGTGACAAGAGCGAAATTCTGTCTCAAAAAGAAAAAATAAATGTACACTTAAAAATAGTAAATATTATGGGAACTACAGTGGCCCAGGCCAGTTGTCCTGGTGCTTGAGGAGGTGAGGCTAGGAGTTCCAGGCCAGCCTGGGCAAGATAAGAAACTGTCATTCATTAAAAAAAATAGTAAATTTTATGTCTATTTTACCACAATTTTGAGACAAAACCAAACAGTGACAAAACAAAGCCCAAATAGGTTAAATAACTTCCTTATGCTCTTAAACAAGGCAACTTTGGAGGCCAGTCCTGCAGTCTGGCTTGACTGGTGAGATGAACCGGATATTTCTAAGCGGGAGCAATTTGTGTTCCATCACACAACTATGCAACACAAGTAGAAACAGGAAGAACACATTCCCTAGGGTTTTCTTCTTCTTCCTGTTTGCCAGGCCTCTAACCTGCAGGCATCCTTGACAACCTTTTATGGTTATATAAGCGTTGAGAAAGCAAGACAAACCCTTCCCACCAGCTCTCTGACTCCGCCCTTTCTCTTGGGGGAAACGACTTGGCTGACCCTCACTCCTGCTCTCAAGACAGTTGCTTGGGGCTGGAATAAGTGACAGACAAGGTAGTGACCTTCAGAAGGGGGAGGGGAGAGAGGAAGGCGAAGGAGCAGGCGCTGATCCACCCGCACCCGCCCCAGCAGCAGCCCAGCACCCGGGCCCTTTGTGAGCTCAGCCCATCACATGCTTCCGCCCGCCTGCCAATCCCGCCCTGTTGCTGGGCCTCTGTCCCGTCTCCATTGGTGCCAGCTCTGAAGCAATCTTTTCTGGGGCGCCTGCAAAGGACGGATCTGTGGGTGGAACGAACTGAAAACGGATCCAGTGACTCATCCCATTCTCGCACATTCTAGCACGTCGCATTCTAGGTCAGCAGGGTTTAGGTTTTAAGAGCGTGACTTGATACCTGACTCCTGAGTCCAAGTGGGACATTTAGACTTCGGGAGCCCTTTCGGAAAACACGAAAGCAGTTGTTGCCGCAACAAAAACCCTTTCTAGGGCAGGGCTTCTTGATTTCAGCGCGTTCCAAATGTCATTAACGTTTTGGGTCGGCTAATTCTTTGTTGTGGGGGACTGTCCCTCACAGAACGTTCAGCGGCATCCCTGGTGGCCACCACGAGTGCCAGTATTAAGAGCAGCACCCCCTCCTACCCACTGAGCTGTGACATCCAAGGATATATCCAGATATTGCCAAATGTCCCCGGAGGGGCATATCACTCCTTCTTGAGAACATTTTTTCTAGAGAAACACTGGACACCTGTGTTTTGGGAGGCCATTTTCTTCTCCCTTCCCTGTCACCTCAGTGACCTTGGAGAAAGGTTTATTTCTGCTTGCTTTAATAACCAAGTCGGAATGCCGGGGTGTTTTCAATATGTTTTTTCTGCTTGAGACAACTTCGGTTTCTCTTCGTTGCTAACCTTTGGCCCATTCTCCATCCTCCCCTCACCCTCTTCTTACTCTGCCTCATGTCCTCCTCTCCCTCCCCGCCTCTGCAGTCAGAGTTGTTTTTCTCTGTACCTTTTGGACTCTGAAAAAAGCTATGTCACCAAGCTGGTGACTCAGCCTTTAAACAACATGAATCACAAGGCTTGCAGCAGGGTCACAGCCGAAAGCAAACAGGGCGTGGTTGAAAGCCAGGCCTGGTCACGTCAGAAAGAATCTCAGAATCTCAGCTTTTTTTATTCCTTTCAAAACTCCTTCCCGAAACCTAGGGGAAAACAAAAAACAAAAACTTAGCAGAAACGTGTATTGGAAATCACTGGCGTATCCTGCCAAGCCTGGAAAGTGACACTTTTATCATTTAATTTCCCAGCAACACAGAAATTCATTCTCTCTAAAATGTTAAAAATTAGAGATGTCAAAGCCTATTTGAACAATGCACAGAACTTGCATTTTCATAAATACAAACATGTTACCAGAGAAAATATATAGCAGGTTCATTTTGCTTCGATGCATATTTTAAGTGACATTTAAATAACATAATGTTCGGCCGGGCGTGGTGGCTCACGCCTGTAATCCAAGCACTTTGGAGGCCAAGGCGGGCGGATCACCTGAGGTCGGGAGTTCAAGACCAGCCTGACCACAACATGGTGAAACCCCGTATTTAAAAAAAAAAAAAAAAAAAAAAGAATCTAGCCTTTTCCTAACGGCAAAACATTTTCAGGAAGTAGCCTCTTTTTCTTTTTTTTGAAGGCTACAAGGTAGAAATCAAAGTAGCCTCCCTACCTCCAATACATTGTAGAAGCAGGAACTATTTCTAGAAGAGTCCAGAAGGAACAGTGGCTGGGAAATTGAGGGCATGAGGGGGACTTTTCATGGCACACTTAAAAAAGATCTATTTAAAAAAAATCTCACGATGTTCTTATATTTTAAAACATTTAAAAAATATGCCGAAGAAATGACACATAAGGATCACGAAATAGGTTGTGGTAAAAATTTAAAAACCTGTCTGGTGATTCTTTTCTCCCACTTCTTTTATCAAAATAGATTTGCCCTGTACGATTACATTTCATATTTGCATACTTAGTTTTCTTCTCCCCCCGCCCCGAAATAGGGCTGGGATTTTATTCTTTTTTTTTTTTTTTTTTTGTTTTTGAGATGGAGTTTCCCTCTTGTTACCCAGGCTGGAGTGCAATGGCGCGATCTCGGCTCACCTCAACCTCCGCCTCCTGGGTTCAGGCAATTCTCCTGCCTCAGCCTCCCGAGTAGCTGGGACTACAGGCACGCGCCACCATGCCCAGCTGATTTTTAGTAGAGACTGGTTTCACCATATTGACCAGATCGTCTCGATCTCTTGACCTCGTGATCCACGCTTCTCGGCCTCCCAAAGTGCTGGGATTACAGGCGTGAGCCACCGCGCCCGGCCCTGTCTTTTTTTATTTATGTATTTATTTTTATAGAGACGGGGTGTCACCATTTTGGTCAAGCTGGTCTTGAACTCCTGACTTCAGGTGATCCACCCGTCTCAGCCTCTCAAAGTGCTGGGATTACAGGCTTGAGCCACCGCGCCCGGCCCTGTCTTTTTTTATTTATGTATTTATTTTTATAGAGACGGGGTGTCACCATTTTGGTCAAGCTGGTCTTGAACTCCTGACTTCAGGTGATCCACCCGTCTCAGCCTCTCAAAGTGCTGGGATTACAGGCTTGAGCCACCATGCCCGGCCTTCCTGTCTTTCAAAATCTCCGGGTTAAAAATGGGTCTGATTATTGAATGGATCCTGATTACAATAATCATACCCATTGAAACCTGAGAAATTTCCATGTCTCCCTGTTGCCACCAAGTAGGACCTTTCCATATCCGGCCCTCAGAATGTGCAGGAAGGTGAAAGAACAGTCTAGAAAGATGTCCGCTCAGCCCTGTATTCCAGCTCAGATAGTTTAAAAAAGCTGCGTGGTGTTTCCGCCTCTCTTTTCTAAATTTAACCTGGACACCCAGATCCTCTGCAGTGTCTCCCCTGGAAAGTTCTCGAGCGTTCCTGGCCGCGCCCGCCCAGAGATCTGCCGAGTCATCGTCCTTGTCCCGCGGCCCGCAGCGGGGGATGGGGGCGGCCCTAGGGAGCCCCCCTGGGACTGAGGGAGGTCGGGACTGCAGAGGCTGGGAATGAGGGAGGTTGAGGGGGGCTGAGCAAAGCAAGCCCAGTCAGTATCTCAAATGTGACCCAAAATAAAGTCCTGTCCGTCTCGCGGGGTGGGCCAGGGCAGGTCGCGGGGGAGGGGAGGGACACCCCGACTCTGCGGGAGGCGCTCAGTTCCCGCCCCACGTCCACCGAACACGAGTTGGCGACCCGTGGCGACCGCGGGGGCTGAAGGGAGGGGGTGCACGATCGCAGCCGAAGAACGCCGGCCGCCCACCGACTCCAGGCGCCGCAGTTCCGGGCCGGGTTTTGGCGCCTCCCGCGGGCGGCTCCCTCCCCACGGCGAGCGCCGCTACGTCACAATCGCAGTGCGCAGCTAGTGCCTTGATCCCTCCGCCCGGCCTCTCAGGACGGCGGCCCGCTGCCCACCAGACTCGGCCCAGAACCCCAGTCTCAGCAGGAGGACATTTTAGGACGGGACCTGGGTGACTCTAGGGAACTGGTTTTCTTTCCAGAGAGCGGAACAGGCGGGGAAAAATAGTCCCTTCTCGGCGGTTCTGCGGAGGGATCTCCTCGGGGCGGTGTACGCCGATGACTATATAAGGACGCTCCGGGCGTGGTGCAGCTAGTTCCGTCGCAGCCGGGAGTGCAGTTGTGTTCGTGGTTTGTCCGTTGCTGTCATCGCCGCTTGGTGAGCAGTGGGGTTCTGGGCGGGCTGGGGCTTTCGGGGCCGAACGGCCGCGAGGTGGGATGGAGGCGGGTTGCCGCCCCGGGTCTAGAGACTGGGGAGGGCTGTCGGCTGTGTCCGCTAGAAAGGTGGGCTTGAGGTGGGGAGAACGCAGCAAAATGGCGGCTGTTCCGAGCGCTGCGTGGAAGACGCCTGTGAGGCGGGCCGTGAGGTCGTTGAAACAAGGTTGGGGGGCATGGACTCAAGGCTTGGAGGCCTTCGCTAATGCCGGAAAGCTCTGATTCTCGTGGGATGGGCTGGGGCACCATTGGGGGACCCTGACGTGAAGTTTGTGATTGACTGGAGAGCTCGTCTTGTCCGTTGCGGGGGTAGCGGTTACCGCGTGGCCGCGCGGCAATGGGGCGCGCTGTGGGGGGGGGAGAGCGCGCCTTCGCTCTGTGGTGACGTCACCCGTTCTCGTTCTGTCGGCTCATAATTGCGGGGCGGGGCCACCTGCCGGGAGGTGAGCGGTGGGCTCTTCTCCGTCGCAGGACGCAGGGTTGGGCCTAGGGTAGGACCTCCTGAATCGACAGGCGCCAGACCTCCCGAGAGGGAAGGGTAAGCGAGGCTTCAGTGTCTTCGGTCGGTTTTGTGTACCTACGGTTGTAAGGAGTTGAAGCCTGGGTTTTGAAAACAGGCTGGTGAGTGTGTTTTGTGAAGTAACGCAAGTTTTAATTGTTTGGGTCAATGTGACATTTAACTTACAGCATTAGGAAGGCTAATAAATTGCTAAATCCTGGTGGTTTTTGGCTTTTTGTCAAAACAGACAATGCAGATCTTCGTGAAGACCCTGACCGGCAAGACCATCACCCTTGAGGTCGAGCCCAGTGACACCATTGAGAACGTCAAGGCCAAGATCCAGGACAAGGAAGGCATCCCTCCTGACCAGCAGAGGTTGATCTTTGCCGGAAAGCAGCTGGAAGATGGGCGCACCCTGTCTGACTACAATATCCAGAAGGAGTCCACTCTGCACCTTGTCCTCCGTCTCCGAGGTGGCATGCAGATCTTCGTGAAGACCCTGACTGGTAAGACCATCACCCTTGAGGTCGAGCCCAGTGACACCATTGAGAATGTCAAGGCCAAGATCCAGGACAAGGAAGGCATCCCTCCTGACCAGCAGAGGTTGATCTTTGCCGGAAAGCAGCTGGAAGATGGGCGCACCCTGTCTGACTACAATATCCAGAAGGAGTCCACTCTGCACCTTGTCCTCCGTCTCCGAGGTGGCATGCAGATCTTCGTGAAGACCCTGACTGGTAAGACCATCACCCTTGAGGTCGAGCCCAGTGACACCATTGAGAATGTCAAGGCCAAGATCCAGGACAAGGAAGGCATCCCTCCTGACCAGCAGAGGTTGATCTTTGCCGGAAAGCAGCTGGAAGATGGGCGCACCCTGTCTGACTACAACATCCAGAAAGAGTCTACCCTTCATCTCGTCCTCCGTCTCCGAGGTGGCATGCAGATCTTCGTGAAGACCCTGACCGGCAAGACCATCACCCTTGAAGTCGAGCCCAGTGACACCATCGAGAACGTCAAGGCCAAGATCCAGGACAAGGAGGGCATCCCTCCTGACCAGCAGAGGTTGATCTTTGCCGGAAAGCAGCTGGAAGATGGGCGCACCCTGTCTGACTACAACATTCAGAAAGAGTCCACTCTGCACCTCGTCCTCCGTCTCAGAGGTGGCATGCAGATCTTCGTGAAGACCCTGACTGGTAAGACCATCACCCTTGAGGTCGAGCCCAGTGACACCATCGAGAATGTCAAGGCCAAGATCCAAGACAAGGAGGGTATCCCTCCTGACCAGCAGAGGTTGATCTTTGCTGGAAAGCAGCTGGAAGATGGGCGCACCCTGTCTGATTACAATATCCAGAAGGAGTCCACCCTTCACCTCGTTCTCCGTCTCCGAGGTGGCATGCAGATCTTCGTGAAGACCCTGACTGGTAAGACCATCACCCTTGAGGTCGAGCCCAGTGACACCATTGAGAACGTCAAGGCCAAGATCCAAGACAAGGAAGGTATCCCTCCTGACCAGCAGAGGTTGATCTTTGCCGGAAAGCAGCTGGAAGATGGGCGCACCCTGTCTGACTACAACATCCAGAAAGAGTCCACTCTGCACCTTGTCCTCCGTCTCAGAGGTGGCATGCAGATCTTCGTGAAGACCCTGACTGGTAAGACCATCACCCTTGAGGTCGAGCCCAGTGACACCATTGAGAACGTCAAGGCAAAGATCCAGGACAAGGAGGGAATCCCTCCTGACCAGCAGAGGTTGATCTTTGCCGGAAAGCAGCTGGAAGATGGGCGCACCCTGTCTGACTACAACATCCAGAAAGAGTCTACCCTTCATCTCGTTCTCCGTCTCCGAGGTGGCATGCAGATCTTCGTGAAGACCCTGACCGGTAAGACCATCACCCTTGAGGTCGAGCCCAGTGACACCATTGAGAACGTCAAGGCAAAGATCCAAGACAAGGAAGGCATCCCTCCTGACCAGCAGAGGTTGATCTTTGCCGGAAAGCAGCTGGAAGATGGGCGCACCCTCTCTGATTACAATATCCAGAAAGAGTCCACTCTGCACTTGGTCCTGCGCTTGAGGGGGGGTGTTTAAGTTTCCCCTTTAAGGTTTCAACAAATCTCATTGCACTTTTCTTTCAATAAAGTTGTTGCATTCCCAATTGGTGTGGGTTTTTTTTTAAGTTAAGGTATTTTTGCATTAGATAGGGTGAAGGGGATCAAGGTTTCCAGTCCGCAAATGTTACCGTGGTAACCATGAAATGTCAGTGAATGGGGGGAGGTAGATTTACAATATGAACTGTAGAAAGTGGGTGCAAATAAAACGCAGGTTCAAGACCAGCTTGGCCAACATGGTGAAACCCCAGCTCTACTGAAAATACAAAAAGGTGTGGCAGGTGCTTGTAATCCCAGCTACACCGGAGGCTGAGGCAGGAGAATCCCTTGAACCCAGGAGGCAGAGGTTGGCAGTGATTTGAGATCGCAGCACGGTACTTCCACCTGGGGGAACAGAGCAAGACTGTCGTAATCAGGTTATTGGGAGATACTTTTTCAAGTTACTTAAAAATACTGGTTGGGGGTGTGTGAGGTAACAGGAAGGGAGAAGGAATATTAAAAGGTGGGAGTGATGAGAGGGTCCCTGTGAAAGAATGAAGTACATAGGCCTAGTAAATGTATGTTGAGCTGCACACACAGTCCTGGGATCAAGTGATTTTAAAAGGACGTTGCAGGTGGAAAAAGGCATAGTTGTCATGGTGTAGAATTAGTGTTTAGAGAATAAAAGCTATTCAAGCAGTTTTTTGCTGAAATTGTCAAGTAAGGTGGACAGGCATGTAACTAGTAGGTGAAGCAATTGACTTCTTGGTTTGTCTCAAGTGTATAGTAGCATTCACCCAATCAGACGGTACTAGTAAGGTGTTCATGTTGACTAGCACCAAAGGTGGAAGTTGCAGAGAAACTGGTTTAATACAAGGGATGGACACCAGGCAGTAGGCATCCCAGAGGTCATCCAGAGGCTCATTAGAGGCCTTGGAAGGTTTGTCCCAAGGAGCGTCCCTCCTCTCCAAGTTTTAGGGGATTCATGAACAACATCTCCGGAAGAATTTCATGTTGGCTCCAGCAATTGTAAAGCACCTGAAGGTGGCTTAAATCAGTTTTAGCTTTAGTTTTAGGGCTAATGGACTAAAATTTGAGAAATCCGCAAATCCATCGAGTTTTCATTGTGAATACATCTAGTGTATAATAATTTCTGTGACTTCCATTCAAGTGAGCATGTGAGTCAGGTAACATGACAAGCCAACAAAACCACTGCTATCCAGGCAATCATTTCCAGTTAGTATGTGAATCTTGTGTAATTTTAGTGCCTGTTAAAATCTGGGTGACCTTTGTGTAAGGAAAAAGTACCTTGAATAGTGTCTTGAAGATGTACGCTTGGTGTCAGGCATTGCAAAGTTCATAATCAGTGTCAAGTGCTTTTTGGAAACCAAAGCTACATCAAGTCAAGTGCAAGAAAGGCTGTGGCTGCTGACGATGTGGGATGTGGGAACTGGGTGATACTGGTGTTACAGATTGTGCAGAGCCGGCAGAATCTTGGCATGAGAGAGCGTTAGTCTTTGCAATAAAGCTGTGTGAGTGTTGCAGAGGCAAGGATGCTCACTTGAAAACTCACTGAAGAACACTTGGCCCTTTGAACTAAAGTGCTTCCAATCAAGTTCAATGAGAAATTGCGAATTAGGTACCAGAAAAATTTTGAAAAGCAGTACAGAGCAACAAGCATATTCAAAAAATTAGTGATATATGTGGTCACTCTCGGGAAAAAATTTTTTATCTTTTTCAAAAATAGGAGATTTCGGGCTGGGCGCAGTGGCTCACGTCTGTAATCCCAGCACTTGGGGAGCCTGAGGTGGGTAGATCACCTGAGGTTCCAAATTAAAGGGAGTTTGAGACCAGCCTGATCAATATGGCGAAACCCTGTCTCTACTAAATATACAAAAATTAGCTGGGCATGGTGGTGGGCACCTATCATACCAGTTACTCCGGAGGCTGAGGCAGGAGAATTGCTTGAACTGGAGGTTGGAGGTTGCAGTGAACAGAGATTGTGCCACTGCATTGCAGCCTGGACGACAGCAAGAATGTCAAAAAAAAAAAAAAAAAAAGGGGATTTTGCTTGTTGCTTAGGTTAGTCTCAAACTCCTGGCCTCACGCCAGGTCTCTTACTATTTGGAATTGCAGTGCATACTTAAATCCACATTGTGTGTGTGTGTGCAGGTTTATAAAGTAAAGGTGACAGTAATCTAAGTTCCTGCTGTATTTTACTTTCCAGGGATAACTGCTTTTTACAGGTTGGTATTCTTTTGGACTTTTCCTCTGTGTAAAAATATACCGTTTTTTTATATGTACATTTTTATATGTACATAATAAATACAGACACAAATTGGACCATTCTAGTATGATTTTCAAGGTTTTTTTTGGGAGGGGAAGCTAGGTAATTATGGATATCTTTCCACACTAGTGTAGCTACAGCTACCTCATTCTTTTTAATAGTCTTGCTAGTATTCCATTGTCTGGAGGCCCTATGATTTACTTAGCCTGTCCACCAATATTTGTTTCCAGGTTTTTGTTTTGTTTTGTTTTGTTTTTGAGACGGAGTTCGCTCTTGTTACCCAGGTTGGAGTGCAATGGCAGGATCTCGGCTCCCCACAACCTCTGCCTCCTGGGTTCAAGCAGTTCTCCTGCCTCAGCCTCCCCAGTAGCTGGGACTACAGGCGCGCACCACCTTGCCCAGCTAATTTTTGTATTTTTAGTAGAGACGGGGTTTCCTTTTGTTGACCAGGATGGTCTCGATCTCTTGACCTCGTGATCCACCCACCTTGGCCTCAAAGTGCTGGGATTACAGGCATGAGCCACCGTGCCCGGCCTGTTTCCAGGTTTTTGCTTTTACAATGCTGCTGCAAAATACATCCTCCACTTCTCCATTTTGTCCATTAGTTCTGTGAGACAGGTTATATAAAGTTGAAACTGCCAAATTAAAGGGACCACACTATCGTTATTTTGTTTTCTAATTTTGATTTTTTAAAAATACAAAATGTGGGATTTTGAGAGGAGAAACTTGAAGACGAGCAAAATCTATGACATCCTATTAAAAGCCTGCTTTACATAAAGATTGTGAAAGAACAGCATAAATACAAGATTTGTATGTTAATTAGGTTCTTAGGTCTAATAAAAAATCAGCCTTAGCACAAATTTTTATAATTCATGATTATTATCCCATATTTCTCAATTTTTAAATTAAAAAATCCTTAATGTGCATATTTTCGAATTGTTAATATAAATTTTTGAGGTGATGTCTTCATACGTGTTTCAACTACTTAAACACTTTTAAACAGTATATAATAAAAATCTTCCAGGCCAGACACAGTGACCCATACCTGTAATCCCAGCACTTTGGTAGGCCGAGGTTGGGCGGATCACCTGAGGTCAGGAGTTTGAGACCAGCCTGGCCAACGTATGTGTGTGTGTATATATATATATATATGGCGGATATATATGGCGGAACCTTGTCTCTACTACAAATACAAAACTCAGCTGGGTGTGGGGATGCACACCTGTAGTCTTAGCTACTCAGGAGGCTGAGACAGGAGAATGAGGTGGAGGTTACAATGGGCTGAGATTGTGCCACTGCATTCCAGCCTGGGTGACAGAGCAAGACCCCATCTCCAAAGAAAAAAAAATCTTCCATCCTTGTCTCCTATCCACCCTTTTCCCCTCCCTACCGCTTCCCCCCAGCATGTACTTTCAGACTTTATGCATATACAATGAGTACTATAATTATATATATACATATACATATATAGATAATTCCCCTTCACACAAAAGGTAGCACACTGGTCTGTACAGTCTGTCCTGCGCTGTGCTATTATAGTTTCGACAGAGTTCTAACTTTTTTTTTTTTGACAACAGTCTTGTTCTGTCACCCAGGCTATAGAGGAGTGGCATAATCACGGCTCATTGCAGCCTTGCCCTCCTGGGGTCAAGCAATCCTCCTGCCTTGGCCTCACAGTGTTACAGGCCTGAGTCACTGAGCCCGGCCAGCCTGCCTTTCATTTTGTATAAAGAAAAAAGACCTTTTGTGTAATTTCCTCAAGAATAAAGAAAACCAAGAGAGCAACAGAATTTCGAGTGAACACTTAGAGGGCCCTTCATCTAATAAATAAAACATGCCAGGAACTACAGTGATACAACGACGACTGAGTGACGCTTCTGCCACCATGGCATCCTCAGTCTAGTTAAATGACAGAGATGTTAGACTAGTGCTGTTTCACGGGATAATTGTTAAATCTTTTTTTTGTTTGTTTGTTTTTGAGACAGAGTTTTGCTCTTGTTACCCAGGTTGGAGTGCAATGGCGTGATCTTGGCTCACTGCAACCTCCGCCTCCTGGGTTCAGGCAATTCTCCTGCCTCAGCCTCCTGAGTAGCTGGGATTACAGGCATGTGCCACCATGCCCAGCTAATTTTTTGTATTTTTAGTAGAGACGGGGTTTCACCATGTTGACCAGGATGGTCTCGATCTGTTGACCTTGTGATCCACCCGCCTCGGCCTCCCAAAGTGCTGGGATTACAGGCTTGAGCCACCACGCCCGGCCTGTTCTTTTTTTAAAAATCTTTTAAAAAAATCAGACAACACTTTATTCCATAAAATAGAGCTAAGTGTTCCCAATCGTTAAATTTTAAAGTATCCCAAAGTTTGGTTTCACACTCGAATACTATGCGAGGATTCACTTACATAGATGTGGTTGCATGAGTCTTAAGAAAAAAATAGCATCCTTTGTGTTTATTTAAAGTAGTGTTCCTGCTGGGTGCAGTGGCTCACACCTGTATTCCCAGCACTTTGGGAGGCCGAGGTAGGCAGATCGCGAGGTCAAGAGATCGAGATCATCTTGGCCAACATGGTGAAACCCCATCTCTGCAAAAAATACAAAAATTAGCCAGATGTGGTGGCGTGTGCCTGTAGTCCCAGTTACTTGGGAGGCTAAGGCAAGAGAATTGCTTGAACTCAGGAGGTGGAGGCTGCAGTGAGCCAAGATTGTGCCACTGCACTCCAGCCTGGCCAAAGAGCGAGACTCCATCTCAAAAAAAAAAAAAAAAAAAAAAAAAAGCCAGGGGCTGTGGCTCATGCCTGTAATCCCAGCACTTTAGGAGGCCAAGGTGGGTGAATCACGAGGTCAGGAGTTCAAGACCAGCCTGGCTAGCTTGACAAAACTCCCATCTCTACTAAAAATACAAAAAATTAGCTGGGCATGGTGGCACACACCTGTAATCTCAGCTATTCGGAAGGCTGAGGCAGGAGAATTCCTTGAACCTGGGAGGCAGGGGTTTCAGTGAGTCGAGATAGTGCCCCTGCACTCCAGCCTGGGTGACAGAGTGAGACTCCATCTCAAAAAATAAAATAAAATATAAAACATAAAATAAGCTAGTGTTCCTTTTATGCTTTGCCTGAAAGCACAACAAAACCCTTACCAAGATATTACAATTGTGATTCCCATGTAGGTATCCTGTTTAGAGATTGGCAGGTGCCTTTTAATTAAAGGAGTCAGCCAGCTTAGTGTGCAGTGTTTATTTCTGCCAGAAGAGGGAGCTTCAGGGAAGGACTATGGCTTAGTCATGAAACCTGCAGCACTCCCAAGCGGTTGTGGTTGACCAAGCAATGTGTGCTTTTACCTTTCTACTTGCAGAGGCTTGTTCACTCATCAGTAAGCGTTGATTTCCTGTCCCCTCAGATGCCTTTTACTTTCTTCTTTTTCTGCCTAGAAAAGCTGCTCTTCCAGTTCTGCAGCTATGTTTCCATCCCCTGCTGGAATTTCTCTATAACACCCATTGTAGCTATCCTTCAATCTAGAGCCTCTATTTGCTGTCACTGCCGGTCAGGTCTAACCCCTCAAAATGCTCTGTCCCCTTTTCCCCTTATCTCCTGGCCACTTTTTTTCTCCACATACACTCTGCCATTTCCCACTCTTCACTCAAGTTGTTCCCTGCCACCTCAATAAATTTAAGTCCCACCTAATGTCAAGGTCTAATTCAGGTATTCCACAAAGCTTTCCTTGACTGCCCCAACTGAAGATTATCCGTTTTCCCTAAAACCCCATCGACCTTTCTATTTCGTACAGAGGCTCGTGAGACTGTCTAAAAACAAAACAGACAAAACAAACAGAATCAAACGGCTTGCTTCTGCTCCTTGATTTGCTAGTAAGCAAACACTACCCCTGGCGACAGGAGCTAGGTGAGGCTGTCAGGTTGAATGGGAGCGGTTTGGGATCCTACCTATGGATGGTCAGGAGAGGCTTTCGGAAAAGAGACTATTTGTGTGAGACCTGGAAGATGGGCCTTAGCTTTGCAGAAGGTGGCAAAACAGGACACAACACAGGAGCCTGGGGGCTGGAAGACGTGGGTGTCTTTGAGGAACAGAAAGGAGACCAGCATGACTGAGGTGGGAAAAGCAAGTGGAGAGGTGGGGCTGGAGTGCTTTCAACAAATACCAAATGCTTGGTCTGGAGTGGCGCCCAGGCATCAGCATTTTAAAAACTCTTCTAGTGAGTCTGATGTGCAGCCAGGGCTGGGAACCACTGGCTTCGAGTGTTGCTATCAGTAAATGGGTGAGTAAATGGGTGAAATACCTTTGAAATACTTTTTTTTTTTTTTTTTTTTTTTGACAGAGTCTCACTCTATTGCCCAAGCTGGAGTGCAGTGGCACAATCTTTGCTCACTGCAACCTCCACCTCACAGGTTCACGTGACTCTCGTGCCTCAGCCCCCCAAGTAGCAGGGATTACAGGCACCTGTCACCGCCTGCTTAGCTAATTTTTTGTCTTTTTTTTTGTTGTTGTTTTAGTAAAGACAAGGTTACACCATGTTATCCAGGTTGATCTTGAACTCCCCACCTCAGGTGATCCACCAGCCTCAGCCTCCCAAAGTGTTGGGATTACAGGCGTGAGCCACTGTGACCAGCTGAGTAAATGGGTTAATTACCTTTAAACTGAATTAGTACAAGGTAATTGTATTAAGGAAGAATAAGCTTCAAATACATTACAGAAAAATACAAAAATTAACTGGGAGTGGTGGTGCACATCTGTAGTCCCAGCTACTCAGGATACTGAGGTGGAAGGATCGTTTGAGCCTGGGAGGTGGAGGCTGCAGTGAGCCGTGCTTGCGCCACTGCACTCCAGCCTGGGTGGCGCAGCAAGAAAATAAAAGTTCCATTGCTACTAGCTACTATTTGAGATCTTCTTTTTTTTTTTTTGAGATGGGTTTTTGCTCTTGTTGCCCAGGCTGGAGTGCAATGGCACCATCTCGGCTCACCTGCAACCTCTGCCTTCTGGGTTCAAGCGATTCTCCTGCCTCAGCTTCCTGAGCAGCTGGGATTACAGGCATGCACCACCACAGCTGGCTAATTTTTAAAAAAATTTTTAATAGAGGCGGAGTGTAGGAATTAGGAAAGTTTCACTTTAAAGTTTTCTTTCTTGTTAAATAATAAATCAGAAGTGTGCTAGTTAAGCCCTATGTAGCAGCTGTTAAACATGCCATGCTTACAGGCACGTAGTATATTCTTTGTCCTTGGACTTTATCCAAGATATCTGTGCTGGACGTGCTCACAGGCATGTCCCAGCTCACAGCCTATGCCCCTTACCTGTTTAGAAAAGTTTTAAGTTGGCCGGGCATGGTGGCTCAAGCCTGTAATCCCAGCACTTTGAGAGGCTGAGGCAGGTGGATCATGAGGTCAAGAGATCGAGACCATCCTGGTCAGCAAGGTGAAACCCCATTTCTACTAAAAAATACAAAAATTAGCTGTGCATGGTGGTGGGTGCCTGTAATCTCAGCTACTCAGGAGGCTGAGGCAGGAGACTTGCCTGAACCCAGGAGGCGGAGGTTGCGGTGAGCTGAGATCGCACCATTGCACTCCAGCCCTAACGAGAGTGAAACTCCATCTCAAAAAAAAAAAAAAAAAAAAAAGAAAAGAAAAGTTTTTAAGTTGTTAGTGAATCGCGTTTTAGTTTAAATTGTGAGGTCTGGCTCCAAGAAACAGAGATCAGACACAGCAGGAAGGACAACCCCAAATGCGTAAGGGATAAATATGTCTGCTTTTCCTTTGTTCATTGTATTCTTGTGGCGAGATGGCTAGAGAGGTACCCTTCCTGCAGTGCAGGAAGTAAGAATTGCCTTGCTGAGAGATCCTTTGTCTTTGTGGCACCAAGCATCTGTTTCCAACATGAGGTTTCTCCATATTGGTCAGGCTGATCTTGAACTCCCAACCTCAGGTGATCTGCCCACCTTGGCCTCCCAAAGTGCTGGGATTACAGGTGGGAGCCACTGTGTCTAGCTTGAGATCTTATTTTTAACAAATGTAGGTATCCATTTATGTACTTCCTAATATTTTAGAGATAGTGTCTTGCTCTGTTACTCCGGCTAGAGCGCCGTGGTGCAACCACAGCTCACTTCAGCCTTGAACTCTTGGGCTCCAGCCATTCTCCTAACTCAGCCTCCTAAGCAGGGAGGACTACAGGTGTGCACCACCCTGCCCAGCTAATTTTTTGATTTAAAAAAATTTTTTGGTAGAGACAGAGTTTCACTATATTTCCCAGTCTGGTCTTGAACTCCTGGCCGCAAGCAATCCTCATGCCTCAGCCTCCCAAAGTACTGGGATTACATGCATGAGCCACTGTGCCCAGCCCCTAGATACTCATTTATAAAAGCTTTATTGCCGGGTGCGGTGGCTCACGCCTGTAATCCCAGCAGTTTGGGAGGCTGAGGCGGGTGGATCACGAGGTCAAGAGATTGAGACCATCCTGGTCAACATGGTGAAACCACATCTCTACTAAAAATACAAAAAATTAGCTGGGCACAGTGGCGCACACCTGTAATCCCAGCTACTCAGGAGGCTGAAGGAGGAGGATTGCCTGAACCCAGGAGGCGGAAGTTGCGGTGAGCCAAGGTCATAGCGCCATTGCACTGCAGCCTGGGTAACAAGAGCGAAACTCTGTCTCAAAAAAAAAAAAACCAAAAACTATTGAGCCTCTACTGTATTAGGATACTTTCAGTAGAAGAAAATTCAACCCGATTGGCCTAAACAATAGGAAAATGTATTATCTTCCCAGTATGACATTTGGAGCTAGGACTCCTGGCCTCCTATGTGGTCTTTTTTCTCAGATGGTCAGCAAAATGTCTGTGTGGTTCCAGACATCACATGCAGACAATGCCCAGAGGAAGGGAAGGTGACATCTCTTGCCTGTGATTCCTAAAGATGCGAGAAGATCTTTCCCAGAAGTCCTCTTGGCAGACTTGCCGGCATTGGCCAGGATTGGGTTACATGTTCATTGGCTTTTGTTTTGTTTTTGAGACAAGATCTGGCTCTGTTGCCCAGGCTGGATTGCAGTGGCGCAATCTCGGCTCACTGCACCTCTGCTTCCTGGGCTCAAGTGATCCTCCCACCTCAGCCTCCCATGTAGCTGGGACTACAAGCATGCACCATCATGTCCGATTAATCTTTTGTATTTTTTTGTAGTCAGGATTTCTCCATGTTGACCAGGCTGGTCTTGAACTCCGGGCTCAAGTAGTCCTCCTGCCTTGGCCTCCTGAGTAATTAGGAATATAGGTGTGAGCCACCACGCTTGGTTAATTTTTGTATTTTTTGTACAGATGGGGTTTTATATGTTGCTCAGGCTGGTCTCAAACTCCTGGTCTCAAGTGATCTGTCCAACTCAGTGCCCCAGAGTGCTGGAATTGCAGGTGTAGGCCGCTGTACTCGGTCCATGCTCATTCTTTTAATTTTTTTTTTTTTTTTGAGACGGATTTTCGCTCTTGTTACCCAGGCTGGAGTGCCATGGTGCGATCTCAGCTCACCGCAACCTCCACCTTCTGGGTTCAGGCAATTCTCCTGCCTCAGACTCCTGAGTAGCTGGGATTACAGGCACGCGCCACCATGCCCAGCTAATATTTGTATTTTTAGTAGAGATGGGGTTTCACCATGTCGACCAGGATGGTCTTGGTCTCTTGACCTCGTGATCCACCCGCCTCGGCCTCCCAAAGTGCTGGGATTACAGGCTTGAGCCACCGCGCCCAGCCTCTTTTTAAATGTTTTAATTAAACTTAAAAAAAAAATTTTACACTGGGTGCAGTGGCTCATTTCCTTAATCCCAGCATTTTGGGAGGCCAAGGTGGGTGGATCACCTGAGGTCAGGAGTTGGAGACCTCAGTCTGGCCAACATGGTGAAATCCATCTTTACTACTAAAAATACAAAAATTAACCAGGCATGGTGGCGCGCACCTGTAATCCCAGCTACTCAGGAGGCTGAGGCAGAATTGCTTGAGCTCTGGATGTGGAGGTTTCAGGGAGCCGAGATTGCACCACTACACTCCAGCCTCGGCAACAGAGCAAGACTCTGTCTCAAAAACAATTTTTTTTTAAAATAAATGTTGTCTCCCTCTGTTGCAGTGGTGTGATCACAGCTCACCGTAGCCTCAACCTCCCCAGCTCAAGCCATCCTCTCGACTCAGCCTCCCAAGTAGCAGGGACTACAGGCATGCACCTCCAGGCCTGGCTATTATTCTTTTTATTGTTAATGAAACTATAGAATGTATTTAAAAATATTTTTTTAACCCAGCAATCCCATTACTGGATATATATCCAAAGGATTATAAATCGTCCTATTATAAAGACACATGCACGCATATGTTCATTACGGCACTGTTTACAATAGCAAAGACCTGGAACCAACCCAAGTGCCCACTGACGATAGACTGGACAGGGAAAATGTGGCACATCTACACCATGGAATACTAAGCAGCCATAAAAAACAATGAGTTCGTGTCCTTTGTAGGGACATGGATGAACCTGGAAACCATCATTCTCAGCAAACTGACACAAGAACAGAAAATCAAACACTGCATGTTCTCACTCACAGGCGAGTGTTGAACAATGAGAACATGTGGACATAGGGAGGGGAGCATCACACACTAGGGTCTGTTGGTGGGGGGACTAGGAGAGGGACAGCAGCAAGTAGGGAGTTGGGGAGGGATAACATGGGGAGGAATGCCAGATGTAGGTGACGGGGATGGAGGCAGCAAACTGCTTTGCCATGTGTGTACCTATGCAACCATCTGCATGTTCTGCACACGTGCCCCAGAACCTAAAGTGCAATCAAATATATTAAAAAAATATATATATATTTTAGCTGTCTTTATTGCTGCTTTTCGTCTTGGGGTTAGAACCCAAGTTTCGATGGGAAGCAGGCTAGGACACATTTGTCTCTTCCACAGCGATGGTCACAGAAAAGCAGGACATATTTACAAACTCTCAAGTGCATCTTAAAGTGTGCAAAAGCTGCCAAACTCCCAGGAGTGAAGGGCAAAGTCCAGTAGCAGCAACTGTGGCTGAGGAGCGACCGCAGGCAGGAGGAGAGGCAGGTGTGACACAGCGCCTGCGTGGGCCAGTGTTTTGGGGCCGGCATTTCCCTTCCCACTCGGGGAACAGTGATCTGTTCTGCACTGTGCGTGACTCCTCGAGGAAGTCCACCTACCAGTTTCCCCTCACTGGTATTTTTGGGAGTTTCTGAAGAATGCTTGCCCTCTCTATAAATCTGTGCTTGTCGTCACTTGTCACTCGGCCAGCTGGCTGCCTTGGGAGATTCGGCCCATGACCTCTTGACACCTTGGACTTGGCTTCTCTGGGCTGCCTCACGGATCCAGCTCTTTCCCTAAGACAGCCAGACATGGGGGTAGTGAAAGGAAATTGCAATTCGGAAAAATGACAGTTGTGTGCTGCAGATATTACTGCTCCAGGGTCCTGCTCCTTCCCTGGGGGATCTGATAGGTCATTCCTGTCCTTGGCTCCAAGCTGACATCCTTCCTTAACCACATCCCCCAAACCTGGAGCCAAACCTCACCCTCTTCTGTGAGGCCCAGGGTAAGGAGAAAAAAAATTTACGGACGGGCGCGGTGGTTCACGCCTGTAATCCCAGCACTTTGGAAGGCTGAGGCGGGCGGATCATGAGGTCAGGAGATGGAGACCATCCTGGCCACCATGGTGAAACCCTGTTTCTACTAAAATACAAAAAACGGTGGGACACACCTGTAGTCCCAGTTACTGGGGAAGCTGAGGCAGAGGAATCGCTTGAACCCGGGAGGCAGAGGCTGCAGTGAGCTGAGACCACGCCACTGCACTCTCCAGCCTGGTGACAGACAGACTGAGACTCCATTTCAAAAAAAAAAACTGGCCAGGCGTGGTGGCTTATGCTTGTAATCCCAGCACTTTGGGAGGCTGAGGTGGGTGGATCACTTGGGGTCAGGAGTTTGAGATCAGCTTGGTCAACATGGTGAAACCCCATCGCTCCTAAAAATACAAAAATTAGCCGGGTATGGTCATGCATGCCTGTAATCCCAGCTACTCGAGAGACCGAGGCTGGAGAATCTCTTGAATCTGGGAGTCAGAGGTTGCAGTGAACTGACATCACACCACTGCACTCCAGCCTGGGCAACAGAGCCAGGTGGAGGTTGTAGTTAGCTGAGATCACACCATTGCACTCCAGCCTGGGCAACAGAGCCAGGCGGAGGTTGTAGTTAGCTGAGATCACACCACTGCACTCCAGCCTGTGTGACAGAGCAAGACCCTGTCTCAAAAAATTAAAAATTAAAAATTAATTTAAAAGAATCATAATGGTTGGGTGCGGTGTGTGTGTCTGTCACACACACACACACACACACACACACACACACGTTTGCAAGTAGGGTTAAAAAGAAACCCCGCCACCCTCACCAACAAAAAATGACCTTAGTTAAGAACCACGTTCTTGTATTAGGCATAGAAGTTAGAAGCCAAATCTTGTTTTCTACCTTGAGACAGACATACTGCGTAGATGTGAACAATTAGTAAACTGGCAGGTTTTTACATCAAAGGCTTTTGGTGAGAACTAAAGGCTGCTTTTAAGTGGGTAGTAAATGGAAAAGGTACTAATAAACAACACGGATAAGTGACTTGTATCAGGTTCCACCCACACCACCAGGAGAAGTTGGTTTCTCTTTGGCAGAGTGCTCAGCAGTATGAGTGTCTCTTTCCTCACTGAAGCTACTTGGCTCATTGACTGGCTTCGGTGAAAACACCTAACTTTTTAACATTTTAAATTCTATTTCTTTTATTTTTTAATTATTATTATTTTTTGAGATGGAGTCTCTCCCTGTCCCCCAGGCTGAAGTGCAGTGCATGATCTCTGCTCACTGCAACCTTCGCCTCCCAGGTTCAAGCAATTCTCCTGCCTCAGTCCCCCAAGTAGCTGGGATTACAGGTGTGCGCCACCACGCCTGGCTAATTTTTTGTATCTTTAGTAGAGATGGGGTTTCACCATCTTGGCCAGGCTGGTCTCGAACTCCTGACCTCATGATCTGCCTGCCTCAGCCTCCCAAAGCATTGGGATTACAGGCGTGAGCCACCGCACCCAACCATTATTATTCTTTTAAATTAATTTTTAATTTTTAATTTTTTGAGACAGGGTCTTGCTCTGTCACACAGGCTGGAGTGCAGTGGTGTGATCTCAGCTAACTACAACCTCCACCTTCCACGTTCAAGCGATCCTCCTGCCTCAGCCTCCCAAGTAGCTGGGATCACAGGTGTGCACCCCCACGCCCAGCCAATTTTTGTATTTTCAGAACAGATGGGGTTTCACCATGTTGGCCAAACTAGTACTATTATTATTATTATTGTTATTCTTTTCTTTCTGAGACGGAGTTTTGCTCTTTCCCAGGGTGGAGTGCAATGGCACGATCTCGGCTCACTGCAACCTCTGCCTCCTGGGTTCAAGCAATTCTCCTGCCTCAGCCTCCCGAGTAGCTGGGACTACAGGCGCACACCACCATGCCCAGCTAATTTTTGTGTATTTAGTAGAGACGGGGTTTCACCTTGTTGACCAGGATGGTCTCAATCTCTTGACCTCGTGATCCACCTGCCTCGGCCTCCCAAAGTGCTGGGATTATAGGCGTGAGCCACCGCGCCCAGCCTTGTTATTCTTTTTTTCTCCCTCGAGACAGGGTCTCACTGTGTTGCCCAGGCCAGAGTGCAGTGGCGAGATCATGGCTCACTGCAGTCTCAACTACCCCAGGCTTGAGTGGTTCTCCCACCTCAGCCTTCCAAGTAGCTGGAACTAATAGGTGTATGCCACCATGCCCAGCTAACTTTTGTATTTTTTGTAGAGACATGGTTTCACTATGTTGCCCAGGCTGGTCCCAAAGTCCTAGGCTCAAGCGATACACCTATCTCGGCCTCCCAAAGTGCCGGGATCACAGGTGTCAGCCACTGCGCCCGGCCCCTAACTCTTTACTATGCAGAAGAGAAGCATCGGGCCTGTAAGTAGAACTAAAATTGAAATCTCCTTATTGGTCCACCAACTAGACTTAGACTAAGTGGTAGTACATGAATCAGCTGTGCTTTTGGCTATAGGAAACAGAAAAATCAAACTACAGAGGTTTAAACAAGGGGGTGTACATTTCCTCACATAAGTCTAGCTGGGGATGGTGGCTCATGCCTGTAATCTCAGCACTTTGGGAGGTCAAGGTGGGCAGATCACTTGAGGTCGGGAGTTCAAGATCATCCCTGGCAACATAACAGGACCCCTGTCTCTCCAAAAAGTAAAAAATTAGCTGGGCTAATTTAAAAATCGATTCTATAGTTTCAACAACAATAAAAGAATGATAGCCAGGCCTGGAGGTATGAGCCTGTAGTCTCAGCTTCTTGGGAGGCTGAGGCAGGAGGGTTGCTTGAGCCTGGGAGGTCAAGGCTCCAGTGAGCTATAATTGCACCACTGCACTCCAGCCTGGGAGACAAAGTAAGGTCCTGTCTCAAAAGAAAAAAAGGGAGAAGAGGACATTTGGACATAAGGGAGTCTGACGCCAGAGTGTGATTCTGTTGTTCTTTGCCTCATAGTTGCAAGATTATTGCCATAACTCCAGACATCACATCTGTATTCAAAGGAAGAAGCAGGGAGGAATGGAGTCAGCCACGTGGGTTTCTTTTACGAGGTAAAAAGAAGAGCACTCGCTGGCATCCTTTGGTCTCATTGGTCAGAACTGGGTGCAGCGGCCTTCAGCAGCAGCAGAGGAGGCTGCCAAGGCGGGTTTTTATGGTTGGTTTAGACCAAGGTCTCTCTGACTCAGCACTGTTGATTGACATGTTTGCCTGGATAATTCTTGGCTGTGGATCGTAGGCTGTTAGCAGCATCCGTGGCCTCTACCCCATGGAGCCCGGTCATCCTTAGTCATGACAACCCAGAAGGTCGCCGGACATTTTCTAAGTTCCCTGGGAGGCAAAATTTTCCCTCCTTGTAAACCACTAGATTTGACGAGTTGTAATCCATAGTTGAAGCTGAATGTGTTGCCACCCTGAAAAAAAAATCAGAATGCCATAAGGGTCACGGATTTGAGGGCGGGCAGCTGAAAGCAGCAGTGCCGAAGCCTAAAGTCACCTACTTTTGATCTGTCGTCTGGATAAACTCAGGTACACATTTTAAAAGTTTATTTTTTTATTTTTTTATTGACACGGAGTCTCGCTCTGTTACCCAGGCTGGAGTGCAATGGCGAGATCTCAGCTCACTGCAACCCCTGCCTCCCGGGTTCAAGCAATTCTCCTGCTTCAGCCTCCTGAGTGGCTGGGATTACAGGCACCCGCCATCATGCCCAACTAATTTTTGTATTTTTGTAGAGATGGGGTTTCGCTATGTTGCCCAGACTGGCTTGAACTCCTGATCTCTCTTTGAGCAAATACAACAGTAGGGAGAGGAAAGTACTCAGGGTCTGAAGGGCAGAAGTGAGGGGAACCCAGGGGCCCTAAGAGGTGACCATACGCCAGTCCCCTCCCCACAGGCTTCATGGCTGAGTTTTCCCACATGCTGGTTTGCCAGTCCCTCCCTCCCTCCGTTCCTCCCTCCTCCCTCCCTTCATTTCTTCCTTCCCTCCTTCCTAGACAGGATCTCATTATATTGCCCAGACTGGGAGAATAATTTTTTTTATTAGTCTGTATAGATCTGTCTTATTCTTGTTTACAGCTACAAAATACTCTATTGTGGGCCAGGCGTGGTGGCTCATGCCTGTAATCCTAGCACTTTGGGAGGCCATGGTGGGTGGATCACCTGAAGTCAGGAGTTCAAGACCAGCCTGGCCATCATGGTGAAACCCCATCTTTATAAAAAACAAAATATTCTATTTGTTAGCTGTGCACTGTTTGACATGGTAATCACTAATCACACATGGCTATTTACGTTTGTTTTCTTCTTCACTTTTATTTTTTAGAGATGAGGTCTTGCTATGTTGCCTAGGCTGGAGTGTGGTGGCACAATCATAGCACACTGCAGCCTCAACCTCCTGGCCTCAAGTGATCCTCCTGCCTCAGCCTCCTGAGTAGCTGGGATTATAGGTGCTCAGCACCACACCCAGCTAAATTTAAATTAATTAAAATTAAATAAAGTTGGCTAGGAACGGTGGCTCATACTTGCAATCCCAGCACTTGGGAGGCTGAGGCGGGCAGATCGTGAGGTCAAGAGATTGAGACCATCTCAGCCAACATGGTAAAACCCTGTTTCTACTAAAAATACAAAAATTAGCTGAGCATAGTGGCGAATGCCTGTAGTCCCAGCCACTTGGGAGGCCGAGGCAGGAGAATTGCTTGAACCCGGGAGGTGGAGGTTGCGGTGAGCTGAGATGGCACCACTGCACTCCAGCCTTGGTGACAGAGGGAGACTCTGCTTAAAAAAATATTTAAAAAATAAAGTTAGTTCATCAAGTGTACTGGCCACATTTCAAGTGCTCAGTGGAAACGTGACTAGAGCCACTATAGTGGGCGGTGCGGACACGGACCACTTCCGTCACTGCGGAAAGCTCTGCTGGATGGCGCTGGTGTAGACGGACCACACTTCAGCTGGCAATCCCTTCCTGCTGGATACTCAGGTGCTTCCAGTATGATGCTACTAAAACAACGGCAGTGATGGCCATTCTTTTTCTTTTTTTTTTTCTTTTTCAGACCAGGTCTTGCTCTGTCGCCCAGGCTGGAGAGCAGCGGTGTGATCTCAGCTCACTGCAGCCTCCGCCTCCCGGGTTCAAGCAATTCTCTCGCCTCTTTCTCCCAAGTAGCTGGGACTACAGACATGTGCCGTCATGCCCAGCTAATTTTTATGTTTTGTGTAGAGACGGAGTTTCACCATGTTGCTCAGGCTGATCTCAAACTCCTGGGCTCAAGTGTCTGCCTGCCTCGGCCTCCCAAAATGCTGGGTTAACAGGCATAAACCACCTTACCCAGCCAAGGCTATTTTTGTTTTTAAATTTAAACAGGGGTCATGCTAAACTACTCTAAATCATGCCAATTTAAGTATATGTGCTGCCATAGTGAGCACATGTATTTGATTAATTATTTATTATTATTATTATTGTTTTCGAGACAGGGTCTTGCTGTCGCCCAAGCTGGAGTGCTATGGCACAATCATGGCTCTCTGCAGCCTTGACCTCCTGGGCTCAAGTGATCCTCCTACCTTAGCCTTCTGAGTAGATGGAACTACAGGCCTGTATCCCCTGTATTTTTTGTATTTTTCATAGACATGGAGTAGCACTTTGTTGCTCAGGCTGGTCTTGAACTCTGGAGCTCAAGCAACTGGTGCACCTCAGCCTCCCAAAGTGCTGCGATGACGGATGTGAGCCACTGCATCTGACTGGCTGTTTTTATCCATAGATTGCTGCTGCTGTGTGCATCTATATCTGAAAAATAAACTTCTCAAAGTTAACTTGCTGAGCCAAAGGCCAATGCATTTTAAATTTAGACAGGCTTTGTCAAATTTCCCTCCAGAGAGGTCACACAAAGGTCCCCTTCTGCCAACGGCGCTCAGCAGTGCCTGCCTCCTCACACCCTAGCAACACAAGAGCGTCTCACACTCTGATCTTGGCTTATGTATCTCCTAGGTGAATTATAGTATCTCACGAGAGTTTTACCTTAAAAATTATTTTGTGTTCCCTCACACAATAAGGACCTCATTGATTACTCCACTTGGCAAAGTCCCTTTCCATGTGGAAAACACTTCTTGAAGCCCTTGGTATCTCAGCTGGGGATGTGGGGACTTTGCCCTCCAGGAGGGCGTCTAATGTTTGTAGTGATTGCTTCATCTGCCGGTTGCACTGAGCTTGTCTTGCTAATTATTAGCTACGGTGGATGCAGAGAGAGACGGAATTGGATACGGAACAGCAGAAGCTATGACAGACTGCAAGAGTGCCTGGCTGTCACAGTTTAAAAAATTATAATGTTTCTCGGACAGGCGTGGTGGCTCATGCCTGTAATCCCAGGACTTTGGGAAGCCAAGGTGGGTGGAACACAAGGTCCAGAGTTGGAGACCAGCCTGACCAACATGGTGAAACCCCGTCTCTACTAAAAATACAAAAATTAGCCGGGCATGGTGGCGTGCGCCTGTAATCCCAGCTACTCAGAAGGCTGAGGCAGGAGAATCGTGTGAACCCAGGAGGCGGAGGTTGCAGTGAGCTGAGATCATGCCACTGCACTCCAGCCTGGGCGACAGAGCAAGACTCTGTCTCAAAAAAAAGAAATTATGTTTCTCAAAGGTAATTTTGTTATAAAGTAACTGTGCAGTTTATTCATTTAATTGTGCAGTGTTTTGTTTTGTTTTTGAGATGGAGTTTCGCTCTTGTTACCCAGGCTGGAGTGCAATGGTGCGATCTTGGCTCACCGCAACCTCCGCCTCCTGGGTTCAGGCAATTCTCCTGCCTCAGCCTCCCGAGTAGCTGGGATTACAGGCACGCGCCACTATGCCCAGCTAATTTTTTGTATTTTTAGTAGAGACGGGGTTTCACCATGTTGACCAGGATGGTCTCGATCTCTTGACCTCGTGATCCACCTGCCTCAGCCTCCCAAAGTGCTGGGATTACAGGCGTGAGCAATTGTGCAGTTTTTTTTTGTTTGTTCATTTAACAAATAAGAGACTGTAGAGGCAGAGCCTCGCCATGTTGCTCAGGCTGGTCTGGAACTCCTGGACTCAAGTGATCTTCCTGCCTTGGCCTCCCAAAGTGCTGGGATTACAGGCGTGAGCCACTGTGCCCGGCCAAGAACAGTTTTTACATTTTATTTTCACATTGAAAATCAGTCACATTTGCCGGGCGCGGTGGCTCACGCCTGTAATCCCAGCACTTTGGGAGGCCGAGGCGGGTGGATCACGAGGTCAAGAGATCGAGACCATCCTGGTCAACATGGTGAAACCCCGTCTCTACTAAAAATACAAAAAATTAGCTGGGCATGGTGGCGCATGCCTGTAATCCCAGCTACTCGGGAGGCTGAGGCAGGAGAATTGCCTGAACCCAGGAGGCGGAGGTTGCGGTGAGCCGAAATCATGCCATTGCATTCCAGTCTGGGTAACAAGAGGGAGACTCCGTCTCAAAAAAAAAAAAAAAAAGAAAAGAAAATTAGTCACTAACAGGATATGGGTTAGTGGGTATGGAGTTGTAGTTTGCAAGATGAAAATGGGGGGCGAGTTTCAGTGTGGGAAGGTGAAACAGCTCTGGAGATGGATGGTGGCCGCACAGCCATGTGAATGGCCTTAATATCACACTTACAAATAGATAAAATGGTGAACAACTGTGGACATGGTGGTGAGACACGGAAGCCTGTTTAGAAAGCAGGCAGAAACAGTAAACGGTTGCTAAGGCTTCCATTTGGGGGCTGCTGAGATGGAGCAGTGCTCCCGTTCCAGTGTGGGGAGGGTTCTGTGAGTGCTCACGGGCACCACGCTGAGTCAGGGGCTGGCAAGGGCCCTGGGGAAATGTTGCCGAACCTAAATGGAGGGTCCATGGTCCAAAGCCAGAGCATCTCCTAAGCACATGCAGGCTGTCTGGGCGCCCCAGTTCTCTCCAAGGCCACCACAAAAAACACAAGGCAGCTGCAAGGGGGAGTGGGGAGGTGACTTGCTCCTAGCTGAGGCTGGCATCCCCTAAGGGAAGTGGGCATGGACACGTGGTACTTGCAGGTGGTGCCACTGTTCCCCACTCCCTCCCTGCATTCCTCCATCTCCTCTGTCTTTTAAAAATTGTAAAAGGCCCAGGGTGCAGTAGCTTGTGCCGGTAATCCCAGCGCTTTGGGAGGCCGAGGCAGGCAAATCACGAGATCAGGAGTTCAAGACCAGCCTGACCAACATGGTAAAACCCTGTTTCTTCTAAAAATACAAAAATTAGCCAGTCATGGTGGCATGTGCCTGTAATCCCAGCTACTGGAGAGGCTGAGGCAGGAGAATCACTTGAACCTGGGAAATGGAGGTTGCAGTGAGCCGAGATCGTGCCACTGTGTTCCAGCCTGGGCGACAGAGAGAGACTCTGTCTCAAGAAATAATATTAATAATAATAATAAATTGTGGGAAAATACCCATAACATAGAACTTACCATTAAAAAACAAAAGTCACAATTTTAACCATTTTGAAGTGTCCAGTTCAGGGGCATTTAGGACATTCACAGTGTTATGCAACCACCTCCTCCATCTAGTTCCAGAACATTCCTTCACCCACAAAGGAAACCCTGTACCAAGTAGCAATAGAAATAGCAGTCACCTCCTATCTCCCTCTCCCGAGTCCCTGGCAAACACCAATCTGTTTTCTGTCACTTTGTTTTCTTTTTTTAAGGCAGGGTCTTGATGGGTCATCCAGGCTGGAGTGCAGTGGCGCAATCATAGCTCACTGCAGCCTCAAATTCCTGGTCTCAAACAATCCTCCCGCCTCAGCCTCCCAAAGTGCTGGGATAACAGGAGTGAGCTCCTCTGTGTTCTGTCTACGGCTATGCTTACTCTAGAGGTTTCCTATAAGTGGGATCTCGCACGATGTGGCCCTTTGCGTCTGGTTTCTCTGCCTTGTTTTTTTGAGACGTCACCCAGGCTGGAGTGCAGTGGTGTGATCTCGGCTCACGGCAGCCTCCACCTCCTGGGCTTGAGTGATTCTCCTGCCTCAGCCTCCTGAGTAGCTGGGACTATAGGCACCTGCCACAATACCTGGTTAATATTTTTTGTTGTTTATTTTGGCCGGGCGCGGTGGCTCACGCCTATAATCCCAGCACTTTGGGAGGCCAAGGCGGGTGGATCACGAGGTCAAGAGATCGAGACAATCCTGGTCAACAAGGTGAAACCCCGTCTCTACTAAAAATACAAAAATTAGCTGGGCGTGATGGCGCATGCCTGTAGTCCCAGCTACTCGGGAGGCTGAGGCAGGACAATTACTTGAACCCAGGAGGCGGAGGTTGCGGTAAGCCGAGATCGTGCCATTGCACTCCAGCCTGGGTAACAAGAGCGAAACTCCGTCTCAAAAAAAAAAATAATATTATATATATATATATATAGTGTTTTTAAAAGTAAAAAAAAAATAGAAAAATAATATTTTTTGTGTTTTTAGCAGAGATGGGGTTTTGCCATGTTGGCCAGGCTGGTCTTGCACTCCTGACCTCAAGTGATCCTCCTGCCTCAGCCTTCCAAAATGCTGAGATTAGAGGTGTAAGCCACCATGCCAGCCAATATTTCATTTCTTTTTATGGCTGAATCATACTCCATGGTATGGACAGACCACATTTTGTCATCCACTGATGGGTATTTGAGTTGTTTCCCAAGTCGTTTTTTAAGTGGTTAAAAATAAGTGAATATGACATGACGTCTATTTTTGGTTTTTGCTGTTCTGAATGCTGCTGCTGTGAACATGCATAGGCAGGTATTTGTTTGAGCGCCTGTAGTTCCCTTGGGTGTATACCTAGGAGTGGTATTGCTGGGTCATATAGTGATGTTGGGTCTAACTTGATTCTTTTCTGTTCTTTTCCTTTCTTCAATCGAGCAGCCCCTGAACCAGAATAGGTTCCGAGAGACTCCCTGTATGTTTAACTTGTTGATGAACTGCCAAACTGTTTTCCTCTCCTTCCTTTATGATTTTGATGAGCAAAACTCAATATAGAGACTTTCAGCTCATGCTTGAATCCCTGCCTCTCTGTGCAGAGCAGCCAGGGAGTCCGTTAAAACTAGTGCACGACTCCTGCCCCTTCCCTGCTCACACCCCATCACCTGCTTCTTCCCAACATGCCCACACAAAATGCAGCTTCCTGTGCGAAAAGGCCACAAGGCCCCTCGGGACCGGGGCCTCCCGCTCCTTGCCCCGCTGACCACTCAGAGGTCAAAGTCATTTCCTTGGAGAGACTTCAAGACTGTCCTGTTGTCCCTCCCACACTCGCTGTCTTCTACACGAGCCTGATTTTGTTTTCAGCACATTAATCACAGTCTGAGCAGAAGGAAGGATGGTAGCTCACTGCAGACCCCAAGGTCCAGCTGGCCCGGGCTGGCCCCAGTGCCATTCTCTGTCTCGAAGTCTGTGCTCCAGCTGCGAAACCAGCTCCTGCCACAGGCCCTTTGCACTCGCTGCCTGCCCCCCCCCCCACCCCCCGAACACTCTGTTCTCATGGGCGACTTTTTCTCAATCATTTGCTTTTGGCTCAGATTACCCGTCAAAGAGGCCCTCTGTGGTAGGCTGAACAATGGCCCCTCCAAAGATGTCTGCATCATAATTTTCTGGGACCCATGACTGTGTTACTTTGGGATTAAATTAAAGGTGCCAAGATCGGGAGATGATCTGGGGCTTATCTGGTGAGTTGATGTAACCACAAGGGTCCTTATGAGAGGGACACAGGAGTCAGTCTTGGGGGAGAAGGTGGTGTGGAGACAGAGGCAGCGGCTGGGGTGATGCGCTTTGCAGATGGAGGAGGGGGCCGTGAGCCAAGGAGTGCAGGTGACTTTTACAAGCTGGAAATAGCGAGGAAACGGATTGTCCCTTAGAGCTTCCAGAGGGAATGCAGCCCTGCCAACACCTTGACCTTAGCCAGGTAAAACCGATTTGGACTTCTGACCTCAGAGACAAAAGAGAACGAGAAGGAATCAACTTGTGTTGTTTATAGTAGCTAACAGAAAGCTCCTTGACCAACCCAGGCCCCACCCCAGGCAGAGTCGAAGCCGCTCTTTTCTCAGCCGTTCCATATTGTCCTCATTTCGTTGTTGCTTGAGTAGCCTACAAATGGAAGCGCTGGTTCAGAGCAGGCACTTTTCTTTTTGAGACAGCGTCTCACTCTGTCACCCAGGCTGGAGTGCAGTGGTGCAATCACAGCTCACTGCAGCCTCAACCTCCCCAGTGTCTGGGACCACAGGCACGCACCATCACACCTGGCTAATTTTTAAATATTTTGTAGAGATGAGGGTCTCACCATGTTGTCCAGGCTGGTCTCAAACTCCTGGGCTCAAGCAATCCACCCCCTCAGCCTCCCAAAGTGTTGGGATTACAGACATGAGCCACCACACCCAGCAGTTTGCAAATTTTAAAGCTTTGATTCTGTTGCCAAGCTGTCCTCCAGAAATTTGCCAATCCCCAGCCTCACCCACAGCAAGGGAGAGGTCGATTCTGTCTGCTGTTGGCGTGGTGGCTGCAGATAATGCTGCTGCTCTCCCTGAGGGCACCGTTTCCTCCTTCCCCTTCCCTTGACCGCCAGTTAAAGGATGTGCAGCCTTAGTCTCCCGGCTCTTGACGTTTTTACGTACTGGTCCCTCTGCCTGCACATCTTTTCCCAGCTTTGAGTGGCAGGCCTATTTTGTCATTCCCAGGTTAGCTAAACTCAGAGAGGCCTTCGCTGGCCTCCCACCGTGAGGCTGCCATGCGGTCCTGGGCCCTGCCTGATCCCACTGTCCGTTTCACTTCTTCACTTAGCACTTTCGGCTCCCTGCTACTCACTTCTTATGTCTCCAGCATTCTCCGCGAGCAGGGGCCTCATCTGTCTCACTGCTGTATCCCGGTGCCCAGAATAGGCTTGACAATCGTAGGTGCTCAATAAATACGTGTAGACTAAACAAGGAATGAATAACAATGATTTTTTCTGTCTCGGGGAGACATTTCTGTTAGAGTTTTGAGTCTTGTTATCTTCCCAAGGCATCCTTCCTACCTTCAAACAATGCTTAATTCGTTCTCAAGATGGAGTAATAGGAATGGTAATTGGGTAGGAACATAAACAAATTTTCAAATGTCAACAATACTTTATATTTTAAGTACAAGAAAAGACACAAAAGGCCACATATTGTCTGACTCCGTCTAAGGGAAACGTCCAGAACAGGCAAATGCAGAGACAGAAAGCAGATGAGGGGTCGCCTGGGGCTGGGGGAGGGGAATAGGGGGGAGTGTTTAATGGGTACAGGGTTTATTTTGGGGTGATAAAAATGTTGGGAACTAGGTAGAGGTGGTGGTTATACAACACTGTGAATGAACTAAATGCCACTTAAAAATTGTTTTTTTGTTGTTGTTTTTTGAGATGGAGTCTTGCTCTCTCACCCAGGCTGGAGGAACTCAGTTTCTCAGGCTGCAGTGCAGTGGCATGATCTGGGCTCACTGTGGCCTCCACCTCCCAGGTTCAAGTGATTCTCCTGCCTCAGCCTCTAGAGTAGCTGGATTACAGGTACCCACCACCACTTCGGGCTGACATTCGTGTTTTTAGTAGAGATGGGGTTTCACCATGTTGGCAAGGCTGGTGTCAAACTCCTGGGCTCAAGTAATCTGCCTGCCTTGGGCTCCCAAAGTGCTGGGATTACAGGTGTGAGCCACCTCGCCCGGCCTTTCCTTTAATTTAATTTGATTTTTCCCCTTGAGGTAGTCTGACTCTGTTGCACAGGCTGGAGTGCAGTGATATCATCTCGGCTCCTTGCAGCTTCAACCTCCTGGGCTCAAGTGATCCTCCTGCCTCAGCCTCATGAGTACGTGGGACTACAGGTGCATGCCACCATGGCTGGCTAATTTTTACATTTTTTTTGGTACAGATGGCATCTTGCCATCTTGCCCAGGCTGTTCTCAAACTCTTGGCCTCAAGTGATCCTCCCACCTCAGCCTCCCAAAGTGCTGGGATTACAGGCATGAGCCACTGCACTCCGCCTCCTTTTTGTGTTCTGGAAGCAGCCATCGGGATGGGTGTGACGTGGCAGCTCACTGTGGTTTCGATTCGTACTTTTCTGGTTATGACTGATGTGCACCTTTTAATTTCCTTATTGGCCATTTATGTGTCATCTTTGGAGAAATGTCTATTCAAGTCTTTTGTCTCCTCCCATTTCCACTTTTTCTTTTTCTTTCTTTCTTCTTTATTTTATTTTTTGAGTCAAGGTCTCACTGTGTCGCCCAGGCTAGAGTGCAGTGGTGTGATCTTGGCTCACTACAACCTGCACCTCAGCCTCCTGGGTAGCTGGGACCACAGGCACCTGCCACCACACCCAGCTAATTTTCCTTGTATTTTTATAGAGATGGGGCTTCCACTATGTTGGCCAGGCTGGTCTCGAACTCCTGAGTTCAAGGGATCCTCCCACTTCAGCCTCCCAAAGTGCTGGGATTAGAGGCATGAGCCACCATACCTGCCCCCGCCGTGTTGCTTTTTTTGAGACAGGGCCTTGTTTTGTCACCCAGGCTGGTGGAGTGGTGTGATCATGGCTCACTGCAGCTTCAGTCTCCTGGGCTCCAGCCATCCTCCTGCCTCAGCCTGTAGCCGGGACTACAGCACGCACCACCACACCCTGCTAATTTTTTCATTTTTTGGAAGATGGAGTCTTGCTATGTTACCCAGGCTGGTCTTGAACTCCTATCAAGTGCTATGTCTACTTTGGCCTCCCAAAGTGCTGGGATTGTAGGCATGAGCCATCACGATAAACTTTTTGCCCATTTAAAAAATTGGGTTATTTGTTGATGAGTTTTAGCATATTCATCCGTTGTTAGCTATGTGATTTGCAAATAATTTCTGATTCCGTGGGAGAAACTCTATTGGCTGTGTCCTTTGATGCATAAAGTCTCTTCATTTTTATGGAGAAATGTTAAAGAATTCACAAGTGGCTTTTTTTTTTTTTTTAAACAGAGTCTTGCTCTGTCGCACAGGCTGGAGTCCAGTGGCGTGATCTCGACTCACTGCAGCCTCTGCCTCCCAGGTTCAAGCAGTCTTCCTGCCTCAGCCTCCCAAATAGCTGGGACTGCAGGTGTGTGCCCCTGGCTGATTTTTGTATTTTTGGTAGAGACCGGGTTTCACCATGTTGGTGAGGCTGGTCTCAAACTCCTGACCTCAAGTGATCCAACCACTTCAGTTTCCCAAAGTGCTGGAATTATGGAATTCATAAATGTTTTAAAGCCATCACTGACCAGGTGCAGTGGCTAATGCCTGTAATCCTAGTACTTTGGGAGGCAGAGGCAGGAGGATCACTTGAACCCAGGAGTTTGAGTCTAGCCTGGGCAACAAAACGGTATTTCTACAAAAAAATTAAAAAACATTAGCTGGGCGTGGTGGTGAACACCTGTTGTCCCAGCTATCTGGGAGGCTGAGGTGGGAGGATCTCTTGAACCCGGGAAGTAGAGGTTGCAGTGACACCAAAGATCACACCACTGCACTGCAGCCGGCACGACAGAGGCAGACCCTGTCTTTAGAGGGGGAGAGAGAAAGAGAGAGAGAGAGAGAAACAGAGAGACAGAGACAGAGAGAGGAAAGAAAGCCAGCTCTGTATATAAAAGGGGTTTTGGCAAAAAAAGTAAGTCTTGCCTTGCCTTGACTGCCCTCCGCAAAGGCAACCTCTATTATCAGTCTCTTGTACAGCTTTCCAGAGATTTTCTTTTTTTTTTTTGAGAAGGAGTTTCGCTCTTGTTACCCAGGCTGGAGTGCAATGGCACGATCTCGGCTCACTGCAACCTCCGCCTCCTGGGTTCAAACAATTCTCCTGCCTCAGCCTCCCAAGTAGCTGGGACTACAGGCGGGCACCACCACGCCCAGCTAATTTTTGTATTTTTAGTAGAGACGGGGTTTCACCATGTTGACCAGGATGGTCTCGATCTCTTGACCTCGTGATCCACCCGCCTCGGCCTCCCAAAGTGCTGGGATTACAGGCGTGAGCCACCGCGCCCAGTCCGGAGATTCTCTTTGAGGCTTTCTAACATCACATTTCCGTAGACAACTGTGCAGCTTGTTTTCATGCAGAATGAACCTTGGCTGTGAGAGGTCTCTTGAGTCCTCAGTATCTCCATTGGTAAGACAAGGGAGTCGAAATCCTCGGGGAGGAACACGGCCCACACACCGGAAAAGAGCCCAGCCATGCGCCTCGGCCCTCCTTTCGTGAAGGTTTATGAAGGCTCTGCCTTGACTTGAGAGCTTATTTCTCCCCGCCCCCCGCCCCCGTTTTGAGAGAGGGCCTTGCTCTGTCACCCAGGCTAGATTGCAGTGGTGTGATCATAGCTCACTGCAACCTCTGCCTCCCAGGCTCAAGCGATCCTCCCACCTCAGCCTCCTGAGTAGCTGGGACTACAGGCATGGACCACCACACCCGGTTTATTTTTGTATTTTGTATTTTTTTTAGAGAAGGCATCTCACTGTGTTGCCCCGGCTGGACTCAAACTCCTGGGCCCAGGTGATCCCCCCACCTCAACCTCCCAAAGTGCTAGGATTACATGTGCCACCATAACCTGGCCTCAAAGGGGTTATGTTTTAGAAGAGAAAGCCATGTTCTCTGAGTTTTGTTTCAGTTAATAAGAACTCAGTTCCTCATGCCAGCTCAATGCTGGGAAAACTCTAATTTCAGTTCTTTATTTTTCAGAAATTTCAAAGAACGTGGAAATGAGGTGAGGCCACAGCAAGAATCCAGAACTGCTGCCCATCATAATAATTCTCAGAACTGGGCGCGGTGGCTCACACCTGTAATCCCAGCACTTTGGGAGGCCAAGGCGGGAGGACCAAGAGGTCAAGAGATTAAGACCGTTTGGCCAATATGGTGAAACCCTGTCTCTACTAAGAATACAAAAATTAGCTGGGCATGGTGGCGCGAGCCTATAGTCCCAGCTACTGGGGAGGCTGAGGCAGGAGAATTGCTTGAACCTGGGAGGCGGAGGTTGCGGTGAGCCGAGATTAATTACTACAGCCTCTTGTTCTTTTTGGTTTTAAAGTCCCTAAGGTTCCAGAGGCGCATATGTCCCCAGCTAGAGGTGATGTTTTCCAGCTTCTGCTGAAGCTAGGTGTGACCTCGAGATTATGTTCTGGTGTATAAGATACAGGTGGACGATGTGATGGGAACACTTCCAGGCCTCATGGGTAGAAGGGAAGCTGGTGGTCCGCCTCTGTTTCCCACTCACTTTGAGCTGGAATGTGAACAGGATTTGAGAAGCCAGCTCTGCCCCTGTGGATGGTGGAGCAACAGGAGGCTGGGTCCCTGGGTGACCATGTGGAGCCAAATCTCCTTCCTTCTTGTCTCCTTGATATCCCAGCCCCTGCCAAACAGTAGTGGGGAGTGAGGCTGGTTCCTGCATGTTATGTGCCTTAGGATCAGCTGAGTCACGGATTAGCTGAAAATGCAGCTTTCTCACAGGCTCACCCCACATCTGTGGAATAAACCTTTGGACCTATCTATACAAATGTAACTTTACTTCTGATGAAAGACAAGATCTTATTTACAATAGCAACTGTAATGATAAAATATTCAACAGCAAACTTCCCAAGAAATGTGGAGAATACAAACATTAAAAGCTTTTTAGACCAGCCTGGCTAACATAGTGAAACCATCTCTAATAAAAATACAAAAATTAGGCCGGGCGTAGTGGCTCACATGAGCCTGTAATCCCAGCACTTTGGGAGGCCGAGGAGGGTGGATCATGAAGTCAGAGTTCCAGACCATCCTGGCTAACGTGGCGAAACCCGTCTCTACAAAAAATTAGCTGGGCGTGGTGGCATTCACTTGTAGTCCCAGCTACCGAGGCAGGAGAAACGCTTGAACCTGGGAGGCAGAGGTTGCAGTGAGCCAAGGCATCCCTGCACCCTAGCCTGGGTGACAAAGTGAGACTCCATCTCAAGAAAAAGAAATCTACTATTGTTGTAATATAAAGAGACTTGCGGCTGCGCGCAGTGGCTCAAGCCTGTAATCCCAGCACTTTGGGAGGCCGAGGCGGGTGGATCACGAGGTCAAGAGATCGAGACCATCCTGGTCAACATGGTGAAACCCCGTCTCTACTAAAAATATAAAAAATTAGCTGGGCATGGTGGTGCGTGCCTGTAATCCCAGCTACTCAGGAGGCTGAGGCAGGAGAATTGCCTGATCCCAGGAGGCGGAGATTGCGGTGAGCCGAGATCGCGCCATTGCACTCCAGCCTGTGTAACAAGAGCGAAACTCCATCTTAAAAAAAAAAGAGAGAGACTTGCATTCATGGGAAGGCAATCTTTGCTCTTAGAGAGGAAGAATCAGCTTTGGAAAGCTGCTGAGCCTGCTAACTTTAACTAAACCCGTGCAATCCCAATTAAAATACCGACGCAAAATTTTGGGGGATTTGGGAAAATGGTGCCAAAGTTCATCAAAGGATGTGAATGAAGGAAAATTCTAGAAATAAAAGATAACGAGGGGGCCAGACATGGTGGCTCACACCAGTAATCCCAGCACTTTGGCAGGCTGAGGTGGGAGGATTGCTTGAGGCCAGGAATTCCAGAACAGCCTGTTCGACGTAGCAAGACCCCATCTCAACAAAAAATTTGAAAAAATTAGGCCAGGCATGATGCCTCACACCTGAAATCCCATCACTTTGGGAGGCCAAGGTGGGTGGATCACTTGAGGCCAGGAGTTTGAGACCAGCCTGGCCTACATGGCAAAACCCTGTCTCTACCAAGAATACAAAGAAGTTTCAGCCGGGCTCAGTAGCAGGCACCTGTAATCCCAGCTACTTGGGAGATTGAGGCACGAGAATTGCTTGAACCCAGGAGGTGGCAGCTGCGATGAACAGAGATCGCTCCACTGCACTCCAACCTGGGCTACAGAGCGAGACTCTGAAAAAGAAAAATCAGCCAGACACGATGGCATGCACCTGTAGTCCCATCCTAGCTACTCTGAAGGCTGAAGTGACGGACGGCTTGATCCCAGGAGGTGGAGGCTGCCGTGAGCTCTGATTGCACCCTTGCACTCCAGCCTGGCTGGCAGAGTGAAACCCCATCTCTAAAAAAAGAATTATATATATATTGTGTATATATATGTATGTATATGTACACACACATGCTATATATGTATTTCAATATTTTACTTGGTTTTATTTATTAATTTATTTTGAGACAGAGTCTTGCTCTGTCGCCCGGGCTGGAGTGCAGTGGAGCGATCTCTGTTCATCAGGTTCAAGCTATTCTTGTGCCTCAGCCTCCTGAGTAGCTGGAATTACAGGCATGTGTCACTAAGCCCAGCTAACTTTTGTATTTTTAGTAGAGACAGGGTTTCACCATGTTGGCCAGGCTGGTCTTAAACTCCTGGCCTCAAGTGATCGGCCTGCCTTGGCCTCCCAAAGTGCTGGGATTACAGGCATGAGCCACTGTGCCTGGCCTATTGTACTATTAATTATTGTCATTAATCTCTTACTGTGCCTAAATTATAAATTAAATTTTATCGTAGAAAAAAACTTTCGACACAGGGTTCAGTGTTATCTCAGGACTCAGGCGTCCACTAGGGGTCTTGAAATGTATCCCCCGTGGATAAGGAAGGACCCCACCGCTCTGCCAGAATTCAAAATAACCCCATCGCTCTGCCGTGTGGTATGTAAATGTCTGACAGTGCTTTGATGACCTCATGCTTTCTACTGTTTGCTTTTGCAAACCATTAATCACCAAATATTTTTCAAAATTTGCAAGAGGAGAACAGGAGTCGCGGGTGAGTGAGGGAGGGGCGGGACTCACTTTCATTAAATAGGCCTTTCTGTTCTTTCTGTTTCTCTTGGATTTTGTGAAGCTCAGACTCCAGCATCTGACAACTCAGGTTCTAATTCGGGCTTGGTTACTCCCTCCCTGTGTCCCTGTGTCCCTATGTGACCCGGAACAAGTTACTTTACTTCTCTGTGCCTCAGTTTCCGCATTTGAAAAGTGGATGTAATATTGGTTCTGACTCCAGAGGTGGATGTGGGGATTCAATGAGCTGAAATGTCAAACAGTTAGAAAACTGCCCTGCATGAGGTTCAGTCTTAATAAATATTAGCTCTTTTTATGATCAAGATCTGTCATGGGGCCGGACACGGTGGAACATACCTGAAATTCCAGCACTTTGGGAGGTTGAGGTGGGAGGATCACTTGAGCCCAGGAGTTCGAGACCAGCCTGGGCAACGTAGGGAGACCCTGTCTCTACAAATGAAAAAAAAAACTAGCTGGGCATGGTAGTACATGCTGGTGGTCCCAGCTACTCGGGAGGCTAAGGTGGGAGGATTGCTGGAGCCTGGGAGGTCAAGGTTGACTGATCTGCGATTGTGCCCCCACACTCCAGCCTGGGCGACAGAGCCAGACCTTGTCTCAAAAGAAAAATACGATCTGACATGGGTTGAACTGTGTTCCCCAAAAAGACGTGCTGAAGCCCCAACCTCAGAATGTGACTCCATTTGGAAGTAGGGTGATTGCAGATGAGCTGAGATGACGTCCTGCTGGAGTAGGTTAGCTCCAAATGCAACAGGACTGGTGTCCTTGTAAGAGCGGAGCCATCCTGTAGACACACATGTACACGGGAAAGACGGGGTCAGACGTGGGGGAAGTTGGCTTCATGACTGCATAGGCATCTGCAAGCCAAGGATCCCAAGGGTTTCGGGCAGCCCCTGAGGCTGGAAGCAACAGGGAATGAGCCTCAGAGGGAGCGCAGCCCTGCAGACAGCTCCGTGTCACACTTCTGGCCTCTGGAGCTTCCAGGGAGTAAACTTTCTGTTTATTTATTTATTTGTATTTTTTGAGACAAGGTCTCACTCTGTCACCCAGGCTGGAATGCAGTGGCACAATCTCGGCTCACTGCAGCCTCAATTTCCCTGCACCCTGGGTTGGGTGATCCTCCCACCTCAGCCTCCCAAGTAGCTGGGAGTACAGCCATGTACCTCCACACCCGGGTAAATTTTGTATTTTTTGTAGAGATAGGGTATCACTTTGTTGCCCAGGCTGCCCTTGAACTCCTGGACTCAAATGATTCTCCTGCCTCAGCTTCCCCAAGTCCTGGGATTGCAGGCATGAGCCACTGTGCCCGGCTTTCTGTTGCTTTCAGCGCCCAGGTTGTGGTGCTTTGTATGGCAACCCTAGCAAACCAACACTATATCTATTCACAATTATTTGATAAATTAAAACAAAAACAATTCTTGAAAGCATCTCTTCTCCCTTCCTTCCTGTGCCTGGGGGTGGGTGGGGAGTGTGTGTCGAGCACCCCGGCGGAGACCAGGCAGTTGCAGTTGGCCTGCGAAGGTGTTTGGACTTTGTCCTGCAGGCCATGAGAGGCCACTGGAGCGTCTATGCTGGGGAGTGACAGTTTCCGAGGTGTTTTAGGAAGCTCAGCCTACCTGTGGGTGGCAGGGGAAGGGAGGAGGGGAGAGGGTTCTGGCTAGTCAGTGGACTGGAGCTGTCATCCAGGCAGGAGATGGTGTGGCCTGGAACAGCCGTTCTCAAAGTGTGTTCCCCAGACCAGCAGCGCCAGGGTCCCCGGGAAACTTGCTGAAAATGCAGTTATCAGGCTCACCCAGCCCTACTGAATCAGGCACTCCAGGGGCGGGGCTGGCCATCTGGGTTTCACAAACCCTCCAGGTGGTTCTGCTGTTTGCTCAAGCTCAAGAATGGCGGCTAAATGAACAGGGTGGAGAGGGTATGTCAATCCCTTGGGGCTACGGGACAGAGTGCCACAACTGTGTGGCTTAGAACAACAGAAATGTTTTTTCTACCTTTCTGGAGGCAGAGATCAGAAATGAAGGCGTCAGCAGAGTCCTCTGAAGCCTGGGGTGTGGGGAGCCTTCTTTGCCTCCTCTGACCTCTGGTGGCTGCCGGCAGTCCTCGGCATTTCTTGACTGGCAGACACAGCACTGCCGTCTCTGCCTCCACAGGCACATGCCATTCTATATGTGCCTCTGTGAAAAGATGTCCGTCTTCTTTTTTTTTGAGAGAGAGTTTCGCTCTTGTTGCCCAGGCTGTGGTGCAGTGTCATGATCTCAGCTCACTGCAACCTCTGCCTCCTGGGTTCAAGTGATTCTCCTGCCTTAACCTCTCGAGTATCTGGGATTACAGGTGCCGGCCACCACGATCAGGTAATTTTTTGTATTTTTAGTAGAGATGGGGTTTCACCATGTTGAGTAGGCTGGTCTCAAACTAGTGATCCTCCCGCCTCGGCTTCTCAAAGTGCTGGGATTACAGGCATGAGCCACTGTGCCCGGCCAATGTCCCTGTTCTCATAAGGACAGCAGTCCTATTGGATTAGGTCCACCCGAATCCTGCAGACTCTACTCTGCATTTAATGCCATATGCAAGGACCCTGTTTCCAAATAAGGCTGATTCACAGGGACTGGGGCCTGGGATTTGGACATATCTTTTTTGGAGGGGACCCAATTCTACCCACCTCTGATGGGGAGAAGTGAAAGGTTGCAACGAATCTCAAAACAAGAGAAATGTTAGTGATTAGGTGGGGGGAGTGGAAGCAGAATGAAAAGAGAAAGAATTCAAATGCCCTGCTATTGTGCATAAATAACGAAGCTGGCGTAACCCTGGTGTCCTTTTTCTCGAAGAGGGACATCCTCAGGCTAGTATTTCAGGAAGTTTATCCTAAGTTCTTGCTACTGGTAAACACATTGCTGAAATAAACTCCTTCTCACCTGACGACCTCTCGCTCTCTTCCCTGTGGGGCGGGGCTGGGGAGGGAGGATGGAGCAAGGCCCCCTCTGCACCCAGGCATGGAGACAGTGTGAGATCCTGCTAAGCTGAAGGAAACACTTTAGAGCTTCAAGTTCAAGGTCCCAGGATCTGGGCATCTGAAGCTGCTCCAGCTCTCAGCTGCCCCGAGGGAAAAGATGGTCTCAGAGAGATAGTCTTAGGACCTGTCTCGGTGACGAGCCAGGCAGCCCGTAAGTGTGGGAGCACCTCCTTCTAACACCAGGCATGGCTGAAAGCACTTGACCTTCTGGAAGATTCTGTTCCATGCATCACTCAACAGTAAGTCAGAAGCTCATAGAGGGTTTGTGGAAATGCAGATTCCTGGGCTTTACTCCCCAGTGTCCGAGTCACAGGTCTGGGGTGAGGACTCAGACTCTGCTTTCCTTTCTTCCTTTTTTTTTTTTTTGAGACAGGCTCTTGCTCTGTTGCTCAAGCTGGAAGGCAGTGGTGTGCACATGGCTCACTGCAGCCTTGACCTCTCAGGATCAAGGTATCCTCCCACTTCAGTGGCTGTAGGCACTTGCCACCATGCCTGGCTAATTAAAAAAAGGTTTTTGTAGAGATGGGATCTCACTATTGTTGTCCAGGTTGGTCTCAAACTCCTGGGCTTGAGTTATTCTCCAGACTTGGCCTCCCAAAGTGCTGGGATTACAGGTGCAAGCCATCACTCCCGGCCAGAGAACCTGCATTTCTATCACATTTCCAGGTGGCTGGTGCTCTGGAGAACACCTGGAGGAGAACCAAGGCCACGGTGACCGGCTCTCAGCCTGGTGTGCTCACGAGGGTCACACAGGGAGTTTCAACATACACCAACCCCTGTGCCCGACGAAGACCCTGGGAGACCGCCAAGGGCAGGCCCCCAGGGCATTCTAGTCACTGGCTGAAGTGGGGGTACACAGCCCAACTCCTTCTCACCCATCAATGCCACTTCAGATATCACTCCTTCAGTAAGCCTTTCCTGACTTCCTTCAGTGGGATTAGGCCCCTCATTCATTCATTCATTCATTCCACAAACCATCATGCTCCTGTGTGCGCTGGGCCCTGTGCGGTGCTGGAGGTTCAGCTGTGAGGCCAGGTAAGGGTTTTGCCCTTGTGGTGTTTCTCTACAGAAACATGGAGAAAACAAGTGGTGAACAGTCAGGACAGACAATGTCAGGGTGTGACGAAAATAAAACAGGACGACGACAAAAAGAGCATTATTTAATTAATTCCTTAATTAACTGGAGACAGGGTCTCACTCTATTGGCCAGGCTGGAGTGCAGTGGCACAATCATGGCTCACTGCAGCCTTGAACTCCCAGACTCAAGCAATCCTCCCACCTCAGCCTCTAGAGCAGCTGGGACTACAGACACACCTACCATGCCCAGTTAATTTTTTTTTTTTGAGACAGAGTCCCGCTTTGTCACCCAGGCTGGAGTGCAGTGGTGCCATATCGGCTCATTGCAACCTCTGCCTCCTGGGTTCAAGTGATCTCCTGCCTCAGCCTCCCCAGTAGCTGGGATTACAGGTGCACACCACACCTGGCTAATTTTTGTGTTTTTAGTAGAGATGGGTTTTACCATGTTGGCCAGGATGGTCTTGATCTCATGTGATCCATCTGCCTCGGCCTTGCAAAATGCTGGGATCACAGGTGTGAGCCACTGCTCCAGGGAAGAGTGTCACTTCAGATAGGCTGGTTGAGGAAGGCCTCTTTGAGGAGATGACGCTGGAGCTGTACCTCAAAAAAGCTTCCATGGAGGCCCCCCAATTTTTTTTAGACGGAGTCTCACTCTGTCACCAGGCTGGAGTGCAGTGGTGCGATCTCAGCTCACTGCAACCTCCACCTCTTGGGTTCAAGCAATTCTCCTGTCTTAGCTTCCAAGTAGCTGGGATTACAGGCACGCCCCACCATGCCCAGCTAAATTTTGTATTTTTTGTAGAGACGGGGTTTCACCATGTTGGCCAGGATGGTCTTGATCTCTTGACCTCATGATCTGCCCGCCTTGGCCTCCCAAAATGCTGGGATTATAGGTGTGAGCCACTGCGCCTGGACCTATGGGACCTTTTTAAGCAAGAAGAGCATTTGAAGCAAGGAGCAGAGCCTGTGCCGAGGTCCTGCGGTGGGCACGGGCTGACTGCATGGGAAGGTCTGAAGGAAGCCAGGGTGGCTGCATCCCAGGGAGCCGAGAGGGAGGTGGAGGAGGGCAGCCCAGGGGAGGACCTGGAGTTTGTGCCTTGCAACAGGAAACCCAGGGAGGGTTGAAGCAGGGAGTAACACAATCCCTCTTGCTTTGAAAAAGGTCCACTCTGTGGCCCCTGTAATGCGCCCTTGCCGAGATGGATTCATCTCCCTGAGAGCGTTTTTCTCAGGTGTCACTGCAGACTCATTGGTGTGAGAGGAATATCTTTGTCCCACTGGTGTATGATCTTTATGAGAAGGTGATGCATGTGCCCCCGTGCTCATAGGAAACAGTCAGCACGGTCTGACAGAGCCGGCTGTGGCCGTGTGTGCCTGCTGTCTCAGCTCCTAGGGAGGCTGAGGGAGGGTCACTTGAGTCCAGGAATTTGAGGCTGCAGTGAGCTATGATCACACTGCTGTGCTCTAGCCTGGGTGACACAGTAAGACCTTGTCTCTGAAAAGAAGTCTGACAAATGACCCCATGGGTGTGTATCCAGTGGTCCTCTTTGGCACTGCCCCATCCCTGCCCAAACAGGAACCTCAGCCACCACCAGATGTGCCCAGAAAGGTATCGCTGCCCATTGTTTTCCAAAGAATGTTTTTGTTTTTTTCTTCTCTCTCTCTCTTTTTTTTTCTGAGGCTGAGTCTCACTCTGTCTCTCGGGCTGGAATGCAGTGGCGCAATCTTGGCTCACTGGGTTCAAGGAATTCTCTTGCCTCAGCCTCCGAAGTAGCTGGGATTACAGGTGACCAGCATCATGCCTGGCTAATTTTTCTATTTTAATTAGAGACGGGGTTTCACCATGTCGGCCAGGCTAGTCTCCAACTCCTGACCTAAGGTGATCCAGCTGCCTTGGCCTCCCAATATGCTGGGATTACAGGCATGAACTACCATACCCGGCCCTTTTTTTTCTTGTTTGAGATAGAGTTTCGCTCTGCTACACAGGCTGGCCTACAGTGGTGTGATCATGACACATTGCAGCCTTAACTTCCTGGGCTCAAGCAATCCTCCCACCTCAGCCTCCGGAGCAGCTGGGACTACGGGCACGATAGGTGCCATACCCAGCTAATTTTTGTCTGTAGAGACAGGATTTCGCCAGGTTGCCCAAGCTGGTCTTGAACTCCTGAGCTCAAGCAATCCTCCCGCCTCGGCCTTCCGAAGCGTTGGGGTTACAGGCATGAGCTACTGTGCCTGGCCCAAAGAATATTTTTGGAACCTGCTTCTCCATGGGTGCCAGTCATGGCTGCAGCCTGTGAACAGTTCCCCTCAGGAGAGAAACTGGCAGCTTTGCAGGTCTGCGTTGAAGGGCAAGGGCATCTCCTGATCTCCAGCGTTCTTGGTGCCCACACTGGTTTCTGGAAGGCGCCTCCTGCCTGGCTGCATGGCAGCTGGCCTCTCGGATGCTCAGGAGGGCATCCCTGGGCCTCAGTGGGCCCTGGGCAGAGCGGGCGGGTGTTGGAGAGGAGGGGCCTGTGGCAAGAGCTGGGGTTTTCTGGGCAGGAAGGAAAATGCTGCTCCCGAGGAAAACTGGAAGACAGATGAGGACTCGCCGCACACGGAGCCGCTGGGTCAGGCTGAAGCTGGAAAACTTGGCTTTCACTTAAAAAGCCTGTGTGCTTCCGGCGCACGTGTGCTGAGAGGTGAGGCGGTTCTCCTGAGTTAGGAAGGGAAGTTCGAAAACTCATCTTCGATACCAACAAAGCAGCTCTTAGACACTGGGCCCGGGAACAAAAACCTGAAGAAAGTGGCAGAGGCCGGGTGTGGTGGCTCACGCCTGGAATCCCAGCACTTTGGGAGGCCGAGGCAGGAGGATCATAAGGTCAGAAGTTCAAGACCAGCCTGGCCAAGATGGTGAAACCCTGTCTCTACTAAAAATACAAAAATTAGCCAGGCGTGGAGACAGGCGCCTGTAGTCCCAGCTACCTGGGAGGCTGAGGCAGGAAACTGCTTGAACCCAGGAGGCAGAGGTTGCAGTGAACCAAGATCTTGCCACTGCACTCCACGTTGGGCCACGGGGCGAGACTCTGTCTCAAAAAAAAAAAAAAACAGAACGGACCGATCCAAGATGGCTGATCACTAACAGCTCAGGATTGTAGCTCCCAGTGAAAGTTCAGAGAACAAGACGACGCCACACTTTTAGATGAATTTTCGTCACTCACGGATCAGCCGATTCCCAGTAGAGGAGCCCCACGGGTCGCCAGCGCGACTCTTGTGGCCGCCGCAGCGGTTTTGCCGGCGTCTCGGCGCAGCAGCTCTTCATGCAGAGCAAATGGGACTGCTTCCCCTACTGACCGGAGTTTGGAGCTCCGGGAAGTCAGAGCCGCTTGTAGCGGACTCAAGAGGGAAGCCGGACCAGAGATTCCCGGGCAGAAGAGCACCATCAGTCTTATCGCTGCTATTTAGGCCGCCACAGTGGGTTGCTCGGATCCCAGCACTGGGAATCAATAAATCGGACGTCGACTCAGAAACCTAATTAGAAAGGCGGTTCATCTACAATGAAGGGAAAAAACAGCCTAAGAAGGCCGAGTATACTCAAAATCAGAACCCATCAGCAACAGAACAAGCCCTGATGGAAAAGGATTCATCAGCAACGGAACAAGCCCTGATGGAAAAGGACTCATCAGCAGCGGAACAAGCCCTGATGGAAAAGGACTCATCAGCAACCGAACAAGCCCTGATGGAAGAGGACTCATCAGTAACGGAACAAGCCCTGATGGAAAAGGACTGTGTTCCATTATCTGAAGTAGGCTTTAAAAGGTGGACGATGAGAAACTTCTGGGAGTTAAAGGAACTTGTTCTAACCCAATGTAAAGAAACTAAGAACTTTGAAAAAAGGTTCGATGAAATGATGAAAAGAATAGACAATATAGAGAGGAATACAAATGAACTTATGGAGTTGAAAAATACAACACGAGAACTTAGTGAAATATGTACAAGCTTGAATAGCCGAATGGATCAAGCAGAAGAAAGGATATCAGAGGTCGAAGACCAATTTAATGAAATAAAACAACAAGACAAGAATAGAGAAAAAAGGATAAAAAGGAATGAGCAAAGTCTCCAAGAAATATGGGACTATGTGAAAAGACCTAATATACGTTTGATTGGTGTACCTGAATGTGACGGAGAGAATGAATTCAAGCTGGAAAATATTCTTCAGGATATTATCCAGGAAAATTTTCCTAATTTAGCAAAGCAGGACACTATTCAACCCCAGGCAATACAGAGAACACCACAAAGATATTCCTCAAGAAGACCAACCTCAAGCACATGATCGTTAGATTCACCAGGATCAAAACGAAGGAGAAAATATTAAGGGCAGCCAGAGGGAAAGATCAGGTTACCCATAAAGGGAAGCCTATTAGGCTTACAGCAGATCTCTCAACGGAAACCCTACAAGCTAGAAGAGAGTGGGGGCCAATATTCAATATACTTAAAGAACAGAACTTTCAGCCCAGAATTTCATATCCTGCCAATTTAAGCTTTACAATTGAAGGAAAAATAAAATCTTTTAGGAACAAGCAAGTACTCAGAGATTTTATTACCACCAGGCCTGCTTTACAAGAACTTCTAAAAGAAGCATTATAGATAGAAAGGAACAACCAGTATGAGCCTTTCTAAAAATACACCAAAAACTAAAGAGCATTAACATAAAGAAGAATTTACATCAACGAAAGGATAAAAGAGCCAGTTAATATCAAATGGCAGTAATCCTAAATTTAAATCGACTAAATCCCCCAATCAAAAGATACAGACAAAATCTAACGGTATATCTAAAGATATACAAAGACTCAAAGGGTTGGAAAAAAAACCAATTAAATGGAGAGCAAAAATAAATAAATAAAAAGCAGGAGTTGCAATTCTCACAATTAATAAAATAGATTTCAAAGCTACAAGGATACAAGGGTAAAAGGATTAATGTAATAATAAGAGATCTGAACACCCAGATACATAAGACCCGTAATGAGATTTAGATTCAACGAGACAGAAAATTGATAACGATATCCAGGACTTGAACTCAGATCCAGAACAAATAAACTCAATAGAGCTCTCCATTTTAAACACACAAAATATACATTATCCACTTTAAACACACAAAATATTGATCGGCCATTATTGATACCCATTTTAGGAATGAAGTAATATTTCTTTTTCCCTCTTTTTCTTTAAAAAAATAAAAATAAAAATAAAAAACATTACTTGGGTGGCAAAAAAAAAAAACAACAATGACAAAAAAAAGGGAGGGAGGCGAGGAATTTGGACTGTGGACCTTTTGTTTACTTTTAGACCCTTTCTTGAAAGCTGCTGCCATAATCGTGATGCTCTCACATTTCACGGTTCAGTTCCTCCAGCGCACAAAGTTCCCTCCTACCTCAGGGCCTTTGTGCGTGCCACGCCCTCCACCTGGAATGCTCTCTCTGGATCTTCCTACGTTGGCTCTTCATCCCGTTCTCCCCTAAATGTCATCTTCCCTGAGAAGCCACGCCCTCACTCCCTCTCTCAAACTGCTGGGTTTTGTTTCTTGCCAGCATTGAACATTATCTGAAGCTGTTCTGTTGGCTTATTCCTGGATTTGCTCTAGTGTTTGTCTGAGCCCCTGGAGTGCGCCTCCAGGAAAGAAACCTCTTTTTTTTTTTTAATAGAAAAGGAGTTTCATCGTATTAGCCAGGATGGTCTTGATCTCCTGACCTTGTGATCCGCCTGCCTCAGCCTCCCAAAGTGCTGGGATCACAGGTGTGAGCCACGGCACCTTTTCGTGATCTGCAGTGCCCCGAGCTGTCCGCGTCCAGCGAGGGCACTCCATGGATACTCCCTGAAGGACAACGTCGATAAAGCTGTTCACTGTGGCGGCTGGTGACTTGCCAGCCGGGTTTAGATCTGTCGCCATTGAGGTTGCTTTTGGCTGAAAGTCCTGGAAAGCACCCAAGAGGTTTAACAATGAAGATATTTATTATTTCCATATAAGGGGAAGTCCTGAGATAGGACAGCTTCGGGGTTCTTCCTTTCCTTCTTTTTTGAGACAGGGTCTCACTATGTTGGTCATGTTGGTCTTGAACTACTGGCCTCAAGCAATACTTCCGCCTCGGCCTCCCAAAGTGCTGGGATTATAGGCATGAGCCACCGCACGTGGCCAGTTCTCAGGACATGAAGAGCCGGGTCCTCTGCATCTCTCTGCTCCAGCCTTTTCTGCAGTGCACACCTCAGCCAACAGCACACATTCAGGAAGCGTCTCTTCCTTGGTCCATTTTTATCAGCAATGAAACCTTTCCAAGAATTCCCCCAGCTCGCCCCCTCTCATCTTTTCGACCAGAATGTGCTCACATGTCCACCCCTAAGCCAATCGTAGGGAGAGGAACTGTATTACCGAGATGGCTCAGAATAATCAGGATTTCCTCCGGATGGGGGAACAAGGTCCCCTTCTTTGAGCATCTGTGGCTGTCGGGAAGCAGACAGACCCTTTGCCTTGAAGGAAGAAGGGGTGAGAGAGAATGAATTATGTAAAGGCAACCAGTGGTCTCTGTCATCACACTTGTTGAATTTCATCCTCACAAAACCCCCCGAGGTATCACCTGTCCCCATCGGCATGGATCTCATATTTGACCTCTGAGTGGATCATCTTTTTAATTTTTAAAAGGTTTTAATTTTTAGAATTTTTGAGGTACATAGTAGGTGTATATATTTATGGGGTACATGAGATGTTTTGCTCTGGGCATGCGATGTGTAATAATCACATCACGGAGAATGAGGCTTCCATCCCCTCCAGCATTCATCCTTTATGCTACAAACGATCCGATTCTACTCTTCGTTGTCTGACTTTGTACAATTGAGTTGTTACTGACTATAGTCACCCCGCTGTGTAATCAAACAGGTCTTAGTCATTCTTTTAAATGATTTCTTTTGTACCGATTAACCACTCCTGGCTTCCCCTTTCTAATAAATTAGAAAGAATTGTTTTTGAGACAGGGTCTCAAACTCCTGGGCTCAAGCGATCCTCCTGCCTCAGCCTCCACAAGTGCTGAGATTACAGGCGTGAGCCACCACGACCAGCCTGTTTATTCTTATATCCCTATTGTTTAGGAATAAAGAAAAAAAAGAGATATTTATTCAAATTCAGTAAAATATTGTATGTGTATCTGTGTGTGTCTCTGCATGTGTTTGTGTGTGAATGTGTGTGTGAATGTGTTTGTGTGTGTGAATGTGTTTGTGTGTGTGTGAATGTGTTTGTGTGTGTTAATGTGTTTGTGTGTGAATGTGTGTGTGAATGTGTTTGTGTGTGTGTGAATGTGTTTGTGTGTGTGTGAATGTGTTTGTGTGTGTTAATGTGTTTGTGTGTGAATGTGTGTGTAAATGTGTGTGTTAATGTGTTTGTGTGTGTGTGAATGTGTTTGTGTGTGTGAATGTGTTTGTGTGTGTGTTAATGTGTTTGTGTGTGTTAATGTGTTTGTGTTTGTGTGTGTGTGTGTGTGTGTTTGTGTAGGGGCATGTGGCATTCTCCGAACTGAACCCATGAGGAATACGATATTTATTAAAAGGAAAGCAATATGATTCTGCTAATTTGAAACTCACATATGTAGTATTAAAACGTAGCCACAGCACTGTTTAGTCCGAGGGTTGGCAAACTCTTTCTGTAAAGTGACAGATGACGATTTCAGGCTTTTTGCACTCCAGGACCTCTGTCAACATTACTCAGCTCTGCCATGGTAGCCTGGACACGGCCATAAACTATCTGAATAGGTGTGTCTGGGTTCCAATAAAACTTTATTTACAATGACAGGCTGGGGGTCAGGTTTGGCTTTTGGGCGGTAATTTGCCAACTCCTGGTTCAGACATAGGCCAATAAAAGCTTGTTTCGGGAGGAATGTCTTATTGCTGATGTTATTTAGAGTTACCGGCACACGGTGATAAGAAATAGCAGACTGACTCTGAATAGGCCGGGGGTGGTAGCCACCATTCCACCTTTGGTACACCTCTCATTCCCACTTTACAGGGGGGCCCAGGGCTCAGAGGGGCACCCAAGGTTCAGAGGGGATTCCTGTGGCTGAGACGGGCAGCAGGGGTTGAGAGGGACACCCAGGGCCTGGAGGAGGTGAACAATTTGTCTAGAAATCCAAGCTCTGTCGCCCAGAGTATGAATCTCCCAAGTGCCCTCTTGTGCAGCTCTGCGCCGCCTCCATGTGTGGCGCGGCACCCTTGCTGGGACAGCCCCTGGGTCTGAGTCTGCGCTGCTGGGGGCGGGGTGCGGGCTGGGGGAAGCTGACATGGTCTCCTGTCACACTCGCCAGCACCTTTCTCTCTCGGTCAGGATAGGGCGGAAAAGTTAGGAAGTCCCCAGGAGTGGGCTTGGCGGCAGCTTGGGGGCCCTGAGGCCCCTCACTTCCCCGTCTGGAGGCGCTGAGAACGCTCCGGAAGGCCCGGTGTTTCCTGGACCTGCTGTCCCCCTGAGCCTGCCCCACTCGCATCTTATCTCTGCCTCCCCGATTCTTGATCAAAGACAGAACAAAGCTGCTCCTCACGCACGGCTCAGCTCCCCTCTGGTCTTCTACCTGATTTCTTGACACCAAACGTGCACTTTGTGGGAGACTCCGCACCTCTGTCTGGCTCGGCGTTTTGTTGTGTGGGTTGTTTGTACGTCCTAATCCTTTCTAAGTGTACATTTCAGTGGCATGAAGGACATCCACATTGTTGAGTAACTATCACCACCACCCTTCTTGGCACCTTATCATCTTGCAAAACGGAAACTGCATACACACTGATCAAAAATTCCCCTTTCGCCTCTCCCCGCAGCCCCTGGCACCCACCATTCTTTCTGTCTCTGTGAATCTGGCTTCTCGAGGAGCTCACACAAATGGAATTGTTCAGTGTTTGTCCCGTTGTGGCTGGCTTCTTTCACTTAGCATAATGTCCTCACGGTCGGTGCGTGCTGCAGCGTGCATCAGAACGTCCTACCCTTTCCAGGATGAACCCTATTCCACGTGTGGGGGCCCCAGCTTATCCCCCATCACTCATCAGTGGACATGCTGGTTGCTCCCACCGTCTGGCCATCGTGAACAGCGCTGCAATGAAGGTGGTGGCCAGATTCCTCCTCGAGACCCCAGCTTCATTTCTTTTATACCCAGAAGTGAGATTGCTGCGTCACATGGTAATTCTATGTTAAATTTTTTTGATACAGAGTCTTGCTGTCACCCAGGTTGGAGTGCACTGTCATGATCTCGGCTCACTGCAACCTCTACCCCACCAGGTTCAAGCAATTCACTTATTCCACACCTCTCTGAGATGGGTCTTATTAGCCCCATTTTATAGAAGGGGCAATTGAGGCCCAGACAGGCTTTGAACCTGGACTGTCTGGCTCCAGACTTGCTGTTTCTTTGTTTCTTTTTTGAGATAGAGTCTTACTCTGTTGCCCAGGCTGGAGTGCAATGGCACGCTCTCGGCCCACCACAGTCTCTGCCTCCCGGGTTCAAGCAATTCTCCTGCCTCAGCCTCCCAAGTAGCTGGGATTAGAGGTGTGCACCACCACGCCCAGCTAATTTTTGTATTTTTAAGTAGAGATCGGGTTTCACCATGTTGGTCAGGCTGGTCTCAAACTCCTGACCTTGTGATCCGCCCACCTCAGCCTTCCAAAGTGCTGGGATTACAGGCATGAGCCACAGCACCCGGCTCAGACTTGCTGTTTTTAACTATTAGTTAGTTAAAACTAGTAGTCTTCTGCTGGGCAGGGTGGCTCACACTGTAATTTCCAGCACTTTGGGAGGCTGAGGTGGGCGGATCAGGAGGTCAGGAATTTGAGACCAGCCTGACCAACATGTTGAAAACCTGTCTCCACTAAAAATACAAAAATTAGCTGGGCATGGTGGCAGGTACCTGTAACCCCAGTGAACAGGCGCCTGTAATCCCAGCTACTTGGGAAGCTGAAGCAGGAGAATCACTTGAACCCAGGAGGCGTAGGTTGCAGTCAATCGAGATTGCGCCATTGCACTCCAGTCTGGGTGACAGAGTGAGACTCCATCTCACAAACAAACAAACAAACAAACAAACAAACAAACAGTCTTCTTCTTTTTTTTCTAAAGATAGTCTGCTTTCTTTCTTTCCTTTTTTTTTTTGAGACAGGGTTTCACTCTTGTTTCCCAGGCTGGAGTGCAGTGGCACGATCATGTCTCACTATAGCCTCTACTTCCTGGGCTCAAGTGATCCTCCTGCCTCAGCCTCCCAAGTAGCTGGGACTACAGGCACGTGCCACCATGCTCGGCTAATTTTTTGTATTTTTTAGTAGAGATGGGGTTTTGCCATGTTGCTCAGGCTGGTCTTGAACTCTTGACCTCAAGCCATCCTCCCACCTCCACCTCCCAAAGTGTTGGGATTACAGGAGTGAGCCACTGCGAGGGCCGTTAATTACCAGGCTTTCTTACCTCCAGGTTTCTACCCCAGCTGTTGGATGCCGCCTCTGAGCCTCTCTTTCTCTTCTCTAATTCCTTTCCCACCACAGAATCAGTTCCTGTAACAGTCTGAGCAGGAAGTGGAGAGTTTACTCAAAATTGGAGACTTTGAGGATATTTACAAAGGCGTAGGGAAAACAGAAGGGAGAGTGAAGCTGCTCCCACTCCTACAGCTGAGGGGAGGAGGGCAGGGTGTCACCTGGAACCTGGGAGGAGAGAGGTGTCTAGAGAGGGCTGCCTTCCAGGGACCGTGCCCTTTGCTCAAGAGCTGCAGCCAGCCTGGGTGTCACAGATCACCCCAACACGCAGTGGCTTGGAGGTGCTGTTAATGTTGGGACAGGAGGTATAAACTGGGGTGACTGCGCCGTCTAAGGTGCAGTGGTCTCTGATGATCTGTTCCTTGGGCAAACCGAGCAGCTCGCTGACACAGAGGCTTTGCACTGCTGGTTCATTTGCCAGAAATGTCCTCCCCAGCTCTTATCCTTCCGGTCTCACCCCCCAGCCCCCATCTCCCTGTGGCATTACCTTTTATATCTCTCATTAGCACTTAGCAGCATGTATAATCCTTGACTATTTATTTGCTCATAAATATATTTATACATATATACACACATATGTATATGTGTGTGTGTATACATATATATATATATATATATATATATATATATATATGATATGATATGTATTTTAAATCTCTCTCTCTCCCTTACTAAAAAGTAAGGCCAGGGCAGACCAGACATGGTGGTTCACACCTATAATGTCAGCACTTTGGGAGGCTGAGGTGGGAGGATCACCTGAGTCCAGGAGTTTGAGACCAGCTTGGGCAACATAGTGGTACCCCATCTCTATCAAAAAAATAAGAATTGGCCAGGCGTGGTGGCTCACACCTGTAATCCAGCACTTTGGGAGGCCAAGGTGGGTGGATCATGAAGTCAGGAGTTCCAGACCTGCCTGATCAACATGGTGAAACCCTCGTCTCTACTAAAAACACAAAAATTAGCCGGGCGTGGTGGTGCACGCTTGTAATCCAAGGTACTCAGGAGGCTGAGGCAGGAGAATCGCTTGAACCCGGAGTCGGAGGCTGCAGTGAGCTGAGAACGCACCACTGCACTACAGCCTGGGCAACACAGAGTGAGACTCTGTCTCAAAAAAATAAAATAAAATATTAGTGTGGCTGGGTGTGGTGGCTCATGCCTGCATCCTAGCACTTTGGGAAGCTGAAGTGGGTGGATTATTTGAAGTCAGGAGTTGGAGATCAGGCTGGCCAACATGATGAAACTCCATCTCTACTAAAAACATACAAAAATTAGCTGAGTGTGGTGGCAGGCACCGATTGTCCCGGCTACTCAGGAGGCTGAGGCAGGAGAATTGCTTGAACCTGGGAGGCAGAGGCTGCAGTGAGCAGAGATCATGCTACTGCACTCCAGCCTGGGAGAAAGAACAAGACTCTGTCTCCAAAAAAAAAAAAAAAAAAAAAAAAAATTAGCTGAGTATGGTGGCACACGCCCATAGGAGGCTGAGGTGGGGAGATGGCTTGAGCCCAGGGGGTGGAGGCTGCAGTGAGCTTTGCACTCCAGCCTGAATGACCAAGCCAGACTCTGTCTCAAAACAAAAAGTAAGGCCAAGGCAGAGAGGACCTGCCTTCCTTCTTCCCTGTCTCCCCTGAGGCCCTAGCACACAGTAGGTCTGATACATAGTGAGCGCTCAGCAAGTATTTGGCACACGAATGAATGAATGAAGGAATGAACGAACGAGCATGTCCATCCCTTCCCCGGCAGGTAGGACAGGACCAGGGGGTCTCAGAGGAGCCTTCTGCTTCCTGGGATAGGAATCACCCTCCTGTCTCCAGCTGCTGTTGGCAGTGGGAGCCAACAGACGCTTCTCTCCTTCTGTGACCTGGCCCGCGGAGCAGTGTCATTAGCTCGCAGCTGCCGGCTGGGTCTTCCCCACAAACTTGCACCTTTGTCCTGGAAAGCACGTCTGTGTTACAGGGTTAGCCCTTACCAGAGAGGACATATCAGAGTCCCTGAAGGCCAGGGACAAAGGTGAGGATCGATCGCCATCCCTGAGTCAGAGAGGAAAGACTCCTGCGGGGAAGTCAGTGGCCGGGGACTCAGAAAGGTTTGATTTTGCAGGAAGACGGGACTTACAGGGCATCGCAGTCTGTTCAGGCTTCTATAACAGAACACCATGGACTGGGGGAGCTTACAGACCACACACATCTATTTCTCACAGGTCCGGAGGCCGGGAAGTCCAAGATCAAGGCAGCTGGAAGGTCTGGTGGCGGTGAGGCCTTGTCTCCTGGTTCACAGATGGCAGCTTCTCTTTGCGTCTTTGCCTTGTGGAAGGGGAGATGCAGCTCTCTGGAGCCACATGTACAAGGGCCCTAATCCCATCGGTGAGGCCTCTGCCCTCAGGACCTTATCATGTTCCAAAGCCCCATTTCTTAATACCATCACATGTAATTAGGTTTCAACATACAAATTTCAGGGGACACATTCAGACTCTAACATGGGGGCTAACATCCAGGGCAGAGGCTAAGTTTCTGGAGGGGCTGTATGGGGGCTCTGGAGACCTTCTCTGATATTTGCAATAATGCACGGGGCATTTTGACCTGCTGAAAAGAAACAGCTCCTAAAAAGTCATTTGCAGCAACATAAGAGATTTGCATTCTAATTAAAATCTGTGCAGGTACCTTCTGCCTCAGAGCTTTTGCCCTGGCTGTTCCCTCTGCCTGGAATGCTGTTCCCGGATCTCAACGTGTTCCTGCACTTCCTGAAGGTCTTTGCTCAAATGTTGCCTTCTCACTGAGGCTGTCTCCAAACACCCATTTAAATGGCAACCCCTCTCCCCCAGTGGCATTTACACTGTTCCGTTTTCCCCCCAAAGCATGCATCATCCTCCAACAGCCCTGTCCCTTGGACTGCATCATACACAAAGCACACACGAAATTTAAAAAATTTTGTGGGGGAGCGCGGTGGTCCAGGCCTGTAATCCCAGCACTTTAGGAGGATCGCCTGAGCTCAGGAATTTGAGATCACCCAGGGCGACATGGTGAAACCTTGTCTCTACTAAAAATACAAAAAAATTAACCGGATGTGGTGGTGCATGCCTGTAGTCCCAGCTACTTGGGAGGCTGAGGCAGGAGAATCGCTTGAGCCCCAGAGGCGAAGGTTGCAGTGAGCTGAGTTCCCACCATTGCACTCCAGCTTGAGCTACAGAGTGAGACTAAAAAAAAAATAATAATAATAATGACAGAGGAACCTGTTCTGAAAAAAGAAAATAAGAAAAAAAAAATGAGGGGTCATATTTAAAAAGCAAAAAGAAACAAGTGAAATTAATTTAACTTGTATATGTCATTTAATCCTTGATATTCAAATAGTGTCATTTCAATGTGTAATCAATATAAGAATATTGAGATATTTTATGTTCTTTTCATAGTAAGCCTTTGAATCTGGGATGTATATGACACAGCATATCTCACGTCAGACTAGCCCCGTGTCAAGTGTCCCATAACCACGTAAGGCCAGTGGCTACCATATTGGACAGCACAACTCTAATATCTCACGTCAGACTAGCCCCGTGTCAAGTGTCCCATAACCACGTAAGGCCAGTGGCTACCGTATTGGACAGCACAGCTCTAATATCTCACGTCAGACTAGCCCCGTGTCAAGTGTCCCATAACCACGTAAGGCCAGTGGCTACCGTATTGGACAGCACAGCTCTAATATCTCACGTCAGACTAGCCCCGTGTCAGGTGTCCCATAACCACGTAAGGCCAGCGGCTACCGTATTGGACAGCACAGCTCTAATATCTCACGTCAGACTAGCCCCGTGTCAAGTGTCCCATAACCACGTAAGGCCAGTGGCTACTGTATTGGACAGCACAGCTCTAATATCTTTTTATTTTTGTTGTTGTTTTTGAGACGGAGTCTTGCCCTGTTCCCCAGGCTGAAGTGCGGTGGCACCATCTCAGCTCACTGCAGTCTCTGCCTCCTGGGTTCTAGCGATTCTCCTGCCTCAGCCACCAGAGTAGCTAGGATTACAGGTGCCCATCACCATGTCCAGCTAATTTTTGTATTTTCAGTAAAGATGGGGTTTCACCATGTTGGTCAGGCTGGTCTTGAACGCCTGACCTTAGGTGATCCACCCGCCTCAGCCTCCCAAAGCGTTGGGATTACAGGTGTGAGCCACCACGGCCAGCCTTGTTTTGTTTTTTGAGATGGAGTCTTGCTCTGTTGCCCAGGCTAGAGTGCAGTGGTGCCATCTTGGCTTACTGCAACCTCTGCCTCCTGAGCTTAAGTGATTCTCCCATCTTAGCCTCCCAAATTGTCTGGGACTACGGGTGCGTGCCACCATGCCCAGCTCATTTTTTTGGTATTTATTGTAGAGATGGGGTTTTGCTGTGTTGTGTAGGCTGGTCTTGAACTCCTGAGCTCAAGCAGAGCACCTGCCTCAGCCTCCTAAAGTGCTAGGATGTCAGGTGTGAGCCACTGTGCTGGCCCACAGCGCTAATGTTTGATGAAATTCACCATTGATGATGTGTATAATTTAATGTTATTACTTGTCTATTGACACACAGGGCCTGGATGGCCAGGGGCTTGTTTATGGTCCCCGATGGCTCCTCAAGCCCCCAACACAGTGCCCAGCACAGAGTGGGAGCTCAATGTTGACTGAATGAATCCAGCAGGCACACGTGAGCTCTCTTTCCTCCATCACCGGCAGCGAGCCACATGGCAGATGTGGCTAAAATAGTTTCCTGACTGGGCGAGGTGGCTCACGCCTGTAATCCCAGCATTTTGCGAGGCCGAGGCAGGTGGATCGCCCGAGGTCAGGAGTTCAAGACCAGCCTGGCCAACATGGTGAAACCCCATCTCTACAAAAATAAAAAAATTAGCCGGGCATGATGACAGGTGACTGTAATCCCAGCTACCCAGGATGCTGGGTGGGAGAGTTGTTTGAATCCCGGAGAAGGTTGCAGTGAGCCGAGGTCACGCCATTGCACTCCAGCCTGGGGGACAGAGTGAGACTCCATCTCAAACAAAACTCCAAAAAAACCCAAAACAAAAAAAACCCACAAATTAGCTGGGCGTGTGACATGCACCTGTAATCCCAGCTACTCGGGAGGCTGAGAAAGGGAGAATTGCTTGAACCCGGGAGGTGGAGGTTGCAGTGAGCCAAGACCGCACCACTGCACTCCAGCTTGGAACAACAGAGCGAGACTCCATGTCAAAAGAGAGAAATAAAGTTTTCTCTTCCTTTGCTTTTTACATTGTCCTTTCTTGCCCCTATCTCTTCACTTTCCTTTTTACATTGTCCTTTCTTGCCCCTATCTCTTCACTTTCCTTTTTACATTGTCCTTTCTTGCCCCTATCTCTTCACTTTCCTTTTTACATTGTCCTTTCTTGCCCCTATCTCTTCACTTTCCTTCCCTTTCTTCCTCTTTCCTTTAACTCGGCAAACAATGTAGCGCTCACGTTTGTGACAAGTGACTGGTTCACATCTCTGCTCTCTGCTCCACTAGGAGCCAGCTGTGCCTCCTTTAAGGAAGCCCTTCAGCTTCCCTGCAGTAGTTCTGTTGCCCTGGGGATAAGAATGATTCTTCCCAGGCTGGGGTGGGGCCCAGGGCGTGTGGCGGCCTGCCGGAGGACTTGGCCCCGCCTCACACAGGCACCTCGATAAGCACATGACCAGGATGAGCCTATGAAATCCTCATGACCATTCCAGGGTGCAGGCATGACTCAGACCAATCCTGAGGCATGAATGAGGGAGCCAGAGCACAGAGAGGCTTGGCAACTTGGCCCAGGCCACCCCGCCAGGCAGCTGTGTGGCCCAGTGGCAGAGGTGGGCTTTTACCTTGGGCTCTGGTAGAAAAGGTTCATCCACACACACTGACTGATGGCCTGCTGGGGCCACGTGAGGCTCAGGAGCCCGGGGCACAGCAATGGCAAAGGACCAAACACGCAGATTCCTGCCCCCTAGAGGTTTTTTCATCCTAGAGGAAAAGGAAGCCAATCAAACAAGCAAACACCTGCCCCGGAGCGCGGCTGGTGCACAGAGAGAAATGAGGCAGCCAAGGAGGACAGGGAGCATCCTCCGGGTGGTTGGTAACTTTCAAAGGCTGGGCAGGAAGGCAGTCATTGCTGAGAAGATGGCACTGGAGCAAGGACCTGAAGGAAGGGAGGGTGAGCCTCCTGGGTGTCAGGGAGAGGAGCATTCCAGGAGAGGACCAGGGAGTGCAAAGGCCCTGGGGCAGGAGCCAGGCAGCAGGGGGAGGAGCTCCAGGAAGGTGGGTGTGGCCGGAGCAGAGTGGGCAAGGAGAGGGAGGCGGATGAAGTCAGGGAGATGTTCCCACCTGGGTGCGCTTGACTTTGTCTCTCTAGTATGAGACGTGCTCATCTTATGGGCCATGGTGAAGGCTTTGGCTTTTACACTGAGTGAGGTGGGAGCTACGAGAAGTTTTCTTTCTCTTTTGAGAGACAGACTCACTGTGCTGCCCAGGCTAGAGTGCAGTGGCACAGTCATAGCTCACTCACTGCAGCCTCGACATCCTGGGCCCAAGTGATTCTCCCACCTCAGCCTCTTGAGCAGCTGAAACTAGAGGTGTGTGCCACCTCGTCTGGCTAACTTTTTATTTTTTGTAGAGATGGGGTCTGGCTATGTTGCCCAGGCTGGTCTCGAACTCTTGGCCTCAAGGGATCCTCCTGCCTTGGCCTCCAAAAGCACTGGGATTATAGGCATGAGCCACCACACCTGGCCATTTCTTTATCATAGTTTTTATTAAGATGTAATTTGCATATTATACATCCACCCACTTAAAGAACACAATTTGGCCAGGCATGGCGGCTCACACTAGTTTGGTTTGTTCTTTGTTCGTTTTTGAGATGGAGCGTCACTCTTATTGCCCAGGCTGGAGGGCAATGGCCTGATTTCAGCTCACTGCGACCTCTGCCTCCCGGGTTCAAGTGATGCTCCTGCCTCAGCCTCCTGAGTAGCTGGGACTACAGGCACCCGCCACCGTGCCCGGGATGGCTCACACTTGTAATCCCAGCACTTTGGGAGGCCAGGGTGGGAGGATGGGCAGGATTTTGAGAGCAGCCTGGGCAACAAAGCGAGACCCTGTCTCAACAAAAATTAAAACATTAAGTGTACATGGTGGCGTGTACTTGTAGTCCAAGCTAGTCAGGAGGCTGAGGAGGAATGACGGTTTGAACCCAGGACTTCGCGCTTGCAGTGAGCTGTGATTACAGCACTGCACTCCAGCCTGGGCGACAGAGTGAGACTGTCTCTTAAAAAAATAAAAGGTAAATAAAGTGTGCAATTTGATGGCGTTTTGTATATTTGCAGAGCTGTGCAACCATCATTACCATCACTTTCGGAACATTTTCACCACTCCAAAATGAAACCCCAAACCTGTACCAGTCACTCCTCATTCTCCCCGGCCCCGGCAACCACTGGTCTGCTTTTTGTCTCCATAGATCTGCCTAGTATGGACATTTTACATCAGTGAATCATATACGTGGCCTTTGCGTCTGGCTTCTCGCACTTATCAATGTTTTCAAGGTTCACCCATGGTGCAGCATGCGTCAGCACTTCATTCCTTTTTATGCTGAGTAATCTTGCAGTGTGTGGTTATGCCACATTTTATTTACCTCTTCGTCAGCTGATGGGCGTGTGGATTGTTTTCACTGCTGGGCTGCTGTGAACATTTGAGTGCGAGCTTCCGTGTGGACACGCACTTCCCTTTCTCCTTGGCATAGACCAGGAGTGGAATGGCTGAGTCTCAGGGGACCCTACGTTTGCCTTTTGAGGCTGTACCATTTTACAATCCCATGAGCACCCCAGGAGGCTTCCAGCTCCTCCAGGTCTTTGCATGCGCTCATTCTCCGTCTCTGATCACGAGAGGACTCAGCAGAGGAGGAAACCATCTGACTTGGTTTTCCGGGAGCCACCACCATGCTGATCACGTTTTGTTATCAGCACTCTTGCTTTTCTTCTGTGTCTTCGGCTTTCGCCAGGGCAGGGTGTTTCTCTAAAACATGACAAAGACTTCTTTCCCTTCTTAAGCTGCCCTCCCTGCCACCGGAAGTGACTCCCCTCGGCAAGGCCAAGGTGGCTCACATGTCCCAGCACTCTTTCATCTCTGCCCTTCTCTCTCATTGAATGACAGCATGGCGTGACATGAGGGCTCTCCAGCCATGGCCTTGCAGCCCTCTTGGGTAAGCACCACGTACATTTGGACCTTGAAGACTTGGTCATGAATCAGAGTTAGATTGGGTGAGATGGTCAAGGCGGGTCAGTATCAAGGAAGTGGGGGAGGGCATCAGGGCCAGGCAGGCCACCAATCTGAGTTAAATGGCTAATTTCCAAGAACTTTAAAAGTCATTAAAAAAGGTGAACTGCATAGCTAAAGGCTGTTGAAGGCCTTAAGGAATTCAATGAAATGATACTAATTAGTTAATCACTTGATCAGATATTTGGTTGACTGATTTATGAGTTAATTAGCTGGTTGAGTAAAGCATTTATTGAGTACTTGCTAAGTGCCAGGCCTTTTTCTAAGTGCGGGAGATACATGGATAGTGAAACAGGGTCAGCGTCTGTCTCTCCGGAGCTGCAGGAGATGAACAAGTAGACAGATGAGACCATTTCAGACAAAATGAGGTGACCTGATAGAGTGGGCTGGGACTCCTGTTTTTGACAGATGCAATGGCAAAGGCCTCTCTGAGGAGTGGGTTTCAGCTGAACCCGGAAGAGGAGAATGTGGAGCCATGGAAGGATCTAGGGGAAGCATATCCTAGACAGAGGAACAGGAAGTGCAAAGGCCCTGACATAGGAAAAAGCTGCGGATGCTCAATAAACAGAAACAATGGGGAGAGGGGAGGAGATGGAAGCAGAGAGGCGGGCAGGAGCCGGGTCAGGTAGGTCCAGCTCAGTTGCACTGACACATTCCAGGCACTGTTCTAAGCACTGGCACATTTTCCTCACTTTAATCCTCGTGGTAGCCCTTGAACAGGGGCTCTTAGAATCCCTATTTTGTAGATGAGGAAACTGAGGCACAGAAAGCCCCACACCACCTGCCCCAGGACTCCAACTTGGGAAACCCCGGAGCCTGGATTGCTCTGAACCTGTTCCCCTGGGACTCCACAGCCTCACCCTAGCCACTCTGACCTCTGTCAGGAGTTGGGCCCTCCTCCTTGGGGCACTGGACCATGTTTGGTCTCCTCAGAGGAAGGCAGTGCCAGGCGAAGCTGAACACAGCAGGTGCTCGGTTAATATTGGTTCAGGCCAAGACATGTTGCTTAAGGATGGGCCTGGGAGAAGGCTGCTTTCTTCTGGGGTTAAATAAGAGGTTTAGAAAGCCTCCCTCAGAACACTCAAAGATGGAGCCAGTCTTACCCAGTGCTGGGGACGCCACCCTCTGGTCCTTGTGTCACCCAGGGGTCTGTTGGCCCCTCAGCAACTTCATTCAGAAAATGAGGGGACTGGCCTACGAGAAGAGCCCAAAACTCAGGGTGGGGCCAGCGGTGCAGGCACCAGGAGGCAGGCCCGGGGCGGGGCATGGAGGGCTTCAGGGACGCGTGCACCCATCTAAGGGCAAATGCCACTTAGCACCAGCCCACTGCTGCGTACCCTCTTCTGTTTTCTTTTCCTCTCCCTCTCCCTTTTTTCCCTCAGAGTCTTGCTGTTACCCAGGCTGGAGTGCAGTGGTGTGATCAGGACTCACTGCAGCCTTGAACTCTAGGGTTCAAGGGAGCCTCCTGCCTCAGCCTCCTGAGCAGCTGGGACCACAGGTGCACAGTATGCCTGGGTAATCTTAAATTTTCTGTAGAGATGGGTCTCACTATGTTGCTCAGGCTGGTCTCCAACTCCTGGCCTCAAGCGATCCCTCACCTGGACCTTGCAGAGTGCTGGGACTGCAGTTGTGGGCCGCCATGCACCAGGCCTGTTCTGTTTTCTTGGAGTACTTGCCCCCAGTCATCCTTCATTCATTGGCTCACGTGCTCATCATTGGTTTCCCTCTTCATTAGGAAGCCGGGACTTGGTTAGGGTTAACTAAGCTTCCCCGTGCCTCAGTTATCTTATCTGTAACATGGAGTCATTGTGTGCAAAGCACTTAGGTCAGTGGCCAGCACCTGGAAGGCTCCCCAGTCATTCATTCTAGAATATTTACTGTGAGCAGGCATTCCCCGCCAGGCCACCTTTTAGAGCTGGGGACGCGTCGGGGGCCCGCCTCACGGGCGGCATCCCAGTTGGAGCACATGCTCAGAATGCAAGGAATCAAATGAACGGGAACCTGCCAGGGGGTGCTCAGTCATAGGGTGATGGTGGCGCCAACGTTATGAAGGCTAGAGCCAGGCGGATCCCTGGGAGAACAGAATTGCCCTGAAGGCCCTGGGCTGGAACCTGTAGGGCTTCTTCCAGGGACAGTGAGGCTGGAGATAAGACTGGGGAGATGGGGGTCCAGAAGGTGATGGGGAGCATGCAGACCGTTTTATGGGCTTTGGGGTTCCTGGGTGGACTGGCTAAGTCCTACTCACTGTGACCGACGATGACGATGGTCCAGATAGAGGAGGAGAGCGAGGAGGAGGGAAAGGGAAGGGTGAGGGGCGTGGAGGGGAGAGCTGAGAAGAGGGGAGGGCTGGGAGGAGGGGAGGGCTGGGAAGAGAGGAGAGATAGGCGGGGGAAGAGAGAGGAGGAGGGGGAAGAGAGCAGGAGGGTGAGGAGCTCCAGGCCCCACAGGCGTTTTGGCACAGCTGCCACGAGGCCTCCATTCCCGCCCAAAAACGGAAGCGAGACCCCTGGGGCAGCAGCAGCGCCCCGGGGCGTGTCCCGGCGGCCACGGCCCCGCCCCGTGCCCGGCCGATCCGCGCCCCGCCCCGTCCCCGTCCCCGTCCCCGCCCCCGGCGCGCTCATGCCCCGCCCCCGTTCCACTCCCGGCTCGGTCAGGCCCCGCCCTGCGCTCGCTCCCGCGGGAATCCTGGAGCCCAAGGCGGCCCGGGGGCGGTCCGGCGGCGCCGGCGATGGGGCATAAGACCGCTGGCTACCTGCCGGGCTGCTCCTGCGCACGCTGCCGTCCCGGGCCCACCGTGCCTCTGCGGCCCGCGTGCCCGGAGTCCCCGCCTGTGTCGCCTCTGTCGCCGCGTCCGTCTCCTGCCAGGCGCGGAGCCCTGCGAGTCGCGGGTGGGCCCCAGGCGCGCTGACATGGGCTGCCAGGCCAAAGCGCGCTGGGCGGCCGCGGCGCTGGGCGTCGCGGGGCTGCTGTGCGCGGTGCTGGGCGCTGTCATGATCGTGATGGTGCCCTCGCTCATCAAACAGCAGGTCCTCAAGGTGGGTGAGGGAGTCCCCGGGGGGTCCGCGTACGGCCCAGGTCTGGTGGGCGCTGGGCGCCGAGGAGGACCCGCGCGCTGCGGTGGGTGAGCGACCGCTGCGGGATCGGCGCCCGGGCCGGGGACCGCAGAGCACGAGGGAGGCCAGGCTTATCCGGAGAGCCGCTGCCCGCCTCCCCACCACCTCCACCTCCTCCACCTCCACCTCCACCGCCCCAGACTGAGGCTGGGGGGCAAACGAGGAACTCAGGGACTTTGCTGGAGACGCAGGCCAGGGTTTGGGAGGCCTGGATGAGAGATCCCCCGGGGTCCTGACCTGCCCTAAAGGGTCTGGGCGCCCATGACGGATCAGGAGTGTGAACAGGTGCCGCCAAGGGAGCCCAGGAGTTCGCGAACGCCTGCTTTCACAGCAGCCGGTAGCAGCGTCTGGTAAACTGAGAGCGCACTTTGCTTCAATCCTGTGAGCCCCAGAGGGCAGGAACCTTCTGTGAGGCCCACGTGGGTGCCCAGCTCACATAATGGGTGCTCAGCTCACATAGTGGGTGCTCAGCTCATATAATGGGTGCTCAGGTGAGCATCCTCCGCTGCCCAGAATCTCCCCATAGGAACTCTCGGAGGCTGAATGAGCGACTCTGTTCTCCTTGTTCACTGCCTTCATGTTTCAGTCTGGAAACTCTAAGCTGCTTTTCTCCCCAGATTCATGCAGAGACAGGCACCAGCCCAAGGTCCTGTGAGTGCACGCAGCCTGAGGTCTTTCCTCTGATCCTAACCTTACGTACCATTGCCCTTTTAACTGGGAGACAGATTAGGAGGTCAGCTGGTCTGCAGACGGACAGACTCTGCCCTGGGTGGCCTGTTTGAATGAGCCTGGAGTTAGGGAAGGGCTGGGAGATTGCAGAGTATCACATTTGAGCTGAAAGCCATTTAGAGCTTTGAAGCCCTGGAGCCAGCACCTGCAGTGGCCAGTTGGGGAAACTGGGGCTCAGTGTTACCAAAGATCCAGGCAGATGCAGAGCTGGGGTGAAGATGTGGATAATTGTCACAATAACTGACATCTTTTTCCCTCCGCCTGCCCCTTTAGACTGGGTTTCTTAAGAATGGCTCCTTGTGCACATTTCATGTCTCTTCCCCCATTCACAGAGTGAATGAATGCGTGAATGAATGAATGATACATCTGCTTAGATTTGGCTTGAGACCCAGTTAGCTGGCTTTAAAGATGGAGCAACATGTGGCCTCTCTCAAGGTCTCTGGGTGAGCAGTTGTCTGGGGCATCTTGGCCACACTGTGTCTATTTTTTGATTTTTCAAATCTTATTCCATCAAGGTATGTAATCTGATTGTAAAGAGGTCCTGGTGAAGGGTAACATTGTCTCTGGGCATGGCAGGAAAAGCAAGAGAATGGCCTCTTCCTCCCCAAGACAGCTCAGAGGCTTTCTCTGTTACACTGCGGGACTTCATTTTTTTTGTGGCCTACTCATACTGAAACGTGTGTGTCAGTGATAGCCTTGTGGCTGCTGCAGTGCCAGGACCCCACTGTGTGTACGAAGGGTCCCTAGAGGGGCGGTCACTCAGGAGGTGCCAGCATGTGACCCTGTGCAGTGAGCACCTAGTTTCTTTCTTTGGGAGTGTGGGGATGGTGGGATTTATGCCGGGTAAAGAGTCTTGCCAACTCAGTCATTTGGAGGGCTTATTTCAAGGTATTTTCCTTCTCAGATATCATCAGGTTAAGGGTATCACACAGATGTGTGCACTACCAAATTTCCCCACTCTTCTCCCGTGCTAAAGAGGAAAACCACATTGTCCTCAGTTGTCCTGGAGCTAGGAGCCTCTGGCTTAAAGTTGAATGGGCATCCTTCTGTGGATATCCCCAAGGCGATTGGTTTGGGGCCCAGTGGCGTGAAGGCAGGAAGCCACGCCCAGCCCAAGACGGCCTCTTCTGGGACCGCCCTGGCTAGAGCGGTGGCCAAGTACCTTAGCATGGAAGAAGAGAGCCTGTGTTCAGGGGACCGGGCGGGTGGGACACTCACATAAGCAGGGACTGCCTGCTGGTGTTTTCTTTGGCTGCAAGAGTCTGTGTGCAACTTGAATGGGAGGCCTTGTGCTTTGATTTTTTTTTTTAATATGCTTTTTGGTTAATTACAGAAGTCCCTACACTTGGCCCTCTGTGTCTGCAGGTTCCGCATCCGTGGATTCAATCAATTGCATATTGAAACTATTCAGAAAAAAATCCCCCCCAAATAACAATATAACTATTAAAAAAAGACATAAAAGCAATACTGCATAACAACTATTGACATAGCATTTGCATCGTATTAGGTATTATAAGTAATGGAGAGA